>NC_044322.1:74465780-75073280 GCF_007399415.2 Gopherus evgoodei
CAAATCATAAAGTTCCATGAATGTGCCCTTATGCATACGAAAGTTTTGCAGCCACTGAGAATCATCTCAGAACTGCAACATTATGTGGTCCCACTAGTCCATGCTTGTTTCCTGGGCCCAGAATCGGAGTTCCATGGCATGAAACTGCCCCATTAATGCCATGATGTCCAAATTGCCAGGGCCCATGCTTTGAGAGAACTCTGTGTCCATATCCTCATCACTATCATGATGGCGCTGTTATCGCCTCCTTACTCACTTTTGCAGGTTCTGCACATACTGCAGGATAATGCATGAGGTGTTTACAATGCTCACAACAGCAGTGGTGAGCTGAGTGGGCTCCATGCTTGCTGTGGTATGGGGTCTCCAGGAGAGCAGAGTTGCAGCAGAAGCGGTGGATGGCAACAGATGACATGAGAATAGATATTTTTACTGAATGACGAGAGGACCCGTGAGGTGGATTCATGGCACAAGGAGAGCAGAGTTGCAGTGGAAGCAGAGGATGACTAAGCTCATTTACTCTGATCATTTACTCTAAAGATTGACTTCTATAAATTCGACCTAATTTCCTAGTGTAGTGTTACAGAAGAATGTTAAAAATTAGCTGGATAATCAAAATTATGAATGGAGAGGGATAGCTCAGTGGTTTGAGCATTAACCTGCTAAATCTAGAGTTGTGAGTTCAATCCTTGAGGGGGCTATTTAGGGATCTTGGGCAACAATCTGTCTGGAATTGGTCCTGCTTTGAGCAGGGGCTTGGACTAGATGACCTCCTGAGGTCCCTTCTGACTCTGATATTCTATGAAAAGGATGATTATTATTGTTTTTTAAATAATATTTGAGATTCTGCATAAGGGAGTAACACCTTTCTGTGGACACATTGCTCACCACTTGCTGAACAAATTGATTTTAGTATTCATATTATCAGGCAAAATTATAGGCAAACCAAGAAGAGGAAGATTGAGAGTCAGAAACATAGAATCATAGAATCATAGAAGATTAGCGTTGGAAGAGACCTCAGGAGGTCATCTAGTCCAACTCCCTGCTCAAAGTTTAAGGATTTTTTGTTTTTCCTGACCAGAAGACTTCAGGGAACCTTACAGTATACCCTTTCCCACTGGGTTCCCCCTTAAGCTCATCTATCAAAGCTGGAACAAAAGAACCCACCACTAAAGATTGTAGATTGTTGATGACGTGCTGGAGAGGTTTTAGCTGGGGGCTGTGTGTGATGGCCAGCGATGTTCTGTTCTTTTCCTTGTTGGGCCTGTAGGTGACTTCTGGGTACCCATCTCACTCTGTCAGTCTGTTTCCTCACTTCCCCAGATGAGTATCGTAATTTTAAGAATGCTTGATAAAGATCTTGTAGGTGTCTGTCTCTGTCTGCTACCAGTCTGAACTGTCTACTATTTTGCAGGAGTCTCTATTCAGCTTTTAGGGTATGACTAGTGGTATCCAGGACTTTTAATGGAGTCTGACCACCAGGAAAGCACTCCCAGCAGCTGGTAAGAACCTCTTTTCCCTCTCCTGGCCACGTGCAGGCTCCCATACTCATCCGTGCCTGGATGCAGTCTCAGTGTGGCCCTGCACCCATTTGATGCAGATTTCTTCCCCTTCATCTGCCAAGAGTGTAAACAACATTTTATCACCCCTAGTCTTAATTGTATTTAACCCAAGTGCCACATAAAAATGAAATTCAAATGAGACTTGGCTCGTTCAGTCAATTCTCCTGGTTTCCCAACAGATGGTAGCAGAGAGCTCCCTCGCCAGTGGAGTCCCTGCCCATTTGTGGTTCTTAAGCAGCTGTGGGTTTCTCTTCTCTCATCTCACCAACAGGTAAGAATGGTGAGCTCCCCTCCCGCTAAGACTTCAGACCACAGCAAGCTAGAGAGTGAATGTCTCTCTCAGTTCTTCTTTACCAAACCTTTTTTTTTCCCCAAAGAAGATTGCATGCTGTCAATTGATTTTTCATCACATATTTGTGTTTGTTGTTTCTGTGAGGATGATCAGTGGTTTTGGTCATGTGAAGGGGAAAGAAATAAACATGGAGGTAAACACAGTAATGGAGTTGTAGAGAATTTGCTTCTTTTAGATGTAAATAACATTCTACAACTTATGTCCAAGAATGCACTGCAGAATTTCAGGAGAGATCCCTCTTTGTGTTCCCATTATATCAGAAATACTATAGGTTGCCTGCTGTATAGGATTGCAAAGTGATGGTTTGTAAAATTATTTTTGGACTTAAAGATGATTAAGATTACATTGGCTTTCAAAATTGCTAAATTGTTCAAAGATTTAGAAGCCACTTCCAATGTAACTTGGATGCCATGGTTATCAGAAAGAAAATCATATATTAATGATTATATCCACTTTCATAGTGCCTTTCATCTAAGGATTGGAAAACACTTTTTAAATGATAATAAGTATTATCTGTATTTTTATAGATGGAGAAACTGAAAATCTAAGTTTTCAAGTGCCCATTGACTTTGTGCATGCATCATGAGACATCTTGATTTCTCAATATTAGCACCCAAAATTAGTTGAGAATTTCCAATGTCAGAGGTGGAGAAGGAGACTTGGGTCTCTTCACCAGTGTTCTAACCTATGCAACATAGTCTAAACATTCAACACTGGTTCCCTGAGTTTGGATAATCACCGAGTCAAGAAGTCTTCATCCCTGATCCTCTGATCCCTACTAAAATCAGATCAATAAGGACTTTGTTGTCCTGTAGTCTTTAATATTAATGCCATCAATAGTCATTCCAAATGATGAAAAAAGCAATTACAATAAAATTTTGGCTGTCAGGTCCAGGATACCTTGTCTAATGGGCTGAAGCCCAAGCAACATTAAGAGAAAGGCATTTATATATGTAATATATTTTATTTGTATTACTGTAGTACACTTAGGAGCCCCAGTGATGGACCAAATTCTGATTGTGCTAAGCACTGTACAAACACAGAATAAAAATAATAATCCCAGCCCTAAAAACTGTACAATCTAAGTAGAAGACAAAGATAACAAAGGTACAGACAGACAGACTGGGACCACAAAGAACAATGAGACGATATTAGTGAGCATGATAGACAGTGGTCTCTGCATATCAGCGGCCTCTTCATTGTCGAGTCTTTTTGGTGGGCTTCATGGAAAAGGAAAGTTTTAAGGAAAGATATGAAGAAGGATAATGCATTCATTTTGCAAATATTTATAGGGAGCTCCTCCCACATGTGAGAGGCAGCATGGGAGAAAGGATGAAGGTGCTTATTTGAAAACTTAACCAGTGGGTGATGAAATTTGGCATTGCAGGCCAATCAGAGGTAGGCTAGTGCAACTTAGTACATCCTGCTGTAGTTTGTGTTTGCTTGGGTTGATCAGACTCCTGATCTCTGTCATGCATTAAGTAGTTAATACTAGAAAATCTCACTGAACATTAAAAGCTCTATATAATTGCTTAGTAGTAGTAATAATATTTGATTTCTCCCATTGAACCAACCATTAGTATTTCTAGGTCCCTATACACACAGGTTCTATGGATCTACCATTACAAAAGTTTCAGTAAAGTTTGCTTTGAATAAAAGTTTTGCTTGTGCTGCTATGCATTATCCCAGTGAGCTGCACAATCAGATGGAGCTAGGGAGCCAGAGAAAAGCAGCTATTAGGGCATAAGGGACTCCTGATAAGTGTGTTTTTAATTTAATCAGACCTGCAGGATTATGAATCTATTCCTCTAAGGTACATTTCCCCAATTTTTATAAAATGTTGCAAATATGTTAAAGGCTCAAATTAACATTAATGAAGGAAGCAGTAAGGGGAGAATTGACACCTGGCAGAGAGATACATTGGGACATTCTTATTCTGTCATTGTTCACATTTTATACACACACAGCCACATTAGTCTCTGAGTGAGGCCTTCCAGTCAGCCTTCAGTAGAGGTTTCCAACCTGTAGTCTGTGCAGTGGTAAGAACAGTGGTAGTGTATGGAGTATTTGCTGTTGGTCTGTAGAGATCTGACTGGTCCTCTTTGTTTCTAAACAAATAGCTGCTACATTTCTCTAACAGGCAGCTAAACTACATTAAATACTACCCTAATATTTCTTCCATATAATCAGTTGCTGTTTCTGCTACAATGCTGATATATGATTACAGATGGGAGGAAAGGTATCCTCACAGGCATGAATGGGGATCAGGTGGTCCATAAGACACTCTCCATTAAATTGTGAGCCATACTTGGAACAAATTTGGTATCTTTGGCCTACAGTATTTATCCTCTGCCCCCCAAATCTTTTTTTTTAATATATAATGTGCATTGTGCCACTATGAGTATATCTGCACTTTGAGCCAGGGGTGTGATTCCCAGATAGAAGACACATACTCACATTGGCTGTAATAGAGCTAATGCAATAATAACAGCATGTAGCCAGTGGGGTTTGAGTGGGTGGAGGGTTAGTTGCCCTGAGCAAGTGAGTAGGGTGTCAGATGGACACGCAGTTGGGGAGGCTAGCCCCTCCCATCTCTCACGCCACCATAACTACATTCTGTTTTTAGCACATAAACTTGATCAAAGATAATGTGTGTCTCCTCAAAGTGGGAATCGTATCTTCAGCTTGAAGTGTAGTCAGATCCTAAGTTGTCTAATGGTAATTTGGGGTAAAAGCTGGATTTTCCTTAGTGACAAAAAGGTAAAATATTCCATGTTGCAATGTTTGCATTCCAGAATATAGTTTCTTAAGCAGAAGGTTTTAGGGAAAGGTATGTGCTGAAGTCATTCAAACAACTAGTTACTATAATACAGAGATTGGCAACATTTGGCCCGCGGCCCACTGGGATAAGAACCTTGGTAGGTCGGGCTGGTTTGTTTACCTGCTGCGTCCGCAGGTTTGGCTGATCGCTGCTCCCACTGGTCACAGTTCACCGCTCCAGGCCAAACAGGGTGGTGGGAAGCAGCAGCCAGCACAACCCTTGGCCCGCACCGCTTCCCACAGCCCTCAATGGCCTGGGACGGCCGCAGACCAAAGTTTGCTGATCCCTGCTATAATATCAATAACTGAAGAAGTAAGAGCTATAAAGAGAACTTTGTACCATCTTCAACAAGTCAGGTTACAGTGGGAGAGGAGCCAGCAGCCATAGTCATAATACATGTTTTTCTTTTGCAAAGGTCCAAGAAAGGGCTGTAGATAAGGCCAAAGTTATTATCTTAATCTCCTGGTGCTATGTAGTTCTTCTGAGCTGAGCCAAAACCTATATCTATGGCAAGCAGAACTTCCAGGCCAATCTGCTTTTATAGCTAAGTTCTTAAGAATAAATCAGGACCAGATGCTTTGAGAATTAGCCATCACAATTTTTTTCATGTTCTATTACTGACTCATTCTGCGGCCATGAAATCCTTCCATCCATCCATAATAGCAATACTTACCTACCTTACAAGGGCCTTCATTAATGGCCTATATTTTCAGAACTGCATGGTCTAATTGCTCATTTGGGCTAAGTGGTCCAACAAATGGTCTAATTGGTCGTTTGGGCATACTCACAGCTCTGCACCACAATGGACCACACTGCCTACCTGGCTGTTTAGCTGTATGGCCACCAAGAAGACACTGCCACTCTTTTTTGAGGTGATGCATCATTATTTCTTTCTGGAACAGTAAAGCTGTGGAATAAAACTGTACTGAAGATAAACCTCCAAGATGGAGTTCATAGTTATAATATGCGTCAGCTCCATCTATCAAATCGATGAGATGTTTGCTGGAAACCACAGTAAATGACAAAATCAATTCACCAATCAGCTCAGCAATGTTTTCATTCCATGCCCATGCAGTTAGGCGATTAGGAGCATACTTGCTGTTTTTATGTCCATCATTTCAGGCAACATCAGTGGCTGAGCCCTCTTCTAAATTCCAGAGGAATGGAAAGAACACTTGCTAATGTGGCCTGGGGGAAAATTCTTTCCTGACCCATATTGTAGTGGCCAGTTTAACATTGTAAGTGGGATCATAATTAAATATCTCACCCAGCTCTTTGTCCCCCATTACTTCTGATGTACAAGTATTTGACCATTTTATTTCTGCCACAGCATAGCTTGTGCCATACAGATATCTTCCCTTCCCCAAGGAGATCTCAATCTAAATCACACAGAAAGTTCAGTCAAGATATACATGACTTGCAGGCTGAAGGTTATACTTTTATGTGGTGCTTTGTAGAAGAAGTATGTTTTCATAAATGGGAGAAAACACACTCTGGACTGAGTCCTAGCCTAAAATGTTAGCTCAGAAGCTAGTCTCTCAAGAAAATAAAAATGCAGTATGTGTTCTATACAAAATAACCCCTTCTACTAGGTTATGCTATCCAATGTGTCTTTCAGTTGAAGTGGTGACACTAACTTTTGTCATGGCCACATCTGTGCTCTGGTAATATGATGTGATCTAATTAATTAGGAGTGTTTGTCTCACAGTACCTCCAGCTGTCACTATGGATGTCACAGTGCCCCTGAGAACTATTTCTGCATACAGTATAGTGTACCCAATTCTCCAAGAAATAAATTAACCATACAGGACATATAATAAATCCTAGTGTAAACACTAGTGAGAATGTGTAAAAAGAAAAAAAGGGAATTCTCAATAAAGCAAACACATATCTTACAGATTGCCGAGCAATAATAAGTGATATTTTCCAACTTTCCATAACCCCTCCCTCCAAACAGAGTCAATATTCCTCAGATATACCTCTGATATCCATATCCTTGCTTCTCTTTCATCTCTGGAGGGAGATGCTGAGGTAATGGGCTATAGCTAGGATCCTACCAAATTTAGGGTGATGAAAAACGTGTCACGGAGCATAAAATCTGGCTTCCCCCTGTGAAATCTTGTCTTTTGTGTGCTTTTACCCTATTCTATACAGATTTCATGGGGAGACCAGTGTTTCTCAAATTGGGGGCCTTGACCCAAAAGGGAGTTGCAGGGGGCTTGCAAGGTTATTTTAGGCAGGTCATGGTATTGCCACCCTTACTTCTGTGCTGCCCTCAGATATGGGTGACTTGAGCACCCCGCCAGCAGCAGTGTAAAAGTAAAGGTGGCAATACCATATCATGGCCATCCTTACTTCTGCGCTGTTGCTGGCGGCAGCTCTTAATTCAGACTGGGCTCCCAGCCAGCACTGCCGCTCTCCGGCTGCCCAGCTGTGAAGGCAGTGCTGCCGTCACAGGCAGTACAGAAGTAAGGGTAGCAGTACTGTAATCCACCTTACATAACCTTGTGACCCCCCACAATTACTTTTAGGACAGGATCCCTACAATTACAATACTGTGACATTTCAGATTTAAATAGCTGAAATAATTATATGATTTTTAAAAAACATTATTTTTAAAATCCTACAAACCTTAAAATTGACCAAAATGGACCATGAATTGGATAGTGCCCTAGCTATAGAATAACCTAGTGAACGAGAGCTGGTCAAAGAATAGTGGAGAGGGAAGCGGGAAAACTGCAAACAACATTAAAAATATCTGAAAATAGGTTTTCTGGAAAATGTTTATTAATATTGTAATCACCATTTTTGTTTATCATTTGTCATTCCAATATCTTCAGCTAGCTCTATTGTTGGCATTTAGGTCAAGGCTGATAGGAGGGGTTTCTCCTGTTTTATAGCTACTCCCCTACTATGAAAATTGCATTGTTTTAAGAGTTAGTGATCCCCCTCACCCAAAAGATGTAACTGTCTGAGTTTTTCAAATCATAGTAAATTATGTGACATTGTCCTCCTCCTCTTCCTCTTCCTCCCCTTCTCCTAGGACTACAATTTCACAGTCATCTTCAACTCCTCCATGCTCATTATGCTATGCAACTTCCTGTAGCATTTTTTCCTTTACATTTTTTCCCATAAAACATCCTTTCTTCTCCATTCCTGTTGCTAGAGGTATTTCTCATTTCTGTTATAACAGCCCCTTCTTCCTTTTTCTCACCTTGTTCACTTCCAAAATATTGCCAGTAAAAAGATATCTTCCTTTCCAACTGCTCAAGCCATGTGACTACTGTTGTTGAATTTGGCTCCTGCTTTCCCTTGAATGAAACTTAATCTTTTTCTCAGCTTCTAAGTTGCGTGCAGCTCTGCGCCTACTTACACCTCTGCACTCTTTTATCCCTACTCTCCTTTTGGTCCTCTACACTCCATTCAACATAGACATCCTTCCTGACCTCTCTATGTCTTTCTTCTCTTCATCTTGTCTGTTTTTCATGCTGGCCCTTAGACTTTGAACAGAGTCTTCCTTTTAATGAGCCAATTAGCCATCCTCCTTTCAATCACCTTTCTCCTCAGTGATAATCCACAAAAGAAAGAATAACACTGGTCTACAATTTTTGAGAAGTCGTCTGCTTCAGAGATAAAATGTGATATTTATTATGTATTTTGATGTGCTGAATTCAAATATGACAATTAAAACAACTGATTGGCTACTGTTTCTAAGATATTTAAATTTTTACATTTTATGTCTATGTATATTGTGTAGATAGTAGAGTTTTAATCATAAATTGTAAACCTAGGTCTTTTCATATGTTTATGGTTGCTTTACATGATAATATTTCACCTGTCCTGTTTATGTAACATTTTAAAAATCAGCAAATGGGTTATATAAATAAAATTGATTATGAAACAAAGGGCAAAAAACTATTCTGTACATAGTTCAGTCCTATTCAGTGTCTACTCGGCGCTTCTTGGCTTGTCTCTTGTATTCATTAAATGGAGCATCTCTTGTCACTGTCCAGCAATAGTCTGCAAGCACTGATGGGCTCCGTTTGCCCTGATAGCCTGCCAGGAGATTCCACCGCTGTAGTCTGGAGCCCAACAGCTCTGCCTTACTCTTGGGTAGTTCCAAATCCCTGACTTTGTGTTATGAGGTGTGGGTTAGAGGAGGAGAATGGGAGAAAATGTGGGTCCTGTGACATTGATGGTTCAGGAGCAGGAGTTTCATCCTCTTCCTCTTCCTCGTCTGACTCAAGTGAGAATGATTCTGGCACATCAGGAACCGGCAGTCCTTCTCCGTGGGGTACTGAGCATATAGCTGATGGAATGTTTGGATAATGCACAGTCCACTTTTTCTTCTTTGACACACCTTTCCCAACTGGAGGCATCATGCAGAAGTAACAATTGCTAGGATGATCTGTTGGCTCTCTCCAAATCATTGGCACTGCAAAAGGCAAAGATTTCCTTTTCCTGTTCAACCACTGGTGAAGATTTGTTGCACAAGTGTTGCAGCATATGTGTGGGGCCCACCTCTTGTCCTGATCTCCAATTTTGCAGCCAAAAGAAAGGTGATAGGCTTTCTTAACCATAGTGGTTATACTGCGCTTTTGTGATGCAAAAGTCACTTCACCACAAACATAGCAGAAGTTATCTACACTGTTCACACAAGTACGAGGCATCTCTGCTCACTTTGGCTAAACAGAAATGTGTCCCTTTGCAAAATCAAACACTGACAAAAAGAGAGCACAACACTGGATGATTTCTAGAGCTGATCTAGGGCAATTTGTTCAGCAGAGTGATGTAAGCTTCATTATGATTGCATCATCCATGACTTCTAGGACTAACATGATGCAATTCATATCATGTATGATGCAATATCAGCTTCAGATTGCATCATTCATTGTTTTGCCTAAAAAGCAAGTACTGTCCAAACCCAGTCATAGATTTATTCATAGGTCCAGTCAAAGATGCATTTTAGTCATTTCTGGTTTAAATTGAGATCCCTTCCCTTTATAACTCACTTATCCTCCGCCATTCCCAAGTCAAGGGTCGTATATACTGACCCAATAGCATATCTTGAAAACTAGAACCAATCAACCATTTTAAGCATCATTTTAATTCTCAGTGACCCAGAATTAGTAAAGTTGGACTACATTTATTTCAGAAGCATTTTGGCTGTAGAGCAGTGTAATTAAAGGCAAAAAAAAAAGAATACATTTTTAAACTTTTTAAAACACTGTTTTATACAATTAATAATTATAATTAATAAACTACATTCACAAAACACACCAATCTGACTTGGCATGAGGTAAATTTGAAGTGCCAATCTTTTGCTCGGAGCACGTTACTTAGAGAGTCAAGGTGGGTGAGGTAATATTTTTTATTGGACCAACTTCTGTTGGTGAATGAGACAAGGTTTGAAGCTATACAGAGTCTTCTTCAGGTCCGAGAAAGCTAATCAGAGTGTCACAACTAAATAGTGTGTAGCTGGAAAGCTTATATCTTTCACCAACTTTTATCCAATAAAATATATTTTCATACCCACCTTGTCTCTCTTTTATCCTGGGTCCAACATGGCTACAACAACATAGAAAAGAACACTTTACTTACAGCAGTTTGTTCACCTTATTTAAGCATAGTTCATATGAAATAAAAGAAATAATTGCATGAGGATGAGGAATATTAAAGGACACATTTTTATAACCAGATGACATATCTATAGTGTGCAGTTTTATCACTTGTGTGCGTAAAGTTTTAATACCACACTGGCTGTTTCTCTTGTGTTTTATATCTATTACATATTATTTTTGTTTTGTCTCATAATAGTTATAGCCATTACTGTATGAATATGTCTGTGTTAAAGTCATTAATGATACCTAAATGTTGCCTCTAAATTATCCTGTTCTGGCGTATTGTTCTGTTTTAAAGTGAACCATTTGAAAGATTTTATTTTTCAGTTACTCTAATATTCTGGTACTTAGAGTGCTCTTTAGATGGAATAAGTCAAACACAGTACTTGCAGTTGCTTGGTTTGTCATGTACAATGGGTTCAGTATAAAAAAATCCTGTAATGAGGTTTATGGGTCACTGCCTCAACTAAAAGCAGTACTAGCTTCTGGCTGTATAGCAGAATGGGAAAATATGTCCTGACTTCTTTCAGAATTGTAGACATTCAAGCCACCAATTCGTATAAAATGATTGTTGCCAATAGAACTTGACTCACATGCACTTGGGAATAGGGAAGTGAGGAATATTCACACAGTTGAATCTGCAATGTTCTGAGGTTGTTGCTCAATGAAACAGGAACACAAGGGTTACTACTTAATGCATTTCAGTAGTGATCATGTTTGAGTCTGAGCAGAGCTGCTTTTGTTTTGTCCTCTATATTGTTTTGGGTATAACTGGGAGTTTAATGAAGTTGGCACAAAGCCAGAAATGTAATTTGCTATTTTTATTACTCTGTCAATATTGTGCATTAAGGCCCTCAATAGTATTCGATGAATGTAAAAGAACTCTTTAAACCAAGCAATGAAGGCACAAAACAGGAAATGTCTAATGCATGTTTCTTAATACCATTGCCTAGATTAAAGCTTTTGAAGTAGTCTCACTAATTAATTTGAAACTGTGATGAAAACAAAAAGTGCCCATAGATGTAAGGTTTCTCAGATTTTCTGACGAGCATTTCATGACAAAATTCTTTCTTGTTTTTGACAAATATTATACATCACAAGGATGTATAATTGCCCAGAAAGAAGGCATAGCTTCTGCTGTGCCCCATGAGGGCTGGAACAAATATGAACTGCACTTCTGGACCTGGACTCATAAACTGTGAAACAAAGCTACTGGAGAGGAGAGACGAAGAGATTTAAATCTTAATCTTATTTTCTCCCAATAGTTGTGTTTTGTGTTTTAGACAGAACTTTTCTTTACTATACTGTCAAAGCTTTTTACAGAGTAGCACTCTCAAATGCTCTATATAAACTCTATCAGAAAGGCAGTAATTTGTAACTATAATAAATACAAATACATATAATTATAAAGTTGTATCAGTCAATAATTCAAATAGAATAGGTACACTGAAATTTAATCTTTATTTTTAAATATTGCACAAATCATAATATTGTCTCAGTTTAGAAATCTGGGAAAATGAAAAGATTAACTCTGCTGCATGGTAATCCAAATACATATGGTGAATGGAGCACATCCTACTTTGCACTTACTACCAAAGGGGAGATGTGTGCCACAGTTTCAGGGCATTTGCACTTGTTTTCCCTCTCCATGATCCATCAAGGTCACCCCTTTAGGCTTCTGGGTCTCTTGGTCTTGGGAAGAGACCTATGTCTCTCTGCTCCTGACTGGGGATTTTAAGGCTATACAGCTTCCTTCCTTACACTGTGATATCTCCAGCAAGTCAGACAACATAAAAAGGCCAGCAACAAAAAAGGCCAGCTTTGCTTTTCCTCCAAGGGCTATGACCAGTGCATTGCTAGCGGCTATAAATTACCACTGAGCAGCTTCGAAGCAAGCAAATTTATTCTTAAGGTAAAAGCACTGCAGAAATAAAAACATTGAAGAACCTTAAAAAATGCCAAAAAGCTTACAAGTGCTCACCCCGATTCCAACCTACCGCTCCAGTAGGCTTTAGTCCTTCAAAACCCACAACTGGGTTTTCCCTGTGATAACAAGTTCATCCATGTTAGATCCAGACCCATAACAAAGGCTGAACAGAAGAGCTGTTTCTTTATACAACTTGAGCCTTTGATCTCGGCCTTTGACAAAAGGTATCCAGCAGACAATAGACCTCTCCTCAGGACATAGATTCAAAAGGCTGAGTGTTTGCATCAATGGACATGTGGAATATTCATTTGCCACTCCCCAGGAATTCACCAGGAAAACCACTTAACACTGATTAGCCCAAAAGTTCATACTTGCTTGGCACAATTCAATATAGTCTTTTGATTTCCTTTGCACTTCCCAGGTCTCTCATCTGTCACATCTAACTCCCAGGGCTGAAGGACTGTAGTTCCAGACCACTTTAATACATAAAATCATACCATAAGTTCTTCCAAGGATATTGCAGGAAATAGCCATGTCTGTCCCAACGTGTATCTTGAAAAAACAGGAATTTGGGTCATCAGATGAGAGGCCTTCTATATGTAATTCTAAATGCAACAGCTGGGAATCTATGTTTGCACAATGGGGTCCCGGTTCATATCTGGGAAGTCTAGATGCAACATTCAAAATCATCATCATCATCATCCTCATAAAGCAGCAAAGAGTCCTGTGGCACCTTATAGACTAACAGACATATTGGAGCATGAGCTTTCGAGGGTGAATAGTCTAGTCTAGTATAGTATAGTATAGCATAGTCTATAAGGTGCCACAGGACTCTCTGCTGCTTTTACAGATCCAGACTAACATGGCTACCGCTCTGATACTTGATCATCATCATAGATAATTAATCATTGGTAATTGTATAATTTGTGATTGTCAGAAATTTTCATCAAAATGTTTGTCAATGAAAAATGCTGTTTTTATCTGAATCTAAACATTTTGGAAAGTACATCAATTTCAATAAACATTCTTGTTGAAAAATATATTTTGAAATGAAAAAATCCATTTTAGACTTTTTTTGGTATGGGGATTTCTGAAACTTCATTTCAGAATTCTGATATTTCATTTTTATTTTTAATGCATTTTCTTTTTCCTTTTTTTTCATATGCTGGTAGTAGTAGTGCATGTTATACTATTACTGACATTTTGTAACATAACAGCATAATATAATAGTTGAAATAGACTGTTCTATTCTATTTTATTCCATTATTATATCTGAAAAATGTTTAAAGACTACTAGTACTGCTATTTAGTACTGATTGAAATATTTTATCTTCTTTTCTAGATCAAAGGGTCTCCTCTTTGTGTTTTAATGGAAGTGTCAAACTGGTTCATTACAACACAGACGGGAGCCACTTTGACTGAGAAAATAAGATAAAATGTTTCAATCAGTACCAAATAGCAGTTGTCCTTAATGATTTTAAAAATAAAATATTTCAGCTATTTTATTGTGTTATCGTATGCATGCACTGTTATGTAATTGTGGAAAAATACTTTTAAAATTTTAAAAATAAAATTTAAAATAAAATAGAATTCTGTAAAGAAATATTTGAAATCTGAAATGAAATATTTCTGAAATCATTTTTCTTTAAATCAATTTAATGTGAAATTTGGAAAATATTTATTCTGATTCAGGTTCATGTCAACAACAATTTTTGAAATGTTGAAAGTTCCTGCAACCCAGAAATTCCAAATTTCAGCCACTTCCATATCCAATGTGCCCTGCCATACTGAGAATGTTTAAATAGCTAGACTGTAGTCACCAGAGCATTTCACATATCGACACTAAGCCTTTGCACTGCTGTTGCTTAGCTCAATATCAGAGCCATCATCCTGTCTAAGGCCATGCCTACACTTACAGAGGCACAGCTGTGCCGCTGTAAGACAGCTCATGTAGCACGTTATGCTGATGGGAGAGAGCTCTCCTGTCAACATAATAAAACCAGCTCAATGAGTGACCATAGCTATATTGGCGGGAGAGCATCTCCTGCTGATATAGTGCTGTGCACACGTGCGCTTGTGCCAGCAAAACATACGTCATTAAGGAGTGTGTTTTTTCACATCCCTGTGTGACAAAAGTTTTGCCAACATAATTGCTAGTGTAGACATGGCCTAAGAGGGAGACTGGCAACAGTCTGTGTCTTGGTCAACCCAAGTAACTCTGTGGAAAAAATTCCAATAGCTTTTCATTTAGGAACGGTACTGTGGTGATGGATATTGAACAGCACACCAGCCACAAACATTTTTCCAGATTTTTAGAATTCTAGCAGTAAAGCAATGAACACTCTCACACCCATTCATTAGCTGAAGACACAATGCACTCTTCTCCTTTAGTTCACACCCAGGGTGTTTGTCAAAGTACAAGCATGACCATAGCCTCAAACATGTCAAATGAGTTACAGTGTTTCCAATTACATCACATGAAGACAGACAACTAAATATTGAGAAATTTTATAAGCACTTGTATACAAATGATACACATCTAAATATTAAGATGGGTGAACTTGAGTGTCTGGTATTGACTGAGGATATTGATATAATAGACATCCCAGAAACTTGGTGGAATGATAATAATCAATGGGACACAGTAATATCAGGGTACAAAATATAAAGGAATGACAGAATAGGTCATGCTGGTGGAGGACTGGCACTATATGTCAAAGAAAGTAGAGTCAAATATAATAAACATCTTAAATGAATCAAACCTTACCATAGAATCTCTATGGAAATAAATTCCATGCATGAGTAATAAGAGTGCAGCAGCAGGAATATACTACTGTCTAGCTGACCAGGGTGGTGAGGGTGATTGTGAAATGCTCAGGAAGATTAGAAAGATTTTAAAAATAGAAAACAAAAATAGTAAAGGGGATTTCAATTATCCCATATTGTCTGGGTACATGTAACCAGGACAGGATGCAAAGATAAAATTTCTAAACAAAATAAATGACTGCTTCCTGGAACAGCTAGTCCTGGAACCCAAAAGCATGAATATAGCAGAACTACTCAATAATAGTGACCATAATGTAATTAAATTTAACATCCTGGAGGTGGCAGGGAACGTGGAAGAGGGAAATACCAAAAAATCCCACCTCGGTAGCGTTTAACTTCAAAAAGGGGAACTACACAAAAATGAGGAAGCTAGTTAAACAGAAATTAAAAGAAACAGTCACAAATGTGAAATGTCTGCAAGCTGCATGGAACTTTTAAAAAACACCATAATAGAGGCTCAAATTAAATGTATACCCCAAATAAAAATAAATAGCAAGAGGGCCAAAAATTGTCACCATGGCTAAACAGCCAAGTAAAAGAGGTTGTTAGAGGCAAAAAGGCATCCTTTAAAAATTGGATGTTGAATTTTACTAGGAAAATAGAAAGGAGCATAAACTCCAACACTTGACTTGCCAAAGTTTCATTAGGAAGGCCAAAAAAGAATTTGAAGAGCAACTACCAAAAGACAAAAACTAACAGCCTAACATCTCTTTTTGTACCCCACCATCCCCCGAATTTCAGACATAGACAACTGTGAGAAAATTCATAAAATTGAGATGCCTAACTGCATGTTATGTGGGCACAGTAAGCTAGTGAAATTGTTTAGTGACATTGGTGCCTTTTCAAAAATGGTAGCTAGAATGAAAATCAGGTCTATTTTATCTTCACTACTAATTTTGTAGGTCTACTTTTGGCTGCAGCTTCAAAAATGCAATTCATAAGTAGTGGAATTTCTGATTTACTGAAGTGGTTAATAGCATATGAGTGTGATTTTAAATATGGTACAGGGTAGCATCTTCTTTTGCCCATAGAGATCTGGTTATACAGCTGGCAGCTTGGATTTATGCAGGACTGTATTGTTACAAATACCAGTATCTAACTACCATGGATTATCCCAGTGTAGTAATAAAAATGGCCTCAAAGAAGTCAGCTGCCACATTTTAGTCATGCTCAAGCAGTCCCAGACACCTTTCTTCATAAGTGCAATATTTTAAAGTGGAAAAAGAAGAGACGTTCAAAACCAAGTTCTAACTTACTGCAAACAGTTATTAAAATTAACCATCAAAATCTTGTAGGAAGCACAGGCATGATTTATTACACATCATGCACTTTCCCCCTAGAAATATACAAAATACAAAATATCTTCTGACGTATACTGACAAGTTTTCACTACGTGCTTGTACATAGCTCACATTAACGTGGACTTGTGCATCCAAAGGAGAGAATATACATTTAAAGTAATACTGATGTGATTTGTAGTACTTCCTTAGATGGCTACTGAAAATTCACCTAGAGTGTGCAAGCTAAGCACGAATCTTATGAAGCAATATTTAACAATGCATTAAAAATTTCAAAATATCCATTGAGATACACTAACATACAAGAGATCACGAGGGCTCCCATTTAATGATGATTTCAACTGAAAATGCAGCATGATGATGATATATATATATCTCAATACAGAATTATTAGAACATACCCAAAGAAACAGCAGGGTGAAGTGATGTGTGACTCCACCCTCAGCCCAGACCCAGAAGAAGTCTGAAGAGTCATTGGGAGGGGAGGGGAGCAGTGTGAAGCAACCTAAGAAAAAAATACAAAATATAACTAAAAATATCTGTGGAAAGCTTCTGTTGTTCCTTGTATCTCTGGCTGCAGATCTGAATTATTTCTTGACACTGGCCTGTCTACTTGTGTACGGCCATGAGCATCATATTGTCTGAGCAGTTTGCAAATACCCTTGTGAGCACAGACTGTCACTTTACAGATAGGGAACTCAAGCACAGAAATTCTGTGGTAGATCTATGTACATGAAGGCAGATCTACTGAGTCCCAGCCAGTCCCTTGGCCACAAAACCATCCTTCCTCTCTGACTGTCTATCGATTGGGTGCATTTTCTTTGCCACACTCTGCACACATTTCTCGTGCCAGGCAAAGATTTCTGGAGCCACAGTTCTCTTGCTTCATATTTGCACTTTCTTTTGAATATGCTCAGAAGGCACAAACACCACTTACACTTTGTTATTGCACATTTAGCTGCCTGAAATGGTGCAAAAAATGTATCCAGCCTGTATATTTCAAAGGAAAAGCATATTTCCCTAAGTACATTGCATGCAGTACTCAAAGTATAATCATAAATGCTGCATACACAATTGGACTGATGTGGTTTTTTTTAGCATAGTAAAGGCTCAACTGTGCCTTTTGGGGAATGTCTACACTGTAGATGAGAGGTGTGATTCCATCTTGATCTACATTGTAGATAGGAGGTGACTCTTGCTAGGTCAAGTGAAGTTAACGCAAGTCTGTCTACTTATGGTGACTATCACATCTCCTAGTTGCAGTAAAGTCATACTCTCAGGCCACGTCCAAACTAGGAATTAAAATCGATTTTAGATACGCAACTTCAGCTACGAGAATAACGTAGCTGAAGTCGAATTTCTAAAATCGAGGTACTCACCAGTCTGGACGGCGCTGCATCGATGTCCGCGGCTCTCCGTGTCGATTCCGGAACTCCGTTTGGATTGATGGAGTTCCGGAATCGATGTAAGCGCGCTCGGGGATCGATACACAGACTAACCCGCGGCATCGGCGGGTTAAAATCGATTGCTCGGGGATCGATATATCGCGTCTCGTCTGGACGCGGTGTATCGATCCCCGAGCGCGCTTACATCGATTCCGGAACTCCATCAATCCGAACGGAGTTCCGGAATCGACACGGAGAGCCGCGGACATCGATGCAGCGCCGTCCAGACTGGTGAGTACCTCGATTTTAGAAATTCGACTTCAGCTACGTTATTCTCGTAGCTGAAGTTGCGTATCTAAAATCGATTTTAATTCCTAGTCTGGACGTGGCCTTAGACCTGTTCACACTGGTAGCATTACAAAGTTGCACCATTCCACAGGGAACTCTAGGAGATATTCTATCTGAAGTAGGCAGTATTCTTACTGGAGCCCCTTGGAACACAGCTAGAGTTTGCCCATAGTTACCTCCAGTCAGTTCCATTACCCAGTGAGTAAGGAGCAGAGCCCTGGCCCTCTTCTTCGCTGCCTCCACTATGTGGTGTCTTGAGAGCTAGGAAGGACTCTGACTGAACCTGCTTGCTGAGTGGAAGTAGTGGGATGGTGAGGTAGGTGCCTCCGTTTGAAGAATCGTGGAACATCTGGTCAGTCTGGTCCTAACAAGAGAAAAACTAGAATTGTGCCAACATGTGCTTGTGCATGCAATATGCACTCCTGGTTTATTGCTATTTTTTATCTGGAGCAAACTACCCTTTTTCTGTTCAAACACTCTATTAGTATCTGGTATATTGATTTTGCATTTGACTTCCACCCTGGCACTCCCTTTATTTTTTGCTGCTTTCAATCTCTTTGTACTGAAATCTCTCTTAAAATGCATTAGAGTTAGAAAAATATTGTAACATGACTGAGTTGCTGAACAGAATCATGAATAACACCAATTTCATGTCATCAAGGCTAAGGCGAACAATAGAGATTTAGGTTTAAATTCTCTTAGTTGAAACAGTCAATTGAAAATGAAAATCCTTCTAAAAACACAATAGTGAGAAGAGGAAAATTACTATATAGACACTGTATGATGGGATATTCTCTTTTAAACCTACTCTATTATTACTCTTAAATGATAGCTGCAAGGAGCATTGAAAGGAAGTCAGTTTAGGTTGGTAAAAAGATTGCAACAGTGTGTAAAATAATCTGGTTTTTTTATGTAAGATTAGTAGTGCAAAGTTAAAATAGCTTAAGCCAATGGAGTGGAGACACTTCCTTCTGCTATATAGTAATTCACAAAACCATAATTCAAATTAGAGATTAGGCTTTTATGTCTATCAAGGCACCATTAAATATCTTATTTGAAATACCTGAAGGCATTCTGAGTGACAGTCATCAGTATTAATAACAGTGGCTCCTTGTGTTCATTCACATTTACGCCCTTTGTTAACCTGGGTAACACAATGTTAATGAGGTGTGTCCCAAACAATCCTAGTGATAAGGAAATAAGCGAGACAAAGATAAAATGATTTGTTTATTATAATGGTGATAAACAATAACAGCAGTACTTTTTTGCTGGTATTTTACAACCTTTTTTTTGCTATGATCAAATGTAATTATGTTGCAGTTAGAATCTGTAAAAGTTGCCCCTCACATATTAGAAGATACTGTAATATGTGCAGGGTCAATGATCCAAAAAACACATAAAATGCTACTATGTAAGGGATCAGAAATAATATTGGTCCTAATCAGGCAGGGGTGGGCTTAGGGGATTGCCAAGGTAGCATGCTCAGCTTCTGGGAAGAGGAAGCATCTACATTACTCTTCAGCTCCACTCTGATGCAGGCTTTCATCCATTTCAGCAGGACCAGGAAGAACACAGAAAGCTAAATTATACACCTTGTTCTTTCCTTGGTAAATGGTGCAGGTCTCATTGACAAGCTATTCTAATTTCTCTCTCCTGGACAGGTTTACCTAGAGGACATTGGTATTGCACATGTGAGTAAGTGGTTTGCAATCTGGTCCAAAATTAATAACTCAGTTATTGGAAAGACAGCAACTTGGGATGAAAATGAATGAAAGAGCAGTAGTGTCACTTTGTGTCAGCTACACATATCATAACAAACTCTGCCTTTCCCCTTGCATCCACCAAAACTGTACTGCTGGCATTTGCAGGAGAGACATTACCATAAATTGCAGAACAGTCCAGTAACTCTGCTCTTCCTGCTCCCAATATGTCATGTCCCACCTCCAGCACACCCCTGTGCTGGTAATGTGAGGGGTAATGTAGTATTGCGTACTTTGTCCAAACACACCCAATATTCCTGCACTCTTGTATCAGGGAAATTCCTCCAGAGGTCAGTGTGGAATGCTTCTGGACTAGCATGAAAGAACCCAGAACCTGACCTTAAGGGTATGTCTACACTACGGAATTATTCTGATTTTACATAAACCGGTTTTGTAAAACAGATTGTATAAAGTCGATTGCACACAGCCACACAAAGCACAATAATTTGGCAGTGTGCGTCCATGTACTGAGGCTAGAGTCGATTTCTGGAGCGTTGCACTCTGGGTAGCTTTCCCGTAGTTATCCCATAGTTCCTGCAGTCTCCCCCGCCCCTTGGAATTCTGAGTTGAATCCCAGTGCCTGATGGGGCAAAAAACATTGTTGCAGGTGGTTCTGGGTACAGCCTCACCTCTCCCTCCATGAAAGCAGCAGACAACCATTTTGCGCCTTTTTTCCTGAGTGAACTGTGCAAACGCCACAGCACAGCAAGCATGGACCCTGCTCAGATCAAGACCGCAATTGTGGACGTTGTAAACACCTCGCACATTCTCATGCAGTCTATGCTGAACCAGGACTTGCAAAGCCAGGCGAGGAGGAGGCAGCTACGGCAGCGCAGCGATGAGAGTGATGAGGACATGGACACAGAATTCTCTCAAACCGCGGGCCCCTGCACTTTGGAGATCCTGCTGGTAATGGAGCAGGTTCTAGCCATTGAACACCGATTTTGGGCCCGGGAAACAAGCACAGACTATTGGAACCACATAGTTTTGCAGGTTTGGGACGATTCGCAGTAGCTGCGAAACTTTCACATGCGTAAGGGGACTTTCATGGAACTTTGTGACTTGCTTTCCCCTGCCCTGAAATGCCAGAATACCAAGAGGAGAGCAGCCCTCACAGTTGAGAAGCGAGTGGCAATAGCCCTCTGGAAGCTTGCAATGCCAGACAGCTACCGGTCAGTCAGGAATCAATTTGGAGTGGGAAAATCTACTGTGGGGGCTGCTGTGATGCAAGTAGCCAAAGCAATCATTAAGCTGCTGCTACGAAAGGTTGTGACTCTGGGAAACATGCAGGTCATAGTGGATGGCTTTGCAGCAGTGGGATTCCCTAACTGTGGGGGAGGCGATAGATGGAACCCATATCCCTATCTTGGCACCGGAGCACTAGGGCACTCAGTACGTAAACCGCAAGGGGTATTTTCAGTGGTGCTGCAAGCACTGGTGGATCACAAGGGACGTTTCACCAACATCCACGTGGGATGGCCAGGAAAGGTTCATGATGCTTGCATCTTCAGGAACAGTACTCTGTTTAAACGGCTGCAGCAAGGGAATTACTTCCCAGACCAGAAAATAACTGTTGGGGATGTTGAAATGCCTGTAGTTATCCTGGGGGACCCAGCCTACTCCTTGATGCCATGGATCATGAAGTCATACACAGGCAGCCTGGACAGTAGTCAGGAGCTGTTCAATTGCAGGCTGAGCAAGTGCAGAATGGTGGTAGAATGTGCATTTGGCCGTTTAAAGGTGCGCTGGCGCACATTACTGACTCGTTCAGACCTCAGCCAAATCAATGTCCCCATTGTTATTGCTGCTTGAGGTGTGCTCCACAATCTGTGTGAGAGTAAGGGGGAGACCTTTATGGCGGGGTGGGAGGCTGAGGCAAGTCACTTGACCGCTGATTACACGCAGCCAGACACCAGGGTGATTAGAAGAGCACACCAGGAAGCGGTGCGCATCAGAGAAGCTTTGAAAACGAGTTTCGTCATGGGCCAGGGTACAGTGTGACTGCTGTGTTTGTTTCCCCTTGATGAACCCCCCCCCTTGATTGACTCATTACCTGTAAGCAACCCAGCCTCCCCCTTCAATTACAGCTTGCTTAAGGAAATAAAGTCACTATAGTTTAAAAATCATTTATTCTTTATTAAGTAATTATAAAAGACGGAGAGAACTGACAAGGAAGCCTGGGTGTGGTTTGGGAGGAGGATAGGAGGGAAGGAAAAGGCCACTAAAAAAATTTCAAAGTAATGACAGCCTTTTGGTTCAGCTGTCCACGGGGGTGGAGGGGGCGGGTGCATGAAGCCTTCCCTCACACGTTCTTACACGTCCGGGTAAGGAAGATATGGAACATAGTGAGGGGTGAGGATGGTTACACAGTGGCTGCAGCGGCATTCTGTGACCCTGCTGCTGTTTCTGAAGATCCACCAGACATCGGAGGATGTCAGTCTGATCACGCAGCAGCCCCAGCGTTGCATCCCGCCACCGCTGATCTTCCTGCCTACACCTCTGATCTTCCTGCTGCCACATCTCATTTTGAGCATCCCTCCTGTCCTCACGTTTATTGGCATCTTTCCTGTAATTTGATACCATGTCCTTCCACTCATTCAGATGAGCTCTTTCATTGCGGGTCACGTCTATGATTTCCAAGAACATTTCATCTCACGTCTTTTTTTTCTGCCACCTTATCTGAGATAGCCTTTGAGATGGAGTAGAGAGGCTTGAAAAATGTGCAGCTGCATGAGGGAGGGGAAAAAAGGGAGAAAAGTATTTAAAAAGATACATTTTACAGGACAATGCTTATACTCTTTCACAGTGAACAACACTATTCACTTTACATAGCACATGTGATTTCACTACAAGGTCGCATTTTGCATCTTAATATTGAGTGCCTGCGGCTCTGGTGTTAGACATCTCACAGACGCAGGTCAGGGCAGCAGAATTCAGCTTTCATGCATCCATGGTAAGCCATTGTCTTTCGGCTTCTGCAGCCTTCATATACACGGTGCCCTCCTTTCCCAAATACCAAGCAAATCCCGTTCAGTGCTGCTTCTTTCCTGTTAACATGCAGCAGCAGAAACCACCCCCCTATCCAATTATCTGGGATGATCGTTTTATCCCTCCCCCCACCGCGTGGCTGGTATCATGGAAGACCACTGCTAAACACCCCCCTCCCCCCCACCGCATGGCTGGTATCATGGAAGATCACTGCTAAACACCCCTCTCCCCCCTCACTGCGTGGCTGGTAGCAGGGAAGATCCCTGCTAGGCAAATGCGAAAAAGCTCAGTGCCATTCCCCCCCTTCCCCTCCCCCTGCTTGGCTACCTGCAAGGAAGGATTTATTTTAAGCAACAGGCAAACAGCCCAGTAGGAATAGCCATCTCTGTTCCCTTAATTAAATTCCTGAATTTCAACCAGGTTACCATGAACAATATCACTCTCCTGAGGATAACACAGCGAGATAAAGAACAGATGTTGCTTGAATGCCAGCAATCACCGGGACCATACGCAGCTAGACTCTGTCATGCAATGATACCAGATTACTTGCTACATGCATGGCATGGTCAAGTGTCCTACCACGAAGGACGGAATAAGGCTGCCTTGCCCAGAAACCTTCTGCAAAGGCTTTTGGAGTACCTCCAGGAGAGCTTCATGGAGAAGTCCCTGGAGGATTTCCGCTCCATCCCCAGACATGTTAACAGACTTTTCCAATAACTCTACTGGCCGTGAAAGCATCCCAAGTCCTCAGGGCAAATTAATCATTACACAATGCTTGCTTTTAAATCATGTCTTATATTTACAAAGGTACACTCACCAGAGGTTGCTTCCATGGCTTCATTGTCTGGGCTAGTGGCTTGGGAGGGCTGGGAGGGTAATTCGGTCTGGGTGAGAAAAAGCTCCTGGCTGTGGGGGAGAACGGAGTGCTGTGTGATCTCTGCAAGCTCGTCCTCCTCTTCCTCCTCCTCATCCTCCCCGTCCACAGAATCCTCAGCCATGGCTGAGATTACCACCCCCACCTAGGAATCCACAGACAGGGGTGGGGTAGTGGTGGCGGACCCCCCTAGAATTGCATGCAGCTCAGCTTAGAAGCGGCATGTTTTTGGCCCTGCCCCAGACCTTCCGTTTGCTTCTTTGTTTTCTGGTAGGCTTGTATGAGCTCCTTAACTTTCACTCTGTACTGCACTGAGTCCCTGGTGTGGCCTTTCTCCATCATGGCCTTGGAAATTTTTTCAAATGTTTTTTAATTTCGTTTTTTGGAACGGAGTTCTGTTAGCACAGAATCCTCTCCCCATATAGCGATCAGATCCAGTACCTCCCGTGCGGTCCATACTGGAGCTCTTTTTTGATTCTCAGGAGACTGCATTGTTACCTGTGCTGATGAGCTCCGCGTGGTCACCTGAGCTGGTGAGCTCTTCACGCTGGGCAAACAGGAAATGAAATTCAAAAGTTCGCGGTGCTTTTCCTGTCTACCTGACCACTGCATCCAAGTTCAGATTGCTGTCCAGAGAGGTCACAGTGGTGCACTGTGGGATACCACCCGGAGGCCAATACTGTCGATTTGCGGCCACACTAACCCTAATCTGATATGGTAATACCGATTTCAGTGCTACTCCTCTCATCGGGGAGGAGTACAGAAACCGGTTTAAAGAGCCCTTTATATCGATATAAAGGGCCTCATTGTGTGGACAGGTGCAGCGTTAAATCGGTTTAATGCTGCTAAAATTGGTTTAAACACATAGTGTAGACCAGGCCTAAGTGTTTTAAATCCATTGCTACAAGTGTTAGAAAATCTACAGGCCTTCAGGATAGACTTCTTTGTCAAGAATAGGTGAAAACAGTATACAATAGTCCCAGAGAATTAAAAACAATTCAGTATGCAGAAGAAGAGATGGAATTAAGTTCTATGAAGTACATTTTTATTTATTTGTTTTGACGTATTATTAATTAGAAAATGCCTATCCCACCTTTTAATCACCTTTTGCAAAATTTGCATACCATATTCACCATCTGGGATACAGAGATAGATTTACTTCTACAATTTCTGTCTTGTATAGGCTGACCCAGTACAAACACATTTTATATGATTTCTTGGAATTTTTGTGGCTCTGAAAGCTATAGTAAACTCAAGAACTTCTAATCAGAAGGAAACAATTTATCATTACTGCATGCTATACCATGTACAGGATCACCATCCAAGCACTGATGGCTACTGTCAAGGTTTTTTCCCCACTTTGAACTTTAGCGTTCAAAAAGTGGGGACCTGCATGATCATTTCTAAGCTTAATTTCTAGCTTAGATCTGGTACACTGCCATCAGCCAAAAATATAGTGTTTAGCACACTTCCTGTTCCCCCAAAACCTTCCCTGGGGAACCCAAGACCCAAACCCCTTGGGTCTTAAAACAAGGAGAAATAAACCACCCCCCCTTCTTCCCGCCCCCCCCAGACTTTCCCCTCCCTGGGGTGCCTTGGGAAGCTATACAGATCCAAACTTCTTGGATCTTAAAACAAAGAGGAATTAACCATTCCCTTCCTTTTCCCCTCACCAATCCCTGGTGAGTTTAGATTCAATCCCTTGGATTCCAAAATAAGGAAAAATCAATCAGGTTCTTAAAAAAGAAAGCTTTTAATTAAAGAAAGAAAAAGTAAAAATTATCTCTGTAAAATCAGGATGGAAAATGTTTACAGCGTATTCAGATCCAGATAGACTAGAGGGACGTCCCCCCCCAGCCTGAGATTCAAAGTTACAGCAAACAGAGGTAAAAATCCTTCCAGCAAAAGGAAAAACATTCACAAGTTGAAAGAAAACAAACATAAGACTAATCCAACTTTCCTGGCTATTACTTACTATTTTGAAACATGGGAGACTGATTCAGAAAGATTGGAGAAAACCTGGGTGTATGTCTGGTCCCTCTTAGCCCCAAGAGTGAACAACGAACAAAAACAACCAACACAAACAAAGACTTTCCTCCACCGAGATTTGAAAGTATCTTATCTCCCCATTGGTCCTCTGGTCAGGTGTCAGCCAGGTTTACTGAGCTTCTTAACCCTTTACAGATAAAAGAGACATTAACCCTTAACCATCTGTTTATGACAGCTACGCTTTTGTTTTTTTCCTATCCATCCCTGCTTTTCATTTTCTCTCTATAACTTCCAGGTTTGCCAAATTGAGTTTGAGCCAACAGTAGCGGATTTGTCTTTTGGTTTAACTTCTGCTCCCATCTCTGCATGCAGGATTTTACCATTCTGTTTCTACTATTGAGCAGCCAGCCAGCTATTTCATTGCTTTGTGTTGGCTTGACAACACTAACTAATTACATAAAATGCTTAATAGTCCAAACCTGCACAGAGGAAAAACAAAGTTTTAGTAGCAAGAAATGTTGAAGTCTGATAAGACAAGTTGGCTGGTCAACGGTAAAGAAAAAGGCATTTCAAATTAACTGATCTTGTGTGATATCAAATTATTTGAGTGTGAGATGATGCTGATTGCAGTTATCTTGTTTCAGGGTGGGACATATGTCTTCTTTTTAATATTATTTAGACAGTGCCAGAGATTATGTAGCACTTCACAGACAAATAAAACAATAACTCCATGCCCTTCCCACTGACTGCATTTTCTTCATTTCTCCCTTTTTTCTTCTTCTTCTTTTCCCAATTCTTTTTTCTCACATCATGCATCATCATCTTAACCTTCTTTACCTGTCCAGTTCCTTTTCTTGTTATTTCTGATTCTCTTATGTCATGTCCTCTCTATCATTTTCTCTCTCTTTAATGCCTAAGCGTAGGAAATAATCACAGTGGCTGCTGTAATCCCACTCTGTTGAGTAGGCCAAGATT
The DNA here is from genome assembly GCF_007399415.2 of Gopherus evgoodei. NCBI lineage: Eukaryota > Metazoa > Chordata > Testudines > Testudinidae > Gopherus > Gopherus evgoodei. The sequence goes on from NC_044322.1 coordinate 74,492,504, forward strand.
TTCTTGAAGCACAAATTCTAGACACAAAGTTTTAGAAATTCCTACTGCCAGTGACACAATTCAGCAGGTAATTGGAGACAGCATATGATTTAGCACTAACAGTTGAAAGAACAGGAACAAGTTTATATAATATTGAACTTCTACTAGCGCATGATACTGAAAGAGAACATTTGGAATTTACCATTGTATTCTGTAACTGGTAAAAGCATGAACCTTTTCCATGTCAAGTGTCTATTCAAGAGAAGCTACAAGGAGAAATGAGCTGTTCCAGTAATGTTTGTGTTGTCAAAGTCCAGCCTAAGGCCTTTTTTTCTCAATCCCCTTTTTGTGTTCTCAGAAATGTTTTTCAGGGATTCAAATTATTTATTATGTTCAGCAAATATTCTGATGTATTGGACTGTAGCCATGCCTGCAGCCAGACCATCATGGCCAGGGATCATATCAAATCTTACGAGTTGTCCAGGGATGAGATTGGTCAATAGTTGGATTGGAAAATTCCCCAAGATATTTTGGGCTGTGATTTTAGTGAATCAGTCAGTGGTTTTTCCTCTGCGTATTATCTCAGCATAGTGCGTTTGTTTAAAAAAACACCTCATTTAAATCAATCAAAACACTTCATTGACAAATTCTACTAAATATACTTTCTATAAAATAAGACATTAATTTGAGGTCCTGAGTGCTTGCCGTCATTAAAGATCTAAGGAGACACCTTTTTTTGTTTGGTTGGTTTTTTGATAGAGTAGGAACAGTAGCCTCAGTGACCCTATCAAATTCTACTTTCTACAAAAATATCCCTACAGTTTCAGTTGGATACAATATTCATCTTTCTTGTAAATTGATGTACAGAATATTATACTGTATTGATATATAGAGTGCTGTATGTGATTGTATTCAAGTGTTAAGTGTTTCCTATATTATTATTGTTATTACAATTCTCCTAAGTATAAAGTGAAGCAGAATGAATTTTCAAATAGGCCGGTCACAGTTGATATTATATAAGGTTCCATTTATAAAGAGATAATGAATTATTGATGAAAGTTTTAATAAATGGCTAATCAATTGTTGTAGATTATGTCCAACAGATAAACAAGTTACTTATAATAAATTGTTATAATTCTTTGTCACCTTCTATCAATGTGCTTGCAGTCTCGTGTTTGTAACATGCTTGTAACATCTATCTGTTTATTAACCTTTTCTAAACCATTAATAAATGGAACTATAATAAAGTGTGACCGGATAGCCTCTTGGGGCTGGCTTACAAGGAGAATATAATCCTTAAAACTATGAAAGCTACTGGAGGTTCTCCTTTAAATTCGTATGATTGGTTGGAGCTTGTGCCTTTAGAAGCGTGCATTACAGCTGTGATGTAATTTCTGTGCATAGGCATCAATGGATTCACTACAAGATTATCTCAAAAAAAGAGATACGTACTAGACACATTGATATGGAATAAGTAGATTTCTTTAGCCATATTAATCATGTGAAACCTACCATCAGAAATATTTCCTTCTACTCAATTTTCTTTTTCATGGAAGGTAGCTCAAGTAATAAGAACCCAATGGTCTGTCAGAAACTTATAGTGCCAGACAGAAGAATAACAAACTATCTTCTTCAGAAACAGGTGGATACCACAGGGCACAATCTTAACAAATTTCTTTTGAGTAGTTTGGTGAATAGTGAAAACTTTCTCCACAGGAAAATTTTATTTCATATGAAGCAAAGTAAGAGAAATTGGCTTTTACTGAAGATTTTTCTGCCTACATTGACTTTGACAGAACAAGCAGCTGGAAAAGGGTGCGGGGAAGGACTTTTGTAAGGGGAAATGTGAACATTGTCACCTACAGGGTAACTTTTTGCTAAATATGTTTCCTAAATCTGTTAGCTGTCACTCAAGCAATTCTTGGAATACACATGCAAAGACCAGATGGTTAAGAGTCCAGGATCCCTGTAGTTGCACTACCAGGAAGGTTGGCATTGCTAATCTAAATGCCAAAACTGTATCTTTTGGATTCTTTAGTAGATTGTTTGAAAATACTTTTTAATTATATTCTGAATTTTCAAACTCAAGGTAAACTGGCTCTAATCACATCATATTAATTTCTCACAGCACTTAGGATCAATTCTACAAAAGGACTGAGCAATGCAGTGGCTAATTTATGAGGCACATTGCCACTTAGCAGAATCTACAGAACCTGAAGTAGGCACTGAGACTCACGATATAATGCATGGGAAGACATAGGCATTGAAAAATGGGATCCTCAAAAACCAGCACAGTAGGTGGGGATCTGCCTCAGATAGCAAATAACAGGTGCCAAGGAGAGGGGTGAGCACTAAACCCTGCCTTCTCAGGGAGTAAACCCCCTATATTCAGGCTGGGAACCATCTCTTAGAGTCGGCTATCTAAAGTCCTTTCTTGCAAGAATGGTGATGGCTACCTCCCTTATAATCTATATAGCACTGTTTAGCATGCTCTTCCAGGATGTGGGAGACCCCTGTTCAATTCACCCTTTGAAGTCCAATGGTTAGGATGCTTATGGGAAACCCATGTTCAAATCCCTGCTCTTCATTGGGCAGAGTGGGGAATTGAACCGGGCTCTCCCATAGCTAGAGAGAGTTCCCTAACCACTGCACTAACAGTTGTAAGGGAGACCACTTCCATTTGGCTAAAAATTGTACTGGAGGCCCCTGTCACCTTCTTCTCCCTCTCCACCCTTGGTCATTACTTGTGGAGTTAGGCATGTTCATTCATGCCTACCAAATTGAGCCCCAAGAGTCAGATGTTGGGAGAGGGGCAATACCTAGTTTAACCTAGTTCGAGATTCCCACTGGGGCTTAGACATCAGAACAGGGGAGCTGTAATAGAGGGGGCCACAGCAGGAAGGAGTGGTGAAGGGTGGGGCCTCAGGAGAAGAAGTGGGGGTGGGGCCTCGGGGGGTAGTGCAGCACGTGGGGCAAGTGCCTGTGCCCATTCCCACATTCAGGGCATTTCTGCTGCTCCTGCAAGAGATAGGTTCTGACTATCAGGACTAGGCTTCAGCTTAGAGGGTGTTTTGAGGATCTCAGTCATGACTAAGTTTTGCATTTAATCACCTCAAGTGGGGGTTTGGTGCCTAAGTTATTTTATAAACTTGAGCCTTAAGTTATAGGGTTAGTTTCAGGAACAGACATGCAAAAAGATATTTTCATAGTAGTACAATTATGTGTATATATTTTTCATTCTTAAAACACTTTCGGAAGAGAGGGCAAATATATAAATATATGGTTTTTCCCTTTACAAATACAGTGGAAAATTACCATTTTAGATTAAGTTAAGCTGTAGCCATCTATCTTGTTCAAGTTGTTGGTTCAATCAGTTTTGACCTCAGACTCAGAAGTGAAAGGTCACATTATTAATCTACTATGCCTACCCATCCATTCCCGCCATCCACCTTTTTTATTCCAATTGAATTTAATATTGTTTTAAATGGAGTTATCAATAACTTTTGAAATTAGATTTTAGGACAAAAAATCCAGTTGCATTTGCAATGTGCATCTAAGTATATTTATCAATACACCATGATAGATTTGATTTCTGCAGGTGAAAGAAAAAGAACCTTTTATGAATCTTTCTATCACAGTGCTATTAATGAAGATTGATTTCAAATAGCAGCTTTACATAAACTTTTTTATTCAGAGAAAAAATATTAGACCCAGAGTGTGCTTTTCACATACTATTTTAACACTAGCACAAAAGTCTCTCAGTGCTGTTTGCCCGTTACATTGTCATGAAGAGTGAGCTGAAAAATGTGCCAATCGACAGTGGGGATGTCTGAAGCCTCAATGATTTCAAGTACGTGAAGGGATGGAACAATGAAACAAAACTGACTATGCCACAAATTCTGAACTTTTGTTTTTTGTTTTGCTGTGGATTTAATTGCAAAATTGGCATGGCACATGTATAGGACCATTTTTCAAAATACAGCCTTTATTTATGCATATTTCCCTAAAGGTGTTCCCATTGTGGCACTTTGAATTTTTTCCCCTAAATCTGAAGGGAAGTTTGGGGACCTAGACATCAGAATGATGGGCACATATGAATTACATAGCTAGACAGAGGAGCAGTACAGGAGCGGCGCCAGGGTTTCTGACGCCCTAGGCGGACGGCCATTTCACCGCCCCCCGCGGATCTGGTGGATCTACCGCAGTCATGCCGGTGGACCGTCCGCTGCTGGAAAGGCTCCAGTGGAGCTGCCGCAGTGATGCCGGCGGGCAGTGGCACGACTGTGGTAGGTCCGCCAGAGCCTTTAGACCAGCGCACCGTCCGCTGAAATGACTGCGGCAGCTCCACCGGAGCCTTTCCAGCAGCGGACCGTCTGTCAGCATGATTGCGATAGGTCCACAGGACCCGTGTGCCACTCCCCCTTGCAAAATAGTGCCCCCCAAAAATTCTGGCGCCCTAGGCCATTGACTAGGTCGCCTAAATGGTAGCGCCGGCCCTGGAGCAGTATATGCTATTCATGTATTAACTGCATTCAGATCTATGCAAAATATTGATAGTGAAATTCAAAACCATGCAAAACTCACTTTGTTTGGATTTTGTTAGAAACTAGAAAGTCAAGCTGATGAAAGCACACTCATGCTTGTGAAACTTTTAAGCAAATCTGAGTCTATCTTATAGTTATGCCTCAAGATCAATCAAATTTAATCTTTTTCATGTTTCAAACCTGAAACCAGATAAAATTTGACTATTTCTGCTAAGTTACACGTTGAGAGTTTGGGTTGGAATCCAATTCTCAAAGCAAAACTCAGATCCAAACAAAACATATATCCAAAACTAAAGAAAATGTTCGCATACACATATCTGAAGTGAAACTATTAGGTTTTGCAAAGAATTTTTCAAAGGCATAAGCCAGAAGTTCTCCAACTTCTTCATTCTGCTGACTACTTAGGGCAGGAAAACTTTTATGGACCCTCTCTCCTCATAACACCCTAATCCACTAGATTGTTTTGGTCTCAAAAACATAGTATTCTATGAGATTCTATGAGACTATCTAGTATAAAAATGGACAGGTAAAACTGTTCTTTTTTCTGAATGATTTGGAATTATGTATTAGCTAATGCTTTTTAACAGAGTTGTGCTGTAGCAGTTGTAGAATGTTTATGCAATACTTTTTTCGGATTTTGTAACATTTGAATAATACTACACAGGCATTCAAATAATTCCCATCATCTCTTTGAAGAGAACCTCAAGCAAAGCGAGAAAGCTATATTTTTAAAAAGGATAATAAGATGCTGCTACTCTTTCAAGTAGGTGGATATTATTTTACCATATTTTACTAGGACACTAGAAAGTCTGACTTGGAAAAGAGTTCCTTTCCATCTTCTCTACTTGATTCAAGATGCAAAAGCAACATTGCTGCTTTTATTCCTAATGTTGCATTCCTGTTAAAGAGAGAGAGAGAGAGATGGTGACTGAAAAGGTGGGTAATTTGATGCCCCAGCAAGCAGAATCGACCCTTCTGAGGATGAAGGAAAAAAACATGCTCCAAATGCTAATGTACTTTAACTTCTGACACTGATAGTGGTAAGTGGTGTGTAATGTCAACATGAAAAGCTACAAAGTAAAAGAAGTTTCCTCTGAGCATGAATCCCATGGCACCAGAGCAGCAATTAAAATCCCTTACTGGGAAATAATTGACTAAAAAAAGCCAAAGATGGCATCATTTAAATTATGGCCAAACTAGAGTTCTATGTTTTAAAAAAAATTCAAGGAACAAAAGACTAGCAATTCTTCCTCATTAATTTAAATATACTCACTGGTATCAGGAATAGCTGTAAAAACAAAATTAGTACAAAATAAATATAGCTTTCTTGGCCACAATACCCCAAAGACAATAGCTCTGTAAAAGTCAGCAGAAGCCTGAAGATGCGTACAAGTCTATCTCGGCCTCAGTACATAAGAAAGGACACACTCATGAAAGCAGAAACTATTGATGGATAAAGGTACTGTAGCATGGGATGAAGATACTGGAACACCTCTTGGGTGTTATGATTAGACAAAGAGTGGAATCCCTTCTCGAACAAGAACAATTTGGTTTTAAGAAAGGACAAGGAATCACAGATACCATATATAGAGTTCAGGAAGTGATAAGAAGTGATTAAAGTATTAATAGGATAGCCTCTGCACTTTTATAGATCTAGAAAAGGCATATGATAAAGTAGACGGGAGGATGCTCACACCTCTGAGCTTCTTCTTAACAGACAGATAGAAGGGAAGAAGGGCGGGTCATGGAATGGACACCTATAACACATCTTGAAGAACAACAGTTCTAGAAGAGGTTAGTAACTTATTTTTTTCATTTCTGAGTGATTTTACATGTCCATTCCATTTCAGGTGACTCTCAAAGAGTTCAACTGAGGGTTTCGGAGTTCACTTGACCACTGGCTGTAGAAGCAAGGTGAATGTTTTGCACATCTCTTGAGGCATTAACCATAGAGAATACAGGTTGTGAGATGGAGAGTGAAAGGGCTGGGATGTAACATCTGATTGTGGTCTTGAGAGATCAGGTCAGGGCCTTAAGGTAATGTTAAAGGAGCTCTGGCAGAGAGGTTCAGCAGACTGGACAACCAATTCTGGTGAGGCCAAATTAGTGCTATGAGGAACATGCAAGTATGATACTCATGGAGCATGGAAATAGGAAGTTAGGAAGATAGCAGCTTGTCACTCCAAGGGAGTAGGAAAGCATTCACCAGGGAGCCCTAACTGTGACAGCCTTGGAATAAAAGAGTTGCCCTTTTCTGTTGAGATGAGAAGCAAATAGGCCTATGTAAAGAACCATACTGCTGGGCCTGAAAAATGACTCTCTGGTCTGAATGACAACTCATTATCTCTGCTGAATGAACTGTTCAGGCGATCTCCCAAACTGTTCTGAATACTGGGGAGGTAGGAGGTTTTGATATGTATTGCACTGTGGATTTAAAACCACCGAAGATATATTGCTCCTTGACAGATTTATGTGGACAGCTAAATCTTGATGTGACCAAAGCTCTTGAGTTCATAAGGTGAGCTCCCCAACCTAGAGAACAAGCATTTTTAACCAGAGTCATAGTGGGCAAAGGAGGGGCAAAAGGAATTCCCATGCACATGTTGCCAGGATCTACCCACCAGTCCAAGGAAACTAAGACTCCTGCAGGTAAACTGATCAGCATGCCCAGTGGGAGATTAGACATGTTGTTCACTGAAACTTTCTGAGATGAAACTGGGCATGCAGAACCATGTACCTGAAGGAGGCATAGTAGCCTGAGGCAATTCCTTCTAGTTTTGAGCTGAAGGGCTTTGAGATCTATGGAAATGTTTAATATTGGCTGGAACTTAGCTTGTGGTAGGAATGCTCTGGCCACTGCTGAATCCAGGATTACCCATATGTATTCTATTCACTGAACTAGACAGAAGATTGACTTTACTCATTGATCAATAGAGCAGAACACTGAAGAGGGATTGGATCCTGGATAAACTGTCTTCCACTTGGAGCATGGACCAACCTTGTACCCAGCCAAGTGTGCGGATAAGGAAATAGTTGCATATATGCTCTCCTCAGGAATAGAGTTACCTCCATCAAGCATTTTGTAAATACTCACAGATCTGCAAACAGACCAAAGGGCCGGACTGCAAATTGATAATGGATATTGTTGACCAGTAATCTCTGGAACTTCCTGTGACTTTGATGGATAGCCACATGAAAATATGTTTCATGCTTCAAGTCAGGGGAGAATACCAGTTGCCAGGATCCAAGGAGGGAAGATGAAGGCTAGGAAGACCATGCAAACCTTATTTTCCTTATATATTTGTTCAAATTCTGCATGTCTTGGATAGGTTTAAGACCTCCATTTGCCCCTAGGATTCAAGATATAATATGAAAAGAAACTTCTCCTTGGTGCAGAGGGGAAACCTGTTTTGCAGCTCCCAAATGGAAAAGAGACCGCACCTGTCTTTATCCTTTGGGGTAGAAAAAGGTCATCCCTGAGATGCTCTTTCATTCACTGCTGAAACAACTAAGGAACCTTGTGAAGGACAAGTATACAAATGTTCATAACCTTGAGAAGGTCTATGGTGCCTTCTCTCAGTTCTATTAGCTGTCAGGGACAGAGAAGATGGCATTTGGTACAAAGGTTTTGTAGTCTTTAGAATGGTCTTGTTTTCAGGTAGAGCTATTTTGGAAGGTCCTGACTGACCCAGTGTGTCCAAACCTATGGAAACTCTCCTGAGCCATGTCAATCTGCATATCAAGAGATATAGCTGCTCTCCTTAGTAACTCCTGGTATGTCCTGTAGTCATCCTGAACAGGTGACAAATCCTCAGACACCACAATTTCATCAGGTGATGAGGAACAGTGCAAAAAAACCTGAATTTGAGCTTCCTGCATTGAGGTGAATTGAGGTTCTGAAATCTGAGACTGTTCCTGAGGTTCCTGCTTGGAATTGGCCTCAGTACTGGGAATAACAGTGGGCCTTCTCATGGGAACTAGAATGGTGTCTGTTAGGCATTCTATATGAATGAGGAACCAGGAAGAATCTGGAAGTGGGAGACAAGCCCTATGGGTTCCAGAAGGCCATAGGTAAAGCATTGGTCCCCAGCTGTGACCGTGCCAAAGATATGTATCTCGGGATCATCTCAAGAAATCTGACAGGTATCAGCAGTGCAGCAGTGGAATTCTCATTACAAAGCTGAGTGTCATCTATCTTTGGAGTGTGGGAAATAGGAACCTACCTCAGACTCCAAAGAAAACCCGAGTCACCTGACCATGGAGGTACTGTACCAGTTGATGCAAAGGTCCAGTAGGCATCTCTTTGGAGATTCAGTGCCTGGGACAGCATGCTGGATTTACCTCTGGACTGCACCAGGCGAGGAAGCTCTGGGTGCTCTGAAGAGCTAGCCAACTACAGTACTGAGGGCTAAACTTGACTCAGAGATAAGTCCTTAGCCAGGGCCTCAGGATCAATTGGCACCAACCAGCATGTCTCCAGAACAGTCAGAGAATTGAACACCAAGAGGCAGAACAGGTCCCTTGATGCTGCATAGGATTCTGGCATTGTCAGTACTGAGAGATTTCCCTGATGCTGCTGTTGATGCATAGAAGGACTTGAAACTGTAGACTTGACCTTTTAGAGGAGCATGGGTCTGGGAGAAATGATATTCCAGTCTTCTGTGCTTCTTCCTTGGCACCAGAGAAGGGGATCAGTAATGATTATCTAATGCAGGGATCTGCAACCTTTGGGACGTGGCTCTCCAGGGTAAGCACCCTGGCAGGCCGGGCTGGTTTGTTTACCTGCCATGTCCATAGGTTTGGCTGATCATGGCTCCCATTGGCTGTGGTTCGCCACTCCAGGCCAATGGGAGTTGCAGGAAGCCGCAGCCAGCACATCACTCAGCCCACGCTGCTTCCCACAGCCATTGGCAAACTGTGGCCAGTGGGAGCCACGATAGGCCAAACCTGCGGATGCAGCAGGTAAACAAACCGGGTGCTTACCTTGGCGAGCCACATACCAAAGGTTGACAATCCCTAATCTAATGCAATGTCTGGAGCAGCACTCCTAATTGAGGTAGAAGTATGTGGTGTTTGCCCCAACAGGAAGGTTCAGAGAGTATACTCAGGGCAGCTGCCGAGGATATGACACAGTCTCACCTTTCTTCTTTATTAAGATTTTGAAGTCCCTAAAGATCTGTCAGTGGTCTTCAACATGACCCAAACCCAGGCATTTTAAGCACCTGGAATGAGAGTCACTCACTGGCATAGATTTTTTGCAACTGGCACAAGGCTTAAACCCAGAGACCGAGGCAGATCTCAGTACTAAGCAGTACTATCCTTTATATATGGATCTGATGTCCAAAGGCCGAAAATCAAAATAACAAAAACAAAATAAACCTACATTAACTTACATGATTAAATGCGACAAACTGACTATTGGCAGAAGGGAGATAATCCCGCTGCAGGAGAAAACTTGCAGTAGCAGCTGTGACTTGTGGCTCTGTGATTACCGATCACAGTTGGTAAGAAGGAATAGAGGGGGATCCATGGTGGCTCTGCTCTTTTAAAAGCAGCATGAGACTGCTGAGGGTGCATGTGCCACTGAGAGGGGTACCACTTAGGGAAAAAGCTCTGATCCTGGTGTACTGGGTGAACAGACTTCTGAAGTTGGATGGACATGTGCAATCACTTGAAGAAGAACCTCTGTTCAATTCCCCTTTCCTCATCAGGCAATGGAGGCAACTGAACTGGGGTCTCCCATATTCAACATGAATACCCTAATCAGTGGGCTAATGGTTATAAGGGAGGTTGTCTCTCTCTTTCTCACCTCCACTGCTCCCAAACCCCCAACCATCTTGGATGGAGTCAGACAGGCATGTAAGACTTACAGCTAACTGCAGGAGGAGGATCACAAGAAGAGATAGGTGCCTGCCTGCAACCTAGACTTAAGTTTGTATCTCCAGTAGAGGGGCGGGGCTTAGCCCCCATCTTTGTCCTCCACATCCACCATTGGCTTGTTTAGGCAGCTCTCCACCTGGTATGCAGGATGCTAGATTTTGTGGATCCCATTCTGAGGTGTATATCTCTCCCTGTGTATTATATAAAGAACCTAGGCACCTAAACCAGGGCTGGAGGATCCCAGTGATTTTCAAGGCACCTACACTTAGGCACATGCATAACATAAGCTTACTGAATTCAATGAGACTACTACAGGAGTAAAGCTAAGCACACACCTATGGGTGAGATCTTCAAAAGTACTTTAATAGAGTTAGATTCCCAGCTCCCTTTGGCATTCAATTCCCTTGGGTGCTATTGAAAATCCCACGTTATATGTTGGAAAGGTCAAGGCCTTAGTCATTTATCAGAATGGAATCTGGTTTTGATGTAGCTGGTTCCTATTGCAAAAGCCCTTCATAAATATGGCCTTGAATGTAAAAAATAATAATATGGTTTATAGCAGTAATCCTCTTAAATACTTGAGGCTTTGCCAGCTTTTAACTAACAAGCTCAGTTATTAACAGCTCCAGTCCTACAACACTCAAGGATTATTGTCTAGGTCTGCTGACAATGCATTGCTAGTGACCAGTTTGTAAAATGCAATCTGTTATTGTATATCACAACCAGATCAATGGTTAAAACTTTTGGAAGAATGAAAATTTGCCTCTCAAACCAAGCCCACATTTTTTTAATAAACAGTATTGTATATCATTCTTTATCATTCTTTTTATCTGTGATTAAAGGTTATGATTAATACCAGTGTAAGTTATCTGGCAGCATTTTTTAGTTTGTGGTTTGATCAAGTAAACTTGAAAAGAATATCTAGGATAAAAAAAAATCTTTACCTTTAGCTATAAAAAAGGGACAGATCTGTCAGAAGGCTGTCTCCCTTCTCCTCGTTCTTAATATGGAATTTCTGACAAGTGTACAGATTTGCCTTAATTATTTATTCATTTCATTGAAACTATCTTCATCTGCTTTAAATTTCTAATAAGTCTATTTAAATAAAGAGAATCCTAGTTGAATGTTGATTTTACATTTAAAAATCCTGAAGGTATCTGTATTCAGACATTGGAATCATGTAGTATGTTCTTTTCTGTTGTTACATCCCTTGTTAAAAACTCACAGTATTGTATAGCAATGTTCTTAAAAGACAAACAACAATAGTGGGTCTGATTTTTAAACTTTCATGATTAAAATTAGACATCTACATTTCTGTTTAAGTGACTAAGTCTGCAGTTTGGTTACCAAGACAGTTATTAGGTGCCTAAGCCTGGTTCCTGCATACTGATTTAGAACAGTTGGCAACAAAGCTTGGAAATTGGGATTAGTGTGTCTACAATGTTTGGGGCCAATCTTGGGAAATAGTGACGTAGGATCAGATTATTCTCTTCACTTTCATGAGCCCAGAGGAATAAAATCTGGTGGACATGGGGTAGAGGGCATGAAATGGATGAGTATTTTCCCCAGAGCAGTTTCCTTCTCCTCTCCAGAGTCAATGGAAGCTTCCTCAATGATGTTCCACAGGTATGGGACTTACAGATTCAAACGTTACAGGCTAAGCTAAACCTCACTGTAACAGGTGTCTGTAACCACCACTCTTCCTTTAATATGGTATAAACCAGGTGTCAGCAACTTCTGGCACGTGGCTGGCCAGGGTAAGCACCCTGGCAGGCCGGGCCAGTTTGTTTACCTGCAGCATCGGCAGGTTCAGCTGATCGCGGCTCCCACTGGCTGCGGTTTGCCATCTCAGGCCAATAAGGGCTGCAGGAAGCAGCACAGAATGTGTAGGCTGTGGCTTCCCACTGCCCCCATTGGTGTGGCACAGCGAACCACAGCCAGTAGGAGCCGTGATTGGCTGAACCTGCTGACGCAGCAGGTAAACAAACTGGTCCGGCCCGCCAGGGTGCTTGCCCTGGCAAGCTGCATGCCAGAGGTTACCAACCGCTGGTATAAACAGTTATGTGCCTTTATGAAATAATAGCAGTTTCCAAACCACATCCAAGGCCACTCAGGAATTTGACCAATCTGAATGGAAGGCTTTACTGGGTATTGTTTGAGAGAGATAGTAGGAGAGAAGTACAGAGAAACACTCTGGCACATTTTAAATAAACAAGATTGTATCAAGGGTATCTGACTCCATCACTAATTTCTCCTCCTACTTGGAAATGCTGCAGTTCTGACTAGTTGTATAACCCACATACCTCCTGAGTGTGGTGCTCTGTGCTATCTAGTTTCACTGAGACCACTTAGAGGTTAAGGGAGAGGTGGCTTTTAGCTTATGCAGTAGAGACTCATGCATTTAGCTCCAGAGGTCCCAGATTTCATCCTGCCCGACGACAACAGGGGTCCGTTAGTGTTACAGTTGCTCAGGCCCAAAATGGGTAACAAAAAATATAATGTATTGTGTACAATCATTGTCCTCTTTGAAACCTGTCATCATTAGCTTAAATCCATTTTCTCAACATGAGGTGAAATCCTGGCTCCACTGGGGTGAATGGGGAGTTTTGCCATTGACTTCAGTGGGCTAGGATATCACCAGAGTGTGTATGATCCCTCCCCATGAAGTGTTTTGGTGCCAGCTGCAGTCAGGGACACCAGGAATGCCTTGTTCTTTAAGGCACGTAGCTTGGGGAAGCTGTGACATAGGGAACCTATAAGGATAACAACAGTTTACTGTGGATCTCCTGAGATTGGTAAATTTTGACTATTAAATTTCATGAATAGTTTTGCAAGACACAAAACCCAATTTCCGAAGGGAATGGCTAGGTAACCTCCTTTATTATGGCTAATCTCTATTTTAAAGTATCAGAGGGGTAGCCATGTTAAGTCTGGATCTGTAAAAGCAGCAAAGAATCCTGTGGCACCTTATAAACTAACAGAGGTTTTGGAGCATGAGCTTGACATGCATCTGACGAAGTAGGTATTCACCCACGAAAGCTCATGCTCCAAAACGTCTGTTAGTCTATAAGGTTCCACAGGATTCTTTGCTGCTCTATTTTAAAGATATCTACAACATGCAGCACATTGTGATTTAGCTTAAAACATTCTATTGTGACACACTGCACCATTTGCTATTTTAAGAACACATCTGTTCAAATTGTTCTCAGAGCCATGATGATGGAAAAAAAAAGAGAGAATCAATATGGCAACTTCTGAAAGATTTTAAAATTGAAATATTTGCTTGACAACAACAATAAAAAAGTGGTGGTGGTGGATGAGGGGGAGAGGAAGAAGAGAAGAGAAATTCCACGTGGACAACAAAAGCCCCAAATGGATGTCTGTGAAATCTTTCCATTCCAGCATACTTTACCAGCAAGGGGGGCTTTGTTCTTTGCTTCACAGATGGTAACAGAAACAGAACTGAAGGCTTTGGAAGACATTTCACAGAGACACTTCTGACAGGTGATCAAATCATCAACACTTCTCCCTGCAAAACAATGTTCAGATGTAGTCTAACCATACACCCTCTGACAGCACGAACATACTTTCCTCTGTGTTGACATTTATTTTAATAATAGCAAATGCAGGCAGAATCCTTGGCTATCATATATATACATTTATACATATATGACAGCCAAAGATATATATATATAATGTCTTCACGTTTATGATGCAGAACTCTTATCAGTGAAGGTGTTTCTTGTCTTGGGAATAATGGTTTTAATAGGAAAGCTTTTAACTTTTGATATCATGTGCAAAAGTAAAATGTAGAATGTGAAAACACTATACAGGCTGTTTAAGAAGTAAATAGTACTATTCAGTACAGGATTATACATGATGGTGAAGTTGCTATTAATGGTGTTAACATGATGGTTTCCTACTAAATCATGTCCTTGATATTTGGAGCTAAACACATAAATAACATTTCAAGGCTCCTGTCAATCAGAAGCACATTTCTGCAGCATATAAGCATATCTGTCACTCTGCAATGTATACAGAATTTTAAAAAATGGAAACAACATGATCATTTTTAACTCTGCATTGTCCAAAAACGCTTCCGGAAGACTTCAATATTTCATAAAAAATGTAATCTTAATCTCATAGTTCAAAGAAATAAATTGCTAGGAAAAAAACTTCCCTCTAATTCTGGCCTAGATTTGATACTCAGCTTCATCTGATGGCTCATATGAAACGTCACGAGTGTCAGATAACCTACCCTATACATTCCAAGTATATCCCTAAACTTATAGACACTATTAGTGGCAAATCTATTAATATGATCAGTTAAGCAAGAGCTACTTTTTGGGCAGTATTGAAAAGTTAACAACATCATTTTATCTGTTTATCTTTTATTAAGATTCATAAATTGCACTGCCAGTTGGGACTATTGTGATCATCTGCATGACCTCCTGTATAACACAGCCATACACCTCTCATGGTATAGCTTTTAGAAAAAGATCCAATATTGAGTTAAAAATTGCCAGTGATGGACCGAGACCCTTGATAACCTTTTTCCAATGGTTAATTGCTCTGTTAAAAATATATGCCTTGTTTCCAGTCTGAATTTGTCCAGCTTCAACTAGCCATTGGATCATGCTATACCGTTCTCTGCTAGAGAGCATTATCAAATATTTCTTCTCTGTGTAGACACTGTAACCAAGTCATTCCTCAAATTTCTCTTTCTTAAGCTAAAACGATTGATCTTCTTGAGTCTATTTCAGGGTCCCTGAAATTCTTTTCATTTTAAAAATATTTTTTCATTTTATTTTTCAGTGATTTTGTGTTATTCTGTTTTATCTCTGGAAGGGCTTGGATCCTGGAGAGCCTGGGGAGTTCACAACCAGCCTTCCCTGTAGCTCCAAGTGGCGGCTTCTGTTCCATGGGGCTAGGGCCAGTTTCCTACTTGGTGCATTGCCACCTGACACACAAGGTCACAACACCACTTAGCTTTGGTAAGACCACCCATCTGTCCTGGTGGAGGGGCTGCCAGGTCATATTTCAATGAATGGCACTTCCAATTGAAAATTTTACCCTTTAAGAACATTTCAAAAGAATTTTGCTTCTGAAAAGTCAAAAAGTATACAATATTTTTAGCAGGAATTTTCTACTTTTGCAAAGATATTTGCAGAAGTCATATATGGTTTTTTTGGGGGGAAGAACACAGATTTAATTTCTCAGCTGTGATGAGTGCTGATGGTGATTCTCGGTGTGGAGTTCTGATAATTTGTGCTGAATGGAACTCTGCAGTTTTCAATGTGCTTCACATAAAAGTGCATGAGAAAACTGGTCCTTAATACCAGTAAAGAGACATCTTTATAGTTATATTTAATTTGGAAGATAATAGGACTGTTAAATACACAGATGTGAACTTTCAGTCTTAATATTCAAATGCCAAGGCTAGTTCAAGAAGCAATTTTACATGTACATCCAGCAGGAAACTAGCAATACATATAGCACTCTTTAGTTAGTGAGAAAGGAATTTAATTCCAAATTCTGCTAACAATTTCTAATAATTAGGGAAGAGAAACACAACTTATCTTAACAATGCTGAACTGAAACTACTCTATTGGGAATGAGCAGTACTAGATTAATTCTATTTAAAGTGATGCTTTTTAAAAATAGTTTGAGTAATTTTTCCTTCAGTTATATTTTTCAATCCACAGTTTAAAGAAAATTTTAGCTTTTCTAATTTTCCAGTCTGGCACATTAGTGTCCAAAACCTCTTTATCATACTTTCTTGAGTAGTCCCATTCACTGCAGGGACAATACTTGTGTGTCTAAGATGAGTACATGATGTGATACCAAACTTGCGTCCAATCATTTACAAATCTTCATGAGCATAATACAAATGTGCAGCACCTTGTAGCCTTCTTCTTTTTTTTTTTTTGCTTTTCTATTCTGCTTCACCATACTTCTATATTTTAGCACAATGTATTGCTGTAAGTGTCAAGAAGAGTAATTTTAATAATGGGGTTCATCCTCAGCTACGGCCAAGGAGCATCTACAGCACAGGTTGGGCCTGCTAGTTGTACAGTGGTCCCCAGGTGTAACAAGTGCTATAACTTATTTCAGATGCTAACTGCTCCAAAGGGGCAATATGGTAGTCAAGCATCAGTGCAGTGTAGAAATGTTCTGACCAGTCCCTCTTTGTTCAGGCCACATTTCCCTATGTAGGCAGAAGTGATGAGATTTGGTGGAGAGGTTTCTATCCTGGCCCTGTATCATCAGTGGATTCCCCTTGCACTAGAATGAATCACGCAGCTCAGATATGTTGGGTTCCTAGCAAGAATCCATCAGTGTTTCAGCACACAGCTCAGGATCTCAACCAATATTACTTACCGTATTACTGCCTTTGCTACTGGTCTGAGAAACAGTGACACATATTCAGCATTGCCATATGTATATAGGTAAAGTGTGTGGTGCCTGGTGTGTTTGTGAGGGAAGAGTAAAGTCCTAATTTAGGTTTTTCTTTTTCTATTATTTTGTAGGAGAGACTCCTTTTCCTGCTGGGCAGGAGTATAGTCATCGTCAATGGAAATATACTGTGTGGGCTTTCTGGTATAGTTAAGAAGTGTCCCTTAACTTGTTGTTATGTGTTGCTGTTAAATGGTTTGTGATAGGACTTATTGCCCTTCACCAATCTTGCTCTCTTTTAAAAGTAGTTTTGCTTTCTGGACTGCCTGGGTTTCTAATGTGATAACAGTTTGTAGGTATCAGGAAATTATTGAAAAAGAAGAAAGGATGCACTTCCGCCCCATTCCAACAACTCCCCTGATTGTGCGTGGGAATATTAAGGGAGCAGGGATGTTTGAGGTGGGAGAAAAAGGGAAAGAGTACAGCGAGGAGGGTAGAGATGGAGACACAGTCTGTACTCCCTACCTCCACCAACATGGTGCCTGCATTCCTGGAGACTCAGAGACTGTAAAGTTCCACATCTGCTCCTCAGGGCCAGCCATGGCTCCTCAGTACAGCTGGCTAAAAAATGAAGTTTTTCATTAACATTTTCACATAAAATGTATGCCTTTTGTCATTAAAAGAAATTTATATTTGAAATTTTTCAACCAGCTCCACTAATCAGAGAGGAAAATCCTCTCTGGAGGTCACAAAACTTTAACAGAAACATAACCCTGTAGTGCTCAGGTTTCTAGTCCCTAAGCCCTAGGCATGCCTTCCCTTATGGAAACAGGGCTTTCAACACAGAACAGTAGATCTCAAATGTTATTGGCCTACCCACCACCTTCTTAAACAATTGTTGTGAAGGGAATGGATGAAACATCAATCTCACCTATCACCAGCAGGTGTCAATATAATGCCATATGACAGAATTTCTGGGTTTTGTATTTTCTTTTCCAAACACCTAATAAATTACACACATAAAAACTATGTTAAAAGAACATTTGTCAGGTTGCCAACTCAAGCACTCAAAAGTTAGGAAATGCCAAAATTAAGGTTGCCTGTGCAACTTTAATTTGACTTCTGTGTGCATATTCAATATGATAGAATCTTTAATTACATGATCACATATTAGTTTTTCTCTTTGGTTTCATGATTAAGGCAGTTGAATGGCACCCTGAAGAACTGAATTCTAACTCAATGTCTTTCACAGAATTCCTATATGTAGGGCCCTACCAAATTCACGACGATGAAAAATGCATCACGGACCATGAAATCTGGTCTTTTGTGTGCTTTTACCCTATACTATACAGATTTCATGAGGGCAATCAGCATTTCTCAAATCGAGGGTCCTGACCCAAAAGGGAGTTGCAGGAAGGTCATGAGGTTATTTTAGGAGGTTGCAGTATTGCCACCCTTGCTTTTGTGCTGCCTTCACAGTTGGGAGGCCGGAGAGCGGTGCCTGTTGGCTGGGTGTCCAGCTCTGAAAGCAGCGCTCCACCAGCAGCAGCACAGAAGTAAGGGTGGCAGTATCATACCATGCACCCTTACTCCTGCATTGCTGCCTTCAGAACTAGGCAGCCAGAGAGTGGTGGCTGCTGACTGAGGGCCCAACTCTGCAGGCAACAGTGCAGAAGTAAGGGTGGAAATACCATATCATGCCATCCTTACTTCTGCATTGCTGGCAGTAGCTCTGCCTTCAGAGCTGGGTTCCTGGCCAGCAGCCACCGCTCTCCAACTGCCCGGTTCTGAAGGCAGTGACGCCACCACCAGCAGTGCAGAAGTAAGGGTAGCAGTACCTCAACTCCCTCTAAATAACCTTATGACTCCCCAACTCCTTTTTGAGTCAGGATAACTATAATTACAGCACTGTGAAATTTCAGATTTAAATAGCTGAAATCATGAAATTTACAATTTTTAAACACTTATGATGGTGAAATTGACCCAAATGGACAATGAATTTGGTAGGGCCATTCCTATATGGTGGTAGACTAGTCACTTAAACCAACACTTTTGCAGCTGATCACTTCAGGTTTCTCATTTGGGGTCTGATGTGCAGACAAACATGATTTGCCAACTTCACAGCTGCTTCTGAACTTAATAGGAGCTTTGCTTGCAACATATAGCGCTATATGATGATCAGTACTCTGAAAAATCAGGACCTTGGTGTCTCCAATTGGGCATCCAGAATTAATGGATATTTTTACCTTTATTTCTCTGAGCCTCAATTCCCAGGATCATCTGATCTCACAGGAGTTTTGAAAATACATAAATACATACATACATACATATTTTCAAAGTATTCAGATACTATAGTGACGAGCTTCATAGAAAAGCCAACAAAGACATTTATTCTGTCTTCAGAACAGGGATTAAATAGTATACAGTAAATAAGGTAGGGGACCCCTCATTAGATGATTAGGAGAAAACAAAATATTGAATAGGTGAATGATGCTGAGGTCCAGTGGAAAAAAGAGCATGTGATTCTCTAACTGAAGAATATTGTAATACATCTACATAAGTGGGCCAACCTTAATTCTGGCTTTTCCTAATTTACAACTGCAACCTTAATAAATAGTCTTTTAAAAATGTGTGTGTGTGATAAAAGATGTAATGTTGTTGAGCCTTTAATTTAATGTAATGAGTTGAGTGTTGTTAAAATCAGCATATTGAATATTCCAATTTGGAGATTAATTTGTTGATATTACCATCCAATGCTGCTGCATAATAATTCTGTATAAAACTGAGATGCTGGTGAAAGTCAATAGGCATCCATATGATAATATATTGTCAACTACAAACATTCCTCATGTTTTCTAGCTTATTTTGAAGCACATTGTGATACCCTTACTGGCATTCAATAGAAGCTTACTCCAGGAAGTCACACTGAAATCAGTTCATAGACTGAACTACTATCAGGCATGACCAACCACATCACAGTATGACTTTTACTTAGCCAGGGGGGGTCAGACCCTATTTGTGGTATTTGTAGTGTAACATTAATACTTTTATTCCATGGGAGAGTTTAAGCGCCTCAGTTACAACATTGCTTTCCCCCAAGATTTGCTATTTGATGCTAAGGGGAGTGTTTTTATTAGAATGGTATCACTGATGCATTCTTAAGAAACATGGTCTCAGATATATTAATCTAAGTTAGATGAAACACAATCTCTGCTCTTAGCCTTAGTATGCTTTCTGTCCCCCTCTAGTGGCTGACCCTGTACAGCTTTTGCAATAACAGTGTGGGGTCTTTTAGCTCAAGCAGTAGACACCCATGCTTTTAAACCTAGAGGTCCCAGATTCAATCCCACCTGCCTATAATCCACCCAGCAACATTGCATTACAAGTTGTGGCCCAGGGGCTTGTAACACAGTGCATCTAGTTGGGTTGACAGAAGAGGAAACTGATCCTAGAACCTCTGGTTCTAAAAGCATAAGTAGAGCTGCACAATTTTTTTGTTTGTTTTTTTGTTTGGGTGCCAAAGTGAAAAATCAAAAAAAGTAAATTCAGTTTCTCTTTCATTGAAATATATTTGTTGTTCTTTTCCTTTTTTCCTTTTAGGTATTTTCACACTTTCTTTGTTTTTTTATTTGTAAATTTAGTTCCATTTCTAAATGAAACTTACTTTTGGAAGTAAAAGTTGAACCAAAATATTTAGGAGTGGTTGAAACATGTTTTATTTGGAAATGGCTGAAATTAACTGTTTTGATGTTTTTGAAAAATAATTCTAACTTTTCTTTTTTGGGGACAATATTATTTTGATGAATGTACTATTCTTCTTAAAAAAAAATTGTAACTAGTTCTAAGCATAATCTTTTACTACTTGAGCTAAAACACCCATTAGTTTCTTAGCCCAGGTTTTAACAAGTTCAGCAACTCCAGGCCCAGGTAAAACAGCGGGATAGGCAACAGCACTGCATAAATGTGAGTTCTATAGAGAATATGCACCAGTTATATCTATGACTGTTTATGTTGGAACTCACAACTTATCTTGGTTTCATCACTGAAAATCTCTTTCACTCAGCCACTACTAACAATCATAGTGGAGTCTTTCATACCGTTTATGTATCTTCATGAACCATGATGAGAGAAAAAGATGAACAGAATACTTGGCAAACTACACAACGTACAGTCCAAATGTAGTGTGGAGCCCACTGAGGCATATAATGGGCCCTAATCTCCCAGCATCCATGCTTCTTGCAATTTGTAAACGGCCTTATGTGTCACAGAAGTGGGGTTTCCTTTTACTTCTTACCTATTACAGACTAATTGCATGGATAAAGCTACTAATTCAGAAACTTGGTTTTTATTGGAGTATTTGAATATATCATGTTTGAGTGCCACTGCATGAACACATTTATGTACTCATCCCAATACATGGACTGTCAACCAGCTGTGAAGAAACCAAGGTATTGCAGTTGTATTTTGCCACATAATTATTGTAGTATATCTAATCTAAAGTACAGCTTCAGAAAGCAGATGCTGGCACTTGCACATCTGAAAGCAGAAGTTGGGTAGTATCTTTTTCACCATGGGATGTACAAAGATAAGGAGCAGCATCCTAAAATTTTCTCGGTTTCATAGCCTATGAAAAGAGGTTGATTAATAGATTTATTTTGCTCCTCGTGAATCTATGATGGAGCTGTTCATCCAAAGAAATAGAGAGAAATAAACAGAAACAGCACAAGTGAAAGATGATTTCAAAATTGACTTTCTAGTTGGTGCTCAAATGATGTCCCTCACAATACACCATTATAGTCCATTCTTTCCTATATTTATGTTAAAACGTGTTAGAAAAAACAAATATTGGCCTTCTTACATCTATTTGAGTTAACTCTAAAAAAACAGCCTGCCTTTTTAAAATGGTCAATTAAGCACTTATGATTACAGAACCAAATAACGCAGCATTTCTTATACAAGATACTTAAGGTTTAGCATGATATATAAATCAGCAAGCATATTTTAGAACAAGCAAATGGCTAGACGTTAGTAATAAGCAGACTGAAAAATCATGAAAACAATTAAAAATATTTATAGACTATGTTTCATGAAACCAAAATAACACTCATTTTTTCAGGAGATGACTATTTACTGTAAATAATACAGTTAATGCCATACATTCATCATATCCCACATTAATTAGCTTTTTTTTCTCCCTGTCGGGATCTATGAAGCAGTTTTAAGTAGCAATGTCAACAACAGTTAACATGTTTAAAACTGTATTCCTATTAAGAATTTTATCCCAACTTGTATCAATGTTTATTTTAAAATGCTTCTGTGCTGTGGAACCATCTGTTTCTTGCTTGTTATATTACCTAAGTTTTACAATTGTAGGACCCCAGGGAGAGTTTCCCTTTTTTTTTTCTTTTTTTGGAGGTGTGTGTGCACTATAACACAAAATAAATATTTTGTCTGAAGTCTGGAAGTTGTATCTAAGAGGAAGATGTTCCTAAATATTTAAAATTGAAACCTCTCAAAAAATGTTCTAATTGTGTTATCTTTGCTGGCTGTAAGTTAAACTGAGTAACTTTCTTGTAAACATCCCTGGATTTTTTTAAGGGAAGGGGGGAAAAAGACACCAGCATTGTCAAAAAGTCACATTTTTGTATTTATCTAAGAAACCTCACTAGAAATGCACTGAGATGCATTTAAAAATATGACTTTCAAATCACCTTTTGAAGAGCACTGAAATCAATTAAACAATAAGTATGTTCTCATTTACAAAAGAAATCAATCAGCAGTCATTTTTGATTGATTATTCTGGGATAGAGTGGTGTACAATCTATGAATTTATTACACATTATTCAACTCCCATAAAAACTGCATGTGGATTAAGCACGACAAGTCTCATAGTAAATGGACAAGAAATTTAGTTTCCCTTGTGAAGTCTTGGTTGTAGCATGTGATCATCTGCTCTTGATTTGGTAGGTCATTTCTCTTAAGCACAAAACTATATTACTTTCTAATAAAGGTCAAGGAAATCAGTATTACAAAATATTACATTTTTAAAGACATTTTATTGTGTACAGGAGGTACATCTGTTTTGGCAATAGCGATTTTTCTGGAGGGGAACCACAAGACTGGGTGATGTTAAGACTGAAAATAATACATATTTTCACCAATATGGGACAAGTGTGAGGATAGGTATAGATACAAATTTTTAATATAAAAATTGGAGTTTTGAGAACAAGGGGAATATATGGCCATTTGTATTCAGTATTTGTTAATGTACCACACACATACTTTAGGAAGGACCAAATCTGTTCGGTAGGCAAAATGTCTACTGAAGTCTCAGAAGGAAGGAATAAGGCCTGATATTTGGCCTAACATATTATAATCTGTTTTGTAAAACTCTGAAAAAGACTAGAAAATGTCCAGTTTAGCTGAACAATTATTTTGAATAAGTAACAAAAAATCCCTATAAGACACACATTTTTGGTATATACAAAAATCATTAGGTCTGTATTATGTAATGTAATAGGATGTAATTATGAAAAGTCATATCCATACTCATTTCATAAGTAGCAGTGATATCCACATGATACTTTACAGAACTATGTGATGAATTGTATTATCATGTACTTTCCCAACCTCTGAGTAGATGCAGTCTATTGAATAAAGGAAATAAATAACAGTGAATATTGAGGCACAAAAGAATTGGTGAAGCTGGTTTCACTAGTGGAGGGCAGGTTGATGGAGGTATGTTAACAAATGAGAAAAGAGATGTATGGTATATTGTGGATGGAGGTAAAAATTGTCCGTTTATATTACAGTTACAGGCCTGCAGAATTTCATCTGTCTAAACACTTTGTAAGGTTTGGTCACTGTGGGTCTGGTTTTCTGGTTTCAGTTCTCTTAAGATTTTTTCAACCAAAACCAACACATTTTGGTCCCTTCTGACCTTAAAGTCTATTTAGTTATCTGTTTAGTCACACCTGTTTGCTTTTAATTGACAAAAGCTCAAATTCTATGGGAAACTGAAGTGAACTCTTGTGATTTGCATGAAAATTGCTTATTAGCCTCTCCTCTGTCTCTGATTTGGTCTCTGGCTGGCTTCTTCCCTTTTTTCAGGTTGAAAGTGGCTATTTTACCCACTTCCCTCTACCATGAGTTTTCTAGGGTTTGCCAAAGGTATACATCATCCCTTTCCACACATACTGAGGATAGATATTCTGCCCAATTAGCAACAGTATGACTCAAAGCCTGCAGAAGCTTAAGAACATAAGAACAGCCATACTGGGTCAGACCAATGGTCCATCTAGCCCAATATCCTGTCTACTGACAGTGGCCAATGCCAGGTGCCCCAGAGGGAGTGAACCTAACAGGTAATGATCAAGTGATCTCTCTCCTGCCATCCATCCCCACCCTCTAACAAACAGAGGCTAGGGACACCATTCCTTACCCATCCTCACTAATAGCCATTAATGGACTTAACCTTCATGAATTTATCCAGTTCTCTTTTTAACACTATTATAATCCTAGCCTTCACAATCTCCTCAGGTAAGGAGTTCCACAAGTTGACTGTGCACTGTGTGAAGAAGAACTTCCTTTTCTTCATTTTAAACCTACTGCCTATTAATTTCATTTGGTGGCCCCTAGCTCTTGTATTATGGGAATAAGTAAATAATTATTCCTTATCTACTTTCTCCACATGACTCATGATTTTATACACTTCTATCATATCCCCCCTTAGTCTCCTCTTTTCCAAGTTGAAAAGTCCTAGCCTCTTTAATCTCTCCTCATATGAGACCCGTTCTAAACCCCTAATCATTTTAATTGCCCTTCTCTGAACCTTTTCTAGAGCCAGTATATCTTTTTTGAGATGAGGAGACCATATATGTACGCAGTATTCAAGATGTGGGCGTAGCATTGATTTATATAAGGGCGATAATATATTGTCCGTCTTATTCTCTATCCCCCTTTTAATGATTCCTAACATCCTGTTTGCTTTTTTGACCTCCGCTGCACATTGTGTGGACGTCTTCAGAGAACTATCCACGATTACTCCAAGATCTTTTTCCTGATTTGTTGTAGCTAAATTAGCCCCCATCATATTGTATGTATAGTTGGGGTTATTTTTTCCAATGTGCATTACTTTACATTTATCCACATTAATTTTCATTTGCCATTTTGTTGCCCAGTCACTTAGTTTTGTGAGATCTTTTCAAAATTCTTCATAGTCTGCTTTGGTCCCAACTATCTTGAGCAGTTTAGTATCATTTGCAAACTTTGCCACCTCACTTTTTATCCCTTTCTCCAGATCATTTATGAGTAAGTTGAACAGGATTCATTCTAGGACACCACTAGTTACCCCTCTCCATTCTGAGAATTTACCATTTATTCCTACCCTTTGTTCCCTGTCTTTTAAGCAGTTCTCAATCTATGTCTTGTCCACACGTTTGTTGACCCCTTCAGAGAACTCTAATAGATTACTGATACTCTTCGAATTATCACTTGCTTCAACAGGAACATGGGATTCGTCAGACTAGAATCACAGAATCATAGAAATATAGGTCTGAAAGGAGCCTGAGGAAGTCATCTAGTCCATTACCCTGCTTTGTATTAGGATTATGTATATTTAGACCACCCCTGAGATGTATTTGTCTAACTTGTTCTTAAAATCCTCTTATGATAGAGATTTCACAACCTCCCCTAGGTAACCTGTTCCACTGCTTAAAAAATCTTATCATGAGAAAGATCTCCCTAATATCTAACCTAAATCTCCCTTGCTGTAAACAAAACCAACTGCTTCCTATTCTACTCTCAGGGGACAGAGAGAATTATTGATCTTCATCCTCTCTATAACAGTTTGGTATATATTGGAAGATTGCTATCAGGTGTGTGCTCTCCCTCTCCCTCACCTTAGCCTTCTTGCATCCAGACTAAACATATCCAATTCTTTCAATCTTTCCTCTCTGACTATTTCTAACTATTCCTCTGGACCCTATCTAATTTGTGCACATCTTTCTTAAAGTGTGGGACCAAAACTGGACACAGTAGATACCAAAACTATAGAGAATAACTCAGACTTCCACCAGTTGGAAAGCATGAAATAGGGAAGAAAACTTACCAGTTATCACCTGATGGCAGCAGACTTCAAGAAGGATGGCAGACCATGGGTCTACCACCCATACCTCCACCTTCCAGAAGACTATATAAGGCCAGGGTGACAGCTGGAACAGCTAGGAGAAGGGGTAAATGTAGCTGAGAGAGAGCACTGAGGATAAACTCAATGAAAGAGAAAACTAGCAAAAAGATATAAATATAAAGGCTATAATGTCTCAAAGGCACAGTCCATAATAAGGAATGGTACATTGTTATGCCATCCTTGAAGTGGTGTCCCTCTTGCTCTGGTCTATACCATGCAGTCTATAACAGCAGCTAGTTCCCACTCCTTGTGTAATGGCTCAGCTCTGATGGCTAGCATAGTATAGGAGTTGAACCAATTATCCATCCCATCCATCTCCTGTATTTCCCCCTGCCCCTGCCTAGCTGAGGGGAAAGTACAATGAGTCCCTGTACATGCAGACCTGCAGTCTTGGTTAGTTTGTGCAGAGATGTAAAGAGATAGCTTGGTATCCATTACTTCACTGTGTGGCCACAACATCCAGGGCAGACTCTTGCCCTAAGCATGAAGACTGCCAGATATGATTACAATAAGAATAAAATAAGATGAGTCAATAAGGGATTCACTCAGAAAATAGGTTTCAGAGTAGTAGCCGTGTTCGTCTGTATCCCCAAAAAAAATAGGAGTACCTGTGACACCTTAGAGACTAACAGATTTATTGCAGCATAAGCATGAGCTGTAGCCCACGAAAGTTTATGCTACAATAAATTTGTTAGTCTCTAAGATGCTGCAAGTACTCCTGTTCTTTTTACTCAGAAAACAGTGCTGTGAGTACTCTGCCCATGGAATTACCATTGACTTTGGGCCCTCTCTTTTCCTTTTTTCCCAATATGTTTTTCATTGATTCATAGATTCCAAAGTCATAAGAGACACTCTGTAATAATTTAGTCTGACTTCCAGTATAACACAAGCCATAGAACTTCTCCAAAATAATCCCTAGACCATATCTTTTAGAAAAGCATCCAACCTTGATTTAAATATTGCCAGTGAAGGAGAACCCACTACAACCTTTGGTAAACTGTTCCAATATTTAATTACCCTCACTATTAAAAAATTACACATTATTTTCAATCTGAATTTGTCTAAATTCAACTTTCAGCCATTCGATTGTGTTACCATACCTCTCTCTGCTACACTGAGGACCCACTTATTAAATATTTGTTTCTCATGTGGATACATACAGACTGTAATCAAGTCATCCCTTAATTTTCTCTTTGTTAAGTTAAATAGACTGAGCTCTATGAGTCTATCACTATAAGGCATATTTTTTAAACCAGGGTTTCTCAACCCATAGGTTGTGACCCAAAATTGGGTCACCAGAATGTTTCAAAGGATCACATAGCAGCTCCTATAGCTCTGGTTCCATGAGCAGGTTGATCTTGGCTCTCTGATCTGGGCCCTGTGATCTCCAGGGTCAAAGTGCCACTCGGGTTTGGCTCAGCCACCCCTCTATCATGATGTTGGGTGGATTGAATAAGGCACAGGTAAGTGAGTGGTGCAGCAACCCCATGTTCCAGGTCACAATGCCATGTACACACATTTGGTTGGGGGCAGGGCCAAACCTGAGCAGTTATCTGTGTCCAAATGGGGAACTGAGCCCAGACAGCCCCACAGGACCAAATACGTAGGAGCCACTATTGCAGGATGAGTGTGAACAGGCTCTGCAAACCAAGGACTCCCAGCCCCAGGGCAGAACCTGACTACCTCACACTATTTATTATATTGTAACAGACCATCCCTCTCCTTTCTCCTGGGCGGCAGGACCCAACCTATTAAGTAGATCACCACAGGCCAGCAACATTTACAAATGGGTCCTGTGTCCAAGAAGATTGATAATCACTGTTCTAATACTTTAGTCATTCTTATGGCTCTTCTCTGAAGCCTTTTCAATTTATCAACATCCTTCTTGAAATGCAGACTCCAAAACTGAACACACAATTTCAGCAGCAATTGCACAAGTGCCAAATATGGAAGTAAAATAATCTCTCTACTCCTACACAATATTCCCATTTGTGTATCCAAGAACTTTGTTTGTCCTTGTGGCTACAGTATTATACTGAGAGTTCATGTTCAGCTGATTGTCCACCATGATCCCAAATCTATTTCAGAGTCACTGCATCCCCTGACTAAGTCCCCTGTGGCCTTCATTCTTTGTTTCCAGATGCATACATTTACGTTTAGCCATATTGAAACACATATTGTTTGCTTGAGCCGACCTTACCAAGTGATCAAGACTGCTCTGTATCAATGTCCTGTCCTCTTCATTATTTACCTCTCCTCCAATATTTGTGTTGTCTGCATACCTTATTAATGGTGATTATGTTTTCCTCCCGGTTGTTGATAAAAATGTTAAATAGAGTAGTACCAAGAAGCAATCCACACCTACTCAATTGTTTTTCCCCTCAATGATGAGTTTGATGTACAATTGATGGAAGATATTTGATGAATTTCAGCACAGTTTTAAATATTCTAGTGCAGCAAAGTCGGTTGTATTCAAGAATAATCGAGAAAGATGAAGTGGATGACTTCATTGCTTAAAAAGTTTTTACAAACTGTAATAAAAATCTATACTGTCAATCCAAAATGACCCACAAAACTCAAGGGAAAAGTAAACACAATCTCTTTCCAGTTATTTTACCAGAGACAATATAACTTTTGAACTTCATGACAGCTCTATTGCATTTTGTTTCATGAGTTGTCAGTGTGCCATGGGTACCTTCAACCAGAAATATCTTTTATCAAGATTTCGTGGTCAAGATTTCTCCTGTCATCCTTCTATGCCACTATAACCAGAAAAAGATACAATACCAAATATAGCAGGTAGAAAACAAACCACAATTACATTTTAATAGGAATGAATGAACATTTGAAAAAATAGTTGGTTGAGAAAAGTTAGTTATTGATGTTTTCTGGCTGCACTGGAGATAGAAATGTTAAATGCACAATTAAACCATTTACATCTCATTCACAGATCATTTACTTTAGCCTCCTCAAACTGCTTGATTTTATTGAGACAAAGGAAAACTCCCAATAAATAATTGTGGTATTAAACTGAGATACAAGTAAGCTAATACAAAAATAATAATCAATGTTTTAATGTTTGATTGCACTATCCTTCCTCACACTGAGTAATATTTACCCTGCAAGAAGTCCCATTTAACAGAGTGATACTACTTGGGAAGTAATGTAAGCAACAGTGCAGGATAGGGCTTCATATAAAGATATTGCTCATACATTTCCTGTATAAACATAGATTATATATGTTATACTATTCAAATATTCATACAGAAGATAGAATACTGGACGAAACTATAGTCTATCCAGTTATTTTAAAAATGTACTCACAAAAGGTAGGCATGCCAAAAAGAGTCAATGCACTTTTATGGTATTTTGAATGTTTTGTTTAGAAAGCATACTATACAGAACAGTTAACTTAAAAGGATCAAGTACATGTGGGAAAGAAGATTATCAGAGGAGAATGCAACTAAGGAAATGTTTTGCAGATGTACTGCATTTAAATTAATAAAATCTCATTAGGTTTTATGTTTGCCAATAACGGCTGGAAAAGTTACCATACATTGTAGGAACAATTACCCAAATCTTCACTGTCTCATTAGGTTTGTCATACTGTTTTCATTATAATACATTAGAACTTGCAAGTGAGCTTTCAGTAATGACATATTGTTCCAATTCTCCTTTCAGCAGGCTCTAAGATATTTTAGTATTTGTATTATAAGCCAGCAGGTGTCTACACTTTGGTTTTTTCTGAATCAGTTTTATATACAGTCCTCCAGACATAGAATGGAATGCAAAAGGGCTTTCAACAACCACATAAAAATGAGTCTGATTAGAGTAAAGCAATACACACTATTTTTTTATGATTTTATGATAATTCGAGGCAATAAAAATGTGCACCTTAAGTGTATATGTCTATTCCTGTATGTCCTGTTAGAGAAAGCTGTATTAATGTAGATAAACCATGTGATATATAAAGTTTGCAGATTTGCTTAACAAATGGAAGGCATAAGGCTGATTTGAATATCTAAGGCATTATAAACTTCAATGAGAACAACCAACACCATTTGAGCTTCTAAGGCACTTGCATTTAAATGAGTAAGATTTAAAAATGATATGATTTTAAAAATGCTTTGAAGCTCCTTATTAAAGGTCTTAGGTAGCTCAAGGTTAAAATAAATATTGGATTTAAATAGAAATCACTTAGCATTGCGACAGTGTGTACATGTATAGCTATTTGGTATAAATGTCACATGACATTCAAAAAACAAAGAACTGCTGCATATTCTATTCTTAAGAAAGTATTTTAATATTCAGAGAGTGATCATTACTAAAGCTAATAAACATTTTGGATTTAGAAACATTTTTCAATGGAAAAATAATCATTTTTCTGGAAAAATGTGGAATTTTTAAATTTCATTCAAAAATTGTCTATATTTAATGGGCTTTTGTTCCCTTTTCCCTCCATTCTAATTTTTGCCCCCTACAGAAGGAAGAAAAAGAAAAAAGGGAAAGAAAGTGGGAAAAATGAGCAATTTACATTTTTTACAGAAAATGTTGAGAAAATTAGACATGGTAGTGTGGGGCATTTTCCATCTCCATTAGTCCTGTGGTTGCCATGGTATAAGAGTTGAGAAGGAATAGGAGACATATGTCTTCGTAATATGAAATCACTTTACCAGTATGAGTTTTACACCTACACCAAATAAACAGTCCATTTTAACTGAGCACACATGGTAAACAATAAGAAATCACCACAATAAACCAATTTCCTGAAGAATTGCTATGTTTAAAGTTGAATCTATGACATATGACTACATGCCATATTGAGGCATAACAGAGATGTAGTTCAGCACATCTGCAGTTCAGGACTCTGCAGAACATGTCCCTACCTCCTTAGAGAGTCTCCTAATTAGCAAAGAGGGAGCCAACTAGTCAACAGAATTCCATTCTAATCACTGCAATATATTTTTAACTATTAATAGATTCAAGCCAGAAAGAAACCACTGTGATCATCTAGTCTGACCTCCTCTATAACATAGACCATAGAACTTCTGCAAAATAATTCCTAGACCATATCTTTTAAAAAGACATCTAATCTTGAATTTAAAATTGCCAGTGATGGAGAATCCATGACAATAGCTGATAAATTATTCCAGTGCTTAAATAATTTGGTGTAAAAAAATACATGCCTTATTTCGAGTCTGAATTTGTCTAGCTTCAACTTTCAGCCATTGGATTGTGTTATACCTTTCTCTGCTACACTGAAGAGCCATTTATTAAATGTTTGTTCCCCATGTGGATACTTATACACTATGATCAAGTCACCCCTAAACTTTCTCTTTGAGAAGCTAAACAGATTGAGCTCCTTGAATCTATCACTATAAGATATGTTTTTTCGAATCCTTTAATCATTCTGTGGCTCTTCTTTGAACCCTCTCCAAATTTTCAACATGTTTCTTGAATTGTGGACATGAGAACTGGATACAGTATTCCAGCAGTAGTCACGTCAGTGCCAAATACAGAGATAAAATAACCTCTCTACTCCTGCTCAAAATTCCCTTGTTTATGTGTCCAAAGATTGTACTGGCCCTTTTGGTCACAACATGAGACTGGAAAATCATGGTCAGTTGAGCATCTATCACAAGTCCAAATCTTTCTCAGAGTCACTGATTCCCAAGCTAGAGTCCCCCATCTGTTGAGTATTGCTTACTCTAGATTTGTTAAAGACATATTGTTTGCTTGCATCCAGTATCAAACAATCCAGATCAATATAAGTGACCAGTTCTCTTCATTATTTGCGATGTGCAAACTTTATCTCTGATAATTTTGTTTTGTTTAACATTGAAAACATGTTTAATAGTGTAGGCCCAAGAACCAATCCCTGTGGGATCCCATTAGAAATATACTCTCTCAATGATGATTCCCTGTTTACAATTACATTTTGAGACCTATCAGCTAGTCAGCTTTTCATCCATTTAATGTGTGTCTACATATCATCCTTCACTCTAGAAGCCATAGATTTCTTGTGTCCCTTTGCTCCCCTTATCAATTTTCTATTTCTAGCTTCTGATATATATTCAATACTTCATTTTCCCCTTTCTTCTATTTCTTATATATATTTTCTTATTATTTTTAATATCTGCCTTTATTGCGCCTTTAAACCAGGTCATTTTTTTAACCAATATTGCCTTCTTCGATCTAGGGAAGTATGCTTAAACAATGCCTAATTATCAGTCACCTTTTTCTGTATAAATTCCTCTTCCCAGCTGATCTGGCTCTTAATTGTTTTCAACTTTGTGATATTGACCTTTTAAAAGCAACAAGTAGATTGATAGATCGATCGATAGATAGATAGATATCTTACTTGTTTGGACTTTATTTTGTTTGTACATTATAAACGTGACCAGGTAATAATAAATTGTACCTAAGCTACATTAGTTTTTAGTTCTGTGATCAGGGTCCCTTTTTGTATGAAGGGAAGATCTAACATAGAATTCCCCATGTTAGCTACAACACTTTCTGAGTTAGAAAAGTGTCATATATAATATTTAGAAATTCCAATGATGTTTTAGTACTGACAGCATTAGATTTGGCCCTTTTTTATACCACACAAATATCTTAAGGGAAGATAGAAATAGAAGTGTAATACTGTTGGTGAGAAAAAATTACAAAATTTCATCCCAGAGGCAAATATGACTAATTCTGAAAAAATCTGTTTAACATATGAAAAATGTTGCCTTTTCAATAAAAGTTAAGTTTAAACAGTTCACTGCCATCGTTGCACCTCAATTTAAAATATTTATAGCTAACTTTACAACACCGTATAACAACATGCACAACTAACTTACTGCTCCATTTCATCTTCTGCATGATGGTCACCCCTCCCCACCCCCATTACTTATTACTAAATCAATACCCTTGTGTCTAGTAATTTTTAGTTGATATATTTCTTAATACCCTAATTTTTTTCTTGCTTTTAATTTTTCCATGGACTTTAATTAAGCTTTTCCATCATGGTACATTGATTTAGCAAGCTTTTTATTTTGTTATATTTTTAAAGCAAATCTGCTCACCAAGCAAGACGACCCAAGCTTTCAAATTTTACAAAAAGTTCATTATTCACCTCATGCCTTGAATAAGAGAGATAACAACAATAAAAATAGAAGAACTAAATATATCTGTGATTTTTTTAACATGAGATATTTATTAACTATTTATCTTCATTATTAACTGAGAAACTATGTTGTTTATAGATAAAAATATAGTTTCTCACACATTTGAGATGGATATCTGAGAATAGCAGAATACAAATATAGTCAGTTGGGTCCTGATTTGGCAAAGCATTTAGGCTTGTACTTAAGTTCATCAACATTTAGGAAAGCTTAAAAATAAGCACATGTTTAATTTTATTTTTGCTGAATCAGAGCCTTATTCAAGGAACGGCAGTGACTTTTATATTTAGGTTGCCTAACACTGTCCGCTATGCAATTCTCTGACATTTAACAGCTGGATAGTCCCATGATCAGAAAGGTGCTTTTGGCTGGTCTTATAAAAATCTATTCCGATATGGCCAAATTATAAATTCCTGAAAACTGTCATCTGCATTTTGCTCACTACAGCTAGTTCCTGGCTTGCTACCAAAAGCTAGCAACAATCTATTAGTACTCTGCATGCACTGCCCTAGCATCTTGTTATGCAGAACTAAGCGTCCAGATAGGACACAAGCAAAAGAATTCTATTGTTGCTACTGACCTTTGCTCCACAATAAAAATATTGTAAGATGCACTGGATTGAGAACCAAGAAAACATGAATTCCACACTCACTTCTACTTACTGGTGTTATTAATTTTGTTACCTTGTTTTTGCCTCACTGTTAGGTTACTTAAACTAGGAACCCATATCTCTAATATAGCTGACTCAAGTTTCAGATATTTGCTATGCTGCCTATTGCAAAGAATCCACTCATTTGTACTTGGCTCTATTGTCTGTAAAATAAGGCAATTTCTGCATATGAAACCTTTTCAGCATATTACATGTCACCCACTAACACCTAGTCGACAGAGGATAATAGCTTTTTTCTGCTATCGGTTAGTGTAGTTACACCTTCAGCTAAAGTGGCCTGTACCAGAGGTACAGGGTGAAACCCTGTTGTTAATGTAGGATAGTAATGTAGGATATTTGTATTTATCTCTGCATTTTTCTCTTTAAAAACATCTAGAAAATTACATAAATGTTTATTTTATAGAATGTTGTCAAGGTTTCATTGTCAAGCACTTAAATTTAGGAATCAAGAGAATGAAGACTGATCATACAACTTTAATTCTTCCCTGGGTGCATATGTTTTAGGATAGCCTTTAAAGACACAACCACTATTAAAGACTGCGTCATAATGTGTACACACAGGATGTAAAGGTACGGTTGTACAGGTAACCATAATTCTGTCATTTTTTAACTTCTGAATGCTTGATTCTGCACCCTTAATAACGTTCTCTGAACATAGTGTTTCTGCATTCTTATGTAATTAAAATTATGTTCTAGTTAAGCAATAGAAGGATCATTATTTAAGGCATGCATATTCCATTCAGAAAACCAGCATGTGCAACATTTACTCAGGCCTAGGGAGCGTTTACAAACAACCTCAATGGGGCCACATGAGTAAGAGCTCATCAGCATATGTAAATTTTGTACATCTGGACTCTTAATAGGCACAACAATGTGACAGCCACATTTCTGAGCTACCTGTTACTTGTGTGCACCAGTCACCTTGTATTTACATATGAAAACTGAAATGAAACCTCTTTATGCCTGTAGTAATATTTTTAGACCTGCACATCCTTTGGAACATACTTCTTGGACTGCCAAAAGCCACCTGTGGGCTCTTGCCCTTCAAAATGTAGGACAAATTACCACATCAAAGACATAAAAATGAGAAGAGTGGGTGTAGCGGGGTGGTCCTCTGCTCCTGCCTTGAAGGGCTTAAAACAGCCCTGGGAGAGGGCTGTGGCAGGGGAAAAGCTGGGCTGATGGGGGAAGCGGACGCAACTGGGCCACACTCCAATCAGGCCACAGCTGGCCTGTATAAAAAGGCAGGGAGCCAGAGGCCCAAGACTCTCTCTTTGTGTTCAGAGAGAGAAGGGCCTGGCTGCAGGGAGTTTAACCAGGTATCTGGAGTGGAGCAGGGCTGGGGAAAGGCCAAGGGAGACCGGGAGCTCCAGCCCAGGAAAGCCCCAGGCTGCAGGCCTAATAGGTAAGGCCTATTAGGTACTGGGTTGCAGGGGGCAGCCCACAGGTAGCCAGAAGCAGAAGGTCCAAACTCCTTTGCCTGTGATAAGTGGCTTATACTGCAGTCTGCCCCAGTGAATGGGGACTAGATGGAGACTGAGCAGTAGCCAAGACAGGTGAAGTGGGGATAATGGGGGGGGGTTCCCCCTGGGATGGGGAGACCCAGAACTGTGGGGGTATGGCCAGGGGGCAGCACCCAGTTAAAGGGGCACTGGGGTCCTGGGAGGGACACGGGGGTCAACAGTGGTAGTGGATCACAAGCTGACAGAGGGTGCGCCTGGGTCGAAGAGCTAATTCCCGGAGACGCCCAGCAGGAGGCGCTGCAGGGTGAGTCCTGCACATTTACAGTGGGACATTTCAAATAATGGGGAAACGATTTTTTTAAGTGCTAAAAAGATTTTTCTTTTACAACTTTAGTTCCATAAATTGGTGCATATTTTCCTAAATTACTAATTTTAATAGAAAAAATTAACAAAAGATCCAAAATATGACATTTAAAAATAAAATTTTGTGCTAGTAGAATAGTGTAAGATTTGATTTAAATGGATCACATTTAAAATTTGCTTTACAATTCCATATGAGTTATGGCTGCACTTTTTTTCTCTTTACAATGATGAACACTGTGAAAAACACCCTATCTGGTTATCTTCATAGAGGATTTAAGGAAAAAGTGAAGATACTAGTCCTGATTATCTTTTCTCTTACTCCTGTGTAAGTCAGGAGTAACTCCACCATGGTTAATGCAGCTATATTCATGTACAGCCAGTAATAGTGACAGCAGAATCGCAATAACTTCCTTGTATGTAAGAAATTTATCAGGTTTTGCATGCTCCTCTACCCCGATATAATGTGACCCGATATAACACAAATTCGGATATAACATGGTAAAGCAGTGCTCTGGTGAGCTGGGACTGCACACTCTGGTGGATCAAAGCAAGTTCGCTATAATGCGGTTTCACCTATAATGCGGTAAGATTTTTTGGCTCCTGAGGACAGCATTATATCGATGTAGAGGAGTATTACTTCAAGATAGTAAACCTCATAGTATAGATGTGGGTTTGACAGATTTTCTTCATATGTCACCTCCCAAAATATTATGAGCAGGTTGAAAGAATTGGGGGCTAAAATTTGGTTTAGTTAGGACCCAATCTAAAACACATTGAAATCAATAGAAAACTCATTTCATAGTGGTAGCCATGTGTAGTGAGGCAGTGTGGCTCCCCTCTTCCCCAGGGAGGGTTGAGCACCGTCAATCACCTTCCAGGGCGAAACCGCTGGGAGGAAGTCCCGCCCCTCAAAGGGTCAGGCGGCGACCCAGAAGGATAAAAGCCGGACCCCAGCCCTCAGTCAGCTCTCGGCCGCTGGCAGGAGCAGACGTGTCCGCTGACCCTCATCACCGGGAAGCCGCTGAGGCCCGAGGCCGCTACGACGAGGAGCTGCCAGAGCTGCCCTGCAGTTGCTACGATGAGGAGCTGCCAGAGCGGCCCCGCAGTTGCTATGACGAGGAGCTGCCAGACCAGACCTGGCCCACCGTCCCGGAGGTATTCCCAGACCTACCGCCCTGCCCTGACTGGGAGGAACCCATGGTGCTGGACGCCCAGTGGACCAGGTAGGAACTGGGGGGAGGCTGGAAGTAGCCCGGGGGCAGCTGACTACAGTCAGGCTGCAGAAGGCCCTGCGCCTATGTCAGTGTGTTCTGTCAGGCCCCCCCCACTGACCGCCACTAGCGGCATCAGCCGCTACTAGGGCCCTGGGATGGAACGCAGAGGATTAGGTGGGCCTGCGTTCCCCCTGCACCCGTAATTGGGTGGCAGACTCCCCCCCCGTTGACTTTGCCACTGCTCTGTCCTGCCCCAAAGGGCCAGAGCCGATACACTGCTACTGTGTTTGTTGGTGCCCCGCCCGACCCAAGGGCTGGGCCCCTGTTGACTTTGCCACTGCTCTGCCTTGCCCCAAAGGGCCAGAGCCGATAAACTGCTACTGTGTTTGTTGGTGCCCTGCCCGACCCAAGGGCTGGGCCCCTGTTGACTTTGCCACTACTCTGCCCTGCCCCAAAGGGCCAGAGCCAATACACTGCTACTGTGTTTGTTGGTGCCCCTGTCATAACTTTAGTCCCAGAAGAAAAATATAATATTCCTACTGGCTTCTGGATTTTGTCTATCCCGTAACCGCTGCACACCATGTCATACCTTTAGTCCCAGATTTGGACCTTAGCGTCCAAAATATGGGGGTTAGCATGAAAACCTCCAAGCTTAGCTACCAGCTTGGACCTGGTACTTGCTGCCGCCACCCAAAAAATTAGAGTGTTTTGGGGCACTCTGGTCCCCCTGAAAAACCTTCCCTGGGGACCCCAAGACCCAAATCCCTTGAGTCTCACAACAAAGGGAAATAATCCTTTTTCCCTTCCCCCCTCCAGGTGCTCCTGGAGAGATACACAGACACAAGCTCTGTGAATCCAAACAGAGTGACTCCCCCTCTCTGTTCCCAGTCCTGGAAACAAAAGCACTTTCCTCTTCACCCAGAGGGAATGCAAAATCAGGCTAGCAAATCCAACACACACAGATCTCCTCCTGATTTCTTCCTCCCACCAATTCCCTGGTGAGTACAGACTCAATTTCCCTGAAGTAAAGAAAAACTCCAACAGGTCTTAAAAGAAAGCTTTATATAAAAAAGAAAGAAAAATACATACAAATGGTCTCTCTGTATTAAGGTGACAAAATACAGGGTTAATTGCTTAAAAGACTATTGAATAAACAGCCTTATTCAAAAAGAATACAAATCAAAGCACTCCAGCACTTATATTCATGCAAATACC
This sequence comes from Gopherus evgoodei, assembly GCF_007399415.2. Lineage (NCBI taxonomy): Eukaryota > Metazoa > Chordata > Testudines > Testudinidae > Gopherus > Gopherus evgoodei. The sequence continues at coordinate 74,530,584 of NC_044322.1, forward strand.
AAAGAAAAGAAACCATATAACTTACTATCTGATCTCTTTGTCCTTACACTTAGAAACAGAAGATTAGAAAGCAGAAACTACTTCTCCAAAGCTCAGAGAAAGCAGGCAGACAGAAAAAGACCTCAGACACAAAATTCCCTCCACCCAGAGTTGAAAAAATCCGGTTTCCTGATTGGTCCTCTGGTCAGGTGCTTCAGGTGAAAGAGACATTAACCCTTAGCTATCTGTTCATGACAGCCCCACCCAACCTAAGGGCTGGGCCCCCATTGACTTTGCCATTGCTCTGCCCTGCCCCAAAGGGCCAGAGCTGATAAACTGCTACTGTGTTTGTTGGTGCCCTGCCCGACCCAAGGGCTGGGCCCCTATTGACTTTGCCACTGCTCTGCCCTGCCCCAAAGGGCCAGAGCCGAGAAAATACTGCTGTGTTTGTTGGTGCCCCGCCCAACCCATGGGCTGGGCCCCTATTATTTAACTGTGTCACTGTTTGGTCCCACACACAGGGCCCGACTGCGGTCCCGAGGGCAGAGGCCCTCGGACGACGAGACGAGGCCAGTGTGGCTCCCCTCCTCTCCAGGGAGGGTTGAGCCCCGGCACCCCCTCATCCACACCATGTTAGTCTGTATCAGCAAAAACAACGAGGACTCCTTGTGGCACTTTAGAGACTAACAAATTTATTTGGGCATAAGCTTTCATGGGCTAGAACCCACTTCATGAGATGCATGGAGTGGAAAATACAGGAGCAGGTATAAATACATGAAAAGATGGGAGTTGCCTTAGCAAGTGTGAGGTCAGTCTAACGAGACAATTCAATTAACAGTAGGATACCAAAGGAGGAAAAATTACTTTTGTAGTGGTAATGAGTCTGGCCCATTTCAAACAGTTGACAAGAAGGTGTGAGTAACAGTAGGGGGAAATTAGTATGGGGGAAATTAGGTTTAGGTTTTGTAATGACACAACCACTCCCAGTCTTTAGTCAGGCCTAATTTGATGGTGTCCACTTTGAAAAATAATTCCAGTTCTGCAGTTTCACAATGGAGTCTATTTTTGAAGTTTTTTTGTTGAAGAATTGCCACTTTTAGGTCTGTTATTAAGTTACCAGGGAGACTGAAGTGTTCTCCTACTGTTTTTTGAATGTTATAGTTCTTGATGTCAGATTTGAGTCCATTTATTCTTTTGCATAGAGACTATCTGGTTTGGCCAATGTACATGGCAGAGGGGCATTGCTGGCACATGATGGCATATATCAGATTGGTAGATGTGCAAGTGAACAAGCACCTGATTGTGTGGTTGATGTGGTTAGGTCCTGTGATGGTGTCCCCTGAATAGATATGTGGACAGAGTTGGCACCGGGGTTTGTTGCAGGGTTTGCTTCCTGGGTTGGTGTTTTTGTTGTGTGGTGTGTAGTTGCTGGTGAGTATTTGCTTCAGGTAAGCAAGGACTGGCCTGTCTCCCAAGGTCTGTGTGAGTGAGGGATCATCCTTCAGGATAGGTTGTAGATCCCTGATGATGCGCTGGAGAGGTTTTAGTTGGGGAACTCCTTCCCTGAGGAGGTTGTAAAGGCTAGGACTATAACAGGGTTTAAAAGACAACTAGATAAATTCATGGAGCTTAAGTCCATTAATGGCTATTAATGAGGATGGGTAAGGAATGGTGTCCCTAGCCTCTGTTTGTCCGAGGGTGGAGTTGGATGGAAGGATCATTACCTCTGTGACACCTGTCATTGGTCACTGAAGGTAGACAGTATACTGGGCTGGATGGACCTTTGGTCTGACCCAGGATGGCCATTCTTATGTTCTGTAGGTGATGGCTAGTGGCATTCTGGGTACCCTTCTGGCTCTGTCAATCTGTTTCTTCACTTCACCAGGTGGGTATTATAGTTTTAAGAATGCTTGATAGAGATCCTGTAGGTGTTTGTCTCTGTCTGAGGGATCAGAGCAAATGCAGTTGTATCATAGAGCTTGGTGTAGACAATGGATCGTGTGATGTGGTCTGGATGAAAGCTGGAAGCATGTAGGTAAGTACAGTGGTCAGTAGGTTTTTAGTATAGGGTGGTGTTTATGTAACTGTCACTTATTAGCACTGTAGTGTCTAGGAAATAGAGTTCTTGTGTGAACTGGTCCTGGATGAGGTTGATGGTGGGGTCGAAATTGTTAAAATCCTGGTGGAATTCCTCAAGGTCCTCCTTCCCATGGGTCCAGATGATGAAGATCTCATCAATGTAGCACAAGTAGAGTAGGGGCATTACGGGACGAGAGCTGTGGAATAGTTGTTCTAAGTCAGCCATAAAAACGTTGTCATACTGTGGGGCCATGCAGGTAACAATAGTAGTGCCACTGACTTTAAGGTATAAATTATCCCCAAATATAAAATAGCTGTGTGAGAGGACAAACTCATAAAGTTCAGCCACCAGGTTTGCCGTGATAGTATCAGAGATGCTATTCCTGATGGCTTGTAGTTCATCTTTTTGTGGAATGTTCATGTAGAGAGCTTCTGCATCCATAGTGGGTAGGATGGTGTTTTCTGGAAGATCACCAAAGGATTGTAGTTTCTTCAGGAAGTCAGTGGTGTCTTAAAGGTAGCTGGGAGTGCTGGTAGCGTAGGGCCTGAGGAGAGAGTCCACATAGCCAGATAATCCTTCTGTTAGGGTACCAATGCCTGATTGATGGGGCATCCAGGATTCCCAGGTTTATGGATTTGGGGTAGGAGATAGAATACCCCTAGCTGGGGCTCTAGGTGTGTATCAGTAAAGATTTGTTCCTGTGCTTCTTTAGGGAGTTTCTAAAGCAGATGATGTAGTTTCTTTTGGCAATCCTCATTGGGGTCAGAGGGTAATGACCTGTAGAATGTGGTGTCAGAGAGTTGTCTACCTTTCTCTCATTGATATTCTGACCTGTTCATAATGACTACAGCACCTTCTTTGTCAGTCCCTTTGATTATAACGTCAGGGTTGTTTCTGAGGCTCTGGATGGTGTTGCATTGTGTACGGCTGAGGTTATGGGGCAAGTGATGCTATTTGTTCACAATTCAGACTGCGGAAGCATTCTGTGTAGAAATCCAGTCTGTTGTTTCGACCTTCAGGAGGAGTCCACGCAGAATCCTTCTTTTTGTGGTGTTGGTAGGAAGCTTTCTGTGGGTTAGTATGCTGCTCAGTGGTGTGTTGAAAATATTCCTTGAGTCGGAGACCTCAAAAGTAGATTCTAGGTCACTGCAGATCTGTATTGTGTTTGTGAGGGTGGTGTGGCAGAAGCAGAGGCCCCAAGATAGGACTCTTCTGCCAGGCTATGAGTATAGCTGAATAAATTAACAATATTATTGGGCGAGTTAAGGGAATCAGTGTTGTGGCCCCTTGTGGCATGTAGGAGTTTAGATAGTTTAGTGTCCTTTTTCCTCTGTAGAGAAGCAAAGTGTGTGTTGTAAATGGATTGTCTAGTTTTTATAAAGTCCAGCCATGAGGGTGTTTGTGTGGAAGGTTGGTTTTTAAGATAGTTTCTAGTTTTGAGAGTTCATTCTTGATCTTCTCCTGTTTGCTCTATAGGATGTTGATCAGTTGGTTCCACACAAACCCACAAACTCATTGTCATCAGTGCCCTTATGCTATTTACTCAGTCACAGACTCATAGGGCTTGTACTCACTACCAGGGTAAGTCAACCTAAGTTACGCTACTCCAGCTATGTGAATTACATAGCTGGGGTCAACAGAGCTTAGTTTGACTTACCCTGGTATCTTCACTGTGGTAAGTCAATGGGAAACGCTGTTCAGTCAACTTACCTTACTCTTCTCTTACTTGTACTCTTCTGGAGTATGGGTGTCGATGGGAGAGTGCTCTGCCATCAATTTAGCAGGTCTTCACTAGACCTCCTAAAATGACACCTGCTGCATCGATTGCAGCAGCGTTAATCTCCCCGGTAGAGATGACAAGCCCATTGAAATGTAGAGCTGCAAGGGACCTTGGGCAGTCATCCAGTTCATCCATCACTGCTGAGGCAGGATGAAATAAACGTAGAGACCATCCCTGACAGGTGATTTTTGAGACAATTTTCTTTTAAGGGAATCTCAAAAGCATGAAGCTCCTTTGAAGTCAGTGGGAGCTACTGTTTGCTCAGCCATTATGAAAATCAGGTCACTTATTTAGAAACCTAAGTATGGATTTAGGAAATATGGAAATACTTTTGAAAACTCATTGCCTGTTCTTTCAGAGCCAGATCCTTCAAGGTGCTGAGTACTATTGTCTCCAATTAAATTCAGTGGGAATATGAGGATGCTAAGCATTTTGCAAGACTGTACTGTTAATGTTACAAAACAGAACATTCATTTCAGTGATATATTCAAGGCTTTATATTCACATCTTGGTTTTCATGCTCCACTAGGGACACCATACAGGAAATGTAAGAAAAATTAGCAAAACCTAGATACAAATCTGTGAGACTGAAAGGGGCATTAAATAAATGAAATTGCTTGTGGCTTGTAGTGAGTTACAAGTTTTGAAGTCTATGCAGGAGAACTGTGACATAACTCATTATGGCTTCTGGTGCTAATAAGTTATGAGGCACTCACATGTATGAGATAAACCCCATAAGTTACTGGAGTCTACATCATTTCTTCATTAAAATCAGGGATAGGTGAAATTGCTGAAATTTAACTCAAAACCTGAAAGTTCAGCCATAAAACTGAGAAGATCAGCAAATATATTGATTCTGCTGTTTTTTGTTTCTTTTTGTCATTGTTGTTGTTGCTATTCCTTCTTCCTGTTAACATCTGTGTGATTTTTACACTGCTGTTTTTATCTTCTGTTTATTGACCATACCTTATTTGTAGGTATTGAGGCAAATATTAAAATAAGACAGGTTTCACCCACCTTTAGCCATAATCACATTAGTTAGACATCATCTTCCATGCTTTACTTCCACCACTGAAATTTATTCATACTATCCAAAGGCAAAGCAGCTGAGAGGTTAAAAATTCTACTTACAGAGGGCTAGATTCAGCCTTTAGGCATAGCACTGTGTTAGGGAAAGAGAGAGTCACATTTCTTCCCTTGCTTCCTCTTTGCCTCAGGGGGAAGTTATTTCTACAGTATACAGCTTACCTCCCACTTGCCAGCTGTACTGACCTGCACATTGTGGGGAGAGGAGCCAAAGCTCCATTTACTCCTTACTCTTCTCCTTCCTGCCTCCTCTTCACCCACCTGCTTGTGGGGAAGAAAATAGGTTCTGAAGCCCCTGTTCCGTTTCCCTTCCCACAAGATCTGCAATGAAGGAGCTCTAATATGGCCACATGGGAGAGCTGGTGTGAGGGTGAGACTACATTTAAGGTCAATCACAATTTTATATATAGTTTACCACAGTAATATAAAAAAAATCAAAAATAATTCAATATATCTTTCCTCTGTAGTAAAAGGTTCATAGATTCCAAGCCCATAAGGGAGCATAAGGATTATCTATCTGACCTCCTGTAAAACACAGGCCATAAAACTTCCCCTAAATAATTCCTAGAACATATCTTTAAAAAAAAAAAAAAACAACCATCCAATCTTGATTTTAAAATTGTCAGTGATGGAGAATCTGCCACAACCTTTGGTAAATTGTTCCAGTGATTAATTACTCTCACGGTTAAAAATGTCTGAGTTTGTCTAGCTTCAACTTCCAGACATTGAATCATGTTATATCTTAGACTAGACCTTAGACTGAATAGCCCATTATTAAATATTTGTTCTCCAGGTAGATACTTGTAGACTGTAATCAAGTCACCCCTTAAACTTCTTTTTGTTAAACTAAATATTTGAGCTCTGTGATTCTATCACTATAAGGCATGTTTTCTAATCCTTTAATTATTCTCATGGCTGTTCTCTGAATCCACTCCAAGTTCTTGAATTGTGAACACCAGAACTGGGTACAATATTCCAGCAGAGGTCACACCAAAGCCAAATATAGATGTAGTATAAGCTCTTTAATTCCCATGTTTATAAGTCCAAGGGCTGTATAACCCCTTTGGCCACAGCATTGCACTGGGTGCTTATGTTCAGCTGATAATCCATGATGACTGCATAGATTTATAGACTTAGATTTTCCAGTCAGAAGAGATGATCGTGATCATCTAGTCTGACCTCCTGCACATTGCAGGCCATAGAGTCACTGCTTCCCAAGATAGTGTCCCCAATTCTGTAAATACAGCCTACATTCTTTGGTTCTACATGTGTGCATTTACAATTAACCATATTAAAATGCACAATTGTGCCCAATTTATCATGTGTATCAGTGACTTGTCCTCTTTGTTATTTACCACTCCCCCAATTCTGTGTCATCTTTATCACTGATGATTTTATGTTTTATTTCAGGTCATTAATAAAAATGTTAAATAGTATAAGGCCAAAAACTAATCCCTGCTGTACCCCACTAGAAACACACCTGTTCAATGTTGAGATTTTGAGATCTATCAGTTAGCAAGTTTTTAATCCAATTAATGTGTGCCATGTTAATTTTATCTTTCTAGTTTTTTAATCAAAATTTCATGCAGTAACAAGTCAAATGCCTTCCAGATAAAGTATATAAAATACCATAACAGGTTTCAAAAAAAGCACTAGAGAAATTAATGGAGGATAGATTCCTCAATGGCTATTAGCCAATATGGGCGGGAATGGTGTCCCTAGTCTCTTTTTGCCAGAAGCTGAGAATGAGCAACAGGAAATGGATCACTTGAAGATTACCTATTCTGTTCATTCTCTCTGAAGCACCTGGCAATTGCCACTGTCAGAAGACAGGATACTGGGCTAGATAGATGTTTGGTCTGACCCAATATGGCTGTTCTTATGTTCTTAAGTTTTATATTACATCAGTACTATTACTTTTATCAATCAAATTTGTACTCTCATCAAAAAAGATATCAAGCTAGTTTGACAGGATATATTTACATAAACTTATGTTGACTGGAATTACCTTCCTTTAATTTTTAATTAAGCAAGTCCCATATCAGTCTGCCATTATATTGCCCAGGATCAATGTTAGACTAACAGGTCTATACTTACCCCGTTCATCCTGTTTAGACTTTTAAAATATTAGCACAACCTTAGCTTTCTTCCAGCCTTCTGGAACTTCCTTGGTGTTCCAAGCCTTATTGAAAAATCAACATCCGCAGTCCAGCAAGCTCTAAGCCAGCTCTTTTAAAACTCTTGGATGCAAGTTATTCAGGCCTGCTGATTTCTAACTTCAATAGCTGTTGCTTGACATCCTCCTGAGATTATTAGTGGAACAAATGATAAAGCTGTGAAAGTAAATTCATAATAAAGGTATGTCTTTTTGAAGATGAGTCAAAGAATTCTGGTTATTTTTGATCTAGTGTACTGATGGTTAATCTTATCACTGTTTCTTGCCATAGCACCTAAGGGGGAGCATACAAACCTGCTTTATATGGAAAGATGGAACATAGTATATGATCAGGATTACAATCTGGGGAGGTTTAATTTATAACAAAGAGCATTCTTTTCCCAAAGGGCTATTGGGATATGAAACTGAGTCACTTGATGTTGTCTGAGTAAATAACCATGGGACATGTGCTTAGCGGTAGGCTTCAATGACAATACACTGGTTTACACCAGCTGAGTATTTGTCCTAATTAATTTAAGGATAAAGAAATACATTCTCACAAACGTGAAGGTATTGAGGGTACCATCCTTGGGGGAGCTCCAGGAGTTGTACTTTAGGAACAGTTTAGTGCATTCACTGGACACTACTGATGCATAAGTAGAGGACACATAATTTCCTTGAAAAGTAACATTATGTCATACAATACCAGTAGATAGAATACTTTACACATATATTTACAGTTTGCAGTAGGTACTGGAAGACCTAATACAATTGAATCTATAGTGTCTGTGAAATGTCGGTGCAAATACCATAAAGAATTACTGCTGAGTTACCAAGAACAGATTTGTTCTATTTCCTTTGCAGATTCATAAAGCAGCGTAACAGGCATTGCAATATAACATGATATATATTCTAATATGGACATAAAATTTTGCCCACTGAGAGTTTGTGATCAAATAAGGCTTAAGAAGTTATCTTCTTGCTAGATAAGTGATTCTTCAGTATTTCTCATTCATTTATCTGACCTCCAAAAAAGGCAACAGCAGTAAGTCTATGGAGTTTACTAATCCATGTGTTCCCATCAATATTACCCTCTTCCTTCCTCCTTCTTCCCCCCACCCCTTGTGTTTGACACTCATCTGTCATGTCTTGCCCCTAGTTAGATTGTAAATTCTTTAGGGCAGGGATTTTCTTCTGTTTTATGATTGTGTAGCAACAAGCACAATGGGGCCCCATGCTTAATTGGAATGCCTGGGCACTACTATAAAACAAATAATAATAGTAATTATTAATAGTAAAAGAATGTAGGAATAAATAGTCTTTTCACCTTCTTTTCTAGCAGCATTTTGATATCCATTTTTCCATTATATCACCTGCTGTTTTGCTTCATATTGCCAACATGTTCCCTTCATTTTGCTAATTCTATCATGGTAATGAACAGCAGGTGAAGGCCATATATCTCCTTGCTAGCTTTGAGCTATGTGTGGACTTCACTGCAGCATATCCAAGTCATAGAATATGGCTAATACAATTCTAGCCTGTATGGAAAATGTCAGATTGGTTTTAAACGTTAGATTGCTTACTCTAATTCATGGACGCGGGAACTAGGAGTGCAAGGGGTGTTGCAGCACCCTCAGGTTTTGCATGGGGTCCTGGCCACTGGCCCCACAAACAGGGTCCCAGTGCTCCCAGCCCTGCTCCCAGGGCTACACTCATGGCCCCGCGCCTGGGGTCCTGCTTGCTGCTGGCTTTGCACCAGGGGCTCTGCTCCTGGCCCCAACCCAGGGTCCCAGCTGGAGGACCTGCCAGAACCGTGCTTGGGGCTCTGCTCCTGGCTCCAGCTGTGGTCCTTACCCATGTGCGTGTCCCGCCCCCACCCCTCTCCTGGAGCCATGGGCCAGTCCTGGCCCTAGCTCTGGGGATAGGGGCCACAGACAGGGGTAAGGGAGATGCCAAGTAAAAAGTTTGGAGACCACGGGCTTTTGATGGAAGCTAGACACCTACCCTTTTGAGGTGCTTTAGTAAATGCCACTAGCGGCCTATCTCCATTTTCAGGTGCTTTGCAAAATCTGCCCTTAGGTGCTACTATATTATCTAAGAACATAGGTAAAAGGGGTTGTATGAGTTTACGACAGTCTCAGTGTCAGACCATCTCCAAACTCAATGAACAAGTTAGCACAATCAGATCCATTGCACGGCAAGTGAATTTTACGGTAAGTGCCATGTTTCTTTATTTTTAAAATGAATTTCTAATAACAAAACGCTCTTGTTTCATATTAACCTTTCAGTGAATCTCTGTCTCTGGATTTCAGAAAGATGAATAAGGATTTGCCTTGAGGTTTGTATGAACCTCAACAATATTGTTTGAACATTTGTTAAAAATATTTATTGTTCTGTTTTGTGGAAGAAATTTACTGCTGAAAAAGGGCAAAATCATGCCACTTAGGCTGTGTCTACATTGCCCTCCAGTTCAGACTGCAGGGGTTGTGTGTAGCAGAGTTCACAAAAGGACTGCATTATAATTCCCCCATTTGGACACTGTAGGCACAAACAAAAAGGTTTCTAGTTCACATTAATGTAGCCCTGTTTGAAGAGCACTATGTTAATGAGAACTAGCAACCTTTTAGTTCATCCACACAGAGGAGTTACAGAGTAGTGCTTCATTGAAAACTGCTATTCACATCCTCAGTGCTGTGGGACAGCATAGACAAGCCCTTAGGCATGTCAAGTTGGTAGGTGAACAAAGCTGTACTTTCATTGGTGGAGCTTGAGGAATGATCACCGCTGTGCATGGAAGAGCGCACAGATTATATTACTCTTTAGAATGATACAGCCTGCACCATGTGGTACACTTAATCCCTCTGACTGATGATACAGAGACCAAGGCCTTGATCGCCTCCCTAACTCCTGTGGGTGTACCTGAAGACCGGAGCCTGCACTCCCTTACAGCCTCATCACTGTCCTAGGATCAGGTGTAGTGAGGCATAAAGTGAGATTTTATTAGAGTAGCCTGAGACAGACTTGTGGGCAGATGCTGTGTAAATGTCTACACCCAATTTTGCCATCACCACGTCAGTTTTGACCTGCTGTGCAATCTCAAAGTAATTTCAGGCACTGCTTGGCAATTGTGATAAATTGTTCTAAATAAAGTGTTAGCTTAAAAATGTGAATAAAGATCAGGGAGCAATTTTATGCCATTTGATTTGAAGCAAGAAGGATTTTTGCCATTCATTTCAGTATGGGAATGACTGGGTCATAGAATAAGCTCCTCAAGTTCACTATTGTTAAGACTGCCACAAGAATTCCCAATAATAAGGTTAAATTTAGTACATTTCCTCAATATAATCTGCTTACATAACATCATTACTGATGCCACCCAAGCCAACTCTCTCCATTTCTGATGATGTCTGTACAGTCCCATAGTCTTGGATAACAGTCCAAGAGATGTTCTCTGGATTTCTATATTCTGATACAGGGGTCAGCAACCCCTGGCATGCGGCTCGCCAGGGTAAACACCCTGGCAGGCCGGGCCAGTTTGTTTACCTGCCATGTCCACAGGTTAGGACAATCGCAGCTCCCACTGGCCATGGTTTGCCATCCCAAGCCAATGGGGGCTGCACCACTTCCCTCACCTGCACCACTTCCTGCTGCTCCCATTGGCACAGAGAGGCAAACCGCAGCCAGCAGGAGCTGTGATCAGCCGAACCGGCCGAACTGACCGACGTGGCAGGTAAACAAACTGGCTTGGCCGGCTAGGGTGCTTACCCTGGTGAGCTGCATGCCAGAGGTTGCCGACCCCTGTTCTGATACACCTCTACCTCGATATAACGTTGTCCTCGGGAGCCAAAAAATCTTACTGCATTATAGGTGAAACTGCGTTATATCAAACTTGCTTTGATTCGCCTGAGTGTGCAGCCCTGCCCCCCTGGAGTGCTGCTTTACCATGTTATATCCAAATTTGTGTTATATCGGGTTGCATTATATTGAGGTAGAGGTGTATATCAAAAACCAATGCAGAAGATTAGTAACTAGTAGTTACCAGGCGGAGCCTGGAAGCATGCATGTCTTTACCATGCTGCAAGAGAGAGATCGAGGACCTCAAACAAAAGGAGAGTGTGTCATTTTTCATACATTGGGCAAAATATGTGTTTTGATTCTAAAAGTTTTATCTTAAAAAAAAACAAGAAAACCTATGTCAGGCATTTGAAAGTTATCCTATGGAAGCTACTGTGGTTTGAGGTCCATTTAACTTGAAAAAAAGTTCTTCCAGGAATAGGGCTTAATATGGAATAGGTGCTAGTCACGATACTGACTATAATATGGAGTCCAGTGGCACCTTAAAGACTAACCAATTTATTTGGGCATAAGATTTCATGGGTAAAAACCCCACTTCTTCAGATGTATGGAGTGAAAATTATAGATGCAGGCATTATTATACTGACACATGAAGAGAAGGGAGTTACCCTACAAGTAGAGTATCAGTGTTGACAGGGCCAATTCAATCAGGGAGTTTGTAGTCCACTCCCAGTAACTGATGAGGATGTGTCAATACCAGAAGAGGGAAAGTTCCTTTTGTATTGGGCCAGCCACTCCCAGTCCCTATTCCAGCCCAAATTAATGGTGTTAAATTTGCAAATGAATTTTGGTTCTGCAGTTTCTCTTTGAAGTCTGTTTCTGAAGTTTTTTTGTTCAAGTATGGCTTCTTTTAAATCTATTATAGAATATCCAGGAAGACTGAAGTGTTCTCCTACTGGCTTTTGTATGTTACCATTCCTGATGTTCGATTTGTGTCCATTTATTCCTTTATGTATAGACTGTCTGGTTTGATCATGTGCCAGCAATGCAGAGGGGCATTGCTGGCACATAATGGCATATATCACATGAGTAGATGTGCAGGTGAATCAGTCCCTGATGGTATAGCTGATGTGGTTGGGTCCTCTGATGGTCTCGCTGGAGTCGATATGGGGACCGAGTAGGCAATGAGGTTTGTTACAGGGATTGGTTCCTGGGTTAGTGTTTTTGTGGTGTGGTGTGTAGTGCTGGTGAGTATTTGCTTCAGGTTACAGGACTGTCTATAAGCGAGGACTGGCCTGACTCCCAAGCTCTGTGAGAGTGAGGGATCATTTTCCAGGATAGGTTGTAGATCGTTGATAATGCGCTGGAGAGGTTTTAGCTGGGGGCTGTACGTGATAGCCAGCAGTGTTCTTTTATTTTCCTTGTTGGGTCTGTCCTGTAGTAGGTAACTTCTGGGTACCCGTCTTGCTCTGTCAGTCTGTTTCCTCACTTCCCCAGATGGGTACTGTAGTTTTAAGAATGTTTGATAAAGATCTTGTAGGTTTTTGTATCTGTCTGAGGGACTGTAGCAAATTCGGTTGTATCTTAGGGCTCGGCTGTAGACAATGGGTCTTTTGATGTGGACTGCATGGAAGCTGGAGGCATGTAGGTAAGTATAGCGGTCAGTAGGTTTCTGGTATAGGGTGGTGTTTATGTGACCATCACTTGTTTGCACTGTAGTGTCCAGGAAGTGGATCTCTTGTGTGAACTGGTGCAGGCTGAGGTTGATGATGATGGGGTGGAAATTGTTGAAATACACGTGAAATTCTCCAAGGGCCTCCTTCCCATGGGTCCATATGATGAAGATGTCATCTGTGTAGTGCAAGCAGAGTAGGGGTGCTATGGGACGAAAGCTGAGGAATTGTTGTTCTAAGTCAGCCATAAAAATGTTGTCATACTGTGGGGCCATGCGGGTACCCATAGCAGAGCCACTGACTTGAAGTTATGAGTTGTCCCCAAATCTGAAATGGTTGGGGGTGAGGACAAAGTCACGAAGTACAGCTACCAGGTGTGCCTTGGCCTCATCAGGGACACTGTTCCTGACGGCTTGTAGTCCATCCTCATGTGAAATATTGGTGTAAAGAGCTTCTACATCCATGGTGAGCAGGATGGTGTTTTCAGGAAAATCACTAATGCATTATAGTTTCCTCAGGAAGTCAGTGGTGTCTTGAAGATAACTTGGAGTGTTGGCAGCGTAGGCTCTGAGGAGAGAGTCCAAATAGCCAGATAATCCTGCTGTAAGAGTGCCAGTGCCTGAGACGATGGGGCATCCAGGGTTTCTAGGTTTATGGATCTTGGGTAGCAGATAGAATACCCCTGGTTGGGGCACTATGGGTGTGTCCATGTATATTTGTTCCTGTGCTATAACAGGGAGTTTCTTGAGCAGTTGGTGTAGTTTCTTTTGGTACTCCACAGTGGGATCATAGGATAGTGGCCTGTAGAATGTGGTGTTGGCGAGTTGCCTGACAACCTCCTGTTAAAATCCGACCTGTTCATTATGACTACAGCACCTCCTTTTTCAGACCCTTTTGATTATAATGTCAGAATTGTTTTGAGGCTGTGGATGGCGTTGCATTCTGTATGGCTGAGGTTATGGAGCAAGTGATGCTATTTGTTCATAATTTCAGCCTGTGCACATCTGCAGAAGCACTCTGTGTAGAAGTTCAATCCGTTATTTTGACCATCAGGAGGAGTCCAATCAGAATTCTTCTTGCAGTGTTGGTAGGAGGGTTCCTGTGGGTCAGTGCACTGTTCAGTGGTGTGTTAAAAATATTCCTGAAGTCGGACATGATGAAAGTAGGCTTCCAAATCACTGCAGTACTGTATCATGTTCATGGGAGTGGTGGGGCAGAAAGAGAGTCCCTGAGATAGGACAGACTCTTCTGCTGGGCTAGGTTTATGGTTGGAGAGATTAACAATATTGCTGGGTGAGTTAATGGTACCACTGTTGTAGCCCCCTCTGTCATGTAGGAGTTTAGATAGTTTACTGTCCTTTTTCCTCTGTAGAGAAGTGAAGTTGTGCGTTCACTTGTTGCTTTATAACTTCAAAAAGTTTGCTCTTAACTTGTGAACCCAGGCATGGGAATCATCATCTTCCCCACCCATTCAGGAGGCCTATCAAAAATTAATTGGCCATTAAAGAGCCTTGCAACACAAAGGACTGGTGACTAGCCCTATCACACCTTGGGAATGCTACTTGCAAGGGTGCTCATCTCATAGACTGGAAGATTAAATGTAAAAGATAGAATAGGGTCACATAAGAATTTTTCATGTCTTTGCTATTTGAACTCTGACAGGGCCAGAGACATTAAACTAAGGTAGAGATCACCATGTTCTCCGATTACCCCTGGGTACACCCCGAAAACATTTTGAATTGACAGATCACTATAACTCTGTCACTCTTAGGATTTAGATTGCAGCTCATTGATATGTATATGTTTTCTTGTTAATAACTGTCTCCTATCTTTTTTCTGGTTAATAAACCTTGAGCTAATATATTTCAGGACTGGATAAATGTGCTGTCTTTGATATAAGAACTAGGGTACCAATTGATCTGGGGTAAGTAACTGGTCCCTTGTGATTGGAAACAACAGGAATATTTTGTGATTGTTGGTGTAAGTGACCATTTATCACTAAGTCCAGTTTGTGTGGGTGGCAAGAGAGAATGGAAAGCCTTAGAGGACTATCTGTGACTCCATGGTGAGAGTTTTATGGTGATCCAGGAGTTCACATTTGTTACTGGCTTGGTGAAAGTTAATTATAGGACATACCACCACTTTGCGGTGTCTATCCTGTTTCTGACAATCTGCACTGACATAGGCACTCATAATCATGACTCCAGATAATGTGACAAGGCCATCCACCACTTCCTCTGCACATCCTATGCATTCTTCCCTTTGGGAGACTTCATGACAAATTATATTTTTATCTTGTGTTTTCAGTAGCGAGTTTAGCCTATTAATAGATAAAATAAATATAAATCCTAACAAGATAAAACAGTTCAGACCTTGTATAGATAGCATTTAACTGGCAAAGGACAAATGGACCACATTGAGTAAATTGCATTTGGCACCTGGGAATATCCCCCAAATAACTTCCCTACTTACATGCCTTCTAGAAATGGGGACAACTAGAATGGAAAATCCCCACTGAGTGGAAGCTGGGTTTAGAATGCAAAATAATCTCACCTATTGTATCTGAGGCCTCTGAACAAGATAGGCCAAATTCATCCCCAGTGCAACTCTTACGATATCAATGGAGAGATTAATTACCAGAGATTAATTAGGCCCACTCCATCAAGAGATGACTGACACCAACTGAACCTGCTTTTCTTACTCTCAGCATAGTTAAAGGGAGGAGGATGTTTAGACCATCTGTGGCAGGTAAGAATTTCATCAAATAATTGCCCCAAAGAGGCTTAGCAGGTTGCTCTTCACCTGAAGTCAGCTGAAAAATGCTGAACCTACAGAATCTGTATGACATACTGGTTTTTTTTTGTAAATATCACTGCTTCTCAGTAAAGTCCTAGAAACTCTGCAGTCCCTCACTGCAAGGTGCAGCAATATTTAGGATTAGGTTCCCTAAATTAATTCCTATCTCTGGCAACACAAGCCTACTTTCTTCCTGTTTATTTGTGTGTGATATTGTGTACTACAGTAGAAAATAAGTAGGAATTAGGAGGCAGCTTTAACAGAAATATATTAGGTACATCTTAACCCAAAAAACAGTAGGTCATGCCTACTGAACCATGTATGTTGCAAACACATGTAAACAAAAAATTGCAAAATGCTACTAACTAATCTGGAGATGATTTGAGATACCTAAACTTAATGGCAGCTACAGCATGCTACTGAATGTGGTCCAATATATATGAACAACAATTCTGAAATGCTGCTTTTCATCATGTTTCTTCAGTTCTTCAGAATCTCTGGTGCTGACCAAAAGCAGCTACTTTTAAGAAGTCTTCATGCATGTAAAATAATATGATTTCACAATGATTACATATTCACTCTACAGCTGGCTGAGTTTTTACATCTCCATTTGTCATTGACTATTGTGTCCAATTAAATGATTAGCTTTTAAAAACTGCTGCACATTATGAGACTGAACTTGTGTTCCATTGCACTGAGTGATGCAGAAACAAACTCATTACAGCATGTAATTCACCCATATTAAATAACAAACAGATGGCTGCTGTAAATGAGAGCTGCTTTTTCTCTTCAAAAGTGCCAGGAAAAAGGTGTTTTTATTTATCTTTGTTTCCAGCTTCTTTCTGTTTTCTTGACAAGTGGGCAGCTGGTTGCTGAGGTTTTCAATTGGTGCAGAAGAATGAAAAGCCTGTTTCCATTAATTTCCCCATAAAATAAGTCTTTGAATCATTCCTGTTATAAATGCATGTGCAATAGCAAGCTGCTGCTTGATTAATTCACTTATTATGAAGATTTCATCTTTTATAAGAGGGCCTGCAGGTAATTTATCTTGTTTAGTAAGATTAGAAAAATGTAATTATCTTGATACCTTTGGACCCCTCTCATTTTAATTGTGTTCCCATAAATTTCAAACATAAAGATGGGATTTTTGTGTATATGTGTGCACAAATGTTCCAACATGTGGTAGAAAAATGTGTTGTAAGATCTGCATAAAAAGTTATCAAATAAAATACATTTGAGTTGTACTGTTAAAGGAATGAATACAAATAAAACCAGCACCCAACAGGGGCAGCATATACAAATATCTGTATTTCTGGTTCTCTGGTCACAGGTTTATAACAGCTGGGGTGGGTTGAAGGGAGTTGGGATTAGTTTAGGATTGTTGGGATTTTTTTTAAATCAATCATGCAAATCACTAGGGAAATGCAAAATCTTTCTTATTTTCACTAATCAAATCAAAATTGTGTTTGTCTTCTCATATATAACATTAATATAAAGAATCTACAAACTGAGGTGAATGTAAGCCCAGCTCCTCTGATCCTCACATTGTTCCCCAAAAGTAGCCCTTGTATAGTCTCTGACATTCTCTTTTATCTGTCTCTTGCTGAAACTTTCAAAACTGAAACTCTTAATTCAAGTATTTGTTGTCCCCTCATGCCGGTGGAAATTGTTCTCTTCCAGGGTCCTATTTAACTTCATTCCTCTATTCTGAAAGGACTGCTATCCTTCTCTAGTGTTCTCTTGGCTCCTCTCTTTTGAGCGTCCTGCTTTTCTTTAGCCCACCTGGCCTCTCTTGATTCTTCTGTCCCACTCAAGGGTAGGGTCCAAGACAATACATTTTTCTTTTCTCTTAATTCTTATTGACACTAGTGGACAGTTTTGTAAATGAGACTTGAAGGATTGTCCCGCTCTTCCGATTCTATTTTGAGTGCCATCTGCAAACCGGCCAGCTGAATTTCTTATTGATACCTTGACTATCATGAGCTCTTAACACTTACCAGTTCTTTAAGAGTCCACCAATTCTACACTTCTAAGTGGCCTGATGGAGAATGGGAGTGAGAATCCAAAAAAGTGGTCTTCTCATGACTTCTAATATAGTATTGAATTTTTCAGGATATATAATTTAGTTTTTCCTACATTTTTAAGATTCCTCAGAAAAACATTGTGAGGCCTCTGAAGCGAAAATTATAAATGGCAGTTGTGGGCATGAAATGTAAGCAATATGCAGTGACAGTAATTTTGTTAAATGAAATTTTAGGCTGTAAGGAGATTCATAAATATATGCAAACTTTACAACAGGGACCGGCGACCTTTGGCACACGGCCTGCCAGGATAAGCACTCCGGCAGGCCGGGCCACTTTGTTTACCTACCACATCTGCAAGTTTGGCCAATCGCAGCTCCCACTGGCCGTGGTTTGTGGCTCCAGGCCAATGGGGACGGCAGGAAGCCGCAGCCAGCACACCCCTCGGCTTCCACCACTTTCCGCAGCCCCCGTTGGCCTGGAGCAGCGAACCATGGCCAGTGGGAGCCATGATCAGCCAAACCTGCAGATGCGGCAGGTAAACAAAGTGGCCCGACCTGCCAGCGGGCTTACTCTGGTGGGCCGCATGCCAAAGGTTGCTGATCCTTGCTCTATAAGGTTGAAGCCATGAAACTCTGAAATGTGTACAGATAGTTGGAACATTTCAAGTCAGGTGAGACTATCAATTGTGACAACCCATGATCTTGGAGACGTGTGTCAGCAACAACATGTAAGAATGCTGAAAAGCCTGAGTGGCTCAGAAGAGAGGATTGAGGAATAACCCTTAATGACCTTACTAATGCTCTGGATTGCAGTTCAGCTTCAACACACAGAATTCTAAAGAGGGCTTTTCAAAACTTTGTGCATGCCAGGCCCCATGACAACTCAGCCAGGAACATACACAAATTGATGATGTTGCTTTTGAAATTCCAATTTACCAAAAAACTAACTTCCAAATGACATAAACTTTAACACCTACAAAATTTACCATTGCAAATATAAATTCTTTACATTACATTAATTTGTATTAAGTGAAATGTTCCCTCATAATTAGGTGAATGTGTGATGTATTAAAATGCCTTCTTTGTAATCTTAAGAATATTAATGTGTTCTAGTCATAGAAAGAGCTGAATTAAGAGTAAGGCCTTTAAGAAAAGAATATAAGGAGGAGCAGATCAGCATTCTAGAGGGAATTCTTTATCTAGTCAACAATCCTTTAGGAAAAGTGAGTCATCTGCAGATAAACAGGGAAAGCCATGAACTCTCCTGCCTCTGTGTGTGTGTGTGTGTGTGTGTGTGTGTGTGTGTGTGTGTGTGTGTGTGTGTGTGTGTGTGTGTGTGTGTGTGTGTGTGTGTGACCAAAAATGTCTTTGAGCAGAATTTTCCTCAGGCAAAGCTTATAGCATCCACCTTAGGAGTTAGGATGAGCAGCACATAAGGGGAGGAGGCATAAATGTCACACTCTACTAGGAAGACGCAGCCTTCGGAAAAAATATGAAAGCCCTACTACTACTAACAACTAATGGAGATTCTCTTCAGCTCAGCGGACAAGTCCCATGTTTTTGGAATTTAAGGGCTGTTACATTGATCCAGATGCCTTGTGTCCAGGTTAGTTGGCAATTGTGGGTTTTGTGCCTATGGCTGCTTTATAGATTTGGTCCAAACTACTGTGGATCCTCGGAGCTTAGAAATGAACTTTGCCTAATGGGGATTGCATTTAATGTAATGGTTAGTGTAGGTTTATGTGATTATGTTGCTCCCTTGTGACTAGCTGCAGTCTACACAAAGGATAAAAGTCCAATTGCAATTAACAAGGCTCCATAACAAGTTAAGATGCATTCTGCAACCCATTTGACAGTCTTTGGGTGGGAATTGGATGCCCTTCCATTCCATCTGCAATCAATATGAAAAGCCTAGATAAAGTCCAAAGGGGTGTAGGCCTGTCTAGGGAAAAGGCAAGGGTTCTGTTACACCCAGTGAATGGAGGTTTGTTTCTTCTCTTGAAAAGTGAGGCTTGGGATAGAATGCAGGAAGGTGACTCTCCTGATTAATGTGGAATTCTGAAGTAACTTTAGGTAGGAAGCAAGGCTGTGGATGTAGTATCACCTTATCATAATAGAAAACCATGTACAATGAGTCAGCCATCAAGGCACCAAGTTCCCTTACCATCTGGCCAAGGTGATGGGTCTGTGAAATGAGGTCTAAAGGAACAAATGAAAATGTGAACATTTCCCCATAGGTTCAAATGGGAGTTTTCTGAAAGCACTGAGGACAAAGTTGATGTCCCATGGAGGAGTTGGCTACTTGATAGGAGAGAAGTTGAACAAGGTTTTGATAAATGTTCTAGTGATCATGTGGGTAAAAACTGAAAATCCCTTGGTGAGGGTGTGAAAAGCTATGATGGCATCTAGTTAAACCTTAATGGAGCTTAGTAATAAGCCTGTGGTGTTTAATTTGAACAGGTAATTGAGAATGTGTGTTAAACAAGACTTGAGAAGAGGTATAGATGACTGGCTACACCAAGTCTGGAAGTGTTTCCATCTCTGCAGGTAAGTTTTCCTTATCAGGGGGTCTTCTATTATTAAACAATACTGTTTGTACCTTGGGAGAGCAGGATTGTTCTATATCAGAGAGCCATTAAGTAGGCATGCCTAGAGGTTGCTGAGAGTTTGTGGTGGTTGATGGATCCTGACTCCTGGGTCTGGGGAAGGTGGAGATGCTGGTGTTTGCTGTCTGGAAACGTGGAGAGGCTGGTGCAGAGACATGCAAACCAGATCTGGGAACCACACCTGATTCTTGGCCACAATAGTGTGAGGAAGGATGACTACTAATTTCTCCTGTTGAAATTTGTTTAGAACCTTGAGCAGTAAAGGGTTAGTGGAAGTATATAGCAATATGCAAGTGGCTAGGGCATCTCCTGTTGAGCTGTGGCTGTGCCCTCCCCTGAGCAGAACTGTTTGAATTATATTTTACTTGTATTGGAAGGTGTCGCAAAGAGATCTCTGGATGTCTCTAGGCAAAACATATCTCTTGGAATACCTCGTTGTTCAGCTTCCATTTATGGTTGACCTGGAAATACACGCTGAGGAGTGTGCCACTATGTTCTGCAGATATATCACTGAGATCTGTTTGTTGTGTGATATGCATAGATTACATAGTTTTATGGATTTTGTGCATAAGTACTGGGCTCTTGCTCTTCCTTGTTGATTTGATACAATATATTTCTGCTCTGTTGTCCAATATCATTCTGAATGGCTGGCCTATGATGTGGGGTAGGAAGTTCGGGCAAGCATAGCTAACTGCTCTGAGCTCTAATATGCTGATATGGAGGATCACCTCCTGAGGGGTCCATTTGCCCTGAACTATGTTTTGGAACAGTGCTCTCCAGCATATCAGGAAGGCATCTGTACTGATGATCCCCAAGAGACAATGCTGCAAAAGCAGAACTCCCACATGCCTTCTGTGGATTGTACTTCCTGTTTCAAGAGACCCTGGTGAGAAGGGTCCCTGAAGAGGGATGGAGAGTAGGTGGAGTGAAAAGGAACTGAAATGGGAGAGATGATCCCCAGAAAGGTGGAAAGAGGAAAGGTACAGCATGGGATCTGGAATGGGAAAGAGTTCTTGACCCTTGACCAATAGGTCAAAATAGTTGTTTTGAATATTTTGTTGACTGGGAAGTAGCTGTAGAAGATGGCCTTTTCTTAGTAAACCTGGGCTTCTTTCTGGGGGTGTTCAGCCATTCTTATGAGAAGGTTGTAGACTGGGTGACACCATTCAACATACTGTATTTTCTCCCTGTGCATACATGCCCAGAGATTGTAGTGTTGCCTAGGAGTCTTTCAGAGGATGAAGGGTCCAGTCTATGACATCACTGAACAGCTTGGGCCCCTCAAAGGGAAGATCTTTAATATATTATCTTTCTTCCAGGGGAGAGCAGAAGACCACAGCCAGAAAGCTTGGTGCATGACTACTGCCATAGCCATGGACCATGCAGCTGTATCGGCAGCATTGAACAAGGAGAGATGCCTTCACAGTTGTGTGGCTTTCTGTTATGAGGGCTTAAAATTGTTCCCTCTAAACCTAAGACTGGTGTTCAATAAAAGACAAAAACATTGAAAAGTGTATGAAATCACTTTTTCCATCAGGACTTGGTAACTGGCTACTCCGAACCACAAAGATGCTGAAGACAGCTCTTGCTGAGGAGTAACTCTTGCAATAATTTCAGCGCTTAGTCAGATGGCACTGAGCAGGACCAGTGTTGTCTGTTCCATTTGTTAATGTCCTCGACAACCAGGGAGTTGGGTGTAGGGTGGGATAAAAAATTACTCCCAGACTCTTGATAGGATGGGGTATTCTTTGTCAGCCTGTTTGCGCATAGGCAGTAGGATAACTGGAGTGTGCTACGCTGTATGTGTTGGGAGCAGCAGAACATTGTTAATGGGAAAGGTTATTTTACCCTGAGGAGATGAATGAAGGATGTCCAACAGGGAATGTTGTGTTTCCTGAATCTCCTCCAACACAGTAGGTAAGGTCTCCGTTATACATATAAGGTCTTGAAAAGCCTTGAAATGATTCATGTTGTAGGAGGGAAAAATTTCGATAGCCCAGAGCCCAGTAATATGCCTAAACCACTGCCCGCAGCTGGAATACCAATTGTTATGCTCATTGCTGAAAGCAGCTAGAAAGGCTGTTTCTGAAGCCTTAGCACAACTAACAGACCAGGAGGGGATGGAGGAAGTGAGGACCACTAGGAGTAAACACCAATCTGTGCCATCCTGACTTGAGCTTTTTCCTAAGCATATGGTTTTGCAAGATGGAAAAACTGGCAATAGTTAACTATTGCTACATGAAATACGTCTGGTTAACTGCTGGAAAATTGCCTGCCTGACAGGCTGGAAAACTCCACACTTAACTTAGCTTCTGCTCAGCAGTTCATTTGATGAACAATCTATGTAATACTAACAAATTGGGTGTAAGAAGAAGAAGAAACCTAGACTCGGTGGACACTTGAACATTTCGGCACTTGGACACCCCTCAAATTCCTCTGCAGATAGAAAGCTGATCTCTGGACATCTACAGAAATCCACTCAAGACCTCTCAAGACCCAGGGTAAATATGAATCTGGGGTTAATCTGGAGTGCTTTACTACCTGTTGTGGATGTGTTTAAGTGCTGGACTCTAAAGTAGAAACTTTGAGTGAAAGCACTTTCGTTTGCCATCTTGCATCAACTATCTATCAGCTGAATGGGCCGTATTTCCATTGATTTATTTCTTGCAATGACCTCACAAAGAGTAAAGTTACCAAGAGCTTTGGATTCAGCAAAACCATGGGTAACAATGTAAGAGGGTGGTGGAGGCATGACAACCTCATTTGGTGAGGAAGAGGATTTGTGGTAAGGTGGTGTTTCTTCCCTCTCAGCCGGCTTTTGCTTTTCTGCAAGACACTGCTGTGAAGCAGGGCCCAAGGGCAATTGTTGCTGCAGATGTGCCCTCTTACGGGATGGTATAGAACACATTGCCAATAAGCCCATTGTGGTGGCACATAAAGGAAGGAGCAAGTCCCAAAGGTTGTCATTGTCAGGGCTACTGGGTATATATCCTGCTGGGAGTTTTTTCCTTAAAGTGTACATCAAAGGAGGGAGAGTGGACAGTAGAACAACTTGTACGGACAACTCAGTATTGAGTTGCCATTCCTTGTGTCTATCAGAGGGGCAAGTGGTGTTAGTACAGGTAATTTAGTCAGTAACAGGGTCTGGAGAGTGTCCTGTAATTGTATCGGTACAAAAGGTCAATACTAAGACAGTACCAGATGATGTTGTGTCAGTAGTAGCTGGAAAAGTGTCTCAGTACCCCCTAAGAGTTTGTGTGGAACTACTGATCATGTCAGTACTGGAGGATGAGTCACTGTAGGTGAAGATGGTAGGATTATGGGGTAAGTAGAGTCAGGAAAGTGAATAGGAAACAGTGTTTCTCATTTCCCTCTCCGGGATTTGAAGGTCCTCAAGGAATAGGAATTGGAACAGTACTGGGGACTCTGAATAGGGACCCTTAGGAGTCAGAAAAAGCAGCAAAGAATCCTGTGGCACCTTATAGACTAACAGACGTTTTGGAGCATGAACTTTTGTGGGTGAATACCCACTTCATCAGAATGTCGGTCGGCATTACTGACAGTACAAATCTTCACAACTGACTACAAAAGATGATACCAACAGTGATTTCAGCTTGGCTCTGGAGTCCTTGTATTCTGAAGACACTGAGACCAGTAATGATGCCACTGCTGCTCTAGGTTGTTTACCTGACAGCTTCTTGGGTACATGGCATGGTCTTCTTGGCTGGTGCCACGGTCTCAGTATCCAAGAGGACAGGAGCCTCAGCAGTACCTGTATCTGCATGCAAGATCTTCTGAGATCCAGACCAAAAGAGTGACTTTCTACTTTGCTTATTCCATTCTGGAGAAAGGGGTCTTTTAATCTTTGATGATCTGAAGGAGTCCCGGGGTCTTTGCTTACCATTGCAGCAGACACCATTTCTGGGGCTCTTGGAGCAACCATCCAAGATACAGAGGGGAGAGTTGGATCCTGTGGATCCATCGACAGGACTTTTAGTTTTATCTCCCTCAGTTCCTTTGATCTACTTTTAATATCTGAGAGATCTTGCATTTGGAGTATACATGGGTCTCTCCAAGGCAAAGGAGGCAGCTTGAATGTCTGTTGATGTAGGGGAAAGAACTTAGGCAAGTCTGGCAGGGTTTGACACCCAGGGTCTTGGGTATAACCCATTCTCGAGGCTCCTGATGAAAGTCTGAGAAAAAAATAACAAAGATCCAGATCACGTAAATTAAGAGAATGGAAATCTCTCTCTCTCTCTCTCTCTCTCTATCTCTCTCTCTCTTTCTCTCTCTCTCTCTCACACACACACACACATTTGTGCTAAATAATAATAAGAATTAATAATTAATAATGATCCAAAGAAAGAAAATAAAAGAATAATCAGGAGAGGTAGCAAACTCTGTAACTAGCTAATGATGCTCTGTTTGAAGCTGCCAGTAGTTGAGAAGGAACTCCACCCATTTCCTGTGTTCCATCACATTGAATCACAAGAGTGTCTATGGTGCAGGCGCAGATCCACAGACACAGCTGATGAAATCTTGGATCAGAAGTACCAGTGTGCATCCTTATCCTGATATGGAAAACCCATTGGGACACCACTCAGAAGAGTTAGATGTTGTAGGTGGGAAGAGAATGAAGTGTTGCACAGTAGAACATACTGCAATTGCCATTGAAAAAAATTATTGGTCATAGGTTCATACTGTAAGTATAGGAATAAATTAATGTTTCTCTGTCCGACAGTTATCAATGGCTGAATTGTGAAAGGTGCTTTCTATGCATTAAAGTATTTGCTTCTACATTCTTGACAATTTATGGTATATTCTGTCACAAAGAGAAATCCTATTGCCAGTGACCAGACAGAGGCTTAGGCTGAATGCTGTCAGAAACAAACTGGAAGGAAACCTCTCTCAGGCAGCAAGTTGATAATGAAATTATTGCTCTGATGCAGAGATATATGAACTGATAAGAAAATAACCATCCCTCAAACTTATTTTTTCAAAAATTCTGAATTATTTCTTTAGGCAAGTGGTAAAGAATGTGATGGCTCAAAAACAATCAAAATATATATAATATAAGATGCATGCAGAGAAATTAAAATCACAGCCAAACAGCTGATGCCACGTATGTATTCCGTAGCTTAGTTAAATATCTCAAGCATAGTTTTTGTCACGTGACAGAACTCAAGAAGGAGAGAGAGATTTAAAATTTAGTCAACATTAAAGAAAACTCTAGCTTTCTTAAACTGTTTTCTTTACAATGTTATTTGTTCTAATAGTTTTCATTCTTTATTTCATTCTTCTGGCAAGCCTAACTTGCCACAATGGTTGAAAAGGTCCAAGAAATAAAACCCAGCTGCAAATGTTCTTATTTTTTTCAAATATTCAGTTTGCTATTAATGTAAGATGAGATGGCCCAAACCACTAGGTTTTTTTAATTATAACATTTCCACAGGGAAAAAATGTCAGTCCATAAATTTGAATAGGTAAACTTTACAATGTCTGCATACTCATGTCAGAAAAGTATGCAAAAATTCAGAAGCTTATCCAAATACTAGAATTTCTCAGGACAGATTGTTATCTCAATAACACTGGCGTTGAGCCAGTTTTACCAAATAAAAAAGTCAGTGGAGTTAATCTGGATTTACACTGCTGTAACTGAGATTAAAATCTAGCAATTTATACATGGAACTTGGACCCTAATTCTGTAAACATAAATTTATTCACATTAGTCTGATTGAACTCAGTGGAAATACTCATGAAAAAATGTACATGTCTAAGTGTGGCCTTAAATTGGATTGTGGCCTTTCGCTGAAAAGCTCCAGAGAACAGACTTTGTCCTAAGATTTCCATCATATTTTAGTCTTGATTAGTCCAGAAAACCAACTATAAAAACAGCCTCTCTTTTGTTGATTCAGCACTTCCATTTCCGGTGCTGACCCAGACCTAAAAACCTGGAGATGTGTACAAAAGAAAAATAATGAAAAATTAAACCTTCAGAAAGAAAAATAAAAGAGTTTGGAAGTGGATTCTTATGTTAAACAAGCCCATTGAAATTTTCCTTCCGCGAATAACAGGATTTCTTATGAAGCTGACAGGGTGAATCTCACCTTAGTTCACTAAGTGCGCTGCTATAAATCTGTGCCTAGGCTCCTTGCCAGCTTGACCTCTGCTGCTCCTCTGGGTCTAGTGTGTGTAGCAGATGGACTATAATCCTTATGCATTCCTGGATGCAGTGTCAACAACTTTGGTCCTAAATCTCTATCTCATCAGTTTGAGAACAAATTAATTAAACTTCAAAAATAAGAGACAGAGTCTGCCTGGTTCTTAAACTCTCCTTTCCCAAAATTTAGCTACCAGAGTGGTGTTGCATTACCAAATAGTGCTATCATTTCTGTCTTTCATGTGGTCACCACTACTATGTTGTGTCTGAGTCTAGAAAAAGAAAATATTTTGTAATTAGAATATATTTTTTAAAATATACATCTGAAAACAGACAAGGGATGGATGTGTGCAAAACCCAAAGCCACTCTCCACACATCTGGTACTTAAGGAAGAGAGTAGCCTTAGTATTTTTCTCTTGTCTTACGAAACATTTTACAAATGCATCTGCACTGGGTGAAGAGCAGTGGCTGCAAAATATTTCACGGGTTGGAATAAATAGACTCCTGGCCCATCATCACACCTCACACACCCATGGCCAAGACACACACGCTGATTCTTCTTCACTATGGTCAGGCCCTTCTTTGTATTCTTTGCAAATGAAGAACATAATCTTTGTTTTTGTATATACAAAATAGATTAACTCTGTCTCCTTGAAATCAAGAATGTCCCTGTTTGCAAGGCCTCCTTCTTTTCAGTTTTACAGAAATCAAATGTTTTGTCCTGGTTTTTGTAAACTGAAGAAGACTGGCATACCCAAAGAGCCACATGTCAGTTGAGTTGGTGAAAATGATTAGCGGGCAGGGTAAGCACATAAATCTCAGAGCCCACCCCATGTCCATTATGCAATAGTGTTGCTACCCTTTTCTTGATAAATCTGCACCTCTGGATTTATCTTTCTAACTTTAGACCCTCAAATGTGATGCTAAATCCCTCTGTGGACTTTGACAGGTTACATAGCCAAAATATTCAAAGCTAGGATTAATCCTGGCTCAGTCCTTCGTGCCATGCTACCTCTCATGCTACTAGAGTGCCCCTCTTTGCGGCCAGAGAACGTGGTGGCTGCTCAGGAAAGCAGCTGGCTCTGCCACAGGCCCGTAGCTAGTAGAGAGCTTGCAATGTCCCTACTGCCATATACAGTAGCCTGAATAGCATCTGAAACTGTGAACATTATTCTAAACTCTTCCCCAGGATCAAGGAACCTATGGCCAGGGCCCTGGGTATTTCATGAATCCATGGTTCCAGAATTGTCTACAGTTTCCCCCATTTGCTGCTGAACCATGCTCTGGAATCTCAGCTGTCATTCAAATAGAAAATGTCTAGCCCTTGTGGTTCCAAAGATAACCTCAAAAACGTGAAACAACTTGTAAACCAGTGTCTGAATGAGTCTGTAAAGAACCTGAACCAATGGCTCTGACAAGGGTGAACTGCATCAATCAAATCCCATAGACTCTATGGTTGTGTGGCCATGAAATATGGCATATTTTCAGGATAGCAGAATTCAGCATTTTTGCTTGAGAGTTCATTGGTTTTTTTGCAGCCAGGTCTACCTGGTATTTTCTTTTCTGTCTTCCTAGGCTGCTGGGCCATGCCTGCAGCTAATTCTTGCTCTGCATCTTTCCCCATAAGGTGGAATTAAATGGATCAGAGTGCACAGTCCCTTCACTGTTCTATGGAATCAGCAGTGGGGGAGGGGTCCGGGAGCCAAAGCTGGATTCCAATTTATAACAAGGGAGGAGAGGGAGCCAGAAGTCTATGCTGGACAGTTAGGCTGCCTAGACAGTAGAGATGGAGTTAAGGTCTGGGAAGCTGAACTGATGAGTTGGGTAAGGTTACTACAAGTTTTCCCGTTCCCTGGGAATGACTGTCCCCAGACTGTCAAAACAACATTGTTGAGGCCCGTGGATCTGGACTGTCCAGAGGTCACAGCAAAGCAATCCATTATCAACAATAATCATTGCTGACAATGTACAAATTGTACATCAAAAGTATTTTCAACTACAGGCCATAGTCAGGTATGGAAGGGATGGATGGTAATAAGGGTTTTTTAATGGAGATACAGTAAATTAACATTGCTGCACAGTTTAGAAGTGCTTGCGGTAGAAATTGGTTCCATTATGGCAGCCTACACAAGGATTTGCCCACACCTGTTTTTCTAAACTTTTAAGCCCAGATCTGTGGTTCTGAAAGGGTAACATCTTTAAGGCACCTGAGATTTTTAAGAAAAAATGCTAAGCTTTCGATTATAGTAATCATTTTATTTATATTAGTTTACATCTGCTATTGACGGTCTGAACAAAAAAGTGGGTGAGGAAAGAGGCTAAAAACAAAGGGACAGAAAAAAAAAGAAAGTTGAAATATGCACTTACATTCTTTAAGCCCTCAGATAAGGAAGTAGGGAAGGAAACAGGGCTAAGTGATTTGTGGCACCTCAAGGGCAAATCTGCTAGGAAACTCTCCCCTTCAGTGAAGATAACTTTGATTACATATAAAAAATGTTTGCTTTTATAGTTGTAATAAAGGATCCAACCTGCTTTTAAACTGCTATGTAAGACTATTATTATCATTTGCATTACAGTAGCACTTAGAAGCAAGAGTTCTACTACACTATACAAACTTATAACAAAAAGAAAGTCCCTTCTCCAAAGAATGTACAATCTAAGCCCTCAATTCTGCAATATATACTCGTTCATAAGCCTGATTTTTTTTAATAAAAAAGGGAAGCCCCAGAGAAGGGGGTCAATTTATGAACGGGTATATAGAGGGAGAGGTGGGACACAGCCCCTCTCCCCAACAGAGGGAGCAAGGCGAGGCAGCACAGACAACAGAGCTGGAAGGGAAGAGGTGGGGCCAGATCTCTCTGCTTCTGGCCATGCTGCTCTCCCCCAGCCTCTGAAGCAGCTGCAGCTCTGGAGCTGGCAGGCTGCAGCCCTGCCACTCAGCCCCGCCCCACAGAGCAGGCTGTGGCCACGCCGCCAGAGCATGGTGCTGCCGTGCCACCCGGCCAGCCCGCTGGAACATGCTGTGGCCGCGCCGCCTGGTCTGGCCCACGGGAGCAGGCTTCAGCTGCGCTGCCCAGCCTGCTGGAGCAGCTCCAGCCAGGTCATCCTTCCCTGGCCCCAGGGCCCTTGCAAGGATATTTTGCACCCTAAGCAAAACTTCCATCTTGCGCCCCCCCCAAAAAAAATCACATACATTATACACAATACACGGTCACAAAATTGTGCCCCAGACCTTTTTTTTTAATCTGCCATGAGGCTGCATCAACTGTAAATGAAAAAAAATGAAATTTTATTCCTATCAGTCCTTTTTCTTGTTCACTATTAAAAGTAAAGGATAGAGAATGCATGTCACTTACTATAATTAACTATTTGAATTTCATCAACTGTTTGACGTAAATATTGATTAAGAGATCAAGATGACTTTCCCTTAAAATTAAGCAATGTTGATTGTAATCAGAAATACACCTTTTTTAGTCATGTATACGTCCTTCCTTCATATCAAAATCTGACTGGGAGTGCTGTGGAACCCATTCTGCCTAACTAGCCATGCACCTCCAAATAATTAAAAACATCAAATGGTACAAACTCAATTTGAATGAAAAATTCCATTTTCTAACTAAATAGGTCACACACACTCAAATGGTTGCCAAGTGCTCTCTGTGGTGGTATGTTCATCTGCTCTAAATGCCTACTAACTTCCCTGTGAAAATAATCTTTGACTTTGATCCAATGAAAGCAGGATGGAAAAGCTCCCCCCCCCAGAAGACCTAAGACATGATGGCTGGATCACATAAACAGACACCTGTTCCTCACAGGCACTACCTCATAACATGCCAATTGTGCTCAGGACAGAACATCACAGAGGAATATTATGCATTCAGTGGTCTCTACACTGGCCAAGCAACAGCACGACAACTAACCTAACCAGTCCATCCAACTTTTTTGACTGCTTCTTGGGCACTGGTGAGGGGTAACGGTGCCAGACTAAGCCCGGTGATGGGTGCAGTACAAGTCCACAAACTGAGGCAAGGTGCTGGGCCTAGAGTCCTGCTGAGACTGCTGTCCTGCACCAAGTGGAGCACAGCCTCCATGAGGAGAGAACTCAAATAAATATCACGCTCCTTCTGCATGATTCCCCCAAGCACTTCTTCAGGCAGCTGCTATGGGGGTCACTCACAGGCTTAGGCTTGCCTGTTGCAGGCAAAACACAGCAGCAGGGCTTAAAACTCAGACAGGGCTGCCCAGAGGATTCAGGAGGCCTTGGGCAAAGCAAAATTGGGGGCCCCTCCCATAAAACATTTGCAATACTATAGTAACATGTATTAGGAAATGTACAAAATAACTAGTGAAATACATTCAAAAATTAACTTGTAATAATTTGAAAATACACTAAATACATTATTTAAAAACATTAAAAGCTGTAATGGTCTGTATACATTTGCAATTACATAATGGGCAGATGATGGGTGATTGTGATTGTTGGTAACAATGGGCTGTCGCTGCCTGGGCGTGGTGCTGTTGTTGCCCAGGGCTGGGTGGAGAGCTGGGCTCTGGGTTCAGGGATGCCCAGCTCACAGGAGCTTGGTTCAGTGATGTGGGGAGATGGGGTCAGGGTGGTGTCCAGCTCCGAGGGGCTGGGCTCGGAGCTGGGGGTCAGGGCTGTGGGGGGATCGGGTCAAGGGGGGTGCCTGGGGGCACTGGGGCAGCTCAGCTCTGCAGGCTGCTGTTCTCTCAAGCTGCCCACAAACAAGGCGACCAGGAGCAGCGACCAGCCAAGGACCAAGGGGGCAGGAGCACAGGCACCTGAGGCCAAGCTGTGGGGAAGCACTTGCTTACCTTGCCCAGCACATGAGCGTCAGGGTCTTCTTTCTTCCTCCACTCCACCAGACCACTGCTGAGGCTCTTTTCTTCTCCTGCCCCTCGCTGAGGCTGATGTGGAGGCTGAGCCGGGGGCAGCCCCTGCTTTCCTCCAGAAGCCCTTGTGTCGCGCCTTCGCAGGGCTCCTACCACGTGCGCTAAGCAGAGCTGCGCAGCTCTGCCCAGCCGCCACCACCAGCCCCCCCCGCCGCAATGAGAAAAATTGCATAGGCTGGAGCCCCTGCTCTGGGAGGGAAAGGGATTCTAATTGATGAGCCTCTGCTAGCAGCCCAGGTATTCCCCTGGGTCAGCGTGCCACCAGCAGCCTGAACCTCTGGGCAGTCGCAGTGGTGCCCTGACTCCTGGGCTGCGGGCTGCATCGGCGGCGCCCTGACCCGGGGGACCCCCTGGGCTGCGGGCTGCATCGAAGGCGCCCTGGGCTGCTGGCTGCCGCTGGCAGCTCAGAATCCCTCTCTGTCCCAGCAGCAGCGGTCAGTCAACCATTTAAAAAAAAATTGGGGGGCACTGTTCATCTTGGGTACTAGCCAAAACAAGTGGGAAAGACAAAGGCTTGGAAATGAGAGTGGTTTCCGGTGTGGACAAATTTCTGCCTTGTCATAAATTTTACCATTTTTCTGCTTTCACACTGTACTAGTCATACTGATCAGTGCAACATGACTGCACCTTAACTTGTAACTTTTCATTTTATTATTCTGTTGGGATATGATTAATCTTTATTACATTTTATAGTGATGATTTAATTTGCAAACTATTTACTCCTTTCTCTGGTCAACCATAACAAGCTAATACATTTTTAAAGGTGTAAATCCCTGTTTACACTAATGTCAAAGTCTGCTAGTTAACACATTTCTAAACATAACCTGTTTTGCATAAAGCCCCAGCTGCTGGTGTAATGGAATTATATAAGAATCTTAGCCTCCTATCAATGAAAGCAAGTTTCTAGCCCTTGTAGTTGCAGAGAAAAGCTAGAATACAGGACCCGAATGTAGCAGAATGGTGTTTTGTTTTATTTTTTTAAATGCCTGACTCATGATTTTCATTGCAGGGCTAAACTATTTTCTGTGCTAGAAGAGGTTTAAAGGTGTATCTATACTAGAGTGTATTACTTCAAATTTGAAATAGTTGTGTGTGAGGATAAAGGACACTCCCTACACTAACACCGGAACAAATCTACATACCCTTAGAGCCCCGACCAAGGTTATTCTATCTACTACCCAAGATCCACAAACCCGAAAATCCTGGACGCCCCATCATCTCAGGCATTGGCACTCTCACTGAAGGACTGTCTGGATCTGTGGACTCTCTGCTCAGACCCTATGCCAGCAGCACTCCCAGCTATCTCTGTGACACCACTGATTTCCTGAGGAAACTACAATGTATTGGTGACCTTTCAGAAAACACCATCCTAGCCACCATGGATGTAGAGGTTCTCTACACAAACATCCCACACACAGATGGAATACAAGCTGTCAGGAACAGTATCCCTGATGATGCCACAGCACAACTGGCTGCTGAGTTCTGTGCCTTTATCCTCACACACAACTATTTCAAATTTGATGACAATATATATATCCAGATCAGTGGCACCGCTATGGGCACCTGCATGGCCCCACAATATTTTTATGACCGACCTGGAACAACGCTTCCTCGGCTCTTGCTCACTCATGTCTCTTCTCTGCCTATGCTACATTGATGATATCTTCATCATCTGGACTCATGGGAAGGAGAATCTGGAAAAATTCCACCACGATTTCAACAGCTTCCATCCCACCATCAACCTCAGCCTGGACCAGTCTACACAGGAGGTCCACTTCCTAGACACGGTGCAAATAAGTGATGGTCACATTAACACCACCCTATACCGAAAACCTACCGACCGCTATGCATACCTCCATGCCTCCAGCTTCCATCCCGGGCACATCACACGATCCATTGTCTACAGCCAAGCACTGAGGTACAACCGCATCTGCTCTAACCCCTCAGACAGAGACCAACACCTACAAAATCTCCAACAAGCATTCTCAAAACTACAATATCTGCACGAGGAAATAAGGAAACATATCAACAGAGCCAGATGTGTACCCAGAAGCCTCCTACTGCAAGACAAACTCAAGAAAGAAACCAACAGGACTCCACTGGCCATCGCATACAGTCCCCAGCTAAAACCCCTCCAACGCATCATCAAGGATCTACAACCCATCCTGGACAATGATCCCACACTTTCACAGGCCTTGGGTGGCAGGCCAATCCTCGCCCACAGATAACCTGCCAAGCTGAAGCATATTCTCACCAGTAATTGCACACCACACCATAGGAACTCTAGCTCAGGAACCAATCCATGCAACAAACCTCGATGCCAACTCTGCCTACATATCTACACCAGTGACACCATCACAGGACCTAACCAGATCAGCCACACCATCACCGGTTCCTTAACCTGCATGTCCACCAATGTAATATATGCCATCATATGCCAGAAATGCCCCTCTGCTATGTACATCGGACAAACTGGACAGTCTCTAAGGAAAAGGATAAATGGACACAAATTAGATATTAGGAATGGCAATATACAAAAATCTGTAGGAGAACACTTCAACCTTCCTGACCACACTATAGCAGATCTTAAGGTGGCCATCCTGCAGCAAAAAAACTTCAGGACCAGACTTCAAAGAGAAACTGCTGAGCTTCAGTTCATCTGCAAATTTGACACCATCAGCTCAGGATTAAACAAAGACTGTGAATGGCTTGCCAACTACAAAACCAGTTTCTCCTCCCTTGGCTTTCGCACCTCAACTGCTAGAACAGAGCTTCATCCTCCCTGATTGAACTAAGCTAGTTATCTCTAGCTTGCTTGCATATATATATATGCCTGCCCCTGGAAAATTCCACTACATGCATCTGATGAAGTGGGTATTCACCCACAAAAGCTCATGCTCCAAAACATCTGTTAATCTATAAGGTGCTACAGGATTCTTTGCTGCTTTTACAGATCCAGACTAACACGGCTACCCCTCTGATACTTGACACAAATGTATTAGTTACCTTAAATTAACTGGCAGGCAATTAACTGAGATATAGAACTCTGTTGAAGAAAATCCCTAACAGATAGGTTAGAAAGAAATTAGGCAAAGCAGATAGGAAAGTGATATGCAGAATGAAAGACTCACCAGAACTGATTGCTCTTCTTTGAATTGGACATGCAAGAAGCCTGTAAACTCTAATACATTTGTGGCAAGAATTAATTCCTGTGCACTAAAATAAGCTACTCTTTTAAAATGTAATTTTTAAAATGACCTTTCCTATTATTATCTGAATCGTCTACTAATAAAAATGTTTATACTTAACATCCTGTGAAAGCAGTACTTCCTCTCGTAGTTGAAGCCTATCTGGCTGATTACACTGGTCTACAATTTTTGAGAAGTCGTCTGCTTCAGAGATAAAATGTGATATTTATTATGTATTTTGATGTGCTGAATTCAAATATGATAATTAAAACAACTGATTGGCTACTGTTTCTAAGATATTTAAGTTTTTACATTTTATGTCTATGTATATTGTGTAGATAGTAGAGTTTTAATTATGAATTGTAAACCTAGGTCTTTTCATGTGTTTATGGTTGCTTTACATGATAATATTTCACCTGTCCTGTTTATGTAACACTTTAAAAATTGACAAAAGTGTTATATAAATAAAATTGATTATGAAACAAAAGGCAAAAAATGATTATATACATAGTTTAGTCCTATGCAGTGCCTACTCGGCGCTTCTTGGCTTGTCTCTTGTATTCATTAAATGGAGCATCTCTTGTCACTGTCCAGCAATAGTCTGCTCCATTTGCCCTAATAGCCTGCCAGGAGATTCCTCTGCTATAATCTGGAGCCCAACAGCTCTGCCTTACTCTTGGGTAGTTCCAAATCCCTCACAAGGTCATTCAGTTCACTTTGTGTTATGAGATGTGGTTCAGAGGAGGAGGATGGGAGAAAATGTGGGTCCTGTGACATTGATGGTTCAGGACCAGAAGTTTCATCCTCTTCCTCGTCTGACTCAAGTGAGAATGATTCTGGTGCATCAGGAATTGGCAGTCCTTCTCTGTGGTGTACTGGGCGTATAGCTGATGGAATGTTTGGATAATGCACAGTCCATTTTTTCTTCTTTGACACACCTTTCCCAACTGGAGGCACCATGCAGAAGTAACAATTGCTGGGATCATCTGTTGGCTCTCTCCAAATCATTGGCTCTGCAAAAGGCATAGATTTCCTTTTCCTGTTCAACCACTGGTGAAGATTTGTTGCACAAGTCTTGCAGCATATGTGTGGGCCCACCTCTTGTCCTGATCTCCAATTTTGCAGCCAAAATAAAGGTGATAGGCTTTCTTAACCATAGTGGTTATACTGCACTTTTGTGATGCAAAAGTCACTTCGCAAACATACCAGAAGTTACCTGCACTGTTCACACAAGTACGAGGCATCTCTGCTCACTTTGGCTAAACAGAAACATGTCCCTTTGCAAAATCAAACACTGACAAATAAGAGAGCATGACACTGTATGATTTCTAGAGCTGATCTAGGGCAATTTGTTCAGCAGAGTGATGTAAGCTTCGTTATGATTGCATCATCCATGACTTCTAGGACTAACATGATGCAATTCATATCATGGATGACGCAATACCAGCTTCAGATTGCATCATTCATTGTTTTGCCTAAAAAGCAAGTACTGTGCAAACCCAGTCATAGATTTATTCATAGATCCAGTCAAAGATGTATTTTAGTCATTTCTGGTTTAAATTGAGATCCCTTCCCTTTATAACTCACTTATCCTCCGCCATTCCCAAGTCAAGGGTCGTATATACTGACCCAATAGCATATCTTGAAAACTAGAGCCAATCAACAATTTTAAGCATCATTTTTGTTCTCAGTAACCCAGAATTAGTAAAGTTGAACTACATTTATTTCAGAAGCATTTTGGCTGTAGAGCAGTGTTATAGCTTACTATTCCAAGACTCTTTAGGGCTGTATCAATACTTTTGCTGTTTTACCATTTCTGAGTCAGTGAAAGAGTATTTTTATATTTACATGACACTCTACAAGTATTCGACACTATATAATTGTTAAAATATATGGACTTAATCATGGGATCCCTGCTTTATATACTTTATATGTTATTTGGTTGCCTTCTTCTCTAATTAACTGTACATCGATCATATGTCCATCATTGTAGTATGAGCATCAAGTATTTGTGTTGATCTCTTTCTGTGTTCTGTTCTTCTATTATTTACTGAAAATGCAAAGCAATTTTTATTGTTCCACTCTTCCTCCATCTCCCCCAAATCAAAACTTAGTCTACACGCACTTTAACTAAACTGTCATGATAGACCAGGTCTATTATGGTCTTTCAGGTCAATAGTTTCTGAACTAAGAAGGATTAACAGAATTTATGACCCTCTTTTCAACTGCATGTAGCACAAGCAGTACTAATTATATTTACATTAACCTCCGTGGCTAGCTCATGTTCTAATAATTTAGCCTTGCTATGGACTAATCCAATGTTTTACATGTTCAATAAAGTGTACTTGCAAACAAGATCTATATAAAATAATCCTTAGAGTCAGTTCATGCCCTAGTGAAGAAACACTTGTGTGGAAAATCTCCTGCTTCCTGCATTCTTATACAGAGGTCAGCCATAATCTGCCTGTTTCTGCTCTAACTGAAATTTCCTCATACACAATGAGCCTATGCAAGGTCTGAACACCACTCAAGTCTCATTTAAGTCCTTATGCATCTTAAGTGATACACAGGGTAGATACATACACATACCCCCTCCACAAGGTTAAATTCATCTTCTGAACTCAAGGAGATCCTGTGTCATGATTGTCAATGTTCATGATTTACAGTGTGTTTCTGGCCAGGACTAATGATGAGCATGCACCTCCCCCTTCCCCCCCCGATCCTACCAAACATCTCTGGGAAGATGGGTGTCTGGGAGGCGCTCTCTCACCATCTTTTTTCCTGTTTCTCCTCTCTACTCCCATGAGGTGTTCCCTGGTAATTGTGAGTCAGCAAGGGGAGTAGTGATGTGGGGGCAGGGTAGTCAGCACAACCACCTTTGAGAGCTAGGATTTGTCACTACAGGTGTGTTGTAAACAAGACACGAGAAGTCATTCTTCCTCTCTACTCTGCACTGGTTAGGCCTCAACTGGAGTATTGTGTCCAGTTCTGGGAACCGCATTTTAAGAAAGATGTGGAGAAATTGGAGAGGGTCCAGAGAACAGCAATAAGAATGATTAAAGGTCTTGAAAACATGACCTATGAAGGAAGGCTGAAAGAATTGGGTTTATTTAGTTTGGAAAAGAAAAGACCGAGAGGGGACATGATAGCAGTTTTCAGGTATCTAAAAGGGTGTCATCAGGGGGAGGGAGAAAACTTGTTCACCTTAGCCTCTAATGATAGAACAAGAAGCAATGGGCTTAAACTGCAGCAAGGAAGATTTAGGTTGGACATTAGGAAAAGGTTCCTAACTGTCAGGGTAGTTAAAACTGGACTAAATTGCCTTGGGAGGTTTTGGAATCTCCATCTCTGGAGATATTTAAGAGTAGGTTAGATAAATGTCTATCAGGGATGGTCTAGACAGTATTTGGTCCTGCCATGAGGGCAGGGGACTGGACTCGATGACCTCTCGAGGTCCCTTCCAGTCCTAGAATCTATGAGTCTATGAGTCTATGAGCAGCCACTTTCAATCAGTGCATGTTAGCAAGGCAGAGTGGGAGAAATTAGTTGTTCTGGATCACAGGAAACAGGACAAAGTGGGGTGCTGCTTCCAGGACTGCCCAGAGGATTCAGGGGGTCAGGGGCAAAGCAATTTTGGGGGCCCCTTCCATAAAAAAAAGTTGCAATACTATAGAATACTATATTTTCGTGGGGGTCCCTGTGGGGCCTGGGGCAAATTGCCCCCCTTGCCCTCCCCTCTGGGCAGCCCTGGCTGCCTCTGCAATTAGTGGAGACCAGGAAGCAGAATTCATCCCACACTTCTCCTTATTTAATCCCTGGGGTCACGCTAACTATTGAGGGACCAGCCCAGCCCACACAGCCTGCCCCATGCTGAGTTGTGTTGTGCACTCCACTTCTGCAGCTGAGGATCCAGCCCCTAATAATTATGCATTTGTGTTCACTTAGATAATAATGAGAGGCATATGAGATGCTGGGGTACAGGCCTATTCTTCTACCCATGTAGTCTTAGGGGAGGGCAAGAAAAATTCCCATGGGAACCATGATAGTTAATGTTGTGCAGGGTTTAAAATAAATATCCGTACTGTGGGAAACACTGAATAATTTCTCTCATTTGTATTTTTAACACTAAGTGCTATTGTTAACACTTTTAAATATTCATTTACAATATTTGCTTAGTGAAGTAACGTAATTAAATACTAACAGTATGCAGAAAATTAGAAGCAATTTGGAAGTGGTTGTATGAAGAGTATCTCCTTCAGGAAAGAAATGGAAGGAAGAGGCACATATGTATGTGTGTGTGTGTGTGTGTGTGTGTATAATTACATCTTTATCCCTACTACAGCCCTTTAGTATCCTTTTTAGTCCCCAACAGGTGTCACTGAGTTCTTTATGACAAGATGGTTGTAGAGAGAAGATCCATGAAATCTCTCAAACTTGGGAAACTTTACAAGTCCATTTTTATAAAGATAATTTTGGCAGTTTGTAAAGTTACCCCTACTAGCTAATGTGTGGACTGCCATTGTCTACTAACAGTACTGGAAAGGGTTTAATCATCAAGATTTTCTTTGGCTGAATGGGTGAGGTGGCTTAGGCTGTAACTTGACTGCTTATAGAGGGAATTAAACATTAGTGAGACTGCTCCATGCCCACTCACTGGTTCCTGGAGTTATTGGATGAACACAGCATACAAACAACGACTGGCCTTTATTCATTGTGTCTCAGAGAATTGGTGCTATTAAAACACTAAACTTATGTACAACATGTATGGAATCAAAAGGTATGAGGGCAGTAGAAGACAATAAGAATGTTTAATGTAATGAAGCTGGAATCTTTGAACTCAGTCCTGTCATGAATGACATACAGGAAATCTGGTTAAATCTTTGACCCAGTGTTATAAGTTATTTCATCTCGCTAGTCTGTTTCTCCAGTTAATCCAGCAAAATGACCTTCCAGAAGCCCTTTCTGTGACATGTCACCTATGTCGTGCTACAATAATCCAGAAGGAAATTAGACTAGCTGAGAAATGTAACAATATAACAATAAAATACTCAGAAGTGATACTGGCCTAGATACACATTTGGAACTTGTCTCCCAAACACTTCCTCTGCAAATATAATGTGGATTCATTTAATCACTTATACCTTGTAAAATAAAGTTTCTATTATCATCACCCAACTTCCCCTAGAGCTTCTTCTACTTACCTGTAAGGTGCAACTTAAAAACATAATTTTCTTTGTTTTGGTTTTTAAGGAGAAGAGAAACTGGCCCCATTTCTTTACATCTAAGTGTCATTCTTATTGCTGTTTCTCAAACACCTTCCAAATTCTGATCTCAGTTACATGGGTGTAAATTCAAAATAATGTAACTCATTTAAATAGCATTACCAGAGATTAACATTGATGTAAGTGGGATCAAATTCAGATCCCGTATGTATATAAATAGAGGACCAAATTTCAAAGTGGCATTAATTCAGCCCTAAACTTGCTCTCCAAAACAGCATAACCAGGTAATGACTCTGACATACTCTTCAGCATCCACATTTTCTGCCTTTCCAAAACCTAGTATCTGCTAATTTAGGATTGAATCAATACCTACTGAAGGCAATAGAAAGACTGTGCTTGAAACTTTACTATACGTGGTTTGTTTTGTCTCATTTAACAGCTTGTGGGCTTGATTCTCACTTACATACAACATTATTGCTTTGCTATTTTTACATAGAGACTTGTTTTTCTAGGACAGCTCCAAAATAACTTCATAGCATCTCTGATCCTGGTAGAACAGCTAGAGAATTTTGAGGACCTGTGTAATTAACTGCCTAATTTGTGCATACAATTATTATGATTGTGTGTGCAAATGAAACAAATTCTGCATACAAATGGCAGCTAGAAGCATCACTATTACAGTAATTGTGCATACAAGATAGACACAAAATTGCAGGAATATTTTAATTATGCATGCCAAGTTGTGAAAATTTGCTTTGAGTGTTTGGTCTTACAATGGATTCCCACTTGGAAATAGGACCTTTAAAAGAAAATAAAGTTAATGATTTTAATACTTCTGAAAATTGCTGGATTGTTAAACCTGAAAACTGATCTCCATCTACAGAACATATACAGCTCAGGTAATGGCAGGGTTAATTTCTTTCATTCCAAACCTTCATTATACCTCAACTCTTTCTAGAGAGATGAGAGGCTAATTCAGCCTTTACTCATGCAGTCCTTTTATTGCTGAGACTACCAAAAGAAGGGTGACAATTAACGTCAACTGTTATAGTGGTTTTCATGTTGTGGGAATACTATAAGCCCATCTCACATGGGTCACTGAATAGCTATCAAAAGACAATGACATTACTGACCTCAGCTGGATTAAAATCTGTGCTGTAAAAGGTAAAAGGGTCTGCAGACCTTGAAATATCTTAACTCCTGCCCTCATCAAAGCTTGTAAGCTTAACAGTATAGATTGATCATGAAAATGTTAAATTTCCCTATTGGATTCCCCATGAATTGAAGATCAGAGGGTATGTGAAAATTGGAATTTCCAAGATGGGAAAAAAATTAAGGGTTAAATTTGCCTCTGGAATCTTCACAGTAGATACCTTGGTCTATTCTGCTCTTCTTATATGTGTGGAACTCCCATTGATGTTGATAAGGATTCCAAATCTGGAAGGACAGCAGAAGAGTCTTCAAAAGATTTTTGGTGCAAGCTGGAGAGGAGAATGTAGCAATACTAAATGTTTTGTGAAGGTTTGATACAATAGAACTGCTGATCTGAAATACTTAGAATTAACTGCCTTGAGATTTCATTCTGTATGTTATTAGAAGGAGTGTATGTGTGACGAAGGAACTATCAGAGACAGCAAAGTGTAAAGACATAGATATATATATTTATATTGCAGAATCAATTCCTGTATATATATAGAGAGAGAGAGAGAGAGAAAGAGGGATCAGGAATTAATTCCGCAATAGAAAAGTCCATAATAGCACTTTATGTTTTTATTTATGTGTGCTTTTCCCTCCAGAAACCATTCAAGAAACAGAGAAAGGGGGAAACCTCAAAACAATACTTTCTCTGTTTTAGCCACTCTTGTTTTCAAAGTTTAGAAAAGCAGAGAAAATCCCCCAAAATTAGCCTCAGACATTTAGATGAAGCTTGCCAGAAGTAGACTGGAAAGTTGCATGTGGCTAGTAAACAGGTTATGTTGTTCAAATCCCTGCTCAGAAAGGGTCATTCTGCAACTACATTAGGAAACTATTCCACAAATCAGCAGATCTAGCTGATACAAATTATTTTCTGATGTTCAGCCTACATTTTCCTTTTATCAGTTTCATGCATGATCATGGCCTTTGTACCACTCTGCCACCTTCCACCTCATAGTTCTAACTGGTTATCATCATGTCTGTATTCCATCCCTTGATCATCATCATTTATCCAAGTAATGCACATTTCTGATCATTTAAACTTCTTTCATTAATCCAGCTTTCTACCTCTTTCATCACATTTATTGTTCTTCTTTGAATGCTTTCCAATTTGTCAACATTCTTCAGACAATGAAATGCCCAGAACAGTATGTTATAATCTAGGGGAGATTTTTCACCACTGAAAACTGAGGCCTGACCCAAACCCATTGAATTCAGTGGAAAGGATCTCTTTGCCTTCAATGGACTTTAGATCAGGTCTATCAAGACAAACTATCACCTAGTTAATCCATCCTGAGATGCCTCTGTCTATGTGCTATCCAAA
The DNA here is from genome assembly GCF_007399415.2 of Gopherus evgoodei. Classification (NCBI taxonomy): domain Eukaryota; kingdom Metazoa; phylum Chordata; order Testudines; family Testudinidae; genus Gopherus; species Gopherus evgoodei. The sequence goes on from NC_044322.1 coordinate 74,572,560, forward strand.
ATATCATTGTCTTTTTACCCCTCTTGTGTATTGCAACCTTATATCTAATTTTCCGATTACTAGCTGTTCTGGGTCTTTACTGGAACAACTGATTTGTAAAAATATCTCTTTTACTGAATGTGTGTGTTTCAAAAACAATTGTCTCCCACATGTATTAATGTGCATTTTCCCAGGCTGAATCTCACTTAATTTTCTCTTCGTAGACCAAATTCAGCCTAGATGTAAGTAAATGCATTCTAAATGACTTCAGTAAAGTAAGACCCACTTACATCAGCACTCCATTTGATCCCATACTTCTAGGCTTCTTCCTCTATTTCTTAGTTGTCAATTCTCACTGCTGTTTTTAGCACCCTCCCCAAGTTTAGTATTTTGCTCAGGTAAAATGCATCCCTATTAATATACACTTACATTTTTGACTATGTGAATATTTATCAGACTATCTCAGTGCTTTCAGACAATTTCTTAATATATTCCTTGGATGAAATAATGCCCACCCCCATTGGGTACAGTGAAGTAACCAAAATACAATTTAGTATAGAACACATAATATTTTTCTTCCTTTTATATTTTCTGGTTAATAACTTAAAGACGACATATTTATTTGACTTCATGTCAGAGGTAAAGAAAGGCTGAGGAAGTTGGGATGTTTTGGTACTAAAACTCCAAAGCTTCAGGAAGTTTCTTTATTACTTAGTACTGTATGTTCTAATCAAGCATAAAGCAGGAAAGCGACTACTATCAAAGGACCCATAAAAAGAGTTTATGATGTTTCAGATTCAGACAACATAAAAAAGGACATATTCAAATTAGAAACACTATTATAAAGTGGGGTTCTATAAGGAATCTCCATAGCAGACTTAATAATGTGATTAAAGACACAAAGTAATAGCAATATACATAAGTACTAATTAGAACATTGAAACTATTACGCCTCATGTGGGAGACAAGTAATAAAATTCAAAGAATATTTGTAAGAAACACCATCAGACTAGCTTTTAAGTTTTCCACTGCCCCAGGCTGATTATGTGAACTTGTGGCTTGTGTCGAATATGTTTAAGCCAATCCATTTGGCCTAGTAACATTCCCTTGTTTCAATGAATTTTGATTGTTATGCTAAAAAATAGTTTGGTTAAACTACTTCCCAATAGGCCTCCTTTGTATTGTTCAGAAGGTTACCTTAATATACAAAAGTAATATATGGTCTAGTTACAGAAGTTCTCTTTCTAAAAGCTTGTCTGATACATGGATCATTTTTTTGCTCTTAATAGTGCTGGGTGTTGTAGCACTATAGCATTGGGTGTTGTAACAAAGACAAAAAATACTGAAATAACCATGTAAAATGTTAAATGATGAATAAAATGTGCTACAAAATCATTATGTTCTCTCTTTACTTGAATGGAAGAATCAAAGAATAACTGGATAATGAGGAACTACAGAAATACTAAGTGTTAGTGGTGAAACAACTACAGCCAGAGGCGCCGACTTTCTTCTGTGCTGGGGGATACTTAAACCCCACTGTGCCCCGAGATCCACCTCCATTCCATCCCTTTCCCCACGGTCTCAACCCTTCCCTGCCTTTTTCTGCCTCTTCCCTGCCCCCACCCCACTTCTTCCCACCCCATTCCACCCTCTCTCTTGAGCATGTCACTCCCGGGCTTCCCCCTCCCCCCGCAGCAGCTCCTGAACACTGCAGAACAGCTGATCTGTGGTGGGCAGGAAGTGCTGGTAGGGAGGGGGAGGTGCTGGGGGGGCACTGATCAGCCGGGGGAGGTGGGAGGAGCTGATCGGGGGCAGTCAGGGGGTGCTCAGCACCCACCATCTTTTTTCCCATGGGTGCTTCAGTCCTAGAGCACCCATGGAGTTGGCACCTATGACTATAGCTACAATTTCTGCTATTCCAGTGGATGATTTACTAGCCAGGGAAAGTGGAATAAACCAGTATCTAAAACTTTCAAAACTGGAGATTGTATTTTCAAAAGCACTCAACATTGGCCTAGATCTGGTTGCACTACAGCAGGGGTCAGCAACCTCTGGCATGTGACTTGCCAGGGTAAGCATCCTGGTGGGCTGGCCAGTTTGTTTATTTGCCGCAGCGGCAGGTTTGATGGACTGTGGCTCCCACTGGCCACAGTTTGCTGTCCCAGGCCAATGGGGGTAGTGGGAAGCTGCAGCCAGCACATCCCTCGGCCCATGGTGCTTCCCGCCGCCCCCATTGGTCTGGGATGGCAAACCGTGACCAGTGGGAGCCGCGGTCCACCGAACCTGCCAACGTGGCAGATAAACAAACTGGCCCGGCCTGCCAGGGTGCTTACCCTGGTGAGCCACGTGCCAGAGGTTGCTGACCCCTGCACTACAGTCAATCAGAATTTGACCATTGACTTAAGTGAAAACAGAGGTAAGTCAGTGCTGAGGACTTCCAAAAATCTCATTATTGGTAAGCTCCTAAAACCACATTTAATCACCTATAAATTTGGCCTTGTTTTTAAAGTTCAAATCACCCAGTAGCTCTCATTGATTTCACTTGCATATGCACCCTCCACTGGACTACAATGTAACAGTAATACAATGATGCATTACTGACTTTACTGGGAGCTTCTGGGTTCTCTAGCACTACTTAAAACCCAGACACTCATTTAATACCCCAAATGTAAATTTAGGAGCCTGACTCTATGTACCTAGTTTTGAAAATATTGCCCATTATTCTTTTCATTTTCTGCAGGATCGGTTATATTGACAGTAAAATGTAACTTGTATAGATAAGCATTTCGCAGTCACTGAAGAATATTGTGGCAATCCTCTAGTCCATCCCCCTTTTCCAGGTGACAAAGGAATAGTGCTTTAGGCTTTTAGCCATACTGACAGAATCACAAGAGATAAAAGAGCTCTCCATAAATTCTGATAATACTAGAACATCTCTGCTCACACATTTTCATAAATGATTTACATTGAGAGAAAAGTCTGGCAAGGACTCAGCTGGCCATCCATACATCCAGTTATTTGCTACACAATTTGATGCTTAAATGAGTATCTTTCCCATTTCCAGGTTTATCATATCCAGAGAAATTTTCTTATTACTGACTGGGAACTTTATCACCAAGACGCCTACACTTATATTATGTCACCTCACAGCATACTTCTTCCACGGTTTCCATTGCGTTTCCCACGTCTGTTCTTTTCTTGTAAAACTTCCTTCTCTTCTCAGTCTATGTGATCTGAGCTTTGCATAGAACAGCCAAGCACCTTGCAGTAGAGACAACACTCATTCTATAGCCTGTTAGGTTTCTCATTGGGATCCAATGTTATTTTCCCACCTCTAGCTAATCTTCTTTCTTCATAGTTACTGATGCTTCCAGAAACACCTGTCACTGTAACCCAACACTGAACATTTTTCCTCTATCAACACTCTCAGTCTCAACAAAATGGTAGTTTCAAATACTTGGTGGGTATAAAATGGCCAATGGATTCAAGTTACATGTGGGTGTAACTTATGCCAATTCACCATTCAGTGGCTATGTAAAAAAGTGCAAGTTATACCAGTTTAGTATCCCTTAGGAACAAATTCACACTTGTTCATCCCCCTTTTGACACAATGGAATGAATTATACTTACAGTTCCATAGAACATTTGAGATGTTATTGAAGTAAGGTAAAGGAAATTTTGGGGAATGGAGAGCCTTGATTTAGGCTATATACTTGTAGTCCCAGAACATGTGAATTACACATAGTTTAAAATTTGCAAACTCACCAAATCAGTTCCAATTATACTATATTGCTGTTTTAAAAAGAGTTTAAATGATCAACTCTTACCCATTATATAAACTGCCACTCTCCCCATGTCCCCTAAATTTAACTCAGACACTTCTAAATAAGATAAACCCTTTTACTCCAAACTGCATTTGTCCCATTATTTTAAAATGACGTCTGCTGCACTAATGTTAAAAGGTGTAATAAATCTCAGACCGCTATTAAAAACATTAGCATTCGCCTGCGTGCATTTGTATTTTAACCCTCTGAGGCTTTCCTGCACAGTATTTCTGCTCAATTTTTCCTCCTTCATTCATTATTAAAATAAATTACTCTTGTACAAGGCTCAGCTGCGGGCAAAATCCTTCCCTTCAAGGTGCCCATCAAGATTTTAAATCAATTAGGTTAATTGACAGCAGGTTTAACACTTTTCTTAATTATGACTGCAAACAGTTTGTTAAACAAGCAAAATAAACCCAAACCTTTAAAAAAACCCACAGAACATAACCCTTCTTTGACTACTCTAGTGGTTAAAAAGGCCTAAAGGTAGAAATCTGGGAAGAGAAGAGGAAGGAAATCCAGTAAGTAACAAAACACTTCTCTCTCTTTCTCAAAGTCACTTGACAGTTATTTTACTGGTATACTTCAAAATTTGAAAGCCATGTTTGAATTAGAATACTGTGGTAAAGTGTATGGTGATGACTCAGTAGGTGGCAGTCTTCCCTTGGGGTAAATATGGAACCAGAACTTTGTTTGAGGGCCAATCCTTGTACTGTCAATTCCAGAGACAGGCCAGATGTAGGTTAACAAACTGACTGAAGGAGGATACTTGCAAACAAGAATTTGCATTTTTGTTGTTTGTTTCCTTTATCTAGCCACCCAATTTGTATATGCGAATGGTTCAGCAGGAATTTACAAACTAAAATGGACACAAAAATGGTTAGGTGGAGGATTGTTATTCCCTTTTCACATAGCTACTTTTCCTCTTCTAAACCCTGGGGATGAAGAAAGAAACTGTCACACTTTCCAAATCTCAAAGTGCTCCTCTATTCCTTTTGCCAGATAACCCTACTTCCTGCTCCAGAAGTTCCCTCTTTTCCACTTCTCCAGACTCCCTTTGCTCCTCCTCCCTTTGCTGATTTTTACATCCTGCAAGAAAATAGATTGCTGCAGCCCCACAACCTATATACTGCTGTTTCTTGGCCTACCAGCTAGTATGGTAGCTGTAGGGCTTCTTCTAAGGGCTTCCTGAAACAGACTGGGAGATGTTACAGTTGCCCTACAGTGGCCACCAGTAGAGCTGGTCAGGCTGGAAATTCCTTTTGGTGGGAAATTCTGACATATCCATTTTTTTTTCATTCCAATTCACAATGAAAAGCCAAAATTCCCAAATTTCCAACCAAACAACAAATCTGCGAAAAAATATTTGGGACCCTCTACTTGTTTTTTTCACTAGTGTTGTTTCAAGTTGTTTCAATTTGACTTTTATATTATATAAAAATATTGATTAACATATACATAATAGGGAGTACAATATATAATATATTAACTCTTTGTCCCGTCTCAGTTGCCCATTAGCGAGCAGCCAATAAAACTCTAAAACTAGCAGCACAGTGACTGTGTAGTGCTCCCAGAGGCAGCAGTGTGCTGGAGGACGTCTACTCTCTGATCACATGACTCATCCTGTCAAAAGCATTCTTTGACAATCCTGCTTCAATGAATCATGAATAAGAAGGAACTCTCCAAAATCACCTCACTCAAGATATGCAATGATGATCAGCTGTTTGGAAAGTCAATGGGACTACTCATGTGAGTATTCGCTGATGTAATGATTGCACAGTTAGGTCCTGAGTTAACAAACACTTTTGTATTTTCTGTGCAGGAGCTACTAAATATCAGCAACGTATTTGTAGTTTTTAACCAAGTAATACTACAATGTCATCTTTGCATGACTGGAAAATACAGTGATAATTCAAGCATACAGTGGTTGCTATTAAGTTGTTATTTGCCAAGATCCAGTCTTGTTATAAGCTCAAAAATTTAAATAATGTTTATTGTATAATTTAAAAATAATCAAACAGCGTCAACTGTTGACTCAGACTACACTCCCACACAAGGGAGTAAGGCCAGAACCTCCATGGCATTTAGGCACCTAGCTTCCATTAATTTCATTAGAATCAAGAGAAGTTAGGAATATAAATATCATTGAGGATTCGGAGCTAAAAACCTCCCTTCAATCCTATGTGGGCTGCCCAGATCTTGCGTGCTGGAGTGCAAAAGGGAAAAAAAAAACCACCAAAATAAGATATGCCACTAAACATGCTTCTCTCTTTTGGGAGATGATGAGAGAACAAATAACAGATGACAGATGTGTAGTCATGTCACTTGATGCACTACTGGAAGGTACTCAGATACTATGGTGATAAAAGCAGTATAAAAACCTATACTGAACAGTATATTCAGCCACTTTCCATCTCCCAGGAGCAGGTGGGTAGGGAACATTAATTAATGGATACATCTGCTCAGAATGGCTGAGCCAACACCAAGGGACAGCATTCCTGTAGCACGCAGGAAACAGTCTTTCTGAGTCACAAATATCTCTTGGGGTGGTATACCTTACACACTCACTTCTAGGTCAGGGCTGTGCCTAAAATCACAAGCTACCCCTAAACATATTTTGTGAAGCAGATGGCAATTTATAAAATCTAGTAATCTTTTACCAAGATTTATAAATGAGAATGTATGAAGGAACAGTGTAAGCTAATTAAGGCCAAACGAGAACACATTCATTACAGAGAAGAAATTGAACTAAATGCAAAAATGACTTTGCTTCTTTACAGTGCTTCAAAAATGTATTTACTTCTTTGCAAGGTTTGGCCTGGCATATTTTCTGAGAAATGATATGATTTTTCCCTATATAGTCTCTAAATGCGCTGTAAATTGTTAGAGTAAAATTCTCAATTTTATTTAGAATTTGTATCAGTGGGTGGTCTTTTTAATGATTTCGCGATGTTCAAAACTTTAACTTCAAAAACTGCATTTGGTTCTCCTTTGAAATGCATTTGTTATTTGTTTAATATGTTTCTAAGGCAAACTGTTTTGACTTTGTTTTTCATTGTTGCTTAGATAATACAGTAATATGCATGGCTTAAAAATCTGGAGACAATTTGCATTTGCACTGTAATATTTGGAGAAATATCTTATTTTGCTTTTCTTATACACAGTTTGTTATCTCCTGGTTTATGCTATTTAGTTAAAAAGACAAATCACCATTTTTCTAACAGCTCAAATATGTCCAAAGAAGTACCCAATCCAGCTTCCACCTGAGTCAATGACAAAACTCTCATTGGCTGCATGGACATATGATTACCCTGAGACTCAGTTAGTCCCTTCCTTTTCAATCTGCATAGAATGCAGAAGCATGATTTGGTAGATGTCCCCTACTTTGAGCTTGCACTGAGTTGAGTGGGAAATTTATATGCAGAGAGTCTAGAGGCGAGGCACAAATTCATCACTGTATAAAAAGAAAAATGATGGCTTGACAATGACAGCTGATATGTTACATGAGACATGACACATTTCAAAACCCCAAGAGCCACAATGTTTTCAACATACAGCCTATGTTCACTACTCAGGCAAATTATAAAGGAAATGGACCTCTCTACAAAAAAGTTAATATATGTTTGGGCCCAATACAATCCTGACCTTAAAGGGTATCTGTCAGTTGGTCCATTGACTTCATTGAGACTTGGATCAGATTCTATAATAGTCAAAATACAAGTTTGAAATAAATTAATTAAAAAGATAAGAATGACATTAACAATGACTGATTCTGCAGCCTCTCCACATGTGGAACTCATTGAAGCCAGAGTTCTATTTATGCAGAAAATAAAAAATCAGTCCCATAATGATGAAACACAAAGAAGAAAGATGTATGTCAGCAGAAACTTGGCAAAGATGGTGAAAGTGAGCAGAGAAGTAATAGTCATTTGACTAATCTAGTGTCAAAGTGAACAGGTATGTACATCAAAAGTGAAAAGGTCATAAATATGAGTATTAACACTCAGAGATAAACTTTAATAAAGTTTATTATCTGCAGTCATGTGTCAAAAATGTAACTAATTCTTCATGTCCACTCAATCCTTGGCTTCTCTGCTGAGACTGCCAGTAAGAGAGCAGATTGTGATGATGATCTTACTTACATTTCATGAAACAAGTAAATATAACATGTGAGAAATATCATAGTCTGTTGCCAGAAAGAATTATACATTAAAATGAAAAGTCCTAATTAAATATCAATCATATTCATAGACTATCAGGTTTGGAAGGGACCTCAAGTTCATTCCCCTACTCAAAGCAGGACTAATCCCCAGGCAGAGTTTTGCTCCAGATTCCTGGATAGCCTCCTCAAGGATTGAACTCACAACCCTAAGTTTAGCAGACCAATGCTCCAACCACTGAGCTATCCCTCCCCCAGCTAGTCAAAACTAATTATTGGGGATCAGGGGGTAATCTAAGAGAGAAAAAATAACTATTGTAGTCACTGATTTGGAGGCCTCAATTTGGGGACCTGTAAGTTTCTTAGCTTTAGGGGTGAGTTGTGTTGGTTTTTTTGAGACATTAGAAGTCTCAGGTTGGATGCCCAAAAGATGAGGCATCCAACATTAGTGGTCATTTTTCAACAACTGTATAGCCACATTTTATCATTTTTGCAGTAGCTGTTTTCAACAGTTTTAAAAAGTAAAGTGCATGATGGTTCTGATGTGCTCCAAATATCACTTTTGGTCTCATCGATCTGTAAACTTTATTTTTATTGCCAGATGTCTCATGCACAGCACAGCAGAAACAGTTAGTATGTATCAAAGACAAAACTGTCATTGTTGGTTAAACTCTAAATCAAGTGCGACAGAACTATTTTAGTGTTACTGAAAAATCTAAAATTGGTCTCTATTTAACCAGGAAAGAATTTCCTCCAAATTGATGTCCATTTTGCACTCCTGTTCTACAGCAGCCACAAAAATCAGTCACTGACAGCTCAAGCTCACTTTCAAGGAACAATACTATAATACCCCCTCTCTCTGTATAGTATTGTTTTCAACATCTCCAGCTAAGAACTTTTTTACCTTTTTAAGGAATGCTTGTGTTCCATCAGCTTGACTTGGTGATTTCTATAGAAGGCTTTATTTCAAGTTTACATGATAGGATCAAGTCCTAACCAATAACAAGTAATTTCATCTGCATGTGTTTTAAATATGGCAAGTAAAATTAGGAACTTTCCCATTTGCAGCTGTATTACAGATCATTTTAGGAAAGTTGGTCAGCTGTGGCATTTAGCTCTTCATTAAACAGCCATTGAATTTTGTCAGGTTTAAAATCTCATCTTCTATCTTTTCCAAGCATCTGTTCTATAGAAGAATCACTCTGCAATTTCTTACAGGTACAGATTTTTCCAATTTATCTGGTTTATTTGGATAATATGAGTCAATTAAATTTACGTAGAGCCAATTTCCACTATTGGGATTCTCCTCCTGAGTCTTTCAATTTCCCTGCAGGGTTTTAATACCTGATGATTATTGTTTTTTGTAATTAAGATTTACGTATCCAATCCCTCAAGACATGCCATACAGAGAGCTGCCACTCATCTGTTCACCAGCCCTTTCAAGCGCACCCTCTTTTGTCACAATCTTTTTCCAGCATTCCAAGTTTAGAAAAAAGCCTTTTGTGGCATAAGGCAGTATTTCATCCCACATATTTTTGCTAATCCATCCCATACACTGGCTCAGATCTACCTGAACCTAATAAAAGGTCAAAATGTTAATGTCTCCTTTAGCAGCTGCCAACAACGCATCATGGGAATGAATAGGGCTTCCATGCAGCTGAGTGGGCTGAGATATTGCTTGTTTCAGTTCTGAGGTTTATTCTTACTATTAACAATCCAGTGGCTTAAGTATAACTCTCTCATATTATGGGTCCAATTCTGGCTGCCGCAAGGAAATACTATTACACAATTCAACCCACCCCACCATTAGATAACACAGTGACAGGTGCTATATAACATCTAAAATGTAACATCTAAAACAGTACTGCTGTTAGCTGGAATAATTGCATGGTGTTGTCCACATGGGGGATATTACCAGTCAGAACATAGTGATACAGAAAGTGAGGAACACATCCACGAGGGACAAAATTTGACTCTGTTTTTAAACCTGGTAAACCACTGCATCGCTTGCATTTAAAGCGTGTAGCCACCTAAGTATGATCCCATCCAAGGCTCTAGGTATGTACTTGAGCAGCTAAACCTGTCACATTGCTTATATCATTGCAGCTAGATTTTTAGCTCTCTAGCTCAACCAGAGTTAATGGTATGTCTTCTTAACCTGGAAATTACACCTTCCAGCTGCAGTTAGAAATATCATATCACACCACACCGAGAACACCTACAAACCATGGAGATAAGAGTTATACGAAAACCTAAAACAGACAAATTATGAATAAATAATTTCAAAGTAGCTACATTGATTTAATGCAACCTTTAACTTTTTACTTTATCATATCACTAATCTATCAATCGAACCCTTCATTCATAAATATTTGTTGCCATTATTAGAGAGAATTAATTCTTAACATCTATAACATATATTTTTTTTAATTTTAAATTCCCAGCAGGTTTGCAGGGCTCCAATGGACTGAATGTTTGATAGACTTTTTAGATATATCATGCTACCAAAAATGAGTGACATTTATCCAGATTCAGTCTAGCAGAATGCTTATTTTTGGTCATAGATTTCACAAACAGGGAGTATCTAATTAAAACCAAGTGACCTATCTAACATTTAGTATGAGTGCTTTAGTAGCAATGTGATGAAATACTAAGAATAACCTGGGAGAGATCCAAAAGAACCCTGCCAAAAATTTACATGATTCCATAGTCTTAAACTTTCAGAGAATATATATATATATTTTCATTCTTATGTTCTGCAAGGTAATTTTTGTCCTCAGTCTTATTCGTCTTGTTAATATTAGCAATGTGATTTTACCATCTAATTTTATATTAGTTACTTTCTCACTATATCAGTGCCTACTCTGTGATATATCTTTAGTTTTAGCAAATGCATTTACTATAAAGTTTCTAAGCAGACAAACCAGCTTTCAGATACACATAAATACCTGCATCACCCATGTGAGTCACCAAATTATCAGCTTCAAAAGGAAAAATTGATTCAATTCATGTATCCTATACATTTGGCATTCCTCTTACAGAGGAAAAGTCCATATCTAAGTTGCAGCTTCATCAGCAGCCATTCTTACTAAGGGTATGTCTACATTACCTGCCGGATAGTCTAGACATGACAAATCAATCCCCAAGCATTCTCCCTTTGACTCCTGTACTCCACCGCTGTGAGAGGCACAGGTGGAGTCAATGGGGGAGCGGCAGTCAATATAAGTAAGTATTGACGGTAAGTCAATATAAGTACGTCAATTTCAGCTACATTATTCACGTAGCTGAAGTTGCGTAACTTAGACCAATCCCCCTCCCAGTGTAGACCAGGCCTTAGATATATGGCCACAAGGATTTCAGGAGATGCTGGATCTGTTTAGCTGCAGCTATACTGGCAAAATGGCGATCTCAAGAAAATCCTGGATATAGTTTTCATAACTGATCCATGTAAAGAACTTAATACTTCTGTGATAATGTGATAGATACAGCAATGTATAAAACATCTGCCAGTTAATGGAAGAGAGTGCTTTTGGGTTACTCTTCCTTAAGAAGCAATGGCATGATATGTTCACCAATGTCAAACATGGATTAAACATCCAGCTAGTCTTAAAGACCTAGCTAGAAATCAATCTGGGCGATGCACCATTTGCAAGAAGGCACTACGTCCCTCTGGGATTTGTCTCAATGATGATAATGATGACTGATGATTGCTTAAGAATTGTGGGAATCTGCCCAGAGGCTAAATTGGAGGACCATAAGCAAGGCAGATTATGGAGCCCAAGTCTAGAAATTGTGAAGCGAATCATCAAAATGGGGGAAGAATAGGAGAAAGTAAAGAAAATCCATTCTTGGTGCAAATTTATTAGTTCTTTATGGTATTCATACATTTATGGTATTCATAGATTTTCTTTGCTGTTTGTCAAGACTTTATTACTTACACTAAATAAATATTTCATTTTTAGTAATTGGTTAAAGATATATTTAAAAAATATATACTAAGAAATTACCTTCTGCTGTATGTGTGCATGTGTGTGCTTAATTACTGGACAGGCATTGAAAATAGTAGAAATAGGAAATTTGATTATATTCCAATCATCTGTTTACTGAAATAATCCTAAAGCAATGGAATGGTTCTCTTTCAAGAATTCTAGAGGATAACCTGTGCTAGTTTTACAGTACAGACTAATGATCAGTGTACTTTCCTTGCCTGAAATATTGAAAGTAGAAAGTGATTGTTGCTCTATTATCATAATTCATATATCTTCACACTATTGACATATAGCGGTTTATACCAGAGTAGAAGGATCATTTCTTTATTCCTTTGTGGCAATACCTATGGTCCTATGTCATGCATTTGAAATTGTCTGCTGAGCTAAACCTGTTTTACCTCACATGCCATTACATGGCTGTGCAGTTCAGATGATGGAATGGCAGAATAGTGAATTGCAGCACTCAAGACATGTTCATAAAATTTCAAAATATCAAAACAGGGACACCAAATTCAAAGTGAAAATCCTTTGTGCAAACCACTGTTTAACGTGGAATATGTGTATTTAATGTAGAACACATATGTCTTTTTTTAAAAAATTTTTTTTGCTGCAGATAGGCTTTATGTAACCATGGTCAACTCTTAACTGTATGATGTATAAAGTTAACACTCAGTCTGTAAAATTTAATTTCCAGTCTTCTGTTGATCTACAAAAGAGTAAAAAGTAATGAAACAGGAAAGGCTTTTAAATTAAAACCTTTGCTCTTTTTTAACATAACGTATCTTTTCACCTTAGTGTAATTGCATCCTGTGAAACATAACAAAGAGCTGTAACCATGAATATTCCAGCATCATATAACTCTGCATTATAAGGAAATATTTGGGTTTTGTGTTATGTAACCCAGAACTAATTCTCATACTGAAGTCTTGCCAAATTGGCAATAAAGTGCGTGAAAGACAAAAACTTCATTGTGGATTACACCACGATATGAAGATTAATTTACAAAACACTTATTACTGGCTAAACTAAATGTTAGAAGTGCTTAGTCCATAAAACTGCCCTTAGGTAAAACATTCTGCTAGAGTCATTCATCTAACAAGCATAGTTAATCTAACTGGGAGATTTGAAAGTTTAAGAAGGGCTTCAGAGACTGTTTTTCTACTTTACTAGGAAAAAAGCTATAAATGCCTAATGTTTTTCTCCTTAAATTTTCTTGAAATGGCAGAGAGTTTTTCTCCTTTTATTCTGTCACTTTCATAAACATCCAGGAAAGACCTTTGTTCATGTAGCGTATTGCTTTCAACACTGAAGTGAATCTAAAATATTTAGAGAATGGTCCGACTGCCCCTAAATTGTACATCTTGAATTGCTCAGAAAATAATATGCCTGTTAAAATATAGGCTTTTGCTTATATATAATAAGCAAAAATATCCTCTCATGTGGTTGTCACCCCACTGAAGTCAATGCACTTGTGTTAACTGGTGAGATATTTTGGTCTTTTTATGCTGTGTTAATAAAGAGATTCACAAAATACAATACTCGTAAGCTGAACTGAGTTGCTCCTAATGCTTTCAAACAGAGTCTACTGTTTTATTACCCTCACTCGTCCTCCAGATAATCCAGGTAACTTCATGATACCTGTTTTTAATGGCCACTTGTGTGAACCACTACTGTGTGCAGTAACAGGCCTGACAAGATCATCATCTGAAATTGGAAGGCCTGTTTCTCCACTCAGACACCCGTTCCACACAGGTATATGCCCATTGCCTTCAGTGGAGCTACCTGTGATGTACGAGGCTGTAAGTGAGCACATCAAGCCAGAAATGCATTTGGAACTTTCCTCTTGCCCAAACTGTAAAGGTGGCAAAATATGATACTAAATAAGAGGTGAATAGTTAGTGCTGAAATCAATAACAGTTACATGCTGAAGTACCTTTGTGAATGCCACCCTTAATTGTTTACACCATGACTACCATATTTTGAAGGATACCATAATATAAATAAATAGATGAGTAATTATGGCTAGGAAAGGATTAGCATAAAAAGATAACAGTCCTGTTCAAAAATGGATACCTGCATATTTGACCTAAATATTTACAATGGTATCTTTAATATTATCAGTAGTTCAGGATAATATTTGTAGGATTTACAAAAAGGAAAGGTAGTTTTCACAGATTAATTTAGATAAAAAATGGTCAGATGTAAACATATAAAAAGAGTTCTGATGAAACATTTACTTATTATCATAATAAATATAATACATATTTATTTTATACAAATGTCAGGATTTGCCATAGCATTTCTAATCTTATAAACAAGTGTAATTTATCCAAGATTTCTTGTCAGAAAATTTCACATAGACTCAATTTTATGGTATTATTCAAAAGCAGCAACGAAATGTTGATATAAAAGAGCACCTGTGTGGTAGGACATCTCAATAGAGTTTACAAAAAACAAAATATGGTATTCGATACCCCTTATGGATTCATTTTTTTTCTTCTGAAACATATAGTTAAAAATCAAAAGGGAAACAAAACTAAGGGAAAAATAGAAGAAAATTATACACAGCAATGGTTAGTTGGAGAAGGACCAAACAAAAGTGGGGAGAGGGTAATAAAACTGAAAGTGATAAGAAAATGATGAGGGACATTAACTGCTCTGATGTGTAACAATTGTGGGGAGTCAAAGATCTTGTTGATAGAAATGCATATATATGAACTGTAATAACACTTACAGGCTGCTGAAATCCATTTCCTTCATATAATTCCACTCTACATGGGAGGCTCTAGTTACAACCTTTATTATGTTGTATGAGGCATTCATCACATTAAAATATAATTACATGTTTGTGAGTTTAGTTTAAAAACCAGGACTTATAGTTTAATACAGCCTGGAGAGGGATGTACATGCGAGTGGAGAATATGTTTGTGTGGAGGGGTGTCCACAGAATAAAAGGAAGTCTAGAATTTGGACAATGTTTCTTCTAGATTGAAAATGATGCTATTGGATGGATGATGGTGGAAACAGAGGGGTGTTTTTACTACAATTATACTTCCTCATGATTTTTATTACCTATGCTTTGTAGTGTATATTTTTGACATCTTTGGTTCTAGTTTTGTTTGAGGATGTCCACATCTTATCCAAGTGAGACATTTAAGAGAAGCAGCATGGTCTAGAAATTGGAGCAATGGAGGAAATCCATTCCTGACACTGTCACTGACCTACTCTGTGCCTCAAATTCCACTTCTGTAATATGAAGATATTAATTATTTATGAAAGCTTATATTAAATTTAAATAATTGTATTATTAGAAGCAAGAGGAAGAACTTTCATTAAAACAGGAGTTTCAAAATATGAATGGCTGAAAGATCCCAATTCATCCTGGTGGTAATTCTGATGAGTTTGGTGCATACATTTCTCTCCAAGAATCTGAGACTGAAGAGAGAGATTCTGCCTCCTCTTTGTTTTCATCAGAAGTGGTAACCTAGAAGTACCTAGAGTTAATCAACAAAAGGCTCTAGATTATTCAGTAATCTGTAAATGCAGTCATTGAGGATGCAAAGATTTTAACTTGGAAAATGTACACAATGAAGGTTGAGTTTTGACCTTAAATATGTGTCAGTTGCTCATGGGTAGTATATTTGTTCCCCAATAAAAGATAGGAAAGGCTTTTCTGTGATCCATATTGAAAATAAAATCATAATATAAAGCCAGTTAGTTTTTAGAGACCACACAGAATGGATTCCAGTAAGATGCAGAATATGGCAAACAGATTGGTTCATGCTAATTATGCCTGCTGATGCTACTTCTGCTAGGTGATTTTAATTTAAAAACTCTTCAACTTCTTCACATGGAGAGTTTTAATAACCTGCACTATGTAAGAATTTAAAAGCAGAATTTCTCCTAGCTACCGAAGAGCGTAGCAAACTTTAAAATAAGTGCACAAACTATAGTTATCTATTAATTTTATTCTCATAGTGCATGGCACCATAAAGTCACATCACAATAAAGAGAAAACACAGCACACAGGAGTCATTAGCCAGCAATTTCCCTCCAGGTTTCACAGTTGCCCAAGATAAGGGGTCTCAGAATGAAGTTTCTGAATCCAGCATGTTAACATTTGCAGTGGGGAGAAGAGAAATGTGCCGAGAAAACATATATTAATAACAAACAAAACAATGAGACTGGGGAAGGTGTCACCATGAGCTCTTCAAGAAACTCATACATGGCTAGACTCTGCATTCTGCTTGCATAAGTGCAGGTGGAGTGGGAGAGCTCACAAAACCTTCTCCAACACTTGTTCTTCTTGCATAAAGACCAGGCAGAATTCTTAGGAGTGCCCACTGATGCTATTGTTCTGCACTAGTTCCCCATGCACTCACTGCAGACAGGATGGTAAGCTACATCCAACAAGGCATAAAAGCAGTTGGCTGGGGACATACAAAATGCAGGAAGGGTCCATTAAGGACCCTAAGATAATTCTGGATCTTACAGCTCTTTGTCAGTAGCTCTAAACTGAGGCTGAGCTGGGGTGGCCCAGATCAGGGATTTATCTCCTTGATGCCCCTCCAGTCCCTCTCCAGCTTTTGCTCAGTGCATGAATGCATCTAATCCATTAACTTCCCTGGACATACAGCTTGAAAAATATCTGAGAAAGGAAAAGATTAAAAATAAAAATGTGGCTCTCAGTATTGGTAAACAATGTTCACTTCTGAACATCTTTCCTAGTTGGCAGGCAAGAAAGGAGAAAGTGAGTTAATAACTCTAATGATTAATGATAACACATGTCCAAAAGGATTTCAACATGAGAAAAAAATTCACAGTGGAAAGGGTTTTACTGGGAAGCAGTTAGGAATATTTTTCCTTTTTATAAAGAAAACAGATGTGTTGCACTGGGAAAAATATAAGTTAAACATTGTATTTTCCAATCCAGATATCAATGTTGAGCCAAGAGAATGACCAGCTAGACTGATCATGCTCTAGAGTCTAAACTGATGGACCATCTACAAATAAGTACTGACCACCCTAATGTCACTGCTGACTCTGGCAAATACTTAATATTTTATTTATTATTTAAAACCTTATGCATGTATTATTTTTGTATAGTACTCTTCACTACAGCATCTGTGTGCCTCAAATCATTCATGCATTAATCCTCAAGACACCTCATTTGAGGGAGGGAAGGAAGTTTATTAAGAAGTTAATATGAAAGAGAGTGAAAGTCCAAAAATGAGCTTTTTTTTTCTACAATGCCAGATTTCCTTCAGTACTTCTAGTGATATTGCACAATTAACAGAGGCATATTCTGCACACAGCCAGCGACTCAACCCCCAGTCAAGTCAATTGGAATGGTGCTTACTTACACTGCTAATGTTTAGCTCCACTGGGCAGCAGTCATTTGGTCTTTTTTGGTCCTTGTCGGACATGGGGAATTTTCTTAATCATAACAATTGTAAAGCAGATTTGGGCTAGCCCCTTGCTCTAATACTCGGGTGGCAACAGCAGATGTGTGTTATATACAAGCACTTTTAAGATCGGGGAAAAATTAATGATACATCAGGAAAGCAGAAGGATTTGAGGCATTTTGCCTTTTTTTAAAGTTGTGAAACCTGTTCTTCTCCACTACACATTGATGGAGGTAGCGCCTGGCATTTTCATTAACTGCTTATATTTTACAGTTAAAAGAAGGTAGTTCTTTCTCCTTTAATATCTGAAGTATGGGATCAATCAGCTTATGCAACATATAAGCTCACTCTATATGTTTAGACTTCATATTAAGGAATCCTATGAAGCGGCATCTGTTCAGACAGTGAAAACTTTCAGGACAGCTCTTCATTTTTGTAAGTGAAATAGTCACTATTTTGGTCCACAATTCCTTTTTACATTGGAGTTATACTTGTATTATTTCTGCACACTGAACTGATAAGCTGTGTTAACTATATGTGAATAAAATAAAACAATACCAAAACCAAGATACTTATCAAAGTAAGCTTTTATTCACTATTGGAGGAATGTTCTATCTAGGTAACAACAGTCAAACAATGTTCTTTAGTTTCCAAATTGAACATTGCATACTGCCTCACTTTTGATATAATTATTTCACATAATTATTTCTGTCAAGAATAAATGAAGCTTTAAAAGAACAACACAATCATTACAAGCAGAACAGCCTAAGATATATATTACAGAGGAACTTTCACCCTCACATTATCCAGAGTTGCCGTTAATGAATCAGAGAGGCTACAAAAGTGTAAGTGATAAGGTAGGGAAATATCTACAGAAACTACCCCCAGTGTAATTTGAAATGTCCTCATGTCGCTAGTGAATATCCACTAACTGGTGTTTGTTTCCCTTAATTTGTTCAGCATGAGTGGAATCCTGTTAAGGAGGCTAAGCTGGGTTGAGATCCAGGATTCATGTTCCCTAAACTAAACTCACTGTCCATTTACTGAAGAAACGTTCATTCTTTTTTGCATATTTCTCTGAGTTGTTCATATTTCTACTTTTCATCTGGTGTCATATTATACTGTAGGAAATAAAGGTTTAATTCTTTTAAAAGATTACTTCTGCCTAAGACATGCACCCGACGAAGTGGGTATTCACCCATGAAAGCTCATGCTCCGATATGTCTGTTAGTCTATAAGGTGCCACAGGACTCTTTGCTGCTCTGCCTGAGACATAACTACTACTATTCATGGGTAGGTGGAATAGTTATAAGGGGGGACTCAAAAAATGTCCTGGGTTCAATTCCCAGCTCACCTACAGACTTCTTGTGTGACCTTGGGCAAGTCACTTAGGTAAAGACTTTCAAAAGTGGCTAGTGTGTTTGAGCACTAAATTTGACATTGATTAGAACACTCATTTTCAGAAAGTACTAAGCACCCATCCTATGAAAATTACACTCTTTAAGGAGTTTCAAGAGAGACACCTATTAAATGTAGGCACCCAGAATCAGCAGTAATTTTCTTTAAATTCTTGGCCTAATTAATCTATCCTGTGCCTCATATCACCAGTTGTAAAATGGGGATAGTACTTCCTTGCCTCACACAGGTATTGCAAAGATAAAATCTACTATTAAATATGAGACACTCAGATGTCTGTGTACCTAGATAGATGGGCTTTAATAGTCTTATCTTATCTTCCATGCTGGTGCACTGTACCACTTTTAGAGATATAATTAAAGGATGTGGTTATCCTAAAAGATGATACTATTGTTATTGGTGCTGCGATGATCTAGGTAAGTGTGGTTTCTGTAGAGTGGTACAGCTTGCAAAAAATATGCTCACAGCAACACTTTGAAAAGGCAGAAGTAACAGGGTCAGGGAGAAAACTATTTCTTTAGAAGAGAGAGGATAGATAGCCTTAATAACCAACTGTACATAGGTTGTTAACATAGACTGTACAGGGGAAAGCAACTATGACAGTTACTACATTACATCTCTGAATGAGGTGAGGACCTAGGCCATCCTCAACAAAGCAAACAGACCTTCGCTTAAAGTCCAAACTTCCTTTCCCCTTCAGGTTTGACTTTATTCATAACTCAGCACCAATAATATAAACATCAGTCTAAGCTACCTCCCTGACAGACCATTGAATTCAATGGGAGTTTTTCCACTGTTGTCTATGGGTTTTGGATTAGATTAGATCAGATTAGATTAGATGCATTGCTCCTGGGGTTGGGGGGAAATGAAGCAATGCAGAGTACACAGAGCACAGCTCATGGAAGTTAGCCTTCCAGCTTGGGTCAACAGACTCAGGCTTGCAGGACTCACACTACTGTGCTAAAAACAGCTGTGTAGATAGGACTTTGACATTGTGGCTCAGGGTGGAGCTCATCTACACAACTTTTTTATTTGTTTGTTTGTTCTTGCATGATAGCGCAAGCCCCACAAGCCCCAGTCTGTAGACCCAGACTTCGAGGCTCACATCTGTGGGTTGTGGAGCCATACCTGCAGTGTTTCCACTTCTGGATTAGACCCTGAGTTGGCTGTTTTTATAGTATTTATCCAGTTCTTTCTTTGTCCTAGCTTCTTAGGATATTTCTGCACTGCAATTAAAAATCTACAGCTGGCCTATGCCAGCTGGCTCTGAGCTTGCAGGACTCAGGCTAAGGAGCTGTATAATTCTAGTTTAGATGCTCATGCTTGGGCTGGAGCCTAGGCTCTAGGATGCTGTGAGCTGGGAGGGTCTCAGAACTTGGGATGTAGACTGTGCCTGAATGTCTACACTGCAGTTAAACAGCCCCTTAGCCCAAGCCAGAGTCATCTGGCACAGGCCAGCTGTGGGTTTTTAATTATGGTGTAGACATATCCTTAAATCCTCTTACTACCTTTGTATCCTGGGGCTAATTAGATCCATATACCATCAATCAAAACTAAATTCTCAGATCTTGAGGCAGGTATTATACATAAATCTTAGGTGACTCAGAAGAAGAGGCTTGCATTCCTACACAGGCACTTGAGTCTGCTAACCTTGTTACATATGTTTTCCTTCCAGCATTATACATTTATATTTCCCTCTACAGCCTATACAGGAATCAATTCCTGAACTCTTAAGTTGCTGCCAAAAATACAGTATCCTTGCTGTCTTTGGCTTTTTTTTTTCTCCCCAGAGGGGACATCCATGACTCCGTGGGCTTGCCCTGGAATCCAAGAGGAATGAAAGTGTTCTCAGTTACCCCTGAAGACAGCACGCCATGGTAATGAGTTAGATCCCCCATCCGAAGTTGACTCATTCTGAAGGTCCCAACGGACACAAGCAGCCTTATTAAGCTCAGCTGCCTTTAACAGCTCATTCTTTACTAAGGGCCCCACACTATTGTTTGGTCTGTCTCTACATGTATGAAGCCTGATGCTGTCCTTGCTAGAGCAGATCAAAAAATGGAAAACATTTTTCATAAAATATTTCAAAATTTTCAAAGTTATTTCTATTTCTCCCACGGTTGAGGGTGTGGCACCTTGTAGGTTTTTATTCCTGCTAGATGCTAAACACTCAACTTTGTTACACATCAAGGGGAAGTTCAGAAAGAGAGATGTTTCCATGGCTCTCATTACAGGCAGAAAGGGAGGAATTAGAAACTATTAGAAGGAGGTGAGGGCTTTATTGTCATAGTTGAAACAGCTGGGTCTGCAGTTGCAGCTAGTTCTGGAAGCCAGTGAAGTCAACAGAAAGATTCCCATTGACTTCAACAGGATTTGGGATCAGGCTTTTGATACACACATTTCTTAATAATATATTGTTTTCAAACATTTTGAGGTACTTGTTTTCTATAGTGGAGTTCTCAGGAAGATATTCCACAAAGTGGAATCTTGCTGTTGCACTATTTAAAGATACTTGTCTTGTGTTAGTTTTGTATAACACAAGAAATGAGAGTTCAGAACCTTAATGGTGTTAGTATCTGCTTTGTTACTAATATTTTATTTTAAAATTTCCCAAACTAATGGCATACCTTTAAAATGAAGTAATTTTCAAGGCAGCAGGTTCAAGAACAGGCTATATAATAGGTGTGCCCATTCTTGGCTACCATGGCACCCCTGAAGTAGTACTATCTGAGATAAAAGTAAATTTATTTTTGTAATGTTTGATGACTGGTCATTGTGTGAGTGGAAATGAAGTACTAAAAACAAAAGATTTTATTATCTTTGTTTTCACCATTCCCACTTGCATACCAATGTTTGCATAAATTTAGTTAAAATGGTTACAAAGTAATGCCCAGGCATTATGGTAGCAAAAGCTGAAATGTCCTATCCTATTCATGCATAGCACAAAGTTGCACACTGAGTTTTACACTTTAATTGCTCAAATATCTTCAAGAGGCAAAATATGAATGATCTTGGTTTTTCTTACTGTGTATCATATCCAAAAGCTGTAATCTTCAGCATTAATAATGGAAAACTAATAGTGTAAGATGATGGGGTGGTCTTCTGATGGACCTGAGCCATCAAGTTTGTGTTAATAAGATAATAATGATCTTGAAGCAGAGTTCGTAGCCTTTAAGTTGAGAGGAAGATGCAGTTAGATTACCTTTTCTTAAATTTAAAGCAACAGTAACTCTATTTGTTCTTGAAATATGATTACTTTTTGAATGCCACAAAATGAGTCCATAATTTAGCATAATGATTTCAAGGTGATTTGCTTTTACGGTAAGAAATCCTGTGTTGCACTTTTCCTAAACATAATCACATATTAGTTGCAATTTCCTCTGAAACATGAGTCTTAATTATACTAAGGAAAATGCTTCTTCTTATAAAAGATGTAAAATACCACAGGTATCTAGTTTATACTAATACTAAGATTGGAAACTCATTATCACTAAAAGTGTCAGTTCTGATGAAGCATTTAAAAATATTCCCAGAATCAAATTCAGAATGTCTTTACTAAGCTGTTTTATAGTAGAGAGTACCATTGGAAATGTGATGAGTCTTCATGTAAAAATGCTGATTTGAATTAGATTTAGAATATATGTCATCCTCAATTAGCCTTCCCTTCATCAAAATGATCTCACAAACACAGAGAATGAATCTTTATTTCCTTCTTTGCACATGGGAGGTCATTTGTCAGATTTAATATATTTCTACCTATGTCTTCCTACATGCTTTGGGTTCACGATGGATGACCACAGACTTCATGGGGAAAAAAATCACAGCAATGAAACCTGAATTCTATTTGTATTAAATGCTGAATATGTTTAATATTTTATGTTGTAAATTACAGCAGGACTTACTGAAATAATAGTAAAGAAATTTTACATTATTTCTTTTTAAGAGACAAAAGTTTTAATGTCTTTCAAAATAACTTTTTACTGTAAGTTAATGCTGGTGCTTTAAAATGACAAGATATACATTGTGTGTAAGACTTCAATATTTTTCTTTCCTAGTAGACTGATGATTATTATTTTGTGGAAGGAGTTCAATATCAAACGATTACCATTTATACTTTAAAGACTACACACAACATACATTCAACATGTTTGGCTTTTTGCACTTCTGTAGTACAATGTGGCATATGTATAAAAGAATTAAGAACAGTAGGCTGATGAAAGAGTAACTGGATATTTATTTTCAGAATGTTTTCCATGTAAAGAGTTTAGGCAAAATAAAGCTTTTCTTTACAGTATGAAACTAGTTGGAGAAAGAATCAAACAATGAAAGATAGTAAAAAACATCACACACTAGATATGGAAAACAGCTCAATATTTTGGAAAAATATTGGACCAGATCCTCATCCGCTGTAAATCAGCATAGCTCAGTTGCAGTCAATGGAGTTTTGCCAATTTGACATCTTATGTTAGATTTAGAAAACTTGACTTTTTAAGGAATTGTCAAAACAAAAAGAAAAATTAAGTCTTATTTAAGGACTTTTCATGTTGGTTTTGGATATTTAAAAAGGAATCCCACAATAAAAAGCCTACATAAATTTTCAGCTTCTTACCAATATATATAAAAATACTTTCTCCTGAATCTAATATAAACTTAGTAGAAAAATCTACTGCATTCTTAATTTTGTTTTACATTAATGTGTGCAATATACTTCAATTGTATATACAGTACCCGCATCTCAAGAAATCCAAACTGAATTATTTAGCCAATTTGAATTTAAATGTTAAAATATTTGTCCTTTTAGCTTCATTGCTTTTTTTTACTGCATTTTATAGTATTCCTCTATTTTGTGAGACGATTATTTTATATTTAACAAGAAAATACAGAAGAAGGAAGTTACCTATATATTTTGACTGGACAACATGCAGCTAGCTTGTTACTATTTAAGTTTCAAATGTTTCGCTAAATATAAATTATACGTAGCATCTTTATAACATATGCATAAAAGATATATAAAAATAAGGATAGTTTAATGAATTACACCACTTACTGTAACAACCTATTTTACAGGATTGATAAGATATTCCAATTTCTATATTTCCTTTTATCAGTTCAGTTTTGGACTACAGTGCACTAACGTTTTAAGTAAGTAAGTACATGGCCAGATTTTCAAAATGGCCTCTAATATTATGGGCACAGATTCACTCCCAAAGATAACTGTGAAATTAATTGTTTGTGCAAATGATAGCATGTACTTATCTAAGGGCACGATTTGTGGATGCATGCATGTAGCATAATCATATAATCAAATGTTATCATTTATGGGCACAATACCTTGTGATTATAACTATTTGCAAGTGCAATTTTGCAATAATATCTACTCATAGGTAGTAAAAAAAGGGTTGTGCACGTTTCAGGGAATTTGGGGCAAAAAATGTTTCCAACATTTTGCATGACAAATTTCAATTTTTTTTTGTATTTTTGATTCAAAAACTCTAAATTGAAAATCTGAAAATATTTCCATTTCAGAAACCAGTTTTAAATCAGGATCCCCTGCCCCTTAATCTCTTTTTTTCTCTTCTTTTTTTCTTCCTCTCCACCTCCCTCCCAGTCTCCCTTTTTTTTCTTTTCTGTTTTGCCACTGGCAGGGTGATGATAGGAAAAAGAAGAAATGAGGGGGAAACAATTGTAAAACTAAAAACTGGAAAAAATCAGTTTTCCAAAGCTGAAAGATTCTTAGATACTTTTCCAGGGCACTGGAAATTTTCCATGATTTTTTTTTTAAAGAAGGACATTCTTTATCAGAAAAAAATAGTTTTGAATTAAAAGTTCAGCAGGATCTAGCTATGAGCGATTTTCTGGAATTCTTGTGAATGTACCTGGAATCATTGCTTCATATCACTGCACACACATTGCATGTTGGACAAATATATTTACCCATTACTGTGTTTCTCAGTAACCGCAATTCATATTAATGACTATGAGCAGATTGTTTGCTGGTAGGAAAAATGGCAGATGGATAACAATCATGGAATCTTTAGAGTGTGACATGCAGTGCTCAAGGAAAACAGATAATTTTGTGCCTCTCCTTCAACTGATACATTGAGACCAGGCTAAAATAGCAAGTTTCTGCTACTAACTTTGCACTTCTCCAGTTGCATATATCCTGAATTAATGGTCTTTGTAATGACTCGTCTTAATCATAACTCTTTCACCTTTAAAAATCAGGGACCCAATCTTCAACTGTTACAAATCAGCATAGCTCCATAGAAATCAATCCTCAGAAGGTCAACCTCTTATCTGACACCTGTAAAGTGGAAGTGACTAAATAAACCTGTGCCTCAAGTGACTCTTCCACATGACTGTTACCTGTCAGATGCGATTGCTTAAGGTATCTGTCTGTGTTTAACTCTAGTATTCTATTTTGTTAGACAACAGTAATTTTCTTTGTAGACTTGGTGGTGCTGCCACCCAGTTTTCTTCATGATTGTTTCCAAAAGCTTACAGAGCTTAGTTCTCCAACGTGCTCTGGCCCCAATCCTGGAAATCATTTAACCATGAGCTTAACTTTCAGCATGTGAATAAGAACATAAGAACATAAGAATGGCCATACTGGATCAGATCAAAGGAGTCCATCTAGCCCAGTACCCTGTCCTCCAACAGTGGCCAATCCCAGGTGCTTCAGAGGGAATGAACAGGACAGGTAACCATCAAGTGATCCATTCCATGTTGCCCATTCCCAGCTTTTAGCAAACAGAGGCTAAGGACTCCATCCCTAACCATCCTGGCTAATAGCATTGATGGACCTATCCTCCATGAATTTATCTAGTTCTTTTGTGAATCCTGGTATAGTCTTGGCCTTCATGACATTCTCTAGCAAGAATGACTGTGGTTATAGTTATATGCTTACATGCTGAGCATCTGCAGCTCCTATTGACTTTGAGAAAGTGTGATTTGCTATTGAAAGCACTAGACTGAGACAACGAAGAACTTATGTTCTCCTCCTAGCTCTGCTACCAGTTTGCTAGTAAGCTAAAACTCAGTTCTTCTCTGTCCTCAAAGAGAAAAAAGAAGAATATTTTTTTATCACCGCACCATCCATGTGTTCCAGCAATTACTGGCTGGACTTGCCCCTTGAGGGTTGTGGGCTGCCAACATATGTTAAAACAACCTTAACAGGGCCCAGGCCAATGGAGGGACCACTTTTGCCTTTGCTTCATGGTACGAAGAAAGCAAAGCCCCAAGAATCTGTCCCCATCTTTTACTACATAAGAACGGCAATACTGTCAGACCAAAGGTCCATCTTGCCAAGTATCCTGTCTTCCGACAATGGACAATGAACAGAACAGGTAATCATCAAGTGATCCATATCCCCATGGGGGGAGGGATAGCTCACTCTGTAAATGTCACATCTAGCTGATTGATGTCACTGGCATAACTCTCAGCCCAAACTTGCTTTTCATTCTCCTGATATTGGGGCATCCAGGGACTGAAACAGCCCCTGGTGTAACTAAGAACAGCCTACGGTTTCCTATGACTACATGTTGCCACATGCTGAGGCTCCAACACACATCTCTGGCGTCACCCTGCCCTGCTAAGTAGGGCTTGTGAGGGGTCCTTGGAGGACAGTCTGGCAGCCTTCTTCAGCTCCTTCAACAGCAGAATTCTGCTGCAGTTGGTTTGAAGATTTTGCCATCCCCTTTTGCTTCTCCAGCCCTTTTACTGAGGGGCATGAACACAGGTGAGAGTCTCACCCAATAAGATTTAAACAAGTGCTTACGTACTTTTGATGCTTTACTGAACTGGGACCAAAAGTCATTCAACTAATCCTTACCCATGCAAGTGGCCCTGCTGACTTCAGAGGGACTGTTCATATGTGTGAATGTTGTATGACAAGGCTTTGATATTTTCTTGACTGTTTTATCTGTTTTGTTCTCATATATTATATGAAGCTTATTCAAAAAGGAAACATCAAAGACTGAACATACAGTTTCTAATCATAGACAAATGATGAATCATGTTATAATGGACTAACTACAGATTGGAAGTCAGAACTTCCTGTGATCTAAACCTAATGCTACTATGACTTTGGGGAAGTCACTTGAACTGTATAGGCTAAACACTAGTCCCTAGTCCCAACAAAGTCAGTAAGAGATTTGGACAGCAGCCCATTTAAGTAGCAATCAAATTCTGCTTCTATTGAAGTCCATAGGAGATTTGTGACTGACATGGGTGGGAACAGGATTGGACCCATCATGCTGTTACTACATTACTTTGCTTGAATAATTTTTATTTTAAAATTGTGATGAAGACAAATTGCTAAGGGTGAAATCAGGTATACTACTGGAAAAATGATACAGACAGGCTAGAGTAGTTTTAATTAATAATTGTTTTTATTTGTGTTAAAGAAGCACCTAGAGGCCCTGCAATGTACAGAAATTGAGAATTATTTCTTTAAATAGTTTATGAAATCTTTAATGGCCTTCTGAAGACTTCCAGAGCAGCAGTGTCTGCATTTCATATATTTTTAGCAAACATGATTATTTAGATCCATCATCCTATGTGGTTCCTTCACATTACTTTTGTAGTGTAAAAAGCAAAAAAACACAACAGCTGGCCATGAGGATTTCTAACTCAGGAACAGAGTGAAATACAGAGTTCCTACAGAGGCCTAAGGAAAGTAAAACCAAAGGAAAATTCAGCTTTCAGCCAGTTTGGGACTGTGAGTTAAATGCTTACTTAGACAAAACACATAAAAAGGGGTTTAACAAGTCTGTCTCTTGAGGAAAAATGGATTTGTCTGATAGCTCTGTAGAGGCTCACCTATATCAGGAGGCTGGAACATATATAATTGCTAATAGACTAACTGATGAGAAAAAAACTGTCGGTTTTACTGAGTGTAATGGGGTCTAAAAGTTGTGGAGACTGTGGAAATTCTACAAAATCACCTATTCCCAAAGCCAATGGTGATTGCAGTGTTTCTGCATTGGTAAATGGAATCAAAGAGAAAATGAAACAATTTCTGAATATGTGGCTGAATTAAGGAAATTAACAGAGCATTGCCTGTTTGGAGAGAGCTTAAATGATGCATTAGGGGATTGCTTAGTGTGTGCAATGAAAAATGAAGCAATCCAATTTTAAAACCAATTTAACCCTAAAAATGTGAGCTAGAAATTGCTATATCAGTAGAGACTGCTGCTAAAGATGCCAGAGAGTTGCCACAGTGCCATGTGCAACAAATAAACTAGTAGAAAGCACAGCATGGACAACAATTCAGAAGTGTATTCTTTTGTTGTGGTACAGAGTCTCACAATGAAAATGTGCAAATGATATTTGTTCAAGGACAAATTCTCTATGAACTCAACAAACTGGCAGAAATATGCAGATCAGTGCAAAAAGCACAATGATATCACAAGAGCAGTATCAAATGATTTCAGAGTTCTCAATTTACAAATGACAACATGGAATCCACTGAAACTGTTATAGCATCTCTCAAAATGTTTAATTTAGAAGACACTAAACACAGTATTTTTTGTATTTCTTTACAAGTGAAAGGAGTAAGACTTAAAATGAAGCTTGATATAGGGTCTGCTGTTTCTGTAATTTCACAGCAGATTTATCAGAGACTATTTCAAGAGGTACAGTTGCAAAAAAATCAGTACTACCAAAAATGTTGGTCTGTCACTGAAGATGATGATGATGATATTGTTTGGAGGCAGGAGTTATTATGCCAAATTTACTGTGAGAATTTAAAACAAATATTTGCATTCTCTATATCTCATTTTACAAATGTGTGAATAATACTTACTTTAACAATAATATAATAGAAATAATATCACTTGTCACCACACCGACTTTTAGTTTGTTACTTGAGGCATTGTATCATTGTAATTCTAGTAATGATTATATTTTGGAACAGAAATAATTTATCAGGTATGACAGAATTCTTAAATTAATGCCTTCTTAAACATATCTTAAATATTGGTTAGGATTTCCTGCTCCACCAAATTCACTTTGTGCCACTCAGTGAATGTTAAAGGAGGTGGAAGACTGCAATGGAGAATTTCCGCTACATAGGGGGAATCCTCATCAATGCAGGTGGTTTCACTATCTCCTGTGCCAGTTCTTGTGGTCAGCAGGTCATGAGTGGAGAGGGTGAAAAAAGCATGGCAAGTCTTTGCTATGCCTGATTCTTTGCTGATGTAAACAAAAGTTGGGCTAAGTGGCTGAAAATTAGGGAACTATGACTGACTCTCTAACTGTCCCCATCCCCAGTGGAGTTTCAAACACTGTAGGTCCAATTAGTTGTCAAGTGAGTAATCAATTTTAGAGAAATGAAGACGTATATATTAGAATATTGTGTACTGCATGTGTGCAAACTGTATTAGGAAATAACAGAATGACTCACAGTAATTCAGAAAGCTGCCTTTACATTATGCCAGTCAATAAATATTTCTTCATTTGGTTAGTATTTAAGAAAACTGTTCTTACAAGTTTGTATTTGTTTTTATATTTTTTTTAAAATGAATTACCTGTTGGAAACTTTATCTTTAAAATGTCTATTATAATACAAGTCTCCACCCAGACATATTCCTGTAGTTTATCTCTCTACATTTTTACCTGTTATTCAATATAATATCATCGTGTCTGTAATGATAAGGTTGGGAAAATAACCTTTATGATACCTCATGGGTTCTAATTCACAAAAATCTCTGGTGATGACACATTCATGTTGACATTTATAGTGACTTCATTTATGACAGACTGAAGGTGATGAACAGGCCCCTGCAAGAGGTCAACTTGTGTCAAGTCTGGTATACAGACTGTCAAACACAGTGAATATAAGGCTGCTAATGAGGAATTAACTAGACAGAATATGGCCATTTTACTGTTTTCATGCAATCCAAACCTGTTAAACAATGCTAATCAGGTGTTTATTAAGTGAAACCATTATGCCAAACTTGCTGCATCCCCTACCATATGTCAGAGAGGTTGTAACGTATTATTCATCAGATTTAAAGCTGATTAATAACAGTCATTTAGTAAATCTTTCTTTTCTTAGCCTCCAGCTAAGCATATGTACCAAGGTTAAACTAACACATACAGTGCTTTAAAAATAAAGTTTCATTTTAAAAAAAACATTTAAAAAAAATCCTGGAAAACTCTATTACAATTCTGAAAGCTGAAGAGCTTGCATGAAATCAAACTCCTTGTATTTTGTTCTATGAAGCCAGACCTATGAAAGGATAGTCTGACTAATGTAAAGTTATTTAACAACGAGCCAAACAAACTCTGTAGGGAAACAAGATGATCACTTCAAACAGTGCCATGCCAGTTACAAAATTGCCAAGTGCATTGTATATGCCTCTGTCATTGCTCAGAGTGAGAAAACTTTTTTATACTCTTCTCGTGCCATTTTACAGCTCCTTGCTAATTAGCTCTTCCTTTTTTTGTTCTGTTATGTATTTATCAGCTTATATCTCTACATTATAGCACTTTGTGCCACTGCTGAATTACTATAGCATTGTTGGCATATCTTACACAATTTCATTTTCCCCAGCTATGTGCACTTCCACAGTGGATAATAGGGAATGTTTTTATGGTGTTGTAAAATAAGTGATTAGTTTGTCTTGGGCAAGTTTGTATCTGTATGTTTTATAGCAATGCATGACATATAGGCAGAACTTACATAAGCAGAAACAAAGTGCTCTCCAAAGATAGGAGAACATCTTCAGCTGATGTAAGTCAGCATAGTTCAAATGAAGACAACTAACCAATGTAAGTTAGAAAAAAATCAGTTATGCATTTATATTGTACCATTATGCATGGTACCCAGATGACAACAAAATTAATTCATTATGAAATTCACCATTAATTCTCTTGTCAAGTAGGCCTTGAACAACAAATCCTGGTAAGAAATCTCAAATATATCTATACCCACACACACACATTTGGAAGCTTTTTGTTCTCTCTCCCATACAATTATTATTTAGCACAAGCAGTAAGGAGTTAAATAAAAAGGAATCTAAGACATGCCCTAAATGCAAGGGTGATTATGACAAATAGGAGCATGCATGCAAGTACCAGTTAACACAATGAATGTTTTTATTCACCATTATAGAAATACCTTGAATAACAAACATTCTGCTGAAACTCATAGTTTGTTCTAAGGCCATTGATAGGGTTAGTTAAACCCATATTGTAGGAGATACTATAGAATGTAACATTAAGGGTTATGTCTTGATTCTAAGCCCATAATATATTTATCCTAAGGGGCATTTCTACGTCTAACTATGTTGTATGATAATAGCTTACTTTACACCATGTTTGCAAAACAGTGAAAAGGCATTTTGTTCTGCAATTTTTATTAAAGTCAATGAAAGTCCCTTGGCTATACCTCGGAATATTTCCTGACATGTTACCCAACAAGATGCTAGCATCTTCCTCATGATTACCATAAAAGGAGCAAAAAGGTCAACAAGGATCTAAGACAGAGCTGGCATGGCTTGATGTCCATGAGTAAAGAGATTCCGATGTCGCCTTTCCTTTCCTGTTAGGATAAAGACTCCTCTTCATTTGAGGGAAACCTTTGGGCAGATGCCATATTAATGAGAGTGCACAGTTTTGAGAAGGCAACAAAGAGTCCTGTGGCACCTTATAGACTAACAGACATTTTGGAGCATGAGCTTTCGTGGGTGAATACCCACTGAAAACCTAATTTTCAGTTTTGAGAACTGAGCAAGTGAGGTAACTGATTTTAATCAGGATTTTTTTTTTATATCAACTGCAGTTAGCTTTGTGATTCCAGAATTTCAGACTTGGCATGTTTCTATTCTGAGCAAGAAATAGATATGCTTATGAGCAGTAGAAAATGTGACTGTGATAAGTGTGAAGCCATTAGGAAAACTTTGTGATAGCTCCCTGATATACTTTAAAGTACTGTATATATTTATATATATTTTAAAACAAATCCTGTATTTCATAGCATATACTTACTTGTTGGTTTAGACCAGGGATCGACAATCTTTGGCACACGGCCCACCAGGGTAAGCACCGATGACTGGCTGGGCTGGTTTGTTTACCTGCCACGTCCACAGGTTCAGCCAAGTGCAGCTCCCACTGGCCACAGTTCACCGCTCCAGGCTAATGGGGACTGCGGGAAGTGGCGTGGGCTGAGGGATGTGCTGGCCGCTGCTTTCTGCTGCTCCCATTGGCCTGGAGCAGCAAACCATGGCCAGTGGGAGCCACGATTGGCTGAACCTGTGGACGCGGCAGGTAAACAAACCAGCCTGGCCCTCCAAGGGGCTTACCCTGGCAGGCCCTGTGCTGAAGGTTGCCGACCCCTGATTTAGACATAAAAGATGATAAGGTCCGTGCGAAACCTAATTTTCAGGTGTCCTGACCACACCCCCCAGTGGAATCCAGATCTTTGAATTAGGTGTCCACGCTCCTTGTACAATGCATGATGTGAGTCAGCCAGCTAACTGAGTGGACAGCCACCTAAACTAGTCAATAAAAAATTCCAAGGAGTGTGGTGTGGCCTAAACCCACCCCTCTCCGTGAGTTAAACACCCAATCCAGGCCCAACGGATATGCCTGTCTCTGCATGAGAATATCAGCCAATAACCGTCTCCTGGAGTTAGATGAGTGCCATAATCTGTGGAGTATAGAGTGATTCTCACTCCCTTTCTAGCCCAATGCATATTTCAATTATTTATATACAATGAAACAACTTCACTAAAAGAGACTGAGAGAAACCCAACCCAGAATACCCCTGGTCCAGGGGCTAGTCACTTCCCTGGAAGGTGGAAAACCCAAGTTAAAATCCATGTTCTACCTCAAGCAGAGGGAGGAATTGAAACAAGGTCTCCCAGATCCCAGGTGGATGCTTTAACCACTGATCTAAAGCACATAAGGAGACCTCCTGCCATTTCGGGCCATAAAAGTGAAATATAGGCAAGGGAACACCTAATTTGAGGATTACACTGGAGACAGGCATTAGGGTACATAGACCAAAGCAGCTGCGTGCAGAAACATAGGCACTTATAGAACTTTAATGGTGGGAAAGTAGGCACCGAGGGATTTTTAGTGTCTATATGTGGCAGCTCAGCAGGGGTTTTGAGAATCTCAAGAGTGCCTACATGTTGTACTTAAGTGCCTAATATGACAGGCAGTTAAATCCTTTTGTGGATCTGGTATCTACCATCTAAGAGCTAGATCTTTCTTTCACTTTTTCTGAAAAGGGAGAACAGTCACTCTGCTTCATGAGTTCCTCTTCCCCCTTCCCCGAAACTCATAGAATCTCTTGCTTGATTCAGCACCCACTGAGTCAATGGACAGATGTTTACTGGATCAAGCCCATGCAATAAAGCTGAGATGACATGAAGAAAGGACAGAATGGAGCCAGACAAGCCCCTGTTTCATACAGTCTGACGTCAATTGTGACTGGTATATTTTTGAGTAGAAATTTACCTGAAAGTTCAGGCTGCTCCAAGCAGCATTACCTCTGTACCTTAAAAACCCTTCTCTTGGGTGTGAGAGGCAGTGCACAGGTAGGAGATATAGTTCCAATTAGAGCCAGTGCTTAATGCTAGCACTCCAAGATCTGGAGGACTGCTGTTTCATCACAGAGCTTAATTTTTTCCATATGGCTTTCAGGATTTAGTCCTTCCTCCAGTTCAAAATTATAAACCTCTTACCTTCAGAGGGGAATGGAAAGAAAACCCAAAGAATTGAACAATAAAAAGATACAGAGGTTAAAGCACAGGGTTGGGACACAGGGAAGCTGCATTCAGAACCGGCGCTACTGTTTTTAGCGCCCTAGGTGCACGGCATTTCGCGGCCCCGTGCGCTGGTCCCATGGCTCCGGTGGACCTGCCACAGTAGTGCTTGCAGGAGGTCAACCGGAGCCGCCTGCCACCCCCCCCCCCGACAAAATGCCGCCCCCCAATAATCCTGGCACCCTAGGCGATTGCCTAGGCCACCTAAATAGAAGCGCCGGCCCTGGTTGCATTCATTCCCAGCTAAGCCACAGACATCCTGTGTTACTTTAGACATGTCACACCATCTTTCTGCCTTAGTTCTGCATCTTTAAAAATAGGATTGATAATAGTTACCAAATTCACTGGAGTGTTTTGAGGATAAATTCCTAAATATTTGTGCTATTATGGTACATGGGTCATGCAAGAATCCTGACCAATAAGTGGAAACATTGAGACCAAACAACTCATGGGTCTTAAGGTGGGTCCCCAAGCCCCAAGGAAGGAGTAAAAAGAGACTCTACTATCTTTAGGGATTGGGGGGCCCCAATCTATTCATAGATTCCAGTGGTCTTTTTTCCTCCCTACTTTCACAAATCTCATGGCAGGGGACAATCAGGTCCTTAATAAATATAATTTATAATCAAGATTAACATTTTTAAAATTATGTACAAACATTAACTAGTGTAGACACAATACAATTTATTACTAATGTATTTTTTGTTTCTTAGTGACTGGTGCACTATTTAAATGGAATATCATCTCACATGATTTTTGTTATGTTTCAGATACTCTCAAATTTCCTGGAAGCTAAAAATTTCTGATAGCACGTAAGAAAGTAAGTAATAAAGTTTTGAACCAGTAATATAGATTCAATGCAAATATTTAATGATTTACAGTCATTAAATTAATGCTCCTACCTTTACATGATGTTCAGAAATTAGTGAACAGCATAACTAATATGCAGTGGCTGAGTGCACTAATCTACAATCTTCCACATACTACAGAAAGTCCTTCCTGCATGATTCTTTTTTAATTTACATTTTCTGAAAAGGCATCTCATAGTGCTGTTATCAATGCAGATAATAAATGTTAAAAAAAAATTGGATGCAGGCCAAATCCATCAAGTTCCCCTCTAAAAGATAACTTCCCATAGTCCATCCCTGATGACAGTGCCTTGAATATCTTTAACTTTTCCATCAGAACCATTTAGTGTTACTATGCTTCTCCACAGCTTGAACATCACTACCATTGTCAGAACCAGGCAAACAAATTTATGATGATGTTCCTGGGAATAAGAAACTAATGCAAAGGGGATTTCTCTGTAGTTCTTCATTAACATTTTATTCATTATAACAAGGGAGTTATAAGAGTTTCCTTTTAAGCAAATTAGGTCACAGGATAAAAAATACACAGCATGGAAACACAGTGTATTACTACATAGAACAAAAGATCTGGTTAATAAATTATGATAATAGAATTAGTGTACTGCTAATGCTGAAAGGCACATGTAACTATTGTGAAATTTACTTCGAGGGGAAAAAGCGCTTGCATGTATTCATATATTGTTATTTTGCCTTTGTGCATCAGTTTCTGTAGTTCTTTCCTGTGTCATTTCTTCCTGGGGAGTGTACATACTCTACTTTAAATATCTGCTTTGTTTTATTTTTTAAAGACAAAGGAACTGTTTAAGTAGGTAAAAGACAAAGTGGTACAACGGTGCTGTTCAAACAAAAGCTTCTGCTTTATGCAAAGACCATCCAGAGCAACTGAAGCAAATCCAGTGTGGAAGAAGAGAAAGTGACAGGAAATGGAAAGGGCCTATTAAAAGGAAAATCAATCATTCAATTATTTTTAAACACGGATACCAAAATGGTAACCACTGAGGAAATAAGTGAGATAACTAGCTACATTAGAAACATTTAATTAACTTATATTAATTTATATTCTGATTTTGGTGTTTATATATTCAACTTCCTTCTAAAGGATTCCTTAAATAAAATGGGCTAAAATCAGCCCTGTTTTTAAATGGCTCAACTCCATTAAGCTAATTACTTGGCCACCAGCTCATTAATTCAGTGATTACTTTCAGTTTATTCATTCAATTCAGTTAACTCTTTTTCATCCATTTACACAAGGTCTAAATTTGGCCCAATAATTAAAGATTCTGACTGCTCTGCTTGACAGCAAAATATGGAAGGATTTAGGACCTCCTCCAAAAAAGCAATCAATTCTATCCAGCATTCTGGGACTGTCATGAGCTGCTTGAGACAATTCTTCTAGTCAAAAGAACTGACAATCTGGGGGCTGATCCAGCACATGCAGGTTCTTCTTTATATATTTTTCCTTATGCTTGCAGCAGTATGGATAAAACTAACATTTTTTAAAGGAAATTGATATCAACCTAGTTTTCTCATTTTTAAAAATTATTCAAAATTGTTCAGCCTTAGGATTAATTAACTCTTCTCCAGATAAGCATTTTTAAAACTCAACAGGAACAAAAGTTATTATCTGCTTACCTTCCAAAACATCTGGACACCATAATAGAAAACACAAAATGGACCTTTATAATGGAAAATCTTTCTGCCCACATGTACAGTGCAACTTTACTTTTTCTTTCAAATCCAGTCACATCCCAATGTCACCCTCCACCTCCTCCATTATGGGCATTCTCCTTAAATGTAAATATTTGTAAACAGGATGGAGCTAACAAAATGCGAGCATAACAAAAAACCCATCTCATGTATTTCTGTTGTTGTAAATTACATCCACCATTGACAAGCTATCTTTGCTGTGTTGTGTGTTAATTATGGCTGGGATTTTCAAAGTGTTCAGTGTTGGCCTAATTCTGTTTTACCATTTACTTTAATGAGAGCAGAGACAGAAGCCGCTAAGAAATCCCACCCAAAAGGCCCAATTCTTGGGGCGTTCAGCACCTGGCCATTTTTTTAAATCTCACTGGATGACTTTCTGCACCTTCAGACACCTAAATATCTTTAAAAATCTGGCCCTTCAGTGCATATCCACAAAGGGAGTTAGAGATTACAGCACCAAACTTTTAGGCACCTAGCCACCCAGTGGAATCACGCAAAGCCTGAGCTTCCCTATACATGCCTGGGGAGAGAGAGGAACCTGAGAATGGGATCCCCAAGCCCACCATGCTAGGCAGGGAGCCCCTTAAACTACTCAATAGGAGATACAAACAAGAGTGTCCTAGGCCCTGCCCCTCTCAGGGAATTCAGCACCTAAGTACAGGTGGCAAGAAAGCGCTTTTCTCTGCTTGGAATCCACAGTCATGAAGCCTCTCCTGCAGTCAAGCTCCTAAGTCATTTATTGCAAGATCAGCAACAGCTCATCTAACTCCACACAAAACAAGGAAAGTTTTCCCTATAACCTTTAGCCCAGTGGCTCAGGATATTCACCTGAGTACTGGGAAACCCTAGTTCAATTTCCTCCTCTGCCTGATGAGAGAAAGGGATTTCAACAGTGCTTTTCCACCTTCCAGGTGAGTGCCCTAACCACTTGACTGTTGAATCAGTCTTACTTTCTCTCTGGCCAAATTCTTATTTAACTATATAAAAAAGTGGAACTGTATCCACAGGGGAGAATGAAGCATCCCCATCCCCCAGCAGAAAAATCAATCAGGATCTCTAAAAGAAATCTTTTAATAAAAGAAAGGAAAAAGTAAAGAATTATCTCTGTAACTTCAAAGTGCAGCATTTCACTGCTCCAGGAAGAGCTCCAGGAGGCATTGTGTTTCTCGGAATCACAGATCTTCTTAGAGCTTTGGGTAAGAGAATGTGTGCCCCCTGCACCATGTCTTGAGATGGTCCCATTGCTCTAATTCCCATGTAGTTTGTGTCCTAGAAAGCACAGGGAAGGAACAATCCTTACAACCAAGAAAGCAAAAGGGTACCAACTGTGTTTGTCTTTTGCTTAGGGGGGGTAAGTGATAGGAGAAGGATCATCTCTCTTCCCTCCATCCTCTCGCCTCCGCCCCCCCCAAAAATGTAACCTGTCAGGAGGCACAACTGACAAAAGTGTAAATGAGTATTGTGAGTAAAGAACACTGATTCCAGAACAAACAACCTTTTCCGAACAGACAAGTGTGCGTGTTAGAGTAACTCCCTGTGCAGGTCTACACTGAATAACAGACACGTAGGAAAGCAGATAAGCCAAACTGAAACTGACCTTGGCAGCAGTCCAGGGATAATATTTTCCCTGGGATGAACTGCTTTTGAATAACTTTTCCAAAACTACTTGGCATAAACATTGTATTCATAGACAGAATCAGACATTCATCTATTTCCCCCCCAGTTTCCTTTTCTAAAACAAATGTAGTTATTCTGGACATTGCAAGGAAATCTTAATTCCCAGATTGCTGACCCAATCTGTTCTCACTGAAATGTGTGGCAAAATTCCCATTGACTTGAATGATAAAAACAGATTGGCCCTGTACTGCTTAACTGAGTTATTTGACACTAACAAAGATTAGGACCTAGTTTTGAACTGAATTCCCTTATGATTTGCTCAAATGAGAAGAATAGTTTCATTTAAACTAGGATTGCACTAAATCACAGATTTAGCTCACTTGTTAATGGTGCTGGCATTCAAAGATCAGCACAATATAGTATATTCTAGCAGTGGCTGAGTGATGGGACAGCAGCCTGGAAATATCTGAGCACCTGAGTGGGTTCCTGCAGCTGAACTAAACCTTGACCAAGTGTCTTTGTACTTCAGCAATTTCCTTTTTGGTAGATATCATGTATCTGTCACATCCGATCTGGTCAGCTGGTTGAGAATAAAGATGATTACATGGACCTGGAGCTGCATATATGCAAATAGGAACCTATTCAGCAGGGAGAATAGGATCCTTACTAAATAATCTGATTTTTGCTGGAAAATGTTTTAAATGCAGCTTCAGAAGTCCTAGAAGAGCCCTTACTTGAACACAAAATATGTCAGATGGCATCAGCACTCTAACAACGGAATATGGTTATGCATACAGATTGACTCAATGATATCAGATATAATGTGTGATGTAGTGGCTATGGCAGAAGACTAGAATCAAGTCAGATCCTGACTCCCTTTCACACAGGTGTACACCAGAAGTAAGCCCAGTGTAAATAAATAAGCAGAATCAAGCCCTAGGATTCTGCTTCTAGGTCAGCTGGCAACTTTTGTGACTTCTGGCAAGATATTTAATCTCTTTGTGCCTTTATTTGCTCATCATAAAAATTGCTGTACCTATCTCACAGAGAGTTGTGATTTTATTACATTTTTTTGCAGATTATCTGTATTTTGTGTTTATGGTCACTGATTTTATAAGCTTCCGGATTTCTAGCTAGCTAAAGTTGTAGAGAAAGTCTGTATGTTTGTAGCCGCAATCTACATTGTAACCATTTTTAGGAGAAAATTAATTGCAATTCACTCTGCTGAGCCTACAACAATAAAAAAATATATACCTATAGTACTCAAACAAATGATCAAATGAGATATCCATTATAGTCTCTCTTTCCACTTTAACTATATTACAATATTCTCTCCCTCTTAAATCAATATTTAGATCATTTGTAAATTACAGATAAAAATATATTACCTAGCAGGTGCATCCATCCACTAGTTAGTTCCCTAGCAGTAATTTTCATCTTGAGGCCAGTACTTCTAGTAAAGTATCATAATGCCAGCAAATTTAAAACTCTGGAATGTCGTTGATGAATATACAATGCTCTATTGCACTGAAAGTTATATTGGCTTTGCAACTACCTCCATATGGGAAGAAAGCTAAATCTCTCCATTGATATCACAGAATCTTTTGAGTTGCTTCCATTTTCAGTCAGATGAGAAAGAAAGCCAGGGTCTGTAGAAAGATAAGCATTAAAATGAAGACATTCCCAATGATTTCATTAAAAAACTGATGCAAGTTGCTGGGAAGGTCCCCTACAGACTCCTGACCAGGACTTTAGCAAAAACAAACAAAAATGAGACTACTGTAGATTTGGAACATGATTCTTATTTATATCTACATATGTCCCTTATATTTACACACATTTCAAAGCCATTTTACACTACTGGTACCTTAGTAAGTGAGAATAAGGACTTTATCTTGGGTTTTACAATAAGCCCAGTGCACAATGGAATCGAAGGTTGATAGTCTACTTATCATTCATACAGATCTTTGCAAAGTTATAAAACCATCACTGAACCCATTCTCTGACTGGAGCAGTGGACATTTTCTCAGTGTCAGATGTCAAAGCTCACATGTGAAGTAACTGACTGTCGTGTTGTCCTTTCCAGGGAGAATATTACTTGTGTAAGGCTTTGACCTTGGCCTTGAGTGTGCTGTTCCCTGGACAGTGAGTGGGAGCTACAAAACTACAGACTTCTCAGTGGAAACACCAAACATGAATAGTGAAGGTTTGATCCTTCAACACTGACTCAATGCAGTTTAGCCATTTATTTCAATAGGAGCTGTGACAAGCCCTACATTTAGAGAACATACACAAAGAAGATACCCAAGCATAACCACGGGGGATAATGGATTTTAATGTGGTAATTCTACCCTATATACTGTATGAATAAACTTGGATTTTGTGAATCAACATCTACTATTTACATTCTATAGAATCATCAATAATAATATTGTTGAGGTTAATGGAGATTTTAATGTTATAACTACTCGCTCCACTGTATGAATAAGACTCGTTTGGGAATCAACATCTCCCATTTGCTTTCTACATAATCATCAATAATAATGTATTTAAATAGCAAGGAAAAATAAAAATCCAGTTCAAGAATCAATGTTGGTAATGATGTATGTAATAGAATACGACTAGCTTTGACCCTCAGAGGTCTATACAAGCAACTTATTTTGATTAGTAAACTGAGCAAAACATAATGTGGAAAATATATAGACAACAGTAACCCTAATGTTAACATATCCAATAATATATGGAACTTGATTCCATCAGAGGGTTCTGCTGATATCATAAACTGCCTTGAAAATTGAATTATACAGTCTCAGCATTTGATAGGAGTAATATGAATGATAATTTATTGCAGCAGTGCCCAATTGTGCTACTAAACGTAAGGTCCAGTGTCTCTATGATAAAATTTGTTTTTCAGCAGTATTATAACTCATTTGTAAAAATTCTCTTTAGTGGATATTTGATAGACAATATTCCAATGAAAGTTAATGTGTTTTGTGTTATTTATTAAATATTGTTTAAACTGATAGAAGGGCACAAACTGGAAGAAGTGCACAAAACTTTTCATATGTCTTTGTTAACCTGCAGGGTAGACCCTCAGAAACTGAAATCCAATTATTTTAACAATATATTTTTCAGGATGTTGTTTTTATAAGGTAGATCTGGAGAATTAAATATAAAGACTGGAAGATAGTTAAATTTTAAAATTGTCTTCACTCGTTTAGTAGAACTTTTAAAAAATACTTATGTTGTGTCTCTGTTTCAACACACCCATTTTTAAAATCATTGACATACTCTCTACTGTAAAGGTGAAGTGTACAGGGGGCCGAAGGGCTACAACCCAGTCTCCCAATCTGAGGCCATAGCTGAACACATCATTTCTAAATCAGCCCTGCCACATCCCCTCTCCACGCACAGAATGTTATGACCTTGCACCTAGGTTGCAATCAACAGACCACTCCTGCAAACACTTACATACATGAGTGCAAGGGGATTATTCAAATATGTAAAGCTACTCCCATGTGTAACTGTCTGTAAGGTAGGCCTCAATTATTTTCAACATTCATGTTGTGAAAAAGCCCCAGATATGGACCCTTTAAATTAGTGATTATGAGTTAATCTGAAAAATTCTG
This sequence comes from Gopherus evgoodei, assembly GCF_007399415.2. Taxonomy (NCBI): domain Eukaryota; kingdom Metazoa; phylum Chordata; order Testudines; family Testudinidae; genus Gopherus; species Gopherus evgoodei. The sequence continues at coordinate 74,613,928 of NC_044322.1, forward strand.
GAGAGACTGATAGACTTCTGGACATCTGGATTCTAATTGGAATCTATTTAAAATATCAATAATCTTATTTTTTACAATATGATTCTCTATCAAGAGAAACATAGGAACTGACATCAACACAGATTATTGTTTCACCTAATACAATCTTCTGCATCCAGCAACAGTCTATCAGTTGTAATTTCCACAAAAATAATAAATAATTGAAGACTAAATTCCCATATATCAAACCAATAAGTTATACCCTACCCATATTAAACTATAATACAAAAACTAATAACATGAGTATGCCGTATTATGAATGGTGGTCACAGTTGCTGCTGCTTTTACCAACTCATATTTTCTGGATTGAATCTCAGACAACCAGCCCTCATCGAAGCTCAGATACCCACTGAGATATTTTTTTCACTGCACCAACCAATACAGACATGGTAGGTCTGGATGTCATTATATGGAAAGCACTATAATCCATGTTTCTTCCATGACCCTCCCAACAGAAAAATCAATATTGAACAGGATGCAAATGACAGATACCTCATATGAGAGATCCTTCAAGGTTCCTGAGTAATTTCCTTCAGAATATTCCCCAAAAGGGATAGAAATCGAACCTTTTACAAGTATCTTGATCAATCTCTCTTAGAGTCAAACAAAATCTCTACACAATCTCATGGAGAACACTATCCAAGGCTGGTGATGGCTTTAAAAAATCAGCATGGTCACCTTATCTTTAGTTAGGCTGAGATCTTAAACTAATGCAATCAGTAAAGTTTTTACATCCTATAGTCCATACATCCTATACCCTATAGTCTGATTATCCAGATGCAAGGAAACTCTCTGGCCTCAAGAAACTACTAGAGTTGTATCAGCACAACTTTTTCATTAGCCTTTCTTAAAAAGAAGATTGAATACTAGAAAAATAGTTAACAATAGTGTTACAATAAAGGGTTGATTTCTTTAGCAGAGCCTGCCTAATTACGTCTTTAAGAATATCTGGCAGGGTAGGCAGGTAACTCTATCCAGGAAAAGAAAATGATGCACAGTAGCTAATTTCACTATCAATGACTGTAGAAAAGGAAAGATTTTTCCTCTGGTCAGCTTGTGTCTCCCGTGAAGATGAAGTAGCCATCACCACTATAGAGTTCGGAAGATGCATAAAGTTTCTGCATGGCAGCAAAGTGGGTAATTTCTGTGCATCAGGTCCTTAACTTTCATATAATTGTTTGCTTAGTACAACTAGAGATGCTATAACTTATTTCAAGATGACAAGAGAAATAAACAGAACAGTGAACATAAAATATTGCATGCTAGTTCATAAAGGCAGAATGCCATTAGCAGATCTCACACAGCTATGTGTGTGCTACGTAGAGAACTTAAAAGGGAGATATTTCACAAATGAATCTTTATTTTCCTTACTAATTAATAAACCCCATGCTGTGAATAACTGGTGATAATGTTCTAATAAGAAAAATCAATAAATTTACACCCAGAGTCACAGTAATTGATGCTGCAAAATAGAAAAATGCATTCTCCATTGATCCTTTAGCAATCTTCTAACTAAAAAGGACAGGAAAGAAAGCCAATTACTGTGGTATGCCTCTGAAAATGATAAGATTAAAACAAGCTAATTATGTGTTTTTGAATAACTACAATTTTTGATGGAAGTAAGTAGATTTAAGGGCATCCTATGTCTCCTGTACAGAGGTATTACTTTTACTAATTAAAATATAGTAATTTTACATTTAACAATTGGCAAATAAATAGTTAGAAAAGTCAATCTTAAAAAGTTTCTTAGATAAACATTTTAGTGCTGTTGTTAGCAGATGGTTAAACTGAAAAACAAAACCAACTCTTAGACAATTAATGTATAAGTAAACATCACATGTACTGGAAAGATTATTGGAAGAGAGAAAATAAAATATTGGGCATGATTGTGTGTTGCCTTACATCTTCATCAGGCATTTGATCCTTCAATGAGATCTGCACAGGTACATCCATGCAGGGGCCCACTAAGTTCAATGGGGCTCCACTCACACAGAACATAATGAAGGATCATGGTCACAGTTATTTATCTGAGGGCCCAGTAGGTATAAAATGATACCACATCACCATAGTAGTTCTCATTCTGACGTTGTAGTGATGTTTCATGAGTGAAAATGGCTCCACAAGGGACATGGGAATGGAAAAATCAGGCCATTTGGATTGAAAATCCCAAGGAAGAGGAAAGTACACAGCAGTTCTATAAAGTTTTCAAAGTCTTGCTCTATCAGGCACATAGATTTCCTATTTTCTCTGCTAGACCGAATGAAGTTAAAATCATCAGAATCAAAGTTCGAAAGAACCATTTGTAGCCCCTCCCCTAGGTATGGCTCAAACCTCCTCTCTGGTGCTTGCAACTTGTAGTGGGCCCTCACCTCACCTGGTCTTCTTTCTCAGTTCTTTTTGTGATGCCTGGGCCCTCCACCTAAGGTAACTCCTCACTTTGTCCGAGACAACAGTGCTACCATCCCTTGAGAAAGTGAATATTGCTACTTCCACTGCTGGCATGGAGTATAAAGCCCAGTACACAAGAAACAATAAAGTATCTCAACACAAATCCCAGCTCGAAAATGACACACTATAAAATTATAAGAAGAAAGGGAGTGGCGGTTATTGAACAGGTGTAAATAGGATTTGGGGAAGGAAAGGGATTAGATTAACTAATAAACACTAAACATTAACAAATCAACATATTCCCCACCTCTCAGTACTCACAACTCTTCCTAACCCCTAGCTCCCTCCTTGGCATCTTTCTGGGCAGATGGTAAGCTGGGGTTCAGTCCAGAGAAGAGTGCCGGCCAATTTAAACAACACAATGGGTAATCTTACAGTGTCTTTGCCCCTGAGTGGGGGAGGATACTCTCCTGACTCCTGGCCTGGAATCCCATGGAGATCTCAGCTGGCTCTCAGTAGTCAGCGCCAGGTTGGATTGCTGTCAGCCTGGACACTGGTCTCTGGAGCACTAGAACTGCCTGACTCATGCACTAGATCCCACAGCAGTTCAAAGATGCTCTTTAGGGGGGAGAGGGAGTTAATTAAAGATGCCCATGGGCTACTTGTCTCTCAGTTCCCAAACTCAGAGTTCAAAACTGAAACTAAAAACTAGTCTCCTTGTCTGAGGCAGGTTGTCCCTTCCCCCTGAGGGACTGAGCTGACCTGGCCCATCACTGGGCCAGCAAACTGCTAGTCCATATCACCTTATGCAGAAACCTCTCTACTGGCCTGAGCAGGAGATTCTAGCCCATTCTGTCCCCACCCTCTACTCCAAGCTTGCTGGGAAATAATGTCAGAAGACTCTAGTAGCCATTATTGTTATAGTCCATACAGTAGGACCCAGTAGAGTCTCATTCCAGAGTTCCAGGAGCTAGAACTCTCCAAGTGTGGTTATACATTCAATAATATTTAAATCTGTAGCTTGCTAAGAATCTTACCCATCAATTTTTACATCAAGTCCAAAAATGTTGGTTGAGCTATAGCGTATCATTTGGTAAAACATCCAATCTTAATGTCAAGTCTTAAAGTGATAATGAATCTACCACTTTCCAAGGTAATATCTCATAAAAAAATTATATCAAGTATATTTTCCACAGTACCACATATAATGGCATTAATTTTGCTGCCAGACCTTGAATTCTTTACTGTTTGCATCCAATATCAGCTTTTGCATGATTTTGCCTGGGAGTTGTGTAAAGCATAGAGGCCTAGAGTTGACCAAGAAATCCCATTTACCCTTTTTAAATATTGGCACACTTAGTTTAAAGTTTGCAATTCAAAGCCTTTTTGAGTTTCAGAATGTAAATTTTAATCTTTGTTTCTTTTTAAATTAATGAAAAATGCTGGTTTGTCATATTCAGCTATTTTTAAAACATCTGAATTGATTTCCTTAATAAGTTCCCAAAAGGGTCTTTTCTGTGCTGAGAATAAGGAAAAGGGAATTTTCTTTGCATTGAAGCAAGGGGTTAGAATGAAAGTGCCATATTAACCATAACAACAGATTGTTACTAGTGACATTGCTATCTACATATTATATTATGTATCCACACATTACAGGAAGATTAAGATTGCAAAGTCAAGCACTCAGAAGTTAGAATTAAGGCTGTTTGTGTAACTTAAGTTCAGCCCTCTTGCACTTATGCATTATGATATTTGTAATCAATTGATCACGTCCTTTCAAACCTGTCCATCTCCTAATTTGTCTGTTCCCCAACTCTGACTCCTCGTCCCATTCTCCTTGTCTACCCATACCACATCTTCATTTCTCAGACTTTCCATCCCATTTTCACTTGCACAGCTAGTCCTAGTCATAGATTTCAAGGCCAGAGAGGAATACTGTGACTATTTAGTTTGACCTCCTTTATAACACAGGCTGTAGGACTTCCTTGAACTAATTCCCTCTTCAAGTCCAGTATGTGAATTTGAACTAGAGAATATCCTTTCAAAAATATCCAATCTTGATTTAATAACTTCTAGTGATGGAGAATCCTCCACAACTAATTGGAATGGTGTTCCTGTGGCCAAAACCCCTCACTGATTAAAAAAACCTGTGCATTATTCCTAACCTGAATCTGTCTAATTTCAATTTCTAGGCCAGGAGTCGGCAATCTCTGGCATGCGGCTCGCCAGGGTAAGCACCCTGGAAGGCCAGGCCAGTTTGTTTACTTGCTGCATCGGCAGGTTTGGCCAATCGCAGCTCCCATTGGCCTCGGTTCACCATCCCAGGCCAATGAGAGTGGCGGGAAGTGGTGCAGGCGAGGGATGTGCTGGCTGTGGCTTCCTACCACCCCCATTGGCCTGGGACAGCAAACCACAGCCAGTGGGAGCCGCAATCAGCCGAACCTGCCAACACAGCAGGTAAACAAACTGGCCTGGCCTGCCAGAGTGCTTACCCTGGCAAGCCGCGTGCCAGAGGTTGCTGACACCTGTTCCAGGCATTGGCTTTTGTTATATCTTTATCTGCTGTATCTAAGAGCCCTCTATTGTCAAATTTCTGTTCTGCATAACGATCCTTATAGATTGTGATCAAGTCACCCTTTAACATAGCCTCCTCCTTGGGACTCTCTGTCTGAGTCCCACTCTTCCCTCACTCTCAGTCTCTTCCCCCCAGATACTAGTCCCAGTCTCCTTGCCCAGCTAGTCCCATTTCCTCAGCTCAGCTCTTCATCTATTTGACTGTTCACTTCCACTGGCTCCCATTCTCAGTTTCCTTCTGTGAACTCATCATTCCCTAATTCCCCCTCTCCAGCTCCTCTATTCAGTCTCTTCGCCCAGCCAGACCCAATTCCCTGTTAGATCTCTCTCCCTAATCCCCAACCCCATTGGTTCATTGTCTAAATCTCCTTGTCCTGCCAATCCTGTTTTCCTCCTCTTCCCACAGCTTTTCATCCAATCTCAGTCCAACGTATCCTGAGCTGACTGGCTTCCAGTCTTTACCCTCCCATCTCCCTCACCATCTTCCAGTCTCTCCCCCCCTTGTTTTCCAGTCCCAGTTCCCTTGGCCAACAAGCCAGGCACAGTCTTCCTCCTTCACCAACATTCAGTCACAGTTTCTCTGTCTTTCAGAGATTCCTAGAATTTAAATCCAGAAGGGATCTTTTTCATTATCTTGTCTGACAGCCCTTCTACTCCCTTCCCTCCAGTCACAATGTACCCCATTCTCTTTCCTTTAAAAGATCATGAGAACTTTTTTAGCATTGTAAAATATTGTATTTTTCCCAGCATCAGTTTTGGAACTTGCTAAATCTTTTTTTCTGAAAAAACAACAACAACAACAACAACAAAAAACAGAGCATGTAGCAGCATAGGACATTTCAGTCTAAAAGGTTAAAATTTGGCAACAGGATCTCATAATGGCAAGTGTTGGGCAGCCTTCAGAATAGGTGATGTTACCAGCTCTGCTTATAATATAATTGATCTTTACGTGAAGTGTGTTTTGAATTAAATTTGAGTACTTTGTTAGCTGGTATGAAGAAAAAAACAAAATGAAGAAATTAAAAAAAAAAAGAGGCAGAGAAACCATGAACTAAAGTGCATATATGAAGGACCAACAGAATCAAGGAATCTAAAGTTGGGAAAGATTTTTTAGTCTTTTTTTCAGTCACTTTGCCAATGAAGGATACTTTCCAAATGTTCATTTAAGAGAGATGGGCCCAAACCAAAATCTAGGAAATAAACCTGAGATCCAGATGTAGTTCAAATACCAGTTCACAGCACAGAGCTATCTCTGTAATGGGCTTAATTGGAACATCTCATGTTTTGGGAAAACTCAGATTCAGATCTGGACTGTGAATCCCCAATGTCAATAGTGTTCATATTGGGATTTTGATTCATAACATAGAGATTATCATCCAGATACTGAACAGCAGCTGAGAAGCAGCTCTACAGAACTAGCTTTAGGTTACCTTTTGTACTCCCCTGATGCTAGGATGATCTTTGCCAGACATGTTTCCAATCAGAGTCCAGGCTGATCTAAGTTGTTCCATTTCCCAACAGCCTAAAGACACCATTGGAGTGGTCAGGGATCGCTAGGGTGCACTGTCTCTCCAGAGAGTCCTCCTTACCACTGCCCACATCCCCTCTGTTGGAAAGTGACATATCTTAAGCGCTTAGTCTATTCTTTTTTAAACGTTTGGTAAGATGAGAATTCCACCACTCCTTTGAGCTTTTGAGGGACTAAAGAATTAGTAAAAGGCAATTTCTGTCTTCTGTACTACCCCCCCCCCCGCTATCATGCAAATATTCTATCTTATGCCTTAGATGGCGGCTTTATCTTTAAACCTCCACCAAGTTAGTTATTTGCATTTGTGCCAAAGAGAGTAGCCATGTTAATGCTGTCATTATGGCAAGACCATGGTATGTCTTGTAGCTGAAATAATATTGTAAATGTAGATTTTGGTTAGAACTTTCATGGTCACATATTTATCAGAGAGCTGAAGAGCTGAGCTGAAAGTTAAAGCAGATGTAACAAGCTGTATTTTGCCCTAGGCGTGCTTTCACTAATTTTAGTTTGTTGTTATTCAGTTCAGTGAGCTTGTGCAATTTTTACATTTCAATTAGTTGCATAACTACCTAAAATAAGTATCAAATAAAGTAATTTGGTTTTTAGGGGATCCTAAAGCTGACTCATAACATGAAAAGTTCTAGCACATACTGTTCAAACCTGTTTGATCAATTGTTGAGGACTTTATCCAGGGACAGATATCAGAGAGGACAAAAGAGGTATCTTTTGTTCTATTGCACAGGCATTGGCCACAGTCCTGCTGGGAAGCATAGTCACTACTCACTATTAGTGCTTCTGTGGGTTCTAGCTCCCTGAACTGATTAGGAATGGAAGAAAAACATGTTCTACCCAAAGGGCACATATGTGCTACCCTAAAAGTGAATAATACCTTACTTCTATGCCACTCCCATTGAAATTAATCATAAGATGATCATAGTGATGGAACACTGGAGGTACCTGATACAGCCAGCAGTACTGGGATTGTATGCTTCCATACACATCAGGAACATTAGGGCTAACATGAATGAACTCCCTAAGATACAATATGCAACACTGTACAGATACCCTGAGTCAGATTCTGCTCTTACACATACAAGTTTGTAAATCTGGAGTACAACATTATAGTACTATGCCATCCACTTTTACCTTTAATGGAGTTATTCTAAGATAACTAAAAGGAGAATTTGAATTTATGTGTGTTTTACTGGGCAGTTTGATAACTGTGATTGTTATAATACCTACTGTAGAAGCAATCTCTCTAAATATCTAAAAAAAAAAAGTAAAGGGAAAATTCAGAGAAGATAGCAAGGATTGATCAGAGGGGAAAAAGAGACAACTTGAACAGTTACCCCGAACTCCAAATTTCACTTCCACACATCTCTGCCCTGGGCATGATTCTCTATTGCCTTGCACCTTTTGTTGTCATTCACACTTGCACAACATATGTATAAAGCACTGTAGAATCAAAATAGTGGCATTTCATACTTACTCTGCATAGGTCTAAATGACTACCCCTCGCAGAAGGCCCTTAACATCTGCAAAGCTATTTGATTATCACCTTCAAACCCTGTCTCAAAATTCTCTTTTATCAGAATGCCTACAAACAGCTTGGCATCCAGAGACCACTGCTTTGCATGATGATCAATATTGCCTCATTATTTAGTGGCACTCCCTCTCTGTTTGTATGCACCTGTTTTCTCTTGTCTGATACTTGTATTACAATGTCCTTGGGATGGGGACCATCTTTTTATTCTGTTGGTACATCACCTAGCACAATGGGGTCCTGGCCCATGGTAACTTCTACAGTAATACAAATAAATAAAATAATATGAATTATAAAAAAGGCATTGGAGAATGACATCAGCAAGCATTGAAACCAAAAGTTGACTAAGCTATTTATGACCTGGCAAAATCAGACAGAACAGAAGAAATCTGCTTTTGATAGATTTTCATACTCAAGAGTTTGATATTTGTTTGAAGCACACCAAACTGGCAAGGGGTGTAAAAGTCCACACAGACTTTGAATTTGTAATGTAATGTGTCACTCAATGTCCAAGATCAGGAACTTCAGAAAGAGTTTCTCACTGTATATCTTGTATATAGACAGGAGAGGATCATCTGAGATTACTGTGTGAGGTATGCTGAAACCGGTTTCCCTGATCTCTCAGAAAAGCAGTCCTCTCCCATAATCAGGATGGCAGAAGAACAACGAAGAACAATGAAGAAGTTCTACAGACAGAAGCAATAGTGTAGTTTTGTATTTCCCTGCAGGTATATTTTCAAATGACTAAAAGGCATTACATCTTAGTAGATCTGGGGCAGGGTTTCTCAAACAGGGGTCACCACTTGTGTAGGGAAAGCCCCTGGCGGGCCGGGCCGGTGTGTTTACCTGCCCTGTCTGCAGGTCCGGCCAATTGCGGCTCCCACTGGCCACGGATCGCTGCTCTGGGCCAATGGGAGCTGCTGCAAGCAGCGGCCAGTAAGTCCCTTGGCCCGCACCACTTCCAGCAGCTCCCATTGGCCCGGAGCAGTGAACCGCGGCCAGTGGGAGCCGCGATCAGCCGGACCTGCAGACGGGGCAGGTAAACACACCAGCCCGGCTCACCAGGGGCTTTCTCTACACAAGCGACAACCCCTGTTTGAGAAACCCTGATCTGGGGTAAATGTATACAATATGAGAATAAACTGGAGAGCCTCAGTCCAGTTCCAAGCATTAGCAAGATAACAGAGTTATACTTAACCAATATGTTATGAGATGGAGTTGAAAATTCTCAAACTGCAGACCCACTTTAATAGAATAATTGTTTTGTGGACTATTCCCCCTCCCACTTTTGATCCCATTAACATCCCTGTAGGACCTACAGCATTTGCTTTCAAGGAAAAATAATATTCTGAAACCATTTAATGTATATGTAGCTACGTTATAATGATACTGAGCAGATGGAAATGATGAGGGAGTCATAATATCATGTGAGCAGCCAGTTCTCCACAGACTATATGTGGTGTATTTATCATAATTGGACAACCACTGACAGAGAACAGGAGGAATTATTATATAGTTTATGTATGACACAATGAGAAATTTTTTAAATGTTGTGTATTAGGTGATTAAATGACCCAACTATGTGTTCAAACCATATACCAATTGGCATCCTACTGTATTTTAATTGATTAGGTTTCTATGTGTGTATTTCAGTGATTCATACTTGAATACAATATACAATGTGTATGTATAAGCTGGTACTCAAGGTAACTTAACCATTAAGTGTTGGGAACTTAAAGAATGATAGTGCTGTGGTCCAAATAGTCTAGAATTGTACTGGAATACGTGAGGGTTCCATTGGGCACTCTGCATTTTAATACAGTAAGTTTCTGAAAAGTCTGACAGTTGGCTGTTATTTAAATAGTATATATAAAAATTTGCTCCTGCCTTTTTCAGAGCAAAAGGAATACAGGAAAAAAATTAGAATACTTGATTGACTTAGATGTGCAAGTGCTTGGATTAGAAAAGGAAGGCTGCTCTTTTAAAAATATAGCCTTTTGTGAATGCGAGCACATTTAGTTTGTCTTTAGTTCCTCATCCATGATGCAGCATTTGATTCCACATCTATGGGAAAAACCCATCCATTTTATTATTAAAAGACAATAATATTTTTATTTAATTATGTGTCCTTTTGACATCTATCATTCTTGGTAAGCCTGGTTTTGGGTATGTTTAATAGTGACAACACACACACGTGCCCACTCATGCATATACAAACACTTTTGCCATAAGGAAATTTTATATGTCTATAATTGTTTTATTTGGTTACTATTTTTTCCTTCTTTTGCTCTTTCTTGTTCTTTATGATTTATCTGTTTCTTTCTAGCTATAAAGTAGTCAGTGCCAACACTACAACTATTGAAGCACGTATCTTTGCTGTGAATATATTATATTCACACCACTAAAGAAAGAGCATTTGGGCAACTTTTAATAGCAATACACCATGTGCTGCTCTAATACATTTTAATTTTCCTGCTTCTTTAATAACTCTCAGTTTTTGGTGTTCACACTGGAGGTGCAAATGTCTTCTTAGTTTTGCATAATTCTATAATATTGTACCTTATTGAAACATGATGAAATCTTCTTTTAGAGGAATAAGTGCTCAACAGGTGAGACTAGGTGAGATATATCAACATCAATCCTTATGGACCAAATCCTGTAAATCCTACTCACTCCAGCTAAATGACAGCTGGAAGGCTGTGTGATATGGTTCAGATTGATTCTATGCTGGGCAAGATTTCACTCCATTACAGAATAAAAAGAATCAAGGCTATATAGAGATATACCATTCTTTATTTACACTCACAAAGCATGAAGTACAGAAAAGAACTCAAAGCACACACAGGCATACCTAAAATGTCTAGGGAACAGACCAATCAGTGAAGTTAATGAAGCTGCTCATGAAAGTAAGAAGCAGTGATGTGAGTATAGGTTACAGAATAAGACACCTGTGCTGAGTCCCTGTGCGAACAAATATGAGATGGATAATTATGCTAGGTATGTCATGAAATACATTATGGCATGTTTTACTTTGCTACACAAGTGCAAACCACTGTGTCAATATACTGCACTGGTATTATACAGGGCTTGTACCAGTGCTGCATATCCTCATCCAGGGCTTTTGATGTGCTAAAGAGAAACTTTTTTAGTTTGCTTCCATTTTCCCTTGGGCAATTTCTTCTTTGCTACTTCTTCTAGAACTTTCTTGGCTATGTAACTTCCCAAACCCCACTTTTGCCTGTTTTTCTGTTACAGGTTTAAAGAAACCATATTTGTATCCCTGATGGAACAAATCAACACTAGCTGCCTTCAGCTAACAGAAACCACCATTGAGTGCCAATAACTGACAACAGAAAATTCCAGTATTTCAATATTCATTTCTGTTTCAGCACCTAAAAAGATGAGTGACTAACTCCCAGCCTCCATGTGCCCTTAGAGTAAAATCAAAGCCCGAAGGAACCACATTAGAAGTCACCTGCTCCTTGAGAAGCCTTTTAAATCAAATTAAAATCCATTTGGAACAAACCCATGCATCATCCACTTTTCTCATCATTAACAGATCCAGGAGCTTTTCTTTAGTGAACAGAAGACCACATTAGAACATTTATCATTGTAATTGTCATTAATTCACATCCTGGTTGTTAGAGATTGACCTATATTGTCATACCTACAAGTGGTCAGTGTTGATGAACAATTGTTTGGGTGGATTAGATCACACTATCCCCACGTGTCCCTATTTGGAGAAGAAAAGGACATTGGTCTTCAAAGCAGCCAGTCCATCATGTTTTGTAAGTATTAAAACTAAAAAAAAGGAATAAAAAGTCTTTCCCTTACATATCAGATGTGGGTAATACAGATGGCAGTCAAATGATTGCTTTATCTTTCCTCCCTAGTCTTCTTCACTCCCCCTTTCACTGTCCCTTTTGACAATGTCAACCATTCTAGTCTCTTCTTGTGTTGCCTACATTCGTTCTACCAGTGACACTAGCCTCACCTTCTTATTGGTATACTTCTTACAACCAGCTCCATGCTTCCTTCTACAATGTCTGTCAGCCAATGACTACAGAACATTGCCCCCCCGAACTAGACTATAAGGTCATTACTCTCCCCTCTTTCAAATAACTCCTCAAAATCATTACATCTGCAACAAATTCATAGATTATTAGGGTTGGAAGTGACCATCTTATCTAGTCTAACCTCCTGCTCAAAGAAGGACCAATCCCCAAATCACTTCCTCAAGGATTGAGCTCACAACCCTGGGTTTAGCAGGCCAACACTCAAACCACCGAGCTATCTCCCAGCCTGGCTGAGTGCTGCTATAAAAGAGGCAAAAAGAGTATAGTTGATTTTATTTTTTAAGGTTTATTACTCTCCCACACCGTACATCTGTGCCTTGTCTTAATAGATTGTAAGCACTTTGGTGTAAAGTATTATGCATGAGACACATCATGGGCACTATTCCAATACAAATAGGAAACACTGGAATACAGCAATAGCAACATCATACAAAACAGCAGCATATACCTCATGGGCCTCATCATCAGACTCTGAGATGACATCCATTTATATATGCAAGGCAGGCTTCTGATACCTTCTCAGCACTACAGGTAAATGAATTCCTGCGGGCAGCAGGTCCCCAATGGGCATTATACCTAGGATTTTGTGGTGGGTATGGGTGAGTAGGAGGTGTTGGGGATTCTACAATCTATTTGCTGACTTTGACCCCCAAATCTCATTGTGATATTTATATCAACTAAAGCATATGTGAACATTAGTTATAAATCAAAGAAAAGAGCTGATATTGAAATTGCATAAATGCATTTCTATAATTAATTATTTTCTATTAATAATGCATGAAAAAAACATGCAAGGGGATTTTTTTCTTCTTTTTGATTAAGCCCACATGACAAATTTTGGCACTTTTTACAAGAGCTGATAATTGGTATATGATTGGACATGAATTGTATTTCTTTTTCTTAATTTCTGACATTTCTGTCATGAATCATCATGTCATATTCAGCTCTGTCACATTAGCTTATAACATGAGACAACAACCAAGACACAATATGTCACAATAACCCAGATAATATGTCAGAAAGTTTTGGGGAAAAAACCCTCACTTTCAGGTTGGATGCTGAGTATCAAATTATCACAAGAAGTACTTGACATGACTTTATCAGAGTAAGAACAGTCTGGTAGAATGCTACATAATGATGAAATGCAAGTTACATTTTCAATATGCAACTTGTTCAATCATGTGTTTCAGATTTATAGACATAGGTGAATTTCAATAAATTATAAACTGATAAAGGAGTAGTTATATCTAATGACGATAATAAATAAAATAAACTTTTAAACTTTACGGGAAATTTGGCTAGATCTTTTTTTTTCATATGTTCATAAGAGATAGCTAAAACTCAGATGTAGCATAAGTTTTTCAGTGAGATCTTGACTATATCCAGCTTTATAGATGGGCTGATGAAAGAACAAGGAAGTTAAGAGACGTGGCCACAGTTACAAAGTGAACCTGTATATTTTAGTTTATTTTTGAACATGGCATACTTCTGTTTTTTTGTCTCTAATATATCCATATAGCACATTGCTTCCCCTTTGCTGTTTTAAATCAAGAAACAACCCAGCATGGTATAAAGTATAACAGAACACTATGTACTGGAAAATAAAAGCACCAGATGCTTGATGCAAAATGTAAAACCTGTCGCAAAGAGTAATAGAAAAGTTATTTTTTAAATAATGCTGTAGTATGTAATCTGCTTATTCCAGGGCTTGCACAGACTTTTACATAAATTATAAAAGGTGAGACTGTAGACTAAAGCTATTTACAATTTGCAGAGACTATTTTGTTGTCAAGTAGTAGTCTTTTTCAATGTTTTTCATTATTAGGCGAGCCAATTAAGCCACACTCAGAATATGCCACATATGCTAAGTACATAATTTGTATAAAATTCTTATCTGTCCATTACCTTTATCCCATTGCATTTTCTTCTCCCTGACTTGGAGCAGTGAGTTCCTTTTAAAAAAAAAAAAGTTTTGTGTTAGAACTGGCAAGTCTGACATGAGAATTCTCAAACTGTTAACTAGATTTTGGCATTTAATAAGATGTAAACTGCTGAAGCTATTTGCAGATGAAGTCTCATTTTTGTCCATCAGCAGGGGGCTGGGAGCATAATTAATTGAGTGAAAGTTAAAAGACGGACAGCATGGTTACATTTATGCAAATATTGCAGTAGAACATCTAACAGAAGAGAAAAATAGCTTGTAACTGATTGATTTGGTTTCATACCAAAATCCACAGGGCCCATTTAAACATTGCAGACTGTGCATGACAATTAATACCTATAGGTTTTTTTTTATTTTAGTATGCATGCTGTGATAGAAGAAATGGGGGGGAAAACCCTCAGTAGCAGTCAAAGTTTCAAGTCCAGTGAGACAATTCTATTTCTGTTTTTAGCTCTTTTGCTGCTCATGAATGTTAAAATATAGTCACCAGGAAAAAAAATCATACGATGCATGTGCCTTCAACCATATGCCAGTCTCTGCTGTTTGTTTCTTTTATTCATGTCCCAGTCATATGGATCCTGATACACCAAAGATTCTATTTAATTAAAGTTAGCTAAAAGCTTAAACCGTAGAGATCAGGACAGCTGCTACAGATATTAACCCAGGTGCTGCTCACGGTGATCAGATGCTCTTACAAGTATTGCACTCTATAAGGTACTCTTTTGTCAATTTTATCCTCCTGGCTGCCAGGGTATGTGGGAGTGACCCCTGAGTCAAGAGTAAGAGCTGAAAACATTTTAAATGTTCAAATGCAATTTCAAATTGAAATCCATTGTTCTTTGTATAATTTGTGCCTCATTTTTCACATTTGTGAGATACGCATGACTACCTTTTTCATTGATTTTTACTGTGCAGGCATTTGATTTTGTCTGCTGTACAACAACTGAGTGTTCCCTATAGAAGGATTTGCTAGGCTGTCTACCCTTTAATTCCACTTTTGTCCTTATTGTGGTTTCATTTGTTCATTTTATTCCAACAGCTCAGTAAATTGATATGTAGTTAAGTTTTTTTAGCACAGATGAATGTACAGCATGCCTCGTTACTTATTCATTGTGTAGGTTCCCTATATACATGTGAGTTTAAGTCTATATTCTTGAATTTGCTTGATTTCACTGCTCATCTTTATATATTTCAAAATGTTGCCAAACATTCTAGAACTATATTTCTCTTCACTTCACGGGAGTGGTTGAAAAAAAATACTTTAGGAGGCTAAGGGATCATTATTTTCTTGTTGTATACCAACAGGAGACTAAGCGCTTCATTCTCATTTTCAATGAGGTCCCTTTACACTGCCCTGGCAGTATTTTACTCTCACTTTAAGGCTCCTTTATTAGGCCAAAGCTGTGTAAATGGGCATCAATGTTAATGAGAATCAGCTCTTATGTGTTTTGGGTAATTTTGGTTCTCAGCAATGGAACTTCTACTTAAATGGACCAGAATAGTATTGGACTAGGAGAAAACTAAAGCAGAAGCATACAGAAAATATATCTATGTATGGACTACTGATTTTGAGAATGACCTTCAATGGAAGTTCAGCATGCTCAGCATTTCACAGGATCTGCTCAGCACCCTGTAGCATTAGACGTGTAGTGTCTCTCACAACTGAGCACAGGCAGGGTATCTCAGTAAATAAAAGGGATTATTCACTGAGGATGCTGGATATACACAGATCCTGCAGCTCTCAAGCTCTCAGAAGTCCTGCTTCTCCAAAAGCCACCTTGGATTCAATGAAATTTAAACACTTGCTTAAGTGATTTTCTGAGCTGAGCCTGAAAGAGAAACACAACCACACATTTTCTGCCTAGCTGAAACACAGAGAAGGGTATGCAATCATGGAATTTCTACTTTCTTCTCTTTGTTCAAGTCTTAAATTCAAAATTAATATTATTCCAGCCCTTCCTAATGCAAGTAGAGATATCACAGTATAAACTAATGCATTGCTTTCTCTTTGAGCTAGCACAAAGATAGAACAAATTAGCAATTAGGGCCATCCATACTTGTAGGTTTCCTTCCATTCACCTGTGCAAGAGCAATTGATATAAATGGAAATTGCATAAATAGATTAAGGAAAGACGACATATAGATCATCCCATTTCCATCTTAATTCAGTGTTAACTTTGAAACTTACTTGTGCTCATTTAAATGCCAGCATTTCATTGTGAAATATTATACCACAAACATTTAATGAATGTGTGAATGTACAGTGGTGCCATTAAAAAATTAGCAACATATGAAATATTGTATTATTCTCCTATACTTAGAATGGGCCATATCTGTGGACGTGGTAATAACTGGCACCAGTTTAGTTTTTAGTGACCTCTAATGTACCTATTACATGTGGCTGGATGATCATTGCCATTGTTCCATTTATTTGGAAAATGCAAAATGTTGAATATGCTAGTTGTTTCATATTCTATCAAATAATTACTAAGTGAATGGAAATATTTCCTATTGTCTTTTAATCTTCAAGGTAAAGCAGAGGGGCAACCATGTTAGTCTGTAGCCACAAAAACAAGTAGCCATCCTTCAACAAAAACATTTCAAAAACAGATTTCAAAGAGAAACTGCAGAGCTACAATTCATTTGCAAACTTAACATCATTAATTTGGGCTTGAATAAGAACTGGGAGTGGCTGGCTCACGACAAAAGCAACTTTCCCTCTTTGGTTTTGACACCTCCTCATCAATTACTGGGAATGGATCACATCCACCCTTGCTGAATTCGCCTTGTCAACACTGGTTCTCCACTTGTAAGGTAACTCCTTTCTCTTCATGTGCCAGTATATTTATGCCTGTATCTCTAATTTTCACTCCATGCATCTGAATAAGTGGGTTTTTTACCCAAGAAAGCTTATGTCCAAATAAATCTGTTAGTCTTTAAGGTACGACTGGACACCTTGTTGTTGTTGTTGTTGTTTTTTAGGGTAAAGCAGTGCCATCATCTAAGAAGTTTCTCTCATTACAGTTTATTGGTTTCCAATAAAATGGCTCCAAAAAGCAGCAAAGGCAGTTGAGCCTGATACATATTTTGAATGACATTTTGTGCATTTCACAGTAATTACTGATACTGAAATATATTTATATGGACATATACAATAGAAAATGAAATTATCAAAAGACATACCTGAAGAAATTACATAGATATTGGGGGAAGAGTTGGATATGGTAAAATATTTGGGGAAAAAATGATTGTCCATGTTAATTCCAAAAAATTCCTTGTGGATTTATTTTTCTCTGCCTATGATCCACATCAATGGTGTAAACAGGCAGCAAAAACAAAAAAAAAGCTATTTGCAATGTTGCAATTTCCCAATTAAGTTTGTTAACCTTGTAAAAATAGTGCCCTATTTAAGGAAAAAGCAGACACAATGATATTTGAAAATGACATTTAGCATAATGGCAGCATGACTGATTAATCATTAATGCATTCAATTATTGCTACCTCTGATTATCAAATAAGTGATTGAACTAGCAGATCAGGCCCTTTTATACAATAGATCCAGGCAACATAATTCAAAAGATATGACAGAGGCAGGACTGTGAGGGCAGAAGATGAAATGAAATACAAGCTTTGGAATGGAATAGCACTTATTTCATATAGTGAATGAATTCCTTTTTCAGCAATATATTTAAAAGTTTCCAACCCAGCCAAAATAATAATAAAAAAAGAACAAAAAAGCATTTGTCTTTTTTTCTGCATATCCTTATGGGATCTGTGCCAGTTAAAACACCTGAAAAGAATGGCAATAAAAATCCGGTGGTTGTGATTCAGTGAAGCTTATAACTCTTTCTTGGAAACCTCATGAAACAGCAATGTGGTAAACACTTCTAATAAAGTTGCCTGCCAAAATAACTCTATCAAGGTAGATTATGTAAAGTTATATGCAGGATGTCATTAAGCAGCAGTAAATACTAGACTTATCAGAACTATTAGAAATAGCATTGTAGAAGTCAGTCTAGTGAAAGTGCAGCTGAATATGAGGAACAATATTTACTTGAGGCAGCTACAGAAATAGCTACAGTTTGCCCCAGATGACCCAGGGGTTATACTAGCTACAGAATGTCATTTTTCCAAATTTAAAAGCAAATGATTTAAATACACTGTCACACTGCTCTGTTATCAACTATCAAACTGTTGAAAAGTAACTTTCTCACCTTTAACTTCATCCTTCCCACCAACTTCAATGTTACAAACTTTTCACATTTAGGTTTTATATTTAGACTTTATTTAGTCAGACTAAAAGAAGGAGAAATATGCATGGAAGTAGATGGCACTGAAAAATGCCATCCAAAGAGTGGTATGCAATGTTGTTGTTTTGGCTGTGTTGATCCCAAGATATTAGAGAGACAAGGTGGGTGAGGTCACATCTTTCATTGGATCGACTTCTGCTAGTGAGGGAGACAAGCTTTCAAGCTTACCAAGCATGTCTCTCTCTCACCATCAGAAGTTGGCCCAATAAAAGACATAATCTCACCAAAGAGCTAGCATTCAATATCTTGGAAGCTACCTTCCAGAACAAGGTGAAGCCTACCTGCCCCTAGAGCTAACTCTTTGCACCGGGTATCAGGATAATGAAAAGAACTCTGCTTTACAAACTAGCACCGTGAAACTCATGTCTTTTCCACCAATAAAAAGCTATGACAATTTTGGATTAGAAAAGAGGATTAGAAAGAATAATGTACACTCTTCTGTTGTGCAATTACCAAGCTAATCAAACACTGAAAAAGCTGGAGATAATACTATCTGGAAATAAATAAGTCCATGTTTTAGCTCTACTCTGTTAGTACTGTATCTTTCCAATTTTTTTGGTCTTGGGTATAGTGACACACTGGAACTGGAAGCAACAAAATCAGGAAATCAGAACTAGTTGCTTTTTGGCTGTGCAGAGTATTCTGACTATTTATTGGTATGTAATTTCCATTAATTCCACAGAAGTTACATGCATATATCAAGGGAAAATGTATGCCAAGATTTTGTTTTTCTTCTGCCAAACTTTGAAACACGTTGAATGGGTCAAACATACACCACTACCTCGATATAACGCCACCCGATATAACACGAATTTGGATATAACATGGTAAAGCAGCGCTCCAGGGAGGCGGGGCTGCACACTCCGGTGGATCAAAGCACAATCAATATAACACGGTTTCACCTATAACAAGGTAAGATTTTTTGGCTCCCAAGGACAGCGTTATATTGAGGTAGAAGTGTATTTAGAGTTTTGCTAAAGCCTTAACTTGTCAGGAATTTGAAAGGATCTCTGAACTTCTCACATTCTGACTAGTCATAATATTAGCAAGCTTAAGTTTAACCTAGAAATATCCTTGTTTTGTTGACCAAGTATGATCTCAAATCCTAAATAATTTATACAAGAGCTTTTATTTTAAAAAAGACCTAATAAAGCGAATATGTGAAAGCACACATTTCTTTCCAGTTTCTATTATTAGAATTATTGGCCTTTGAACAAAACTGAAAATCATTTTCAGACTATGTATAGACAACCAATGAGCTGTGGTTGCTGGGAAAGTAGTAACAGATTAGACATGAAAAGAACATACATCTGGGGAAAAGCTCTAATGGCTAGTAAATCTCTCAGAGACTATTATAAAAGGGAAATGCACTGTATATCCAGATTCAGAGTATATCACATGTCAGTGGTGTAAATAGTGGTGTGTAGTTGCTCTGGTTTGAACATTTGTTATGAATTTACACTATTACAGTTGAATTTTTGGTGAATGAATGTTTATTATATTAACAGAACAGTCTTCTACCTATTTCTCTAAATAAGTTTAATAAAACGAAGAAGTAAAGATTGCTGTTCCCCTGCCATATTTCTTAAGATTATAAAGTTTCTTGGCAAATGAAACTATCTTTGTTTTCTTTTAAGATAATCTCAGTTACTCAGTTTTCAGATGGTGGGGTAAAAACCTGGCTTCATGGAAATCAATAGAAAATTTACCATTGATTTTGGTGATGCCAAGATATTACCATATATATTCTAACTATTGTTAAAGACCTGGATTTATGAAAAATTACTTTATTGAAAGTTATAAATATGCCTGGGGAAGCCTTCTGGGCTATGGCACACAGTTTGAGGATATAAATATTGTTGTTCTTCTTATGGGTCCTTATGAAATACTTGAAGTGCTTACAGGTCAAAGAAATAAAACTCCAATTATCAAAACAGCTCAAAACAGACAATTAGGGACAAATTCAGCTCTCAGTGACTCCAGTATAAATCTAGAGTGACCCCTGGCAACATAATCCAGAGTAATTCTTTAACATCACAAATGTGATGCTCAAATGTGACATTCATGAATATGTTTCAAAAGGTGGAGAAAGCTACTATGGGAGAGGCTGTTCTAGATTTGAGTTTGACAGATAGGAAGAAACAAGTTAAGAATTTGAAAGTGGAAGGCAGCTTGGGTGAAAGTGATCATAAAATGGTAGAGTTCATGATTCTAAGGAATGATATGAGGGAAAATGCACAATAAAGCTAATGGATTTCAAGAAGGCAGACCTTACCAAACTCAGGGATTTGGTAGGTAAGATCCAATGGGAAGCAAGTCTAAGGAGAAAAACAGTTCAAGAGAGTTGGCAATTTTTCCAAGAGACATTGTTAAGGGCACAAGAACAAGCTCTCCCATCACATAGGAAAGATAGGAAGTATGGCAAGAGACCCCCCTGGCATAACCAGGAGATCTTCAATTATATGAAACACAAAAAGAGTCCTACATTAGGTCAAGTTATAAGCAAACACCACAAGTATGTAGGGACAAAATTAGAAAGGCCAATGCGCAAAAAAGATTAAACTAACTAGAGATATAAAGGCAAACAAGAAAACATTCTACAAATACATTAGAAGCAAGAGGAAGACCAAAGACAGAATAAGGCCATTACTCAATGAAAAGGGGAAAACCATAACAGAAACTGTGGAAATGGAGAAGTGTTAAATAGGTTTTTTGTTTCAATTTTCACCAGAAAGGTTAGTAGCAATTGGACCTCTAACATATCTTCATAGTGAATGCCAGTGAAAATAAGGTAGGATCAGAGGCTAAAATAGGGAATAAGAACAAGTTAAAAATGACTTAGACAAGTTGGATGTCTTCAAGTAACCAGGTCCTGATGAAACACATTCTAGAATATTCAAGGATCTGACTGAGAAGATATCTGAGCCATTAGTGATTATCTTCTAAAAGTGATGGGAGAGATTCCAGAGGGCAAATATAGTGCCAGTCTATAAAAAGGGAAATAAGGGCAACCCAGGGAATTATAGATCAGTTATCTTAACTTCAGTACACAGAAAGACAATGGAGAAAATAATTAAGCAATCAATTTGCAGATTCCTAGAAAATAATAAGGTTATCAGTAACAGTTAGCATGGATTTGACAAGAGCAAATCATGTCAAACCAACCTATTGGCTTTCTGTGACAGGTGACAAGCTTTGTGGATTGGGGGGAAGCAGTAGATGTGGTATATCTTGACTTAGTAAGGCTTTTGATACTGACTTGCATGATATTCTCCTAAACAAACTAGAGAAATACAACCTAGATGAAGCTACTATAAGATGGGTCCATATAAGGTTGCCAATTTTGGTTGGACATATTTCTGGACGTTTCTTCATATGACATAATCTTTAATTAAAGATTAATTTTTAATTTACTGAGACTTCAGGCCAATCCTTGAGGGTCGGCAACCCTAGGTGCATAACTGATTGGAAAGCCATTTCCAGAGAATAGTTAGTGATTCACAGTCAAGCTGAAAGGGCATATTGAGTGGGGTCCTGCACAGATCAGTTTTGGGTTTGGTTCTCTTTGATATCTTCATCAATTATTTACATAATGGTATACAGAGTACACCGATAAACTTTGCGGACAATATCAAGATAAGATGAATTGCAAGTGCTTTGAAGATATACTAGGATATATTAGTGTTAGAGTAGAGCAGAAGAATTACTTCTCATGTCTTTTTTATATGCCAATTTGTCTCAATTTGAGTATTGTAGGGGTCGGCAACCTCTGGCATGTGGCTTGCCAGGGTAAGCACCCTGGCGGGCCGGACCAGTTTGTTTACCTGCTGCGTTGGCAGATCCCACTGGCCACGATTCACAGTCCCAGGCCAATGGTGGCAGTGGGAAGTGGCGCGGGTGAGGGATGTGCTGGCCGCAGCCTCCCGCCACCCCCTCTGGCCTGAGACAGCAAACCACGGCCAGTGGGAGCCGCGATTGGCCAAACCTGCTGATGCTGCAGGTACACAAACTGGCCCTGGCAAGCCGCGTCCCAGAGGTTGCTGACTCCTGGAGTATTGTGTCCAGTTCTGGTATCACATTTCACGAAAGATGTGGACAAATTGGAGAAAGTCCAGAGAAGAGCAACAAAAATGGTTAAGGGTGTAGGAAACATAACTTATGAGGGATGATTGAAAAAAATTGCCTTTGCTTAGTCAGGTAAAAAGAAGACAGAGAGGACACATGATAACAGTTTTCAAATACATACAAGGTTGTTAAAAGTAGGAGGATGAAAAATTGTTCTCTAACCTCTGAGGATAAGACAAGAAGCAATGGGTTTAAATTGCAGCATGGGTGGTTTAGGTTGGACATTAGGAAAAACTTCCTAACTGTCAGGGTAGTTAAGCACTAGAATAAATTGCCTAGGTCAGCTGTGGAATCTCCCTCATTGGAGAATTTAAAGAGCAGGTTAGACAAACACCTATCAGGGATGGTTTAGATCAGTGGTTCTTAACCTTTACTGAAGCCTGCACCTCTTTGGTTCTCTCACCCCTTATATGTTCTTGCATGCCTTATCAAAAATCAAAATATGTTCTTGCATCCCTTAAACCTAAAAAATATGTTCTCACACCCCTTAAACCTAGAAATATTTTTGTTTGTATATTACAGCAATCTTTAAAAAATGTATAATGTTAATAAATACATAGGTTTGATGAAACAAAGTAGTTGTACTTAAGTGCCTGTGCTTAATTTGTGTTTTCAATGATTTACATTCTAAAAAAATCTGGCATGTCTCGCATCCCCAGAAAGGGCATCTTGCCCCCTGGAGGTGTGGGCACCCCAGGTTAAGAACCACTGGTTTAGACAATACTTACTCCTGCCATGAGTTCAGGGAACTGGACTAGATAATCTCTCAGAGTCCCTTCCAGTCCTATGATTCTATGGTTTTATGACATTATAGGAACCTAGATAAAATTTCAGAGGTAGCCAAATGTGTAAGTTCCTTGTTCCTTTTAGAACTCCTGAACACCACTAATCAAAGTGGAATTACATTTTTATGTAATTCTAATTAGAGCTATAACTACATTAGGACCAGTGTTTGCTACAATAGACCCTCTCCTTATATCACAGAAATGTAGGTGTTCCTCAATTTACAAATTATGATATCTAATGAAAAAAAAAACTAGCAGACATAAGTGTGTGGATATAAACATTAATAATAAACATATACTAATAAACTATACATTTTCAAAAACAATGATAGAAGATTGTTCTTTTCTGAAATTTCACAGCCATCTTTGCCTCACTCATTTTTTATCCATTTTATGTACCTATGTTTTGTAATGCCAGACAGAAGGCTTCAAACCACTTCATTGATTGGAAGTGGTCTCTGTATAACAAAAGCACACCAACTTTTGGAAAAAATTGGAACTATTGCAATAATATATATCACAGGGGTTGGCAACCTCTGACACATGCCTCACCATGGTAAGCACCCTGGAGGGCCGGGCCAGTTTATTTACCTACTGCGTCCCCAGGTTCAGCCAGTCGCGGCTCCCACTGGCTGCAGTTTGCAGTCTCAAGCCAATGGGAGCGGGGGGAAGCCTGGCCAGCACATCCCTCGGCCCGCACCACTTCCCACAGCCTCCAGTGGCCTGGGACGAACCGCAGCCAGCGGGAGCCGCGATTAGACACGGCAGGTAAACAAACCAGTTTGCTGTCCCAGGCCAATGGAGGCAGCGGAAAGCAGCACGGGCTGAGGGAGGTGCTGGCCGCAGCTTCCCATCGCTCCCATTGGCCTGGGACAGCAAACCACAGCCAGTGGGAGCCGTGATCGGCTGAACCTGCCGACACGGCAGGTAAACAACCGGCCTTGCCCGCCAGGGTGCTTACCCTGGCGAGCCGCATTCCAGAAGTTGCTGACCCCTGTTCTAGATGCAGAAAGCTAGATTTTAACTGGCTCAGTTTAAGGGTATTTAGATAGCATAAGGAGCATTTGCTTTCCCTCTTGAACACAAGGAACAACTACAATCCCAGAATTCAAGGGGGAAATCACCAGTCTGCTAGCCATGCTAGACTATCCTAAAGAGTAAGGACAAAGGATATGTTTACTCTGCAAAATAGATGTGTCCTTAACTTGGGAAAACTAACCCACATTATCTAACTCCACTTAAAACAGAAGTGAAGGCACAGCAGCTTGTCTTTTAACTTAGATTAGCAGCTTGAATTAAAGCCTAAAGAAGCCTGTGGTTTAACCCAATGTAACCAACCAGAGTTAGGAACACATCTTTTTATAGTGTAGACACCCAAGACCAAATGCATACACTGTCTCTAAGATGGAAGTTCACACTGAACGCTTTCAAAAAAAAAAAAAGACTGCATTGTGTGCTCCTTAGTCACACAGAGTCACACCTCTCTCCTCATGTTGTCACACTGAAGTCAATGGGATGATCTAAAGTATAGCTAAAGGATGTATCCCACAGTATTATTTAACTAACAATATAGAATTATATAAAAAAGAGTATATGCAGTGGATGCCTTTTAAAATATCATGAAGTTGCCTTTTCAACTAGCTAATTGTGCTGCAATATTTGTATTATTCCCCAGCATAGTGAATATGTGAATACTACTTAATGTTATGTATCTTCAAAGGGAATTGAAGGGCTTTTAAGGATGGTCACTGTACATTAAAGCACAACAAAGGTAGAGATCAAGTTGAGCATTCCACCTTAACTTTTGCAGTGTCCTGAGTTTTCAGTGTTACATTAATACCAATTTGCTTATTGAATAAAATGATTGCATATGAGAATCTATGTGAAAAGCTGAAGAATAACTGAAAGAAAAACTTCACACAAGGGAACAAGGATGCACTGCTTGTTTTGAACCTGACAGTCTCCCATATTCCAACCAAATGAACATGCCACAGGTGCAACCAGGAACAGCAGGTGTAAAATAAAATGTTATTGTGATGGGAATAAATATGATTTGTTGTCTATAATGTATTCATCTCAAGACACTGGTGCATCTGTTATATATTAGCAGTCAGTGCTGTATTTTACTTGAAGTTTTGAGAATTGTAAATCTGAAGTTCTATACCTACAAGACTCTTAACCAGCTTCTCCAGTGCTTGACTCCAGCGCTGCCATTTTAAACTAATGAACTCAACCATTTACATTAGAAATACCAGGTATGTTCAGTAGCACAGGAGATCTGTCTGCTGGATGTACTAACTATTTAGCAACAGTGGAAGGAAGAGTTGGGAAGTTACACATTGGAAACCCTTGCACTCAGCACCTATGTTGCCATGGCTGCTCTCATAGATGGCACTGGCAGCTTTAGCTGGCATTGGCATCTCTCTCTACAACTTTCCCTCCTTCTGTATTCTTTATCCCTGTTCTCTGATGTGCCTATCCACCATATATTATGACAGCCTTGGTCCTGACCTATCTTTATATTACTCTGAGCATAATCAGCCGCTATGCTTCAGAAGTGCCTGTGAATCTTCCAGTCAAGTCAGGGACTTTAGCAGTTGTAAATGGCACATTATGTGCTTCTCCTTCTCATATGGGTTCAGTGACAATACCACTGGGTTCCACAGCTGCAGGTATGTCTTCTCTGTTGGTGAATAATCAGGTCCTCCTTTCTTATCTATTTATTATAATAGTAGTCTACCACCATAGTATCTCGAAGCTGGGGTTATTTTAAATTTGACATGATTTTAAACATGACTTTTCCTAAACCATCTTCAAAAACCCTATGTACGGGTTCTTTTAAGCCCATAAGTAGGCACTAGGTGTCCAGGAACACAGTCATGAGAAGTTCTTATCCAGCTGTCCCATGCATATGGCCATATTTTTGTTCCTTTATGTACTCTATGTTTAAGGCAACTGTACAAAGACAGCTAAATTGCCTCCTTGATATATCAGGGGTTGGTAACCTCTGGCACGTGGCTTGCCAGGGTAAGCACACTGGTGGGCCGGGCCAGTTTGTTTACCTGCCGCGTCAGGAGGTTTAGCTGATCACAGCTCCCACTGGCCATGGTTCACCGTCCCAGGTCAATGGGGGCGGCAGGAAGTGCCGCGGGCCTAGGGACATACTGGTCGTGGCTTCCTGCCATCCTTCATTGGCCTGGGATGGCAAACCGCGGCCAGTGAGAGCCACAATTGGCCGGACCTGCCAACGTGGCAGGTAAACAAACTGGCCCGGCCCGCCAGGGTGCTTACTCTGGCGAGGCGCATGCCAGAGGTTGCCTACCCCTGTGATAGATGTATCCTTAACACTTCAGAATCTATTTTACCTTTATTATGCTCAGTGAGAGTGATGATGTGTATCTAGGGCACTATACCAGTCAAAGTATTCTGCCTGTGGAGAACATTGCTTAGATTTGGAGTGTGTGCTCCTCCACATCAGATACAGTCCACCTTATGATGTAGAAGTTGGTGAGACCAGGCCCTATGTCCATGTCCCACCCTTTTTGGAGTATGTAGTATTTCCAGCAATGTCAACACCACCTTAACTTTTGTATTAGTAGAGCAGAATAATGCGGGTCCCTTGTTGGTATGTGAAATACAAATAGGGCTCTTTGTACCCTCGTTCACTTGCTGCACACCTACACAGTGCCAGACATAATCTGTTTCCCAGTATGAGGATTCTTTTCTGTTGTAGACTGCAGAAGAAGGACTGCCACAAGTAGAAACACCGGTATAGTATATTTCCTTAGGTACCCGATACCACCAACAGTGCCATATCTTTTAGCTTCTCAGGTGAATATGTTTGTGTAAATTTTTCTGAATCTGATGTTTATTTACCCACTATTTTGAAATGACTAAAGAGCTATTTTATAAATACTACAGTACATTTATTTAAGCACTCCATACAATCTGTGTAAGCACTTCATGGCTTTTGAACAGAAGGCTCCACGAATTTGCAACGTGCTGCACTTATTCACCCATTCTACTTGTTTTCCCCTTCACAATTTAAACAGAGATCAAGCCATGCTCTGGATTACTTTCTTGCCAAATTTCACTCTCTCTACTGCAGGGATCGGCAATCTTTGGCATGCGGCTCATCAGGGAAATCCACTGGCGGGCCTGGGCGGCCAGCACCTCCCTCGGCCTGCACTGCTTCCCACAGTCCCCATTGACCTGGAATGATGAACCACAGCCAGTGGGAGCCACGATCGGTTGAACCTGTGGATGCTGCAGGTAAACAAACCATCTCGATCTGCCAGAAGATTCCTCTGATGGACAGCATGCCAAAGAGTGCTGATCCCTGCTCTACTGCTTAAAGCATGGATCAGCAACCTGTAGCACATGTGCTAAAGGCAGCACGGAAGCCGATTTTTACTGGCACACTGCTGCCAGCTGGGGTCCCGGCCGCTGGCCCCACTCAGTCCGCCATCAGTCTGGGCTTCTGTCCGCCAGCCCTGCTCAGTCTGCTGCTGATCTGGGGTTTCGGAAGCCAGCCCCTTGCCAGCCAGGGTCAGCCCACTGCTGGCCTGAGTGAACAGAAACCCCGGCTAGCAGCAGGCTGAGAGAGGCCAGTGGCCAGGACCCCGGCTGGCAGGAGCCAGTGGACGGAACCCCAGACCTGCGGTGGGCTGAGCAGCCTGGGATACCAGCCACCAACCCCACTCACATCTCTGCTGGTCTGGGATTCCAGCCGCCCAGCCCCCTGCCAGCAGGAGTCTGGGCCTCTGGCCCTGTTCAGCCCTCCTGCTGGCCTAGGATACCTGCAGCCAGCCCAGGGCTCTGCTCCTGGTCTGGTCCCAGCGCTCTGCAGCCCTTATAAAAAATTATACCACAATTAGCTTAAAAACTTGAAAACTTTGTTTGTATATGACAGTAATCATTAAAACATGTATAATGTTAATAAATACATAGGTTTGATTAAACAAAAAAGTTGTAGTTACGTACCTGTGCTTAATTTGTGTTTTCAATGATTTACTGTCTAAAAAATCTTGCATGTCTTGCACTCCCAAGGGGTGCATGCACCCCAGCTTAAGAACCACTGCACTAAACCAATAAGATCTGCATTTTAATTTAATTTTAAATAAAGCTTCTTAAACATTTTAAAAACCTCGTTTACTTTACTTTACTTTTCTAGTGATAGAGAAATATCAGAATATTTGTGTTTGAATTCTGTCCCCCACTGTAGCTCCTTTAGATCTCTCCAGAGGCATAAAGGACCCACTAAGGGGCCAGATAAAGAGGGTGCCCTACTGGCATTCAGCTGATTAAGCAGTCCTATGTGGTCTTCCTGCACACCCCTTGGATATGGACAATAGAGGTGGGCCATGCATGAGAGCAAGAATCAGTGGAGCATGAGGCACTACAACTATTCTTGCCAGTGCAGCATCCCATAGATGTCCATACAAGGCCAGGGCTGGTCTAAGTTGCCCAGAATTCAAGGGACACAAAGGTCCCTTAAAGCCGCACTTGCCATTTCCTTGGCTCAGCTTTGCCTCGTGTGCTTTGCTTCCTTCAAGGCACAGAATCTGGCCCTTACTTCAGGTGAACGTTTGAAAGTTTCCATGGTTATCCTAATACCAGAACGTCCTGAGGGCCCCCTCATATAAACCTTTCTCCCTATCACCTACCTTTGCAGGGGTGCCTACCTTTTCTCTTTGGCAGCGGTAGAAGGAATAAAACTCTTCAGAAGATATTCAGCAGGCCTTCCCACTTCAGGCAGGGGTACATCATGGTGGATGTCAGGGTCAGGGGCGATCCCAAGCAGAAATAAACAAACATAACACTTGTTAGCCTAGGCTGTTACTGAGCTGCTGCTTTCTTGCTGAGTCAGCTAGCTGGGTAAAGCAAATTTCCATGGCTTCTGCACTGCAGAAGCTGGAAAATGTTTATAATTCAGTGGGGCTCTAAAAAGCTTGAAGTATTTCAGCAATACGAGTGCAACAGCTAACTGAAACCACTAGAAACTTTCTTGACACTTTTATAACTAAAATGGGCTCAACCAGCCTTTCAAATTTTATAAAAATGAAACTGCTTCAGGCACCAGACTCATCACACCCAGCTAAAAACTGAAGTGAATTTTAATACTGAGATTCAGAGTTTATGACAGATTTGGCAGCATGGGTAGAGCAACTGTTTTATAATAGCACTGAATAGTGCTTGTTTTTATTCCCTATTATTCTAGATACAGTAGAACCTCAAAGATACGAAAACCAGAGTTACAGACTGACCAGTCAACCGGACACATGGGGAACCAGAAGTAAGCTATCAGGCAGTGGCGGAGAGAAAAATATAAAAAACAAAAACCCACAAACAAACACAGTACTTACTTGTATTGCATCTTAAAGGTAGGCATATCTGGGCTGCCTGTCCCCACCCCCACTCACCACAAGGAGCAGTCACTTACAGGTAGGAGGTGGTGAATACTGTTTCTCCACTCCCTGCTCCTGGCTGGGAGGGGGACAAGCTTGGAAGCTCAGAGCGCTGGAAAGAAACTTCCAGAGCTGCTACTGAAACCTGTCCTAGAGCGTAAGCTGCTGGAGTCGAAGCCTGAGCTCCTCCCTGCACACTGTGCTCTAGCAGAGCACCTCAGTTTTAAAGGGCCACAGCCTGCACCCCACATACATTGACACTGTGGTGCCCTAGGGTGCCAGAAACAGCTGCCTGTTCACATCCCCATTTCAGCCACAGCAGAGCTATGAGCCCCCGCTCTGAGCAATCCTCCCTGAGGAGCATCCCATAACGGCTTGTTCAGAGTTACAAACATTTCAGAGTTACGAACAACTTCCATTCCTGATGTGTCCATAACTCTGAAGTTCTACTATACTGCGGGCCAGATTTTCAAGTGGGGAAAACTAGCTATGGAAGACAATAGAACTACAGCAATTTTACACCAACTGAGAATCTGCCTGATTACATCTACCTATAGAGAGAGATACGTGGGCCAGATTGTGAGACAATCCCTATCCATCCTTCCTGCAGACAGCAGAAGTACTCCAGATTACAGTGGCACACCTCAGAGCACAATTTGTGTAAACATTTGCAACTGATATAGCTAAAGACATCAGTAGAACAACACCCTTTCAGGAGTTCTCCTCCCTCCCCCTCCCCATGTTTGACCGTTGAACTCTTTCACCAACAGGAAGCAGGAATTTGCTTTGCATGTACTTTTTGTGGGAATTTTTAATTTTATGCCCATTTGCCACTGCTCATTTTCATTCCCACTGTTCCTAGCTTAATTGCTGTTGTCTTGATCCTGCACCATTGAAATCAAGTGGCATTTTTCCATTCATTCAAATGAGTGACGGATTGTGCCATATGGATAGTCAGCAGCTTAAATTAATTTCTTCAGCTGGTAGCCTGTGGAGACTCAATAAGCCTTCCTATCCTAGAGAGCTTCAGAGGCTAACCCCTGTGTCAATGGATATTTCTCCTTAAGAATCCTGCATGTCACCCATGCCACTACTTGGCAAAGTCAGACCTCTCCAAGCAAAATGGCCATATATGGCAATCTGACTGATGTGAATAGTGTTGAAGAAAGGGTTATGCATAATCAGTGCATCCCACAGAGGAATCAAGCCCTTCCACGGTGACACAGCCAGAGAGGAAATTTAAAGACATTGCACATATACAAAAAAGTCTGAGAGAGAGGTAGAAAGGACTGCTGCCCCATTTCCCAATGTTGGGACCCCCCCCCTTACACAACAGCAATGGGAAAATAGGGCATCCAGTACATCCAGTGAATAGGATCAAATGTTTCTGCCATCTCTTTTTGATCATTGATCTAGGGTAGACATTCCGTCATTATTAGTTTCAATGTTTGAGCTCTTAAACTCATGCAAGACTTCTGGAAATGTCTCTATTCCTCTCCTCTAAGAGGAACATTTCTATTGCCCTAAGGTTCTACTAACTCCTCCAAAACTCCATTGTGGAGAGGACCGCATCAGTGATATGTTGTATGTGGGAAAGAGGGAATATGATATGTTGTATGTGGGATCATCAGGCTCAATGTGTAATTATCAATGGCTTGAAGTCCAGTTGGCAGCCAGTATCAAACAAAGTGTTCCAGGGGTCTGTCCTGGTACTGGTTTCTTCAACATCTTCATTAATGATCTGGATTATGGGATGGATTGCACTCTCAGCAAGTTCACTGATGACACTAAGCTGGGGGGAAACATAGACATACTGGAGGGTAGGGATAGGGTCCAGAGTGACCTATGCAGATTGGAGCATTGGACTAAAAGAAATCTAATGAGGTTCAACACGGACAAGTGCAGAGTCCTACACTTAGGATGGAAGAATCCCATGTATTACTACAGGCTAGGGAACGACTGGCTAAGTGGCAGTTCTGCAGAAAAGGACGTGGTGAATACACTGGATGAGAAGCTGGCTATGAGACAACAGTGGGCCCTTGTTGCCAAGAAGGCTAATGGCATATTGGGCTGCATTAGTGGAAGCATTGCCAGCAGATCGAGGGAAGTGATTATTCCCCTCTATTCAGCACCGGTGAGGCCAAATCTGGAGTATTGCATCCAGTTCCCCCCACCCCACAGAAAAGGATGTGGACAAATTGGAGAGCATCCGGAGGAGGACAATGAAAATTATTAGGAGGCTGGGGCACATGACTTATGAAGTGAGGCTGAGGAAACTAGGTTTATTTAGTCTGCAGAAGAGAAGAGTGAGGTGGGATTTGATAGCAGCCTTCAACTATCTGAAGGGGGGTTCCAAAAAAGATAGAGCTAGCCTCTTCTATCCTCTTCTCAGTGGTGGCAGATGACAGAACAAGGAGCAATGGTTTCAAGTTGCAGTGGGGGATGGTCTATGTTGAATATTAGGAAAAACTATTTCAGTAGGAGGGTGGTGAAGCACTGGAATGGGTTACCTAAGGAAGCGGTGGAATCTCCATCCTTAGAGGTTTTTAAGGCCCAGCTTGACAAAGCCCTAGCAGAGATGATTTATCGGGGGTTAGTCCTGCTTTGAGCAGGGAGGTGGACTAGATGATGTCCTGAGGTCTCTTCCAACCCTTATCCTCTATGATTCTATGATTCACAATGTTTTCCTCCCCACTAGGTACTCAACAACTTTGAACTGAAGAGTGTACTGGAGGCTGGAAGGTGGAACAGTTCTGTGAAGTAGGCTGACCTTTCTCCCAGACATCTGGAAAACATTTGGGTAGAATAAAGCCTTGGCCACTTTGTTCTAAAGAAATTACATAAACAATTCCCTGGTTTATGGTACTCCCTTTCCCACCTCAATTCTTTACTTTGGAAGGACCTACTGCTAAACTTATCAGCTAAACTTTTTCATTGTATTTTTTTATTCTAAGAACTAAGACATTTCCATTTCCATCTGAAAATTGAATGCCTATTTTTACAAGCAACCATCAAGGCCACTGTGGGGAAGCTGTGCAGTCTCGTAGGTAGATCACTGGATATGGATGAAGGAGTCATAGGTTCTATTCCCTTCTGTATCACTGGTCTGCTGCATGACTTGGGGCAAGTCACATCACTGCCCTATGCCTCAGTTTCCCCTTCTGTATAATGTGGGTAACAATACTGACCTCCTTTCTAAAGCATGTCAATATCTGCTGATGAAAAGAGCTAGGTATTAATATACATTATCTGGAAAAGATTAAAGAAAAAGATACTTTTCTCCTTCCCCACCCTACCCCTTTTTCCTCTACTTCATGTGCTTGGAGCATTTGACCATGTGGCCTGCTCAAGCTCACAATGAAGTCAATGGAGGTTGATGGCATAAGGAGCTGAATCAGGCCCTCATTGTTAGTCAGTTCCACAGCGTTGTTTATGGTACACGCCATTTCAACAGGGCACTGCTTACCAGATAGCAACAGCAAAGATGAAAAAAACTGCAGAGGCAACAGGCATCGATTTGCACAAGGAGGAAAAGGAGGTGGGAATATGAGCAAGTTCATGGTGTTAATCACAGGCATATCCAGAAGACACTTCTAAAAGTCACAGGACAGGAGGAAACCCTTATAATTTTTAACATAATTAATGTTATTAAAATCAGGACACATTTTTTAAAGGGTACTGTATCAGAAAATGTTGTTATTGGTTTTTTTTAAATCAGTTTAAAAAACCGAGTTAGCAATTCCTCTGTAAGTTGCTAGGAAAACATTTATATTACAAAAGAAAGACATTATAGCTATTTAAAGTCTTATGATTTTTATACCCTATTACATTTTACCTATCGGTCTTATGATTTATTGACCGCCCAGTATAGATGGTTCTTTATTTTCTACTCATCCTAACCTTGGTCAAATAACACAACCCTACTTCTTTTCACAATATTTTCCTAATATCTCAGTTCATTTAATTCTATTGATCCACTGAAGAGTATGATGGCAATGAAACTGGAATTAATAGCACCCCCTCCCATTTTCCAATGCTAAGAGCTTTCCTATTTAATCGCTGGACCATCACACAAAATCACAAAAGTAGACAAATCAGACTGACCTTTAT
Organism: Gopherus evgoodei; assembly: GCF_007399415.2. Classification (NCBI taxonomy): domain Eukaryota; kingdom Metazoa; phylum Chordata; order Testudines; family Testudinidae; genus Gopherus; species Gopherus evgoodei. The sequence continues at coordinate 74,647,755 of NC_044322.1, forward strand.
CAGTTACCATTCTGTGGCAAAATTCAGCAAAGCCCAGAACATCATTTTCAGTTTTATGGCACTGTTTTCCTAAAAAATAAGAGAGGGGAAAAAAGGAACAACTGACCTCTGTTCAGCATTTACTTAAGCAGAATTGGCATTAATAGAGTATTCTGTCAAAAATTCAAGCTCAAGAAAATGTATGGCTTTGTCCACAGCAGCAGCTATCTTAGCAGATTGCACTGTCTCTGCTTCACACAAAGAGCATTGCAACACCATTAGTGGACATAAATAATGCACAAGCTCTTATGCAGTACTCAGCTAAGTGCATGGAAACCTTGGGCTCCTGTTGTCAGAAATTCAATGGATTAGTACCTAGATTTATTTTAAGTCTGTAAAGCACTTTGTTCTTGACAGCATTCAAAGTAGAAAGAGTGCTATCCTGAATGTGCATCTTAATACTGTCATTCCTGTCTTGTAAGAGTAGATGAAATATGGACTGCAATACTTTTTTAATATTTAAAAGTTTCCACTCCGCAGATGCAAAATATATATATTAATAGTTATCCACAGTTACCTTATTGATTTGGAAAAGCAAAAATGAGTTCTGTAATGCAAGCTTAGTAGAAGACACATCATCACAATTACGGATTAGTGAAACGGATAATGATAAACAAATTACTATCACTATCTTGAATATGCCTTTATAAAATAGATGCTCTGATGCCAGAATCCTGTATAAGTATCACGTTTACTCCTCCATTATGACGCAAATTACTTTGCTCTTAAAATGAGCATTACTGAGAAGAGATCATATGGTTGTGATGAGCATTACTGAGAAAAGATCATACAGTTAACAGAGAAAATCATGAATATTTTAATCTAATTAATAATATTGAAAACTCAGTAATTCCTTACTGATCACATACTGTGCAGGTCTTATACGGTCTTTTTTTAAAAGAAGTTTTCAATGCCAGCATTTTAAAACATTTGATAAATGTTCAAGAAATTGCTTCACCATAGCAATAGAGACTTGTGAGGTCTTTTTGCCTCTGGATGTGCTGGAGAGTTAAGCATGATAATCCTCCATGCATTGAGAGGATAACAGGACCCTTTCTGTAGATTAAAAGCTGTTTTCTATTGATATCAGGGTGGTAATGCAAGAACAGCAATATCTCATGTGAAGGTCAATCTTTCACAATGGCACTAAGACATAAAATCTTCATTTGAAATAACAGTTACCTTTTCTCTTATCCTGCATGGTCCATGAATTTCCACACAATTCATTGAACAGAAGTCAATGAACTATTCATTACTGAATCCTACAATTTCAAAGTCACAATATGTGCATCATTAATGCCCATTTGAAAATAAATAAATAAATAATAATAATGATAGACAAATTCCATAGGTCTGAAACATACTAAAATCATATTGCAGTATTCACATAATAACCTTTAAAACAAAGATTGAATTGTTTTGTTGCAGTTTCTTCTTATATCTGTGGCAAACCCTCACTCTCCACCAAAGCCAAACTAAGTAGTTTATTTATCCTCTTTGTACTGAAAGCATCTGAGCTTATCCACTAGGACACGAGGTTCTGTATTAGGTACATACTTATATTACATTCATTTTAATTGACATTATATTAAAAATTCCGTTGAATTCCTTGTGATTTGTTCATCATAAATACAAGCTCTCTTAGAATTCGAATGAAAGGTTGCGTTTCATTTCAGCATATATTCTTTTGGCTATCTCAAGGATATATATAGGGATCTTATTCTAGAATATTATAAATTATATGCTGTAAATTATTCAGCAGTGAGTTACGATAGCCATCTGCACTCTAAATGTAGGTTGTGATCATTTTAACCATGATTACAACAGGTACCAGAGCAATAAACAACTTACATGCTGTGATCAATAGGTGGCGCTTTTCCCCTTTCTGAATGCCGTTATCACTTATCCATACTACGGATTTTTTTGGTTTTTGGTGGGTTTTTTTTTTTTTTGAGTATTTAACATTACTTATGAAAATACAGAACATTTTGACCAATTCATAGTCCTTTTTTCTCCCTCATTCCGGCCTATTCAAGAAATGCATGTGTCTCAGATTTATCATTATAATTTTAGTATAGAAGTTAGGAAATGTTGGGAAATGGACTTGTAATTGTACGTCTGATATGATTTTTCATAACTCCTTGATAATATACATTGTATATAATCAGTATTTAGGATTCAGCCACAATTGCCAGGGATCTGAGAAACAAAATCAAAGAGGGGTTACATTTTCTTTTTACACAAACCTAGGTGAAACTTACTAGCATACTTAAGAAAATGTGATTCTTGATACAAAAGAACGCCAAACACATATGACCTTTTTGTCATCAGTGGCGCAAGGATTTCACCCCGAGTTCCTGCAGGAAAAATCCACTCTCTTCCTACAGAGGGGGAGTAATTTAAGGCTCTAGAAACTTTGCGACAGAAAGACAGAATATACAGTTGTATAGATATATACACATACTTTGTTCTATACACATAGAATATTCCGCCATTTTTTCTCATTTCTGAACTCACATTTCTTAACGACGAAGAGATAATTGATTAGCAATGCGAGACATTTTCTTAATGCTTGAAGGCAAAGTTAATTTTCTTATCTAACTCCAGTTATCAATACAGTGAAATGAAAATGACATTTTAGGAATAGAATTATATCATGATAAGAAGTTTTGGCCATAACTAGGAGTTTTGTGTTGATTAAAACTGAAATTAGGAAGTAAAAACAATTTCTCTTTCTTTCTTCAAAGAGGTTGTCTGCCACCACAGGAATCATGACAATGAATATCAGGTAGTTTATGATGGTATTAGAATGGTGCATTGTGTGAAAATAGCCTCGTTCCATATTCTTGCTTTGCATTTTATATACTTGAACAACATTACAAGATTTCAAGAAAAAAAGAAGTCATGTAAAACCAAGTACAGAATGTAGCAACATAACATTTATATAGAATGTTAGTTGTTAAGATCACATGGGCATAAATAAACAAAATAAACTTGATTGGTTTTCTATATATTCTCTCTCTCTCGCACACACACACACAGACTCTCAGAGTATTAAAATTCAGAATTTGAATTCCTAATCTCTTTCAAAAACTTTTGTAAGAGAGTTTTGTCATAAACAGATAGCTAAGGGTTAATGTCTCTTTCACCTGGAAAGAAGTAACCTGAAACACCTGACCAGAGGACCAATCAGGAAACAAGACTTTTTCAAATCTGGGTGGAGGGAGTTTGTGTCTGAGCCCTTTGTTCTTTGGTCTTGTGCCTGTACTCTCTCTCTCGGCTATGAGAGGATTTCTGTTTCCTGCCTTTCTAATCTCCTGTTTCCCAGTTGTAAGAACAAAAAGATATGTTTGTTTTTTTAATATTTACATGTGTGTAATTGCTGGAGTGCTTTGAATTGTATTCTTTTTAAATAAGGCTGTTTATTCATATTTCTTTTAAGCAATTGACACTGTATTTGTCACCTTAATACAGAGAGACCATTTTTATGTATTTTTTCTTTCTTTTTATATAAAGCTTTCTTTTTAAGACCTGTTGGAGTTTTTCTTTAGTGGGGAACTCCAGGGAATTGAGTCTGTGCTCACCAGGGAATTGGTGGGAGGAAGAAGTCAGGGGGAAATCTGTGTCTGTTAGATTTACTAGCCTGACTTTGCATACCCTCTGGGTGAAGAGGGAAGTACTTCTGTTTCCAGGACTGGAAATAAAGAGGGTGGAATCCCTCTGTTTAGATTCACGGAGCTTGCTTCTGTGTATCTCTCCAGGAACACCTGGAGGGGGAAGGGAAAAGGTTTATTTCCCTTTGTTGTGAGACTCAAGGGATTTGGGTCTTGAGGTCCCCAGGGAAGGTTTTTGGGGGGACCAGAGTGCCCCAAAACACTCTAATTTTTTGGGTGGTGGCAGCTTTACCAGGTCCAAGGTGGTAACTAAGCTTGGAGGTTTTCATGCTAACCCCCATATTTTGGACGCTAAGGTCCAAATCTGGGACTAGGTTATGACATGAGTGGCAGTGGTGAGATAGATAGAATCCAGAAGCCAGTAGGAATATTATATTTTTCTTTTCTCTGCTAGGGGCTTTTAAGCAGAGAGAAACAGTTTGGTTTTAAAAGGAACCAGAGAGAATTTTTTTTTCTCTGCTCTCTCTTGCAGTTTCTGGCTTGCATATTAAGCAAGGAACCATTAAGCTGTGACAAAAGGGTCTTTTGTGACACAATAGCACTCCCATTAGGAGTCAAATACCAGTACTATTCACATGCAAATAAAGTGGTTTTTCTGGTTTACTTTACATTTAAAAGATTAGCTAGAGGAAGAAAGGGAAAAAGGCACTGTTGCTAGGCAGACCCCAGGAGGCAACAGAGAACCTGCAGTTCAGAAGATAAACACCGGAGGGCACCCCAACAGAAGAAAACAGGAACCATGCCTAACAAGACCAAAATGGAGGCCAAAGTACAAATCAAAGAAGCTGAGCACAGGCGAGATATGGAAAAAAAACTACAAGAGATGGAACTAAGAGAAAGAGAAAGAGAGGCAGCCTACAAAAGAGAGCAAGCAGCCAAAGATGCAGACCACCAAAAACAGCTGGAAATAAAAGAGAAAGAGTGGGAACTCCAGAGGGAAGCCCACCGACAGGCCCTGGAATTAGAAAAGGCTAAGCAAAACACAGCCAACCCTAACAACCCTGTGCCAATGATTGTTCCACAGCACAGGAAATTTCCCACCTACAAGGCAGGTGATGACACCGAGGCCTTCTTGGAAAATTTTGAAAGAGCCTGTCTTGGGTAAAGCATCTCTGAAGACCAGTACATGGTAGAATTGAGGCCACACTTCAGTGGACCTTTAGCAGAGGTGGCAGCTGAAATGCCTAAGGAGCAAATGAACGACTATAAACTTTTTCAAACCAAGGCCAGATACAGAATGGGGATAACCCCGGATCATGCTCGTCGGCATTTCAGAACCCAAAAGTGGAAACCAGATGTGTCATTTCCCAAACACGCCTACTACGTTGGGAAAAATTATGAGGCCTGGATATCAGGACACAATGTTAAATCCTTGGAAGAACTGCACCTCCTCATACAAATGGAGCAGTTCTTGGATGGTGTTCCTGAGGACATAACACGGTACATACAAGATGGAAAACCCAAAAATCTCACCGAGGCGGGGGAGATTGGAGCCAGATGGATGGAAGTGGCAGAAAGCAAGAAAGCTATTGTCAAGGGGAACGAATACCCCAGAGGGCACACCGACCATAAACCCTACAACCGAGGACAGCCAAAGACCCCACATAGAACCCAAGTAAAGCCACCGACGCCCTATTCTTCCACCTCACCAGTCTCCAGTAACTCACCTCGACCCAGTGACCCATCAGATGGAAGATGCTTTAAGTGTAATGAACTGGGACATATCAAGGCCAACTGCCCAAAGACCACCAACCGAGTGCAGTTCATTACACCACCATCACACCAAAGATCCCCAGGCCCAGATGCCTCTCAAATACCCTTGGAGCGAAGGGAAAATTTGAGAGTGGGCGGAAAGAAGGTTACTGCATGGAAAGACATGGGGGCACAAGTGTCAGCTATCCACCAATCCTTCGTAGACCCCAAATTCATCAACCCAAAGGCCAAAGTGACAATTTACCCCTTCATGTCACAAGCTGTAGACTTGCCTACAGCTAAACTGCCTGTCCAGTACAAAGGCTGGTCAGGAATGTGGACTTTTGCAGTCTATGACAACTATCCCATCCCCATGCTACTGGGGGAAGACTTGGCCAACCAGGTGAAGCGGGCCAAGAGAGTGGGAATGGTTACACGTAGCCAAACCAGGCAAGCTTCCAGTCCCATTCCTGTTCCTGAGCCGTCCACAGGCACCCCGTCTGTGTTACCAGAGATCCAGACAGAGGTAGTGGACCCAGATTCCATGCCAACCACTGAAACAGCCACAGCACCTCCAGTCCCAGGCCCGGAACTGGAACAGCAACCAGCACCAGCAATTGCAACCACATCTTCAAACTCAACGCCAGTGGGCGCCAGCGAGCCAGAACTGGCAGAAACAACAGACACCCATACCCAAAAGGCTCAGCCCGAGCCTGAAATACCCTCAGGTGCACCAGTGGAGAGCGGTTCACCAGCAACGGAAACAAACCCATCACCTACATCGCTTCCAGAGGGACCAAGCCCACGTCCACAGTCTGAGGAAGAACTGGTGACCCCAGCCTCACGGGAACAGTTTCAGACTGAGCAGGAAGCAGATGACAGCCTTCAGAAAGCTTGGGCGGCGGCATGGAACACCCCACTGCCTCTCAGCTCTTCTAATCGATCCCGGTTTGTTATAGACCAAGGACTTTTATACCAGGAGATTCTTTCTGGTGGACACCGGGAAGAATGGCAGCTGCAAAAACAGTTGGTGGTTCCAACTAAGTACCGGGGTAAGCTCTTAAGCTTAGCCCATGATCATCCCAGTGGCCATGCTGGGGTGAACAGAACCAAGGACCGGTTGGGGAAGTCCTTCCACTGGGAGGGGATGGGCAAGGACGTTGCCAAGTATGTCCGGTCTTGTGAAGCATGCCAAAGAGTGGGAAAACCCCAAGACCAGGTCAAGGCCCCTCTCCAGCCACTCCCCATAATTGAGGTCCCATTTCAGCGAGTAGCTGTAGATATTCTGGGTCCTTTCCCAAAAAAGACACCCAGAGGAAAGCAGTATGTACTGACTTTCGTGGACTTTGCTACCCGATGGCCAGAAGCAGTAGCTCTAGGCAACACCAGGGCTAACACTGTGTGCCTGGCCCTAACAGACATTTTTGCCAGGGTAGGTTGGCCCTCCGACATCCTTACAGATTCAGGATCTAATTTCCTGGCATTGACCATGCAAAAACTGTGGGAAACGCATGGGGTAAACCACTTGGTTGCCACCCCGTACCACCATCAAACCAATGGCCTGGTGGAAAGGTTTAATGGAACTTTGGGGGCCATGATATGTAAATTCATCAACGAAAACTCCAATAATTGGGACCTAGTGTTGCAGCAGTTGCTGTTTGCCTACAGGGCTGTACCACATCCCAGTTTAGGGTTTTCAACGTTTGAACTTGTGTATGGTCACGAGGTTAAGGGGCCATTACAGTTGGTGAAGCAGCAATGGGAGGGGTTTACGCCTTCTCCAGGAACTAACATTCTGGACTTTGTAAGCAGCCTACAAAACACTCTCCGACACTCTTTAGCCCTTGCTAAAGAAAACCTCAAGGATGCTCAGGAAGAGCAAAAGTCCTGGTATGACAAACATACCAGAGAACGTTCCTTCAAGGTAGGAGACCAGGTTATGGTCTTGAAGGCGCAACAGGCCCATAAAATGGAAGTATCATGGGAAGGGCCATGCATGGTCCAAGAGCACCTGGGAACTGTGAACTACCTCATAGCATTTCCCAATTCCTCACTAAAGCCCAGAGTGTACCATGTTAATTCTCTCAAGCCTTTCTATTCCAGAGATTTACAGGTTTGTCAGTTTACAGTCCAGGGAGATGATGCTGAGTGGCCTGATGGTGTCTACTACGACGGGAAAAAAGACGGTGGCGTGGAAGAGGTGAACCTCTCAACCACCTTGGAACGTCTGCAGCGGCGACAAATCAAGGAGCTGTGCACTAGCTTCACCCCATTGTTCTCAGCCACCCCAGGATGGACTGAACGGGCATACCACTCTATTGACACAGGTAATGCTCACCCCATTAGAACCCCACCCTACCGGGTGTCTCCTCATTCCCAAGCTGCTATAGAACGAGAGATCCAGAACATGCTACAGATGGGTATAATCTGCTCATCTACCAGTGCATGGGCATCTCCAGTGGTTCTGGTACCCAAACCAGATGGGGAAATACGCTTTTGCGTGGACTACCGTAAGCTAAATGCAGTAACTCGTCCAGACAACTATCCAATGCCACACACTGATGAGCTATTGGAGAAGTTGGGACGTGCCCAGTTCATCTCTACAATAGACTTAACGAAGGGGTACTGGCAAGTACTGCTAGATGAACCTGCCAAGGAAAGGTCAGCATTCGTCACCCATGCGGGGGTGTATGAATTCAATGTCCTTCCTTTCGGCCTTCGAAATGCACCCGCCACCTTCCAGAGGCTGGTAGATGGTCTACTAGCAGGACTGGGAGAATATGCAGTTGCCTACCTCGATGATGTGGCCATTTTTTCAGACTCCTGGCCCGAACACCTACTACACCTGGAAAAAGTCTTTGAGAGCATCAGGCAGGCAGGACTAACTGTTAAGGCCAAATAGTGTCAAATAGGCCAAAACAGAGTGACTTACCTGGGGCACCAGATGGGTCGAGGAACCATAAACCCCCTACAGGCCAAGGTGGATGCTATCCAAAAGTGGCCTGTCCCAAAGTCAAAGAAACAGGTCCAATCCTTCTTAGGCTTGGCCGGGTACTACAGGCGATTTGTACCACACTACAGCCAAATCACTGCCCCACTCACCGACCTGACCAAAAAGACCCAGCCAAATGCAGTTAAGTGGACTGATGAGTGTCAAAAAGCCTTTACCCAACTTAAGGCAACACTCATGTCTGACCCTGTGCTCAGGGCCCCGGACTTTGACAAGCCATTCCTAGTAACCACGGATGCATCTGAGAGTGGTATAGGAGCAGTTCTCATGCAGGAAGCAACGGATCACAACTTCCATCCTGTTGTGTTTCTCAGCAAGAAACTGTCTGAGAGGGAAAGTCACTGGTCAATCAGTGAAAAGGAATGCTATGCCATTGTGTACACCCTGGAAAAGCTACGCCCATATGTTTGGGGATGGCGGTTCCAGCTACAAACTGACCATCCTGCACTAAAGTGGCTTCATACTGCCAAGGGGAACAACAAGAAACTTCTTCATTGGAGTTTAGCTCTCCAAGATTTTGATTTTGAAATTCAGCACATCTCAGGAGCTTCTAACAAAGTAGCAGATGCACTCTCCCGTGAGAGTTTCCCAGAATCCAGTAGTTAAAAAGTGTTCTTAAAATGTAGAAGTCTGTTAGTTATATACTTAGTGGTATATGTGAAGGTGCATGTGTTGTATTAATCTGTTTATTTTAAAGTTCTAGGAGGAAATCGCTGCCAGTGAGCTTCCCCACTGTCTGCAATTTGGGGGGCGTGTCGTAAACAGATAGCTAAGGGTTAATGTCTCTTTCACCTGGAAAGAAGTAACCTGAAACACCTGACCAGAGGACCAATCAGGAAACAAGACTTTTTCAAATCTAGGTGGAGGGAAGTTTGTGTCTGAGTCCTTTGTTCTTTGGTCTTGTGCCTGTACTCTCTCTTTCGGCTATGAGAGGATTTCTGTTTTCTGCCTTTCTAATCTCCTGTTTCCCAGTTGTAAGTACAAAAAGATATGTTTGTTTTTTTAATATTTACATGTGTGTAATTGCTGGAGTGCTTTGAATTGTATTCTTTTTGAATAAGGCTGTTTATTCATATTTCTTTTAAGCAATTGACACTGTATTGTCACCTTAATACAGAGAGACCATTTTTATGTATTTTTTCTTTCTTTTTATATAAAGCTTTCTTTTTAAGACCTGTTGGAGTTTTTCTTTAGTGGGGAACTCCAGGGAATTGAGTCTGTGTTCACCAGGGAATTGGTGGGAGGAAGAAGTCAGGGGGAAATCTGTGTCTGTTAGATTTACTAGCCTGACTTTGCATACCCTCTGGGTGAAGAGGGAAGTACTTCTGTTTCCAGGACTGGAAATAAAGAGGGTGGAATCCCTCTGTTTAGATTCACGGAGCTTGCTTCTGTGTATCTCTCCAGGAACACCTGGAGGGGGGAAGGGAAAAAGTTTATTTCCCTTTGTTGTGAGACTCAAGGGATTTGGGTCTTGAGGTCCCCAGGGAAGGTTTTTGGAGGGACCAGAGTGCCCCAAAACACTCTGGTGGTGGCAGCTTTACCAGGTCCAAGGTGGTAACTAAGCTTGGAGGTTTTCATGCTAACCCCCATATTTTGGACGCTAAGGTCCAAATCTGGGACTAGGTTATGACATCTCTCTCTCTCGCACACACACACACAGACTCTCAGAGTCTTAAAACTCAGAATTTGAATTCCTAATCTCCTTCAAAAACTTTTGTAAGAGAGTTTACATAGGGAACCAATGTGTGGATTGTGAATCGTTCTTCCCAATACAGAGGCAAGGCCCAGGGCACCTACACAGCTGTGCCACAATGTCTATAATACATAGGCTCTACAAGTAGATATAATTTTTGTATACCCCAATTCTGCAAACACTCTCATACAAACACTATGGACACAAGTTTAATGAAAATATTTACATACATTAGATTACTTATATGCATAAGTGCTTGTGGGATAGGGGCCATAGTTTGCAGATGTACTAATTATCCCCCTTCACTTCTCTGAAGCACAAAAATCCCTCTAGTACAGTTCAGGATGAGCTGTGTCTTTTCTCAGCTTTCAGTCTTGTCAAAGAATACCTCTTTCAACTGACAGGCCTACTCCTGCACTTATGCCACTTTTAGAGTAGAATACCATGCTATGGCACCTCCCATTATCAATTGCATTACCTCAGCAGGTCCCTGCAATAGACTTCTTTCCAGTATCTGTGACCAGTTTGAAAATGCAGTGACAGAGAACAGTTTATTTAAAACAAGTATCTTTTTTTTGTCCAGTACGGGGGACAAACAGAGAGAAATGAATTAAAACAATAAAAATGTAAACACATGTTTCCTGGCTTAAACTTGGCATTTGCCTCATGCTGGTAAGTAGGCTTAACTTAGCCTTGGTACCCCTTCCCATTCTCCTAGGGCCCAAGTTGAAGCCTGCTTTTCTGCAGAACGTCTCTCTCTCTTCTCTGACATTCAGCTTTTTAACCACTTGCAAGTCCTTATTTGAGAGTTCCCACCTTAAAGACCTTGGGATTTCAAGCTGAAACCTTTCCCCCACCCACTACATCTCAACCCTCCCGTGGGACCAACCAGACCCTGATTCCATATCAGTGGTGGTAAACCCCAAAGAAATCACCTCAATTTTCTGATGGGATACTGGAAATTGGAGTAGTCTACTACCATTAAATTTCAGGTCCTGCAGACCAAAGCTAACTAAACCTGCTTTAACGCTTAGTTATCCCCAGCAACACAATATCCACTAAAGACCACAGATATTGATAAAATTAATGCAGATAATTCCCACAGTTTTCATTCCTTCCCCCTGTCTTCAGATGTTCAACTGCATGTGTGTGTTCTTTCTGTGTGCTGTACTGGCTCTGGCCAGATAGCCCATATAGCAGGTTCCAAAAAAGCTGTTCAGTAAGACCACAAGACTTGGTTTAGTAGCAAAGGCACCAGGCCAGGTTTATTGTCGGTGAAGCATGGTGCTAATCCTTCAGTGCAATGGTTACAGGTACACTAACGTATGTGTGCCCATAACAATGGACCAGCTCAGTCAATGTTGGGACTTTCCACTGCCCCCTAGGTCAGACAAAGTGTTAAAGCGAGGTATTTCAACATTTATAGACTGAGACAAACAATCTGGGATAAACAATTTAGGTATCATCTTATGCATTTTTCATGACATGTTTGCCACCTCCCCCAGTGCTTTCTTATTGATGTTTCAGATAAAACATTCCTATTCACCACTTGTTTTTGTACTTTTACTCCTGATGTTTCAGACAAAATATCATGATTGATTACTTTTGCCATACCATAGTATCATGTGGTAAGTTGGGGTATTCTTGTGCTGATCTGCTGGAATGTGTTTACATATTCAGTGTGTTTTAGCAATGCTAGCAATACTGGTGCCAAGTTCGTGTACCAGACACCAACCTGCAGGCAAGCATCTGCTTTTGACATGACCCGACTGTTGCTCATAGCATAACTTTTGCTGACTTTGGTTCAGGCCTCAGTCCTTGCACCAGGCCCATGCTTCAGGGTGTCTTTCTTTCTACTACATTCCTTCTACACCCCTTCCCCGACCCCAGATTCCCACAGAAAGTACAAGCCTGAAACAGTACTCCATGGTGCATGGTGAATTCTTACTGAACGGTCTCTCCATTTCCCTCACATCTCTCACAACAGAACAGAACTGGTACCTCTGAATATGCAGTCTTAAGTAGTCTAGAGAATTTGCCCTCTAATTTAATTAATGCTGTTTGATTACTTTTCGCTTTAGGCTTGGATAGTAAAAGAGTCTGGTCAGTTTCTAATCAGCTTTCCCTTTCTGGTCCTCATGCACAGGCATTCAAAGGCTATAATGATGGGCACCAACGTGGATGAATGAATGGATAGAATGTGAACTTGTTCTTCTTTAAAAAAAAGTTCGACAGGTTTATTTTGTTTTGTTTTGGTTTTTTTTTAATGTAGAAATGTCTCTCTTAATCTAAGGTTTTATAAGAGATTGCTTTCACTAAATGTACATTGTTGGCCAAATTTGACTACCATATGTCTTTATAATCCTGTGAAAGTACATTAAAAAGTCATATTTGCACTAGAGAAATATGGTTTTCTGCATCAAAGCCATGAGGTAGGATTTTTGTAGTTTACCAGTGGGAATTTTGCCTTCTCTTTTAAAATATATAATTATTTCCTATGAATATGTTTGTTTACTGTATACTCTGTAATATTCTTAATTTACCAGGCAAATCACTACTTCACTTTGTTTTACATAATAGCGATGATTAGCTGTGAGCTTGGGGATACATTTTCAAAGTGTTTTAGAATTTTATCTATTACACTCACTTTGATTTTATGGAAGTCGGTTGGTTAAAACTTCATGAAATACCCTAAAAATGTATCACTTTCTGTCCATGTCAGGAGTCTTCTTTCTGGTGTTTATTTTAAAAAATTGAAAGTTAGGGTTCTTGCATGCTTTCCTACTTCAAAGTAATATTTAAAAATAAATATTACTAATTAATAGTGGAATTGTACCTTTACAAGGAATTTAAAATGTTCAGGAACAGAAAAAATACATTTCTATTCTTTTGTTCAGCGGTTTTGAACAAGCTGCTAATAATGCTCAATTTGCAATGCAGAGTGGATTTAAACCATAGCCTGCTCTTCCATAGCAAAAAGGAAAGAATAACAGACTCTGACCAAGGAAGCAGAACTGAAATGGATGCCACAGAGAAAAAAGTAAGGTAGATAAGTAAACCCACGCTACAACTCAGGGAAGTGAGGACCGGAAGAGGAAGCAGCAATTAGATAAGAGGAATAAAGTTGGTGGCATATAGCTCTGCCAGCATGTGGAGATCTATGGAATTAGACAGCGAGCTTTAAGAATTACTGGTGGGCATTCCACACTAGTGTGTGTCCCACACAAGCTGTGGTGGGATAGGTCTGCTTTAATCTGTTATAAATCAGGATGCATGTAGAAATACTTCTGGGAAGTGTCTAAAATGCTCATTTTACATAGTTTGCTTCTTAAATTGATATTAAAAGGGGAAAAATTCCTCAGATTTCCAACACAATTTCAACCACATCCTTCCATCAAACTCTCTCTGGAACACTCCCACACCAGCATCAAGTTTCTGGACACCATGATTGGCTTCAACAAAGGAATCCTATAAATAACTATATACAAAAAAACCCACGGATCAGCACACTTACCTCCAAGATCTAATAACCACCCCAGATACATCAAGAAATCTGTTATCTACAACCAGGCATTTAGATACCATAAAATTTGCTCCAAACAGAAAGTTCAGAATACACATGAAAACACAGTTAAAACCACCATCACTAAACAAGGACACTCCACCAGAGAAGTAGATTGCATCATGGAATAGGCTCATCCTGGGAGAAACTGTTTCAATGCAGGAAAATAAAAAACACCACTGACTGCATACCCCTAGTTATCACTTTCCACCCCACACTAGAACTCAAATGGGGCATCATCAAATAATTACTGCCCATAGTTGATGGGAACTACATCCTGAAAGAAATCTTTTCTGAATCTCTTCTCCTGGCCTTCAAACAACCCCCAACCTCCTCAAGCTCATCTTCAGAAGCAAGCTCCCAACAGACCAGGACACATCAACTCAAAACAGCACCAGAGACTGCCAGAACAACACATGCAAAACCTGCAGACATATATCCACTGATCCAACAATCAGCATTTCCACAACACTCCTTTCAAAATACATGGGTCCTATCACAACATGTGGTGCATCAGATGCCCCAACAATAACTATGTGCGTGAAACCAGACAATCAGTACACTCTTGAATGAACTCACACAGAAAAATGATGAAAGACAAAAATACCATATCACCCATGGGTGAACACTTTTCACAAATCAATCTCTCCATATCTGATCTCTCAGTCCTTTTCCTCAAAGTAAACCTGCACAAAACACCTGCTAAAGACAAGTTTGGGAACTTAAAAGCTTAACTCTGCTAGGCACTAAATACCACGGACTAAACAGCAACACTAGTTTTATAACTCATTACAACAATTTTTAACATACTCTATTGCCTGCTATGGCTTAACTGCCCATTTCATTTTAAATAGTCTCCTAAAGCATGTGTGAACCCCTCATGCTTAACAATCTGTTCTAATTTGTATTTAGTCCAGACACCCTGAGTATCTTCTCCAGACCTGAAGAAGAGCGCTGTGAAGCTCAAAACTTTTCCATTTGCCAACAGAAGTTGGTCCAGTAAAAAATATTACATCATTTATCTTGTCTTTCTTATATCCTGCGACCAATACAGCTACAACAACGCTGCAAACAAGAAAAAAGGGACAGTCATGAAAAAATAATAGAATAGATTTTCAGAAATATGGATAAAGTGATGAATAATTCAAAGAGCTTTAGTGTTTAAACTAAATAAGTAATATATAATGAATTAGTGTAATAATAACCAGTTAAAACCTAAAGTCAGAGTTGTTATTGTCTGACCGGTAACAATCAAAAGACAAGATTTTCTAATAAATAAAGATGATCCAATCATTTAAATATATAATCCCTAATCTACACTAAAAGTATAATAGATTAAACGTATAAGGAAAGGCATGGCCAATGAATACTATATCATTTAAATTATCTCACTTATACAATAGTTCAGTTTATTTGACACCAGTCAAAGAATTTCATTGCCAGACACCATTCTTCAATCTATTTCACCTACTAAGAGCTAATCATTCTGTCCAATTTACCATTCATAATTTGCATAGTATACTCACTATTTCAATCCACATTTTATGTTGTAGTTTCTTATCTCAACTTTCAGAGCTCATCAAAAATTTAAATGGGAATCTTGCCACTCCCTCAATAATACATACAATATTGGTGCATTTTCCCAAAAATAGAGGAAAGTTAAGGGACTCGATTTACTAATTTTTGATGGTTGCAGTAGAAAAAATTTATTTGAAAAGAAAAACATCAAAATTATATGATTTTATATAAAGTTGTTTCAGTGAGGCCATGATAGTTTTAGAATCAATTCCTTGACTAACCACAGCATTAAAATGGAGGTAGGGTCAGAGCAAATGCCTCAGTATGAGCCTCTCCAATAACAATGCAACAGGGAGGCAAAAAAAAAAGGAAATTAGTTCATGCTGTGTAAAGCAGTTTTATACTTTTGCACCCTGCACTTGGGATCTCAGCAGTTGTTGGTACTGATATTGGTCCTTGGAGGATTCTGGGTACTTGTGGATGGAACTGTGATTAATTTAATAGAATATTTATTTATCATTTGGGTGCCATATTATATTGATAATATGCATATAATGGAACCTCAGTTTAATCAACAATTAGAGGTTCTGTCTCTTCTAAGATATGAAACTATCCCCATTATCCACTCATCTTCCATACCTATAACATCTTCCTGATGTCTTTATCCACTACAACACCTGATCAATGCATTTCTGTGTCTCTATATATTTGTGTGTGCTCCTGGGTATACTGTAAACCCTAACACATAGGAATGATTAGTGACATTAATTCTGCAGAAATATCGTTAAAGAGAGGTTCTTAAAACTTTTAATATGAATAACATATACCAGTCAGAATGGAAGATTCAAGGGTTATTCTTCCCCTCAAGTCAGCTTAAAAATGGATGTACCTGCTAAGGTACAGGTAAAAATGGGTATTTGGGAAATCAACTCATTTATCTCCAACAAAGCAGCATTTATTTACACCACCTATAACTCTAGCCCAGAATCTTTTCTTCTAATTTAGATTCACAAACATCATTTTGTTAGAAATGGAAGTGAAGGAATTATAAGGAATTGAAAGAGCAGCATTATTTTACTAATGGAATGAAAAGGACTCTAGAATCAGGTCAGACAAAACAGAGTTATTTGATTTAATTTGGGTGCATTATAAATCAAAATATCCCATAGTGTTACAATTAACTTAATAAATAACAAATTAGAATATTGGAAAGTAAGGAATGATATATTGTTTCTAGATTTTTCTGTCTGTGGGCATTCCATGAATAATGAACACTGACTTATCGGAAATGGAATAATCGCATTACGGTTTAAAATCCATGACAGTGTAATTGCCATCCCCGTTGCTCAATCACTTCATCAGAGCTATAATATTAAGCATTTAGTCCACATCAGGTAAATTATCTTAACAAATATTTGCAGTTACAGTTGCTTCATATTTTAAGTGTTGTGCTCATGAATCAATCACATCATAAGTCCAATAGGGTTTTTTTAGGATAATATATATATATATATATATATATATATATATATATATATATATATATATATATATATATATCATGATATATCTATTGATTTCTTCTCACTGATCTTCAGTTGATATTGGTGTCTAATTTGACCTTAGTAGTATAGGCTCTTCTGTAGTATGTGAACACAGCAGAAGCAAAAGACAGAGCAGTTAAGGGAGGCATATTAGTTGCCTGGTTCATAAAACTATGCCTGCCAGGCTCAAATACATCTTTTGTCTGCCTTTGAAACATGTCATGAATGGTGCAAAGCTAAGAAGTGTTAGCTTAACCTCTTGGCCTACTATGAGAAAAAGAACCAAAATAAGCCTGTTTTTATCTCTGTGATGTGAGGGGAGAACATTGGAATGGAGGAGAAAGAGAAAAAATAAACATTTTAATTCTCCAGACTTTAAGAAGCATGCCCACATAATATCTTTGTAGCTCTATGGCTGATATGAGCAAATTGTAATAGAGTGCTATGGACACTAATGAAAGATTACCTTACCCAACTTTATCTGTTAGGCCTCTGATGAAGACACTGTATGTTGACATTGATGAACTCTCTGGATATTAAGTATCAGAGGGGTAGATGTGTTAGTCTGGATCTGTAAAAAGCAACAAAGAGTCCTGTGGCATCTTATAGACAATCAGAAGTATTGGAGCAGAAGCTTTCATGGGTGAATACCTACTTCATCAGATGCAGCTTATGCTCCAATACTTCTGTTTGTCTACAAGGTGCCACAGACTTCCAAGTCTGGAAAAGATACAGAAACTGATGGTGTCTGTGGTTGATGATAGCCCCTTGCCAAATATTCTTCCCCCTGTGCTGATTCTTTTATGCATCATCATTGATAGTATTGACCACAAGATTTTGTTGACATGCTAGCAGATATTAGCATGGGCAGCTACAGGTAGCGGTTATCCACGTTGGTGTGGCTTCTCATTTGGTGTACATTAGACCATAAGAACGGCCATACTAGGTCAGACCAATGGTCCGTCTAGTCCAGTATCCTCTCTTCTGACAATGGCCAATGTCAGCTGCTTCTGAGAGAATGAACAGAACAGGCAATCATCAAATGATCCATTACCTGTCAGCCATGCCCAGCTTCTGGCAATCAGAGGCTATGGTTACTCAAAGCATCGGGTTGCATGTCTGCGCATCCTGGCTAATAGCCATTGATGGACTGATTCTCCATTAACTTATCTAATTCTTTTTTTAAAACCATATAGGACCTTCACAATATCCTCTGGCAACAAGTTCCACAGGTTGACTGTGTGTTGTGTGAAGAAGTACTTCCTTTGTTTGTTTTAAACTTGCTGCCTATTAATTTCCTTGGGTGACACCTGGTTATTATGTTATGTGAAGAGTAAAAAAAACCAACAACACTTTCTTATTCACTTTCACCATACCCGTCATGATTTTGTAGACCTCTATCATATCTTCTCTTAGTTGTCTCTTTTCCAAACTGAAAAGTCCCAGTCTTTTTAATCTTTCTTCATATGGAAGCTGATCCACACCTTTAATCATTTTTGTCATCTTTCTCTGCATATTTTTCAAATCTAATAGAGCTTTTTTGAGTTGGGATGACCAGAACTGAGTTCAATATTTAACGTGTGGGTATACCATAGATTTATATAGTGCCATTATGATATTTTCTGTCTCATTTTCTATCCCTTTCCTAATGGTTCCTAACATTGTTAGCTTTTTTGACAGCCACTGCACTCTAACATCTCTTTCTTGAGTGGTAACAGCTAACAGAGTTTCCATCATTTTGTTTGTATAGTTGGAATTATGTTTTCCAATGTGTATTACTTTGCATTTATTAACAGGGAATTTCATCAACCATTTTGTTGCCCAGTCACCCAGTTTGGTGAGGTTTCTTTGTAATTCTTCAGTCTGCTTTGGCCTTATCTATCCTGAGTAATTTTGTGTCATCTGCAAATTTTGCCACCTCATTGTTTACTGCTTTTTCCATATAATTTATGAATCTGTTGAACAGCACTGGTCCCAGTACAGTTCCCGGTGGTACACCACCATTTACCTCGTTCCATTCTGAAAAGTGAAAATTTATTCCTACCCTTTTTTTTCTGACATTTAATCAGTTACTGATCCATTAGAAAACCTTCCCTCTTATCCCATGATGGCTTATTTTTCTTGAGAACCTTTAGTAAGGAACCTTGTCAGAAGCTTTCTGAAAGTCCAGGTACAGTATATCTACTTTATCACTATTGTCCACGTTTGTTGACCCCCATCAAAGAATTCTAATAGACTGGTGAGGCATCATTTCCCTTTACGAAAGCCATGGTGATTCCTCCCCAATATATTGTGTTCATCTACATGTCCGTTCATTCTGTTCTTTACTATAGTTTCAACCAATTTTCCTGGAACTGAAGTTAGGTTTACTGGCCTGTAATTGCCAGAGCCTTTTTGAAAAAATTAGTGTCACATTAGCTATCCTCCAGTCTCTGATACAGAAGCTGATTTAAATGATAAGTTACAAACCATAGTTAGCAGGTCTGAAGTTGGGGTGCTGCTAAGGCATCCTGTTGTTCCTCCCGGAGTCATGTGAATGACTGGATTCAAACTGCTTTGGAATGAGTTCCATAGCCTATTTCATGTGGATCAACAATGTGCAAGGATCTCCATGTGTAGACTAAATTCAGTAAAATGGATGAAGCATTTGGAGATCCTAAAAGGTGCTATAGATGTGCAATGTATTATTAACAACAAAAACTCTGATTTTGCCAAATCTCTTAGGCAGAAAATATTTGTAATAAAATATTAACTAACCTATCCCTGAACCAGACAAACAATTGTAAAGATTTGTATGATCATCATCATTCTGGCCTCTGAAGATCATTCTAATCTTAACCAAGCTGAAATTGATTTGAGTATGAAAACACAAACAATATCTTTTGCTACAGTGTATATTGTAAATAAATTGCTTAAAATCACCCCAAAGCGGGTCATCGCAGATTAAATAATTTACAAGTCTTTCCAATGTTCTAAATAAAAACATATAATTCCTATTTTATATTTACATAAATAGTCTGCATAATTGTTTTAGCAAGGTACTGCATAGGATGATTTGACTAATATTAAATATGTATGACTTTCCAACTATTCCCTATGGCTCTCAGAAACAAGATGCATCTCGAGAGACTGGTAAGCAAAGTTTAAATTTAAAGAAGAAAACCCTTAAGGATCCAGGCATTTTTTGTTCTGTTTTTAATTGGTGAAGTCTAATTTTTACCTCAAGTAAACATATAATAAATAATTATTATTTGAAGGTTTACAAATAGTGTCAATGTTAAATATATTATTTGTGTATCTTTTTTCCCCAGTTCTATTTACAGTTCTATATCCACCCAAACAATAGATATGACATGATTGATCTTAACTGTATTGACTTTTTACACCATGGCTCATGCTGATGAATTAAAGATTTCCAGTATAGCCGACCAAATAACAAAAGGTTTGTTTACACTTGGAACTTGGGATGTGATTCCCAGCTCAAACAGACATACTCACATTAGTTCTCACTAATCTAGTGTGCTAAAAACAGTGGCATAGCTATGGTACCATGGGCAGCAGCTAAGGCTAGCTACCCGCCTGGGTGTGTATTTGGGTTTGTAATTGGAGTGTCTGGGCCCTCCCCACTCATTGATGTTAACATGGCTAAACTTCTATTTTTAGTGTGGTAGCTCAATAAGAGTTAGCACAATTATGTATCCTCAGTCTGGGAATCACATTTCCAGCTGCAGCTATAGACATGCCTTAAGTATGTGTTGATGCTTTGGAAGATCCTAATGATGCTATCTTTCAGGAATTGTTAATGCCAGCAATAGTTGCAGCTAACAATCAATAACTAATATCAATAACAGTTAAATAGGACATGTA
Organism: Gopherus evgoodei; assembly: GCF_007399415.2. NCBI lineage: Eukaryota > Metazoa > Chordata > Testudines > Testudinidae > Gopherus > Gopherus evgoodei. The sequence goes on from NC_044322.1 coordinate 74,668,354, forward strand.
ACATTTGGTTCATGCTGATAGGAAGTTAATCGTATGTTTTGCATGAAAGACTCTCAAGGCCTATAATATGGGGGGTGGGATAGCTCAGTGGTTTGAGCATTGGCCTGTTAAACCCAGGGTTGTGAACTCAATCCTTGAGGAGGCTATTTAGGGATTGGCCCTGTTTTGAGCAGGGAGTTGGACTAGATGATCTCTTGAGGTCCCTTCTAATCCTAATGATCTATGATTCCATGATCTATGAAGCAGGCATTAACATTGATGGGCTTGATCTTGCCTTTGCTATTAATTGAGAAGCCCAAGGAATTTTGTAGAATGTTGGCAGAATGAGGCACAAATGGGCATAGAAAACAATCATATGTGAAGTTTCAAAGTCTGTCCCTCTTCAGTTTGCAGGTTCACTCACTACATCATTTCCACTAATGTATTACCTAATCTGTTTGTATATCTGAAGTGATGGTACCTCGACCTTTAGTCGTCTGATCCATGACACCACTCTACTTGTTAGTAAGATAGTTTCTTAATGAGGACCCCATTCTGCATTCCTTGAATAATCTATGGGAGTTGATGAAATGTAAGGAATACAGAATCCTGATTTCCCTACTTATGTTGACTTCTCAGAGCAGATACAAAGTCCTGTTGCATTTGTCAGAACACTCTGGCAGACCAAAGCAGGCAAAAAACTGTTGGGAATTCCCCAGCACAGATGGGAGAATGTAAAGCCAGCTGCCCCTGTGGATGTCTGAAGTGTCATCTGGGGTCCAGAGTCATCCTCAGGACCTGCGTAGAAGGCCACCTTTTCAGCTCTCTCTGCACAAAATAGTTGGACCCAGGGCACTTTAATTTCCGCTAACCTGCTTAACCTACAATAGCAAGAGGTTTGGGAGTTTCTACTCACTCGCTAGTTTTACATCAGTGTAGATCATTTGGCATCATTGCAGTTATTCCCAATTTACATTGGTGTGAGAAAGAATTTTTCATTTTCCTGTCTCTCTGTGAAACATATCATATGGTTCTAGTAAGCAACACCTATGCTGACCCCCTCCTAAAGCTTAGTATGTGAAACACAAAAGTGAAAAATGAATGTATGGGGGTGATAACTCTTATATTATCCTGATTCCATACATTACATGCAGATGCTGGATATTTTCCAATTACTCCACTAAACAGAAGCCAATGTTTATTCATACAATGGGCAGAAAAAGTAAAAATAAAATTTGAGGTAACTTCAATGTGAGCCAAGTAATATAATTAATCTATAATACACTTAGTGAGATGCAGTAAGGCTTGCAGATGTATACACAAAAAGGAATATTCTAGTTTCATATTTATTATGGGCTTTCCTGATTTAAGACACTATATATTGAAACTCAGCAAACAGTCCCTTATTTCCATAAATGTCAACAGTAGAGAGAGAGAAAGAACCGCATAATAGTCAGTAAGCTCCCTGCAATTAGAGAATAAAGAAACACCATTGAACCCAAGAAATAGTTCAGAGGCTATTAGAAAAAAAATCAATAGTCTTAAAAATAATAATGCAAGGATGATATTCTTAAATGCCATCCACTGTACTCTTGCTGCATGAAACCATCAATGTGTAGTGTTCCAGTAACATGTCAATAATATGTTCAGAGGGCGACATAATAAATAGCCAGGTTTACACACTTTACTCTAAATATCTTGAAGGATATTCTGACATATGAAAAAGAAAGAATAAGTAACCTTCCTTGAGTCTTTACTTTTCAAAGAGATTAAATATAGAATGACACTATATAGACCAGGCTTGATTCTCCACTGCAATTTTATCTGTGCAAAATAAGGGCAAGCTGGGTGCTGATAGGGAAACCCCCCCGACCCCACCTTACCCAAAGCCCCAGGTTTTTTTCTGAGAAGAAAGTAAGAGTAGGCCCTTAGCTAGAAGCAAGAGTTTTAACTCATGCTAAACTTGTTTTTCTGTACAAAGGGCATGCTGAGGCAAAAAAAAAAAAAAATGTTGTCAGGGCCCCAAAAAGAGGAACTAGAATTGGATAAAGGGGAACCAGAAAATCTGTTAAGTTATAACAGCTTTTAGTTTATTATGGTTTATTAAGTTGCTTGTGTGGGCGTAAAATATAACTCATGATCATTTGACCAAAGTTACACCAATAGGTATTTTTGGACCCAAGTTCCTCAAAATTTGCTTCAGAACACAGCTGCTGAAACCGCAAGTAGGTGGAAACCAGGTGTCAAAGTCCTGACAATTACAAAAACCCATAAAAAGGGGAAGTAACAAAGAGCAGGCTTGCAAATTAGCTCATAACCGGTATATTAATAGTAATTGTTTTTAGCAGATGGTTAAAAAATGTCATTGTATTAACCAAATATGGTATCCTCGGATGTATAAGTTCATAAGGTAATGTGCGGTTTTTGGCTTTATAAACCCAGGTATCACTGCTGTAAGGTAGAGCGACTTCCCCTTGCTAGGGGACTTTGTCGTCTCTCCGTGCATATGCATGTATTCTCTGATTAATCAATAAAGGAGCCTCAGGCTGTCTGATCAACTCAACACGGTGGTGGTCATTTTCCACGACAGTGCTCAACCCAGGTACATAATAGTAGAGATTAATGCCCACTTTGCACAGGTGCAAGAAGCTATACAAGGGAGATTCAGGTCCATTATCTGTTTAAAATGTTGATCCTTATCTCACACAGTTAATGGGAGTTTTGCCATTCACTTCAATAGGAATCAGGACTGATGGCTTGAGCCTACAAGGTGCTGACCACCACCTGCTCTATGCTCAGCAAACTCAAATATCATTGACTTTACCAAGAGTTGGTAGTGGTTAGGAAATATTTAGATTCCCCTGGGAAATGGTCCCTAAAGGCTCATTCCTGTTCCCATTGCAGAAACAGGTCCTAAACGAGTGATTGTTAAATGCATGTGTGCCGGGCTAAATATGCAAGAGTAGACAAAATCGGAAATATGCTAAGAGATCACAGAGGCTGAACCAGGAGAACTTCAATTATCTGAAACTCAAAAAAAGAGTCGTACAAAAAGTGAAAATTAGGTCAAATTACAAAGGATGAATAAAAACAAATAACACAAGTATATAGGGACAAAATTAAAAAGGCCAAAGCACAAAACAAGATCAAACTAGCTAGAGACATAAAGGGTAACAAGAAAACATGCTACAAATACATTAAAAGGAAGAGGAAGAAGAAGGGCATGGTAAGCCCATTACCCAATTGGAAGGGAAAAAACAATAACAGAAAATGTGGAAATGGAAGAAGTGCTAAATGACTTTTTTGTTTCAGATTAGCAGCCATGGGCCATCTAACCTAGTGAATGCCAATGAAAATGAAATAATGTGCAATGAAGGGATCTGGGGCTAAAATAGAGAAAGAACAAGTTAGAACTTAGACAAGTTAGTTGTCTTCAAGTCAGCAGGGCCTGACGAAATACATCCTAGAATACTCAAGAAGCTGACTGAGGAGATATCTGAGGCATTAGTGATTAGCTATGAAAACTCATGAACCCGAGAGAGATTCCACAGGACTGGAAGAAGGCAAATATACTGCCAGTCTATAAAAAGGGAAATAAGGACTATCTGGGGAATTTCAGACTAGCCAGCTTAACCTTAGTATCTGGAAAGATAATGAAGCAAATAATCAAGCAATCGATTTGCAAACACCTAGAAGATAATAAGATTATAAGAAACAGTCAATCCAACCTAACAACTGTTTTTTACAAGATAACAAGGCTTCAGGATAGAGAGGAAACGGTGGACATGGTATATCTTGACTTTAGTAAGGCTCTTGATACTGACTTGCATGACCTTCTCATAAACAAACTTTGAAAATACAGCCTAGATGAAGCTGCTATAAGGTAGGTGTGTAACTGGTTGGAAAACCATTCCATGACAGTAGTTATCAATGGTTCACAGTCAATCTGCAGAGGCATATCAAGTGGGGTCCCCCAGGGACTGGTCCTGGGTCTGGTTCTATTTAATATCTTCATCAATTATTTAGGTAATGGCATAGAAATTACACTTATAATATATATGGATGACATCATCCTGGGAGGGATTACAAGTACTTTGGAGGATAGGATTAAAATTCAAAATGATCTGGACAAACTGGAAAAATGGTCTAAAGTAAATAGGATGAAATTCAAGAAAGACAAATGCAAAGTACTCCACTTAGGAAGGAACAATCAGTGGCACACATACAAAATGGGAAATGACTGCCTAGGAAGGAGTACTGTGGAAAGGGATCTGGAGATCATGGGATCACAAGCTAAATATGAGTGAACAGTGTAACACTAGCAAAAAAACCCAAACCAAACCAAAAACAAACATAAACCCAAACACTGTACTGGGATATATTAGCAGGAGTGTTATAAGCAAGATATGAGAAGTAATTCTTCTGCTCTAGTCCATGCTGATTAGACCTCAACTTAAGTATTGAGTCCAGGAAAGATGTGGACAAACTGGAGAAAGTCCAGAGAAGAGCAACAAAATTGATTAAAGCTCTAGGAAATATGACCTATGAGGGAAGATTGAAAATATTGTGTTTGTTTAGTTGAGAGAACAGAAGACTGAGAGGGGAGATGACAACAGTTTCAAGTACATAAAAGTTTATTACAAGGGAGAGGGTGAAAAAATGTTCTCTTTGACTTCTGAGGATAGGACAAGAAGCAATGGGCTTAAATTGCAGCAAGGGAGGCTTAGGTTGGACATTAGGAAAAAACATCCTATCAGGTTAGTTAAGCACTGGAACAAATTGCCTAGGGAGGTTCAATGATTAACTTAAGTACAATATTCCTACTGTTAAACTGGTCACTGTGCATAGTAACAATCATCATCAAGGGCAATTATTTGGAATGTATTTCATAGTGTTTATGCCATGCAGACACAAATGGTGGGGAAATGCTGTATATCTGTTCTGCTGCTGCCTTGGGAACACAATAATGGCAAAAGGAACTGGCCAATTCTACCCTAAATTAAATTTGTTCTATTTTCTTGTGTTAATTCCCTTAAGATCTGGTCCTCAGGAGATGCGAGTTTTTCCATTATTTAATGAGGCTTTTACCACTTCCCCTGAGAGACTATACTGCAGTCTAATAAATCACACCACTACAACACTTTTTCATTCTAAAAACTTTCCTTTTGAAAAATTTCAACCCAGGACATCTAGTTATATCTTCGTACAAAATATTTTATTAATACATTTTATATCATTTGTTTGTCAAATTAACTAATGAATAAAAGGTCATACAGCCAGAATTGCAGATTAAAAATATTCTACTGTACTTTTGAGAGAGAGTCTACTAGCTCTGTTCTCAAGCCATTTTGGACTTTGATCATTCAAAACCTGGTCTATTGAGCTCAGTTCTTGAACGAGTCCAGCTGCGAGCATAGATAGAGTATGTAGTTTGTTCCAGGCATAAGTGCTGTACAGCAAAATATATGTCAGGACTTTCAGCTGTACTCTACTTCCAGTGTACCAAAGGGCTATTCAAAAGCAAAATCCTTTCCACATGAAATATTTAGAGAAAGAAGAAGAACTTATAGAAGAAGAACCTACTGTGTAGTCCAACCTGCAAGAAAGAGACACTAAGGAGAGGCCTGTCAAGGATTTAAAAAGCATAAAAACATAAGAACAGCCATACTGGCTCAGACCAAAGGTCCATCTAGCTCAGTGTCCTGTCTTCTGACAGCGGCCAATGCCAGTGCCCCCCATCCCCTGCTGCCTACTCCCAGCCTCTAGCAAACAGAGGATAAGGACACCATCCCTGTCCAATAGTCATTCATGGACCTATCCTCCATTAATTTATCTGGTTCTTTTTTTTAAAGAGGGTATGTCAGGTCTCAGAACAGTTAATTTGTATTCCATACTAGCCCAAATAGCAGCACATAATTCTCACTTATTTTACTCTAGCCAACAATACTTACTCCAGCTGAGATCTGCTATGTACAAGAGGTTCCTCTGGTGAACTATGAGGAGCTAGTGACAGGCAATCAAATGACACACACTAGCAAATAACAAATCTTCCTTCTCCTGGTCTAAGTGTTCTTGCAATTATTTACTGCTAATCCAGTGGAAATGATAGAGGCCAAAAAGGATTGATGAATATAGGAACTACTCCTGCTGCTCATTTGCTTTGTGTATTTTAATTCTAAAGGAGTAAGGTTTTTTATTAAGTTCCTATTGTATATTTCTCTGAACCAAACACCTTTAAACGGGGCGCAACGTGTGCTAACTAAGCGTGAGGTTTTCAAAAGCACCTAAATAATTTAGGAGCACAAGTCCCACTGAGAGTCGATGAAAATTCCACCGTAAATCATTATTTAATTATTAGGATTATTTTACAAGCATTTTGATTTTAAAGTAACATTCTTTCTGAGACATACTAAGAAACAATATAGAAGAGGGATTTTGCCTCATAGTACTGTAGATTTGACTGTGAAGTTTAAAGATGTTATAATTATGGCCAGATTCTCAGTTGATGTAAATCAGCATAACTATTGACTTCACTGGAGATATGTCAATTTACACTAGCTGATAATCCAACTCATATGTTGCTCCTTAAGGTCAAAATATGAGCATGAACCATGGATATAAATAGCCTTCTTTTCAATGGGCAGATCTTAGGGGGAAAATGATTTTATTTTAAGGAGATTCCTGGTTTCACACACACACACACACACACACACACACACACACACACACACACACACACACACACACACACACACACACACACACACACACACAGAAAATTAGAATGATAAGAACCCTACACACAGCTTCATTGCATATACAATAGCTTCACTTGATTTCCTTTTTACATTTCTATCAGACTAGATATCTATTCTAGACAGACTATCATTTAAAACAAGAGACATACCAAATCAGTAAATGAGGTTATATTACTAATTAGCATATTTTCTCCCATTACTCCCAATAAGCTACAAAAATGTGACTTCCATTTTATCACAGATGAAACAGTTATCTTTCAGGATTTGAAATTTCTGTGATCTTTATGCTTAATAAGCTCAGTAAAAGGCATTCAAATTATATCACTTTTGTCTTGGAAGTTAAATTGGGAAATATTGTATTCTCTGAGATGATAAACTCTGTAGAAGATAAATTATCATGAGAAATAGTTTTAATTGATTTACCGTAATAAAAGTTATGTGACTTTGAAGTGCAAATGACACATTAAAATGAATCTACAGTATGTTGATAATAAAGTGGCTTCTTTATTAATGGAAGTACTGACACTGCAGATGCTTACAAGAGAGTTATCTTCTATTGTTAAGTGAGAAACAATCGATGGAAATTGAAGATATAGTATATTTAAATCCAAGCCCAACATTTCTACTGCTGTGTGTTTTATAAGGATCTTGAAAGTGGAATGCAATGTATTTAAGCACCAACAAGTACAACATATGGTCAATTTGATCTGAAAGACTCAGCATGGGGTTGGAACTCAGGAAGTCAAGATCTAATTCTGACTTTGCCACTGACATACTCTGTAGCCTTGCACAGTTCATTTATTCTCTCTGCCTCAAGATCCCCATGTGAAGAATGGGGCTAATAACACCTATCTCACACGGTGGACTGTGCTGCATAAATGCTTCTTCCTCTTCAAGAGACTCTAGAATCCGTATTCAAATTGGGAGAAAAGTTCAGGTATGGTCCCACTTCTGGGATACAATCCACCTGAAGAGTCTCTTCACAGCCTCCTGACTATAACTGACATGAAGGTCCCACAAACCCACTGGATTTAAACTGATCTCTCTGTTCCTCCATCTCCCCATTTTGTTCTTTTCTTCATTTCCCATTTTCTTGCCTTCTATTTCTTACCTTATCATTCTTTTTTCTTTTCTCCTAATCTCTGTGTTTTCCTCTCCAATCATTTTCTTCCTTTTCCTCCCAATTCCTCCCCTTCTTTCCCAGACCTTCTCATCTTTGTGTTTCAGTGCCCCAGTACAGACTTACAGAGTTACAGAACTCACCTTCTCTTTCTTCACATTTATCTTTCTAGCCTTTCCTTGACTTCCCCATCAAACTTACTATCTCTAACGTCTTCCTACAGTGTGTCTTCTCCCAGCTATCCTCCTTTCTTGCCCAGTTTCTTACTTCCACTCTCCTGTGTTTCCTTCTCTTTTCCCCTGCAATTTCTCTCTTCTCCCCATTTTCCACTAACTGCCACTCTCCCTCCATTAACTCAGTATCATTGTTCTCCCATCTCTCCCCAGTTCCTCTTCTCACTCCTTCCCTTCCTGACAGTCTACTTTCTTTTCCCTTCACAGTTATGATTTCCAGTTTTCTGATATCTACTTGTATTCTTCCAATCAGTGTAGTTATTTTCCTTTACCCCCAAAGGACTCTTCCTCTTTCCTCCACCCTACACTCTCAGTCTCGCTCACATAATTTCTACCATCTCTCTCTTTTCCCCCTTCCTGATATTCCTCAAGGGATCTATATTCTTTTGCAGGTTGAACCAGATATTTAAAGAATGGTTCATCCAAATGCTTCTGACACCTATGACTTTTAGGCTATAATACAGGGATCGGCAACCATTGGCACATGGCCTGCCAGGGTAAGTATCCTGGCCAGCTGGGCCTGTTTGTTCACTTGCCGTGTCTGCAGGTTCAGCTGATCGCAGCTCCCACTGGGGGCGGTTCACCACTCCAGGCCAATGGGGGCTGCAAAAAGCGGCGGCCAGCACATCTCTCTGCCTATGCCACTTCCCACTGCCCTCATTGGCCTGGAGCTGTGAACCGAGGCCAGTGGGAGCCATGATCCATCAAACCTGCCCACACGACAAGTAAACAAACTGGCCCAGCCCACCAGGGTGCTTACCCTGATGAGCCGTGTGCCAGAGGTTGCCGATCCCTGCTATAATATTTTAAAATCATAGTATATAAGAATCCACTAGCACATTAGGCTATAGCCCAACCAGTATTTTGGTTTATTTTACTTGAGCAAAAATGTTCGATTTTATGTTGTTAAAGGAAACAAATGCCCATCCCTATTTAGTAGTATTTCTCTAATGTGATTGTCTACTTGTTAAAAAATAATATTGGTTTGCTTCCTGCTTTCCCAGAGGTGTTTGTGTATTACTTTATTTCCTAAGTGAGATGCTTCTTTATACTAGAGGATGAATAAATACAGTAAAAATGGTAGAGGTAACAATGAACTTTGGGAGTTTATTAGTGTGTGTTCATTTACCAATTTGCACCAGTCATATATTCCAGAGCCTTTCAGCTGGGAAAGAGTCTGGTTTTTTTAGTAGCTGTTTAAACAAAAATAGATGTTTATCTCTTTAAAATTTTGCCAGGCAGCTGTCACTTTCCCATTTACTCATGCTATGTTGTGACAGAATGTGTCAGCTTCTCATACAAATGAAAAGAGATATAGACCTGTATTTACTTTAGCTGAAAAATAAGTAGTCATCAATTCACAGAAAAGTGTTTTCCCATCTGAAAAGATAGATAAATAAGAGGTTGTGAGAAGCAACTATTTTAATGCTTAAAAGGCAAGATGCAAACCTAACATTCTGAGTTTGATACATTTATAATCAACACCCAGAGATCAGATAAACTCATAATATGTAGAGTTAAGTGCTATGTAGCAAATGGTATTGGAAGTGCTGCAGCTAACTCCTTTTGGATGTAACAGATTAACGCTCATACCATTGTCTTCTAGGCTTAGGAAGGCTCAATAGTGACAAAAATGGGTAGATAGACCTATTTAGGATTTGCTGCTTGCTGCTGTGCTTGGACAAGAACAGGAGAGCTGGTTGGCTCACTGGTGAAACCTTTATCCTGCAGTAGGTTGAATAGATCAGTGCTAGTTAGTATTATATCTGACTGATGACAATCAGCCAGAGTTCATTCAGTTTCAGTAATGGATACTGGATTACGAGAGTGTCATTATGTTTGTATGCATAAAGAAGGGATGGGGGGAAGAGAACATACATTTGCGGCTTCCTTTTATTGTTATCAATGCAACAGAACCCAAAATACAACGAAGTCTTTTGTCACGTAACACATACAGTTTGTAGATTATCTGTTTGATTTAATAAACAAGTGTCTAGATATAGATACATATATAGCCAAGCAACCAGGGCTGGCCCACAACCTTTTGGCACCTGAGGCAGGGAGCTCGAATGACACCCCCATGGTCCCTCGCTTGGGCCAAAACTTTGAAAGATTTCAATTCTGCCTTCTTCCTGTTCTACTCCTCTTATAGTACTGCTCTGCTACCTATCCCAATAAAGGAGAACTAACAACTTAAAATGCCTTGTTTACAAAATTTTAAGTAACACTTAACTTTCAAATGCCTGAACAGCAAATGTAACTTTTCTTGCCTTCACACTAAACACTGAGATTTTTATCTGTTTGAATAATCAAAGTGGTGCTTTCTGTGCCTTCTTGGTTGCAAAGATTTGAACTGCTTCCTGATGAAAATCCACAATCTGGGCCAGCTCATGCTCGATTGAGATGGTTGCAAGGCCAACCAGCCTCTCCTGTGTCATTGTGGAGCGTAGTTGTGTTTTTATTAACTTCAGCTTGGAGAAGCTGTGTTCTCCACTGGCAACTGTTACAGGAAGTGTTAGAAGTATGCGCAGAGCAACAAAAATATTTGGAAAGAGGGTGGTCATCTTATTTGTGCACATATATTCCAGAACAGCCTTTGGAGTTGATCCTGCTGAAATGTATCTTGGAAGGGCTTTCAGTTCATCACCTAAATTACTCGCATCAGCATCGCACATGTCATCATGTGTCAACTCTGTCTCTAGTGGCCTGCATTGCTGGTGCAGGTCTTCTTCAGGTACAGTGAGGAATTTTGGAATATCTACAACATCCCAAATATACTGCTGTGTTCCTTGAGCTGCATGAAACATTCTTCAACTGACTATATTGCACAGTCTAGCACCTGGTTAAAGAATTCAACTTTGAATTGTTGTTTGGGGTCTCTTATGGGATTATCCTGTGCCCTGTAATCAAAATGTCTTCTTCTTTGGTGACTCTTGTATTCTTGAACGGATGGGAAAATAGCTTCAGTGTGAAGTTCCTCTGCCAACTTCTGTGCACTCTTCAGAACTTTTTGAAATACCTCATCTCATCAGTAAGACTCTAGGTATGACTTTGCTTTGTCCAGTTGTTCTATTGCTCCAGCTATATCGAGGTCAACACCTTGGAGTCTCTTGCTAACAACATTTATTTCAAATAGTATGCCATGCCACAACACTAAGCCACACAGAAATTTTAAGTTATATATTTTTTCTGGTGATTCCATTTCCTTCTGCCATGGTTCTCCCATGAACATTTCCTGTCATAGCATTAGCCTCCATAATAGCAATTATGGCATCATCTATCTTCCCAATTTGGTGTTTGATAGGTTTTATCACCTCCACTCGACTTTCCCATTGCGTGACATTCAGTGGTTTCAGTGTCGGAGAGCATGTTCCCAGATGTTCCTTCAAAATTTGTCATCGATGAGCTGATGCAGAGAAAAATATATAGATGCTTTGAATTACATTGAAAAATTCAGCAGCCTCACTAGAAGCTGATGCTGCATCACTGACCACCAAGTTCAATGAATGAGAATTGCACGGGACAAAAAAAGCTTGAGGGCTTAACTCTCGGATCCGTGTCTTCATTCCTCTGTTCTTTCCTCTCATGTTGGCACCATTGTCGTAGCCCTGACCTCTCATGCCAGCTATCACAATTCCCGTATCCTCCAGCTTTTTAAGAAGCACATTTGTCATACCAGCTCCTGTAGTATGATCAACGTCAATAAATTCCAGAAAATGCTCTCTGACTGTCACCATTGCAGGGACATTTTCACTAGGTTCTGTTGTTGTTACAAAATGCACCATTAAAGTCATTTGTTCCATATGGCTGATGTCAGGTGTGCAGTCCAGAATAACAGAGTAATATCTTGCTGACTTCAGATCTGCAACAATCTTCTGTTTGACTTTCATTGCCAGTAACTTTATGATTTCATTTTGAATTGTTTTTCCAAGGTAGTTGTGTGTGTACATTTCTTGGGTGGTGACTCTTCTTAGATGTTTCTGGAGTACAGCATCAAATTCAGCCATCAGCTCCACAATTTTAAGAAAGTTTCCACCATTTGGCACATACAGCTGATTTGAAGTTCCATGCAGTGCTAAGATTTGGGCAGCAAGCATTCTCACAATGTCATTGAGCCTTTTCAGAACATTTTACCAGTAAAGAGATTCTGATGCTGATCATCTGTGGTGACCATTAAACTTAGTCTCATCTCAAGCTCTTTCCATCTATGGAATGCTCTATGGTGATTTGCTGCCTTCTCCTGGCATACCAGATTTCTAAACAGATTTCCCCAGTCCTTTGTTCCTGTAGAACCCAATGTGGCTGGAACATTAGATTGGAAGAGTTTGCAACAAAAACAGTATGCAGCATTCTGAGTTTATTATGAGTACATTAGCCATGGCCTCTCCACTTTGTCACCATAGGGGTTTCACACCAGTAATGTGTTGGATGGAAACTTCTATTTTCATTGTCTTTGGAGAACATGAAGTTTTTCACTTGCTGTGGCTCATGCAGTACAAGGAAGTATCTCAGACTACTGCTCAAGTGGGTCCACACTCCTGGATCATCTAGACTTAAGGAACTAAACTCAGCAGCAGCTGTTTTTTGCACCTCCAGCACACTCTTCTCTGATCTACACTTTTCTTCAGGAATGTGCATGGTTACATCCATTTGAGATGGAGATATGGATGCTGCAGTAGCTGCCAGGTCACCTGCACTCTGACTAACTGGAAGATCAGGCGTCTCCTCACCACTCACATCCTCACAGGGGCCGGAAGGCTCACCGTGAACATTTGTGTCTATGTATCTCAGGAGAACTCCTTCCTGCTTAGATAGAAAAGCTTCCTTTGCTTTCTTTTTCTCAATGCTGCCCCAGAGGGGCTGTCATGGTATAAACCCCCACTCTGAACCTTAGTGTCCAAAAGATGGGGTACCAGCATGAATCCCTCTAAGCTCAGTTACCAGCTTAATACTTGTAGCGTTGTCACCAACCAGGAATTCCAGTGCCTGGTACACTCTGGTCCCCCCAAAACCTTGCCCGGGGACCCCCAAGACCCAGTCCTTCTGGATCTTAACACAAGGAAAGTAAACCCTTTCCCTCACCGTTGCCTCTCCCAGGCTTCCCCTCCCTGGGTTACCCTGGAAGATCACTATGATTCAAACTCCTTGAATCTTGAAACAGAGAGGAAAATCCACCTTCCCCCCTCCTTCTCTATCCCCCTCCCAGACTCTCCCTGAGAGAGAAAGTTATCCTATAACAAAGAGAAAATAACCTTTCTCTCCCCCTTCCCTCCTTTCTTTCCACCAATTCCCTGGTGGATCCAGACGCAGTCCCCTGGGGTCTCACCAGAATAAAAAAACAATCAGATTCTTAAACAAGAAAAGCTTTTAATTAAAGAAAGAAAAAAACAATAAAAATTATCTTTGTAAATTTAAGATGGAATATGTTACAGGGTCTTTCAGCTATAGACACTGGGAATACCCTCCCAGCCTAAGTATACAAGTACAAAGTAAAATCCTTTCAGCAAAATACAAATTTGAACTCCTTCCAGCCAAATACACATTTGCAAATAAAGAAAACAAACATAAGCCTAACTCGCCTTATCTACCTAGTACTTACTATTCTGGACATATAAGAGACTCTATCAGAGAGATTGGAGAGAAACCTGGTTGCACGTCTGGTCACTCTCAGAACCCAGAGAGAACAACAACCAAAATCTAACAGCACACACACAAACTTCCCTCCCTCAAGATTTGAAAGTATCCTGTCCCCTGATTGGTCCTCTGGTCAGGTGACAGCCAGGCTTACTGAACTTGTTAACCCTTTACAGGCAAAAGAGACATGAAGTACTCCTGTTCTATTAACCCTTAACTATCTGTTTATGACAGGGGCGTTTTCTTCTTTCACTCATGACTTCTGTTCTGTGCCAGCTATAGTGGCTCTCAGCACTCAGCTGAAGGGGACAAATAAGCAGGCTGGTAGCAGGGCCTGAGTGAGGGAAGATATCAGCATCTGAAGGGCCTAATTGGCTCCTACTACTTCAGTTGACTGCCTGTTCTCCTCAAGTGGGTTCAGGGAACAAGCAGGAAACAGGAAGCTCCCTGAGTAGCTGGTGTTAATCAATCAAGGCTCTTGGGGGTGCTAGAGAGGTACATAAGAAGCTCCTCCTCCTCTCTCTCCCTCCAGCTCCTGCTGCTTTCTGTTATTCCTTCCAACCTTTTCTCCTGCCTGCCTGTTATGTCTCTTGTGCCCTGCTTCCTCTAGCACAGCACTCCGCCATGGAGCAGAGAGAAAACATATGCACCAGCAGCAGACACAATTTTCTACACTCTGGGTCCTAGTGGCACCTCCCCACAGTCTGGCACCTGAGGCAGCTTCCTCAGTTCGCCTCATGGTAAGGCCAGCCCTGCAAGCACCATTTGAAGGGTGTTCAATTGCAATGAAATCCTCATTTACCAAGTCAAAACAACACATATTTTCATTAGGAAATAAAATACATTCTAGAAATATGAAGTGTCAGAATCTTTAATAGAGGCACGAAAGGAGGAAACAAGATCCTTCACTCTACAGCATTTGGAATAAAAATTGGATAAATGGTATTGTCAGTAACACCAGAAAGGCAAGGATTGAATGAACATTAAGACTGAAGTCCTGGTCCATTGAAATCAATGGCAAAATTTCCATAGGATGGGGATTTCACCATACAGACTCATTGGTGTACAGGACGTGGAAGACAAAGGTGGATTTGCTCTATCCATCTATGTCCCTCCCCTGCACCTGGTGCCAGCTTGAGGCCAGTTTGAATCCGGGCCAACTTACAGCAGCCTCAGGAATGCTCTACGCTTTTCAGGCTTGTAACATACCCTTATAGACTATTGCCAGAAGACAGTACACTGCACCCATGTCCCTTCCTGCATCATACACCAGGGTACACAGGGGAAAAAAAGCACAAAGGCATATTTCATTATGGGGAAATCCTTAGTAACCTAGGTCTACTTAGGGCAGTTTTAAACCCTATTGTCCTGCAAGAGCAGTAGAAAAGAACTTTAACAAGGACCAAGATCTGAGGCAATAATATTCTTACCCTAAAAGAGAGGTCCTCCATAACATGGTAAAGATGTCATGGTGGAGCAGTGTTGAGAGCTTGAACCGCTGCTATTTCCATTATATAACACTTGGTTCTACGGAGAGATACAGGACTTTAGCTATTAATAAGTTCAATCTGGCATCTTTCACAGACACTAGGGTGGGGCCTTGCTTCAACAGACATTATATAAAAATACATTGTACAAAAAAACTGTTTAACAGTGCCTGCCATAGGAGCTCACAATCATCATCTATCCCTTCACAAGTCTTTACTAAATCTTATCTTTTAAGGAATTTTGTTGAAATGATAGTTGGGAGTGAATTATCTTTGTTACATTTACTCTGAATGCTGCTGTTGTTAATAATGGTGGGAGCTGAATGTCATTTCCTATGTTTCATACTGAAAATGTACCTTTCAAATGGTTTGGCTTGTATCCTTGAGCTCCACATACAAAGGAGACTCGCTGTGGGTGCATCTCCCTGATCCCATGCAGAACACATCCAGGTGCTTCCATTATATCAGGCCCCCTAGTCCAGTATCTGCAAAGGTCCATGGATTCCAAGATCAACAGGCAGGGGTGAGAGGATGAAGGCAGGGTCAGTGAGGATACACATTTTCCTTCCTCCACACAGAAGGTAATACAGCCTCATCATGGAGGAAGTCCTCCTTTGCCCCCTTCCCTTTAAGTGTGATTCCAGGAGCAGGGGCCAGAGAAAAGCCCTGGAAGAGCAGCTTCAATAGAGCTTCACTATCAGGAAGTATGCAGTAGGCAAGAGGACTCCACAGCCAGCATGAAAAAATATGGTCTCCATGTGGACTGAGATCTTGGGATCTGTGGGCACTGGGAGCTAACCTCCTTATTGTTTTTTTACACAAAGAAAATATTCATCCATCCCTCTGATGAGGGAAATTCACAATGGGATTCTTGCAGAATTTTGCACCTCCAAGACTTGCTCCCAATATTGGAGAAGGCGAGACAGACATTAGCTTCCCAGGGCTTGAATACAGATTTGTGTAACTGATTGACTTTGATGTTGAAACAAATGTTGACTATTTTTAGCCATCTTTATGAGACCTCAACTTTTCAAACACAGATTAGCAAATTATACCAAATATATATGTTTATTTTTTTAAATGGTTCAAAGTCCTAGTTGATTTCAACAATGTAACAGCTGGTTAAAAAAAGTTGAAAAAAGAAAAACTATATAGTGAGCATTAATTAATTTATTTTAATACAGTAGCAATCCTGTTCTTGGACTACAGCAAGCTGCGATTTGTACAGAAAATATAGGCAAACCGAAGAAGCGATGTAGAGTCAAGGTCAGTATATACCAAATTGCTCAAGAATAAACACTTGGGTGTTTAGGATATTTATTCACTGAACCTGAAATGTCAGCCTGATGCTGATTCTAATGTAGCACACCTCTCTCTAGAGTTTATCCCACTCCGCAAAGCTACTACTAACTGTGAGAATCTTCCTGAGGTGCTCCAACAGCAAACTAGAAACCAACTGCATTGTTATTTTATTGCTAGGTATAGTGAGGCAGCCTGGTTCCCAGGCGCCCCGGAGGACCAAGAGCCCAGCCACAGGCCAGACTGGGCAGAGCTACGGAGCTCTGGGCCCACCCCACAAAGGGTCAAGCAAAGACCCGGAAGTACAAAGGTGGGCCCTTCGAGCTCAGTAAGGCCCAAGTTATCAGCCAGGCCGGACGTCCATGACCGAGCTCCCACTGAGGGGCTCACAAAACGCAGCGGCCGACCCAGCCTTCCCCTCGCTCGCTACCCGGAGGAGGACTGGCCGAGCCTGCCCTGCTCCCGCTACCCGGAGGAGGACTGGCCAAGCCTGCCCCGCTCCCGTTACCCAGAGGAGGAGCCGAGCCGGACGGAGGCCATCAACCCGGAGGACTTGCTGAGCCCATCCGTGGACACTTACCCTGAGGAGCCGATGGTGATTGACCCCTCTACTGACACCAGGACGACTCAGGGACTCGAGGAGGGGGAGAGTGGAAGTAGCCCGGGAGCAGCCGACCCCAGTCTGGCTGCAGCACTGCCAGAACTGATGTCAGTGTGTTGAGGCCAGGATCCCCACTGACCCAGCAGCAGACTGCCTGCCGCTGTTAGGGCCCCGGGCTGGGACGCAGTGGAGTGGGAGAGCCTGCATCCCCCCCTGCTACCTTTCCAGGGGTGACAGACTCCCCCTCTCCCTGGCCTGAGGAGGCCTTTAAACCTACGTGAACTGCTGCTCAGCCCTGCCTGAAGGTCTGAGCCCTGTACCTGTGTTTGTTGCTGTCATAACATTTCTTCCCAGATCTGGACCTTAGCGTCCAAAATATGGGTGTTAGCATGAAAACCTCCAAGCTTAGTTACCAGCTTGGACCTGGTATCGCTGCCACCAGCCAGGAATTATACAGTGCCTAGCTCACTGTGGTCTCCCCAAAACCTTCCCAGGGGACCCCAAGACCCATATTCCTTGAGTCTCACCACAAAGGGAAATAACCCACTTCCCTTCTTCCTCTTCTCCTCCAGGTGTTCCCTCCCTGGCTTCCTGGAGAGATATACAGATTCAAGCTCTGTGAATCTAAACAAAGGGATTCCACCCTCCCTGCTTCAAGTCCTTGAAACACAAGTACCGAGAGCTAATCTCTCTCCCCACTCACCCAGAGGTTATGCAAAGTCAGGCTTAGTAAATCTAACACAAAGAGACTTTCCCCTTCCCTTCGTTTCTTAGCCTTAACCAGTGAAAAACACTCAAACAGGTCTTAAAAAGAAAGCTTTATATAAAAAGAAAGAAAAAGGACATAAAATGGTCTCTGTATTAAGGTGACAATATACAGGGTCAATTGCTTAAAGGAAAAAAATGAATAAACAGCCTTATCCAAAAAGAATACAATTTAACACATTCCAGCAACTACACACATGTAAATACAAAAAAACCAATATAAACCTATTTTCTTACTATCCTTGTACTTACATTTGAAAACAGAAGATTATAAGCTTGAAGATAGATAGATTACTCTCAGAGCGGAGAAAGAGAACAGACCAAGAACAAAGGACTCACCCCCAAAACTTCCCTCCACCCAGATTTGAAAAAGTCTTGTTTCCTGATTGATCCTCTGGTCAGGTGTTGTTTGTTACCCCTTTCCAGGTGAAAGAACATTAACCCTTAGCTATCTGTTTATGACAGTTGCCCCGCTCTGAGCCAGGGCTTGGGCTGTATAGGCTTACAGATTTGAACTGCTGCTCAGCCCTGCCTGAGGGTTTGAGCCCTGTACCTGTGTTTGTTGCCTCACCCTGAGCCAGGGCTTGGGCTTTAGAGACTTACAGACTTGAACTGCTGCTCAGCCCTGCCTGAGGGTCTGAGCCCTGTACCTGTACTTGTTGCCCCACCCTGAGCCAGGACGGGCTTTGTCGCTTTATAGACTGAACTGCTTGCTGTGTAGTGAGTGGCCTGGTTCTCAGGTGCCCCAGAGGGCGAAGGGCGACCCCTTGCCCCACAGGCGAACACGTGGCACCTGCCCAGGGACCCTTGCCCAGAAATGTGGGCACGGGCCCTTGACCCCTCCGAGAGGGGGACTGGGGGAGAGCGAACCCTCCCGCGAGACATAGATCTGTCGCAGCTCTTCGCCTTCCTGACCGAAAGTCAGGAATGACAGCAGGAGGCCCAGCTCCAACAGCAGCAAGAGCAACGGGCCTCCCAGCTCCAACAACAGCAACAGCTAGTCGAACAGCTAGGAGCCCAGCAGCACCAGTTGGTGCAAGACCTGGCCACACAGCATCGGGACTTCCAGAGGAAATGCCTCCAACAGTTCGCCATGGTGCTGTCCCGACCCACAGAGCCCCAGCCGGGGGGCTCCGAGGGGACCCCACGGCCGAACCAGCCAATCCGGCTAACCAAGATGAGTTCCAGCGATGACCCAGAGGCCTTCCTGGTAACATTCGAGCGGGTAGTCATTGTTGCAGGGTGGGCCCCGCACCAGTGGGCTTCCCTCTGGGCCCCGTACTTGACTGGGATCACCCAAACGGTCTATCGGGGCCTGTTGACAGAGGCCGCCCAAGACTACCACCAAGTAAAGGCGGCAATTCTGGACGCCCTGGATGTGAGCCCGGAGACCTTCCATCAGTGGTTTAGGGGCCTGACCTACCCCACCGGGGCCCGGCCTCAGATTGTGGCCCAGGAACTAAGGGAGACGGGTAAGCGGTGGCTGCAGCCTGAGACCCGAACGCCGGAGGAGCTCATGGAACAAATCGAGTTAGAGCAATTTCTCCATATACTCCCGCCACGGGGAAAGGCCTGGGTCCTCCGCCATCGACCCACAATGCTGGCGGCTGCCATCACCTTGATGGAGAACTTTTTGGCAGCAGAGATACCAGTGAGTCTGACCACCCAAGTCATCCCCCCTGGGCTGGTTCGCCCCAACCCCGAGAGGGGGCCCCCTTCCCAGCTGACTCCCAAGGTTCCGTCCGAGCCCCGACCCTGATCCCGACCCCGACCCACGGAGGCCACGGGGAGACAAGCGCCCTCCCCGCCTCCCTTAGCGTGGGAGGCCACCCGGGCCTTTCCCTGGGGGGCCACAGGAATACGTCCCCGGCCGGGTCGAGCTGACCTGGGACCCTGTTTCTCCTGCGGGAAGTACAGGCACCTATGCCGGGACTGCCCAGCGATGGAGTGCCATTTTGGCTAGGTTTGCTCTGGGGAAGCCCGTGCCTGACGTCCCCATGCCACCAAGATCATGGTGCCCGTTTCCTGGAGAGGTCCCCAAAGGTGGCCCTCATCGATTTCGGTTGTGGTCAAGCACTGGTCCTCCAAAGCTTAGGGCCTCGGGCTGACACCCACCTGGGGATGATCAGACTGCAGTGCATCCATGGGGATGTTCGGCTGTACCCCAGTGCTAGGGCCCAACTAGCAGTAGAAGGAGTCACCCGACCAATGGTAGTGGGCCTTGCCCGGCACCTGGTGTATCCGGTGATTCTGGGCCGGGACTGGCCCGAGTTTGCAGAAGTCCTCCTCCGCAGCACTGGCGAATGCCCGAGGGTCACGCCAGCTTGCGGGGGAGAGCCCCCAGAGGCCGGGCCGGGCCAAAGGGAAACGCCCGACCCCCCAGAGCGAACGAGTCAGGGGACTCTCCCTCGGAGGCAATGGAGGGGCACCCGCTTCAGACAGACTTCTGTCGTGATCAGCGAGCCGACCCCAGTCTCAAGAGGGAGTATGAACAGGTGACTGCTGTCGATGGCACCATCATGGATCCCCACCTGGCCGCCCAGTGGCCCCACTTCGAGTTACGGCAGGAACGCCTGTACCGGGTCGAGAAGGACCCCCGTGCGGGGGAGCTTCAGACCCAACTCCTCATGCCCCAGTGTCACCGGCGAGCCATCATGAAGCTAGACCATGACGTCCCAGCGGCTGGACACCTCGGACATGAGAAGATTTTGTCCCAGATTCTGACGTGCTTCTTTTGGCCCGGCGTATATCAGGAGGTGAAGAATTACTGCAGGTCCTGCCCCGACTGCCAGTTGGCGGCACTGGCCCAGACTCCTAAGGAGCCCTTGATTCCCATGCCTTTAATTGAAACCCCCTTCGAGCGGGTGGCCATGGACCTGATGGGCCCGCTCCCCAAAAGCGCTGCAGGATTCCAGTATATACTGGCCCTGCTGGATTACGCTACCTGGATCCCTGAGGCCGTACCCCTCTGGACTATCCCAACCCGTAGCATCACCGGTGAGCTCGTGAAGATCTTTGCCCGCATCGGTTTGCCCCGAGAGATCCTTACGGACCAGGGCACCAACTTCACCGCCCGGCTATTACGGCAAGTATTTGAGGTCTTGGGGATCAAGCAGCTGCAAACGTCCATTTACCATCCTCAGACCGATGGGCTGGTTGAACAATTTAAAAGAACCCTTAAGAGCATGCTATGTAAGTTTCCCCCAGACGACCTCTGCCGTTGAGACCAGTTACTACCACCTCTGCTCCTGGCGATCCAGGAGGTCCCATAGTCCTCCACCAAGTTCTCCCCGTTTGAGTTACTATACGGCCGACGGCCCCGAGGCCTCTTGGACCTAATGCGGGAGACATGGGAGCAGGCCCTGTCCCCCGCCCAGGGCCTGTTGAAATACGTACTGCAGCTTCAGAAGCGCCTGGCGCAGGCTGGTGCCATGGCCCGCGAGAATTTGAAAGCCACCCAGAAGACTCAGGCCCAGGCCTAAAGCAGTGGGGTGCAGATTCATGGCTTCCAGCCTGGGGACCGGGTTCTATTCCTCCTCCCATCTAGCAAATCAAAGTTTCTGGCTCGGTGGCAAGGACCTTACGAGGTGATCCGGCAGGTTGGGCCTGTCATGTATAAGATTTACCAGCCCGACCGGCACAAAAAGAAACAACGCTACCATGTGAACCTTCTCAAACGGTGGCAAGAGCAAGAGGGGCTGTTGATTAACCCCTACCCGCCAGACCCCGAGCTGGGGCCCCAGGTAACAGATCCGGGGGACCCTGAAGGTCCCCAGCTGGGACCAACACTGATGATGGAACAACTCAAACAGACCTGATCTCTCCTACTGGTGTTCCCCTGCACCTTCACAACCCACCCAGGGTGCACCCAGGGCCGGTGCTACCATTTAGGCGACCTAGGCAATGGCCTAGGGCACCAGAATTTTTCGGTGGTGCTATTTTGCCGGGGGGGCGGCACACGGGTCCGGTGGACCTACCACAGTCATGCCGGCGGACGGTCCGCTGCTGGAAAGGCTCCGGTGGAGCTGCTGCAGTCATTTCGGCAGACAGTGTGCTGGTCTAAAGGCTCCGGCGGACCTACCGCAGTAATGCCTGCGGCAGGTCCACCGGAGCCTTTAGACCAGCGGACCGCCCGCCAGCATCACTGTGGCAGCTCCACCGGAGCGTTTCCAGCAGCAGACCGTCCGCCGGCATGACTGCAGTAGGTCCACTGGACCTGCAGGGGGCAGCGAAATGGCCGTCCACCAAGGGCATCAGAAACCCTGGCGCCGCTCCTGAGTGCACCACCCTCGTCCAGCACACCATTCAGACGGAGCCGGGGGTAGTGGTCCGAGGGACAACCAGGCCGTTGCCCTACCACGTGCGGCAAGTCATCGAAGAAGACGTACGGGCCATGCTGGACCTGGGGGTCATCGAGCCAGCACAGAGCGAATGGCGCAGCCCAGTAGTACTAGTACCCAAACTGGATGGCACCCGATGGTTTTGCATCGACTTCAGACACGTCAACGCCATCTCGAAGTTCGACGCATACCTGATGCCCTGAGTCGATGAGTTGCTCGGCCGGTTGGGAGAGGCCCGTTACATCACTACTCTTGACCTGAGCAAGGGGTATTGGCAGATTCCCCTCGAGCCGAGCTCCAGGGAGAAGACTGCGTTCACCACCCCTGTACACCGCCTGTATCAGTTCACTTGGATGTCCTTCAGCCTCCTTGGGGTCCCGGCCACGTTTCAGCAGCTGATGGACC
Organism: Gopherus evgoodei; assembly: GCF_007399415.2. Taxonomy (NCBI): domain Eukaryota; kingdom Metazoa; phylum Chordata; order Testudines; family Testudinidae; genus Gopherus; species Gopherus evgoodei. The sequence goes on from NC_044322.1 coordinate 74,690,975, forward strand.
GCCTCCTCCAGTCCCATCAGGACTACGCTGCTGCATACCTGGACGATGTAGTCATTTATAGCCGCCAATGGGAGGACCACCTTGAGCGAGTGGCTGCAGTCCTTAGGTCTCTGTGGGCTGCCAGGTTGACTGCCAACCCAAAGAAGTGTCGTATTGGCTGGCAAGAAACAACCTACCTGGGGTATTCCATCGGGAACGGACTAGTAAAGCCCCTTGTGGGAAAGGTTCAGGCTATTGCAACCTGCCCCCCGCCAGCCACAAAGCACCAGGTACGCCAGTTCCTGGGGCTGGCCGGCTATTATCTGCGGTTCATCCCTCAGTTCACGGCCATCGTGGCCACCTTGACTGGATTGCTGGCTAAGGACAGTCCACAACAGGTGTGGTGGACCCGAGAGTGCTACGCGGCATTCTAGACCCTCAAGGCAAGCCTCTGCCACAAGCCCGTCCTCTACAGCCCTGATTTTGACTGGGCCTTCATCCTCCAGACGGACGCCTCGGAGGTGGGACTCAGCGCAGTCCTCTCCCAAGAGGTCGATGGGGAAGAACATCCAGTTATATATAGCAGCAGGAAGCTGTTTCCCAGAGAGAAGAATTACACGGTGGTGGAGAAAGAGGCCCTCGCTGTAAAATGGGCGGTATTATCTCCTCGGTGCCCTCTTCACGCTTCTTACGGATCATGCCGCACTCCAATGGCTGGCCCACATGAAAGACCATAACATGAGGTTGCAGAGGTGGTACCTAGCGCTACAACTCTATGCCTTTACGGTCCACCACAGGGCTGGGAAAGACCACACGAATGCGGACTTTCTTTCCCGAGTGGGAAGCATGGCCAGACTTACTTGGGGGTGTGTGTAGTGAGGCGGCCTGGTTCCCAGGCGCCCCGGAAGACCAAGAGCACAGCCGGAGGCCGGACTGGGCAGAGCTACTGAGCTCTGGGTCCGCCCTGCAAAGGGTCAAGCACCGACCCGGAAGTACAAAGGCAGGCCCTTCGAGCTCAGTAAGGCCCAAGCCATCAGCCAGGCTGGATGTCCACGACCGAGCTCCCTTTGGCGGGCCACAAAACGCAGCAGCCAACCCAGCCTCCCCCTCGCTCGCTACCCGGAGGAGGACTGGCCGAGCCTGCCCCGCTCCCATTACTCAGAGGAGGAGCTGAGCCAGAGGGGACCGTCGACCCGGAGGACTTGCTGAGCCCACCCATGAACACTTACCCTGAGAAGCCGATGTGATTGACCCCTCTACCAACACCACGACGACTCAGGTACTCGAGGAGGGGGAAAGTGGAAGTAGCCCGGGGGCAGCCGACCCCAGTGTGGCTGCAGCACTGCCAGAACTGATGTCAGTGTGTTGTGGCCAGGATCCCCACTGACCCAGCAGCTGACTGCCTGCCGCTGTTAGGGCCCCAGGCTGGGACGCAGTGGAGTGGGAGAGCCTGCTTCCCCCCCGCCACCCTTCCAGGTGTGACAGACTCCCCCTCTCCCTGGCCTGAGGAGGCCTTTAAACCTATGTGAACCGCTGCTCAGCCCTGCCTGAGGGTCTGAGCCCTGTGCCTGTGTTTGTTGCCCCGCCCTGAGCCAGGGCTTGGGGCTTTATAGACTTACAGACTTGAACTGCTGCTCAGCCCTGCCTGAGGGTCTGAGCCCTGTACCTGTGCTTGTTGCCCCACCCTGAGCCAGGACGGGCTTTGTCGCTTTATAGACTGAACTGCTTGCTGTGTAGTGAGGCGGTCTAGTTCCCAGGTGCCCCAGAGGGCGAAGGGCGACCCCTCGCCCGACAGGGGAACCCTTACACTAGGTTTCATAAATCAATATTATGGGGAAGCATCTATAATTTCAGACTGTATTGGAAATAGGATAGCCACAGCAATGTACATTTGAGGTTCTAATGACAGCAGTGGTACACTGCTTACACTTAAAAAATATATATTTTTCAACTTGAGGTTTTTTGGTTTAGAAAACCCTCAGACTGCTTCCCAATAAAGCCAAGAGGCACACTGACCTACTAAAGTTCAGGCACGGAAGGAATCCTAATTGTATTAGCTAATGGATGGTTGGAAGAAAACACTAGGAGAGACAAAATATCCAAATACCACAGATAATATAAGAAGATTATTTACATTTCTGGATGCATAGATGGTGCAGCAAAGCTACCTCTATTCAGCATACAACAGTCCAGCAAGCCCTGCACATAAGCAAAGACTCCTTCAGGTAGCTCACTCAATCACACCATAAATATGTCATGGCCCACTAGTCCTGTATCTTTGTTTGTTTTTTAAATTAGAAATCAGCTGCCTGATAACTAACTTCTGGTACTAGTCACACCACTCTTGTCATGCCAGGCTGAACTGGCTGTCTTATGATGTCCCCATCCTACACAACACTTTACATATGGGCTTGAGAAGGCAGGAGTGATACGCCCTCCCCCCCAACCCCTCACAATTTCTTCAGTACAGAGGATGTTGCAGAACTGTTAATATAGTCTCAGGCTCTATTACCTTTTTGTCTACTTTTCCCTGCTGTCTGGGTGGTGATGATTGTTTCCCAAGCCCTACCCCAGTCCTTTCCCTTCTGCTCCTGTCCTGTCCACACCACTGCTAGACATACCCAGTTCACTGGAGGGCTCTCCATCAGTTCTTGGGTAAGGAGAACTGAGCCAAAGAGGTAGCTGACCATCCAATTCCATGTGGAAATGGAGTTGATGACCACAAAGATCCTTTCTGTGCTGGAAATCATGAAGTAACAGCTGGACCCAAGTGAAACAAGAACAATGAGGCCATTTGAAGGACACACATTGATATATGCCAGAGATTTGTAGCCCACAAAATCTTATGCTCAAAAAATGTGTTAGTCTCTAAGGTGCCACAAGTACTCCTGTTCTTTTTTTAGAGTTTTATCTGTCATTCCAGTTATTCTCTGTTATTTATATAGCTAAATCAAAACAGGACAGTGTTTTAGAAATTTAGGAAGTGAGTTGACTTAGGGTACATCTACACTTTGAACTAGTGCACTAATGGTAGTGTGCATTTGAATTGGCATGAGCAGTGGGAGAGGATAGCTCTCATGAATGGTGCCTAGCCTCCTGGACCGTAAGTAGTCAGGGCAGCTAGCTCCTCCCACCATTTCCACTTACAGTCTATTTCGATCAGTGCTGGTATGGGTATGTCTCCTCAAACTGGAAATTACATCTCTATCTCAAAGTGTAGATGCACCCTTAGGGTATGTCTTCACTACCGGCCGGATCAGCGGGCAGAGACTCATCCAGTGGGGATCAATTTATAGCTTCTAGTCTAGACATGAGAAATCGATTCCCGAGAGCTCTCCCATCAACTCCTGTACTGCAGCTTGGCAAGAGGTGCAGGCAGAGTCAACAGGAGAGCAGCAGCAGTCGACTCACCACGGTGAAGACACCACGGTAAGTTGATCTAAGTACGTCGACTTCGGCTACATTATTCACCCGCCAATGTAGACCAGGCCTTAGAATTTGGAATTAATGTTTAAGCCTTTTATTGATTATTTTTTAAACCTGAGAGAGGAAGTGTGGTCTAGTGGATAAAACTGTGGAGTGCACAGATCTCAAGCCCTGCCACTGATATGCTGCACAACCTTGGGCAAACCACTTCTGTATTTGTTCCCCTTCCACGTTTTTTCTGTCTGGCTGTCAATAACCTAGTCCCAGATTTGGACCTTAGCGTCCAAAATATGGGGGTTAGCATGAAAACCTCCAAGCTTAGTTACCAGCTTGGACCTGGTACTGCTGCCACCACCCAAAAAATTAGAGTGTTTTGGGGCACTCTGGTCCCCCCAAAAACCTTCCCTGGGGACCCCAAGACCCAAATCCCTTGAGTCTCACAATAAAGGGAAATAATCCTTTTCCCTTCCCCCCCCCAGGTGCTCCTGAAGAGATACACAGAAGCAACCTCCGTGAATCTAAGCAGAGGGAGTCCACCCTCTCTAATTCCAGTCCTGGAACAAAAAGCACTTCCCTCTTCACCCAGAGGGAATGCAAAGTCAGGCTAGTAAATCTAACACACCCAGATTTCCCCCCTGACTTCTTCCTCCCACCAATTCCCTGGTGAGTACAGACTCAATTTCCCTGAAGTTCCCCACTAAAGAAAAACTCCAACAGGTCTTAAAAAGAAAGCTTTATATAAAAAGAAAGAAAAATACATAAAAATGGTCTCTTTGTATTAAGGTGACAAATACAGGGTCATTTGCTTAAAAGAATATTGAATAAACAGCCTTATTCAAAAAGAATACAATTCAAAGCACTCCAGCAACTATAGACATGTAAATACAGAAGAAAAAAAAACATATAACTCACTATTTGATCTCTTTGTACTTACAACTGGGAAACAGAAGATTAGAAAAGCAGGAAATAGAAAAATCCTTCTCTAGCTGAGAGAGATTCAGGCAGAAGACAAAGAACTCAGACACAAACTTCCCTCCACCTAGAGTTGAAAAAAATCCTGTTTCCTGATTGGTCCTCTGGTCAGGTGCTTCAGGTTACTTTTTTTTTCAGGTGAAAGAGACATTAACCCTTAGCTATCTGCTTATGACACTGGCATATTTAAATTGCAAGCTCTTCAGAGAAAGGACTAGCTCTTCCTGTGTTTGTGTATAATGGAGCCCCAATCATGGACAAAATCATAGCCTTAGTTATTGATACAGATATAGATAGATAGGATTTCAATGTATAGAATTAGAAATGAGAAGTTACCTCAGTGTCTTAAGGCTGTGGAAATAGTATTAATACAAACACTACCTAAGTGCTCATATCCTCTTAAGCAAGTATGTAAATTAGAAATGTTTTGAGTAGATATAGCTTGCCATGTCTCTTAGTAAACTATTATATCAAAGTTAAGAAAAATTTAGGGGCAACACCTCTCCAATATTTTGCTTCAAGGATTTGCTTTTTTTAAAATGCATAATAGTAGATATGTAAGGAATTAATTAATGACTAATTTGACCAACATAGTCTTTTTCAAGCTGTTTCTCACAAAACCATGCTATAATTTCTCAGGCTGGCATATCACACACACACACACGTATATATATATATATATATATATATATATATATATATATATATATATATATATATATATATATATATATATATATAATTTAGGGGGAAATATTTCACTGAAATACGTGCATTGTGACTTTAGCAAAGGCTAAACTTGCACTTTGTCACACAGCATTTAGACAGATTTTGTTTTTAAAGGGTCTTTGCTCTGTTTTTATTTGCTTAAATTATAAATAAGTTGAGTTAGTTGTCAACATCAAGCTGCAGGAAAAAAGGAAGTTAATTGAAGGATACTGAGTTTGGGGGCTGGACAAGGAAAAAGAGACTGTGTCATCGGTATCTATTCATCAGATTCAACTAGATTAAGAAGAGTTTTGTTAATCCTGTCACCAGATATAAAGCTGTACATGCTTCAACAGCAATTCCTGGTGGTAGTATAACCAACAGGGAAGCATCAATTAAATAAACCACTATAAGCTGAATGTGAATCTTTAAATGGGCCACTTGCCTAGAATGCTCTTAAGGCTTCAAAAGGAAACTGCCCCTTCAAACTCTTTTGAATCTTCAGATTTGATTCCCCCTGTGGCAAAGCAAAGATTTTTAAGGCAGAGTTTTACTGATTATGTATTATGTGCCCTCTGAATCCATTATTGGCTGCACAATTCCAGAGACCTTGAATATGTCTTATGATTTTTATTCTATATATGTATACAGCACGTTGCCAAATCCAAGGCTGCCGCTCTTTAAAATGACACATTTCACTACAGCAGTGTCAGCAGGATCTTGAATTAGAATGTGGAACCATCTTTTAATAATCAAAGTGGAGGCTGGGGGGGTGAGGTCAAGAAACTGGCCATCAATTATACATCAGTAGAACCCTCTTCGCTGCTACCTGAAACCTAAAATGAAATTAGGAAGAAACAAACTCATGAGCTAGGGGGAGGGGGACATTTGCACAAACCTCCACAAATCAAAATGGATATGTTTCACAAAGCTCTGATTAACATGTGTTGGTGCCACAGAAATAATGAACTGTAGTAAGTGTCCAGAAGGACTGTGGAAGAATGAAAGGAAAGAAAAATAAAGACTACCCCCACAACTTATGATAGCTAGCTTTGAGTTCTACTATAAATATGCCACAACCATCACAGGAAACTATGGGGATTGCTTTTAATTAAGCTGGTACTAATGAAGGGAGAGATTCTCTAGATCGCCAGAGTTTGCAGAGAATGCTTAACCAAAATCTCTATTGTTGGAAGGTGCTAAAAAATGAGAGCATCATTGCCAGTTCAGCTATTAGAATGATCACAATAATTGTGAATGCTGAAGCTTTACAATTACTGAAGTTCTATCTGCAGAAACATAATAAAAGGGAATGAATGAATTGACACAGCAGGCCTAAGGGAAAGTTTAGTACAGGATAAATTTTTAAAAATCATGGTATTAGCATAAAGCCTTTTACACAAGGCAACCTACAACCAAGCCTTTGATTCAGAACTATAAAATGCTTAGTATAGCAATGCTCATATCTCCTCCATTAAAAAAAATTGAGTAATAGTGTTATAAGCTGTAGCACTTTGAACAACTACTGTAAATACTGCAGTATTTTTTTAATGAAGGTTAGGGCCTAATTCTCCAGTCCATAACACAAGTTTTATGCCTCTATAACATCACTCAGATTTTTTTCTTCTCTGTTAGTTTAATGCTCATGACAGGTGCCAGTTCTAGAGCAGGGGTCAGCAACCTCTGGCACGCAGCTCACCAGGGTAAGCACCCAGGTGGGCCAGGCCAGTTTGTTTATCTGCTGCCTTGGCAGGTTTGGCAAACCGCAGCTCCCACTAGCCACAGTTCGCCATCCGAGGCCAAGGGAGGTGGCAAGAAGCCACAGCCAGTACGTCCCTCAGCCTGCGGCACTTCCTGATGCTCCCATTGGCCTGGGACGGTGAACCGTGGCTAGAGGGATCCGTGGTCCGCTGAACCTGCCGACACGGCATGTAAACAAACTGGCCTGGGCTGCCAGGGTGCTTACCCTGGAGATCCGTGTGCCAGAAGTTGCCGACCCCTGTTCTAGAGGCTGAAGCTCATTATTCATCCACAGAAGTGCCACCTCACCGTATGCTATAGCAATGCAGGTTTCCCTACACTGTCCTGCCATTGGGCTTTGCCCAGTTCTGTTGGTGTTGTGTCTATTGTTGCTTACACAAACACACAATATGAAAGAACCTGACAACATACAAGGCAACATACGCAAACTACTGCGTTGGCTGGGTTCTGCTGGCTTCTAAAATGTAGAACACAGTAAACCCCAATAGATGGCTCACAAATTATTTAAAGATTATACTACCCTTCTCCTACATTACATACTGGCTAGAACTTGCAAGTTGTGTATGTTCAGCAAACATGGTTATTTGGACAACTCCAAATCCATGTGGTATTTTTGTATTTGGAAGTAAGCACAGGAGGAAAAAATTTCCATAGGATCTATTTTTTTCTTAACTCTTCATCTGCATGAACTTTGTATATCTCTAATTCTCAGAGCTATTCAAAAATTGTAGGGATGTTTTAAAAAAATAATAAAACTACAACCTCCGCTCGTATCAGTATAGTTGTGCTTGCCTTTTGTATTGACAACTGAACTGAAAGTTGCCAATGAGAATACTTGCACTTACATTACCTGATATGTCGGCACAAAGTAGTCAGAATTTGCACCCATAATTCTTTTTTGTTGGTGCAGTTGTGAGGCTGGGCCTCACCCTTTTAAAAACCTACCTTGACATATTGTGTGAACGTAATAGTTATATGCCTAAATTAACAAAACTAATAATATCCAAATCTCAAATTGCCAAACTTAGTCCAAATTTGAATATGTTACCTATAATATAGCTCAGCTGTACTTGTGGGTGTTAAAGAATGCATGTATATTGAGAGGTGACTATGGACCAAGATAGCTCACATTACTTGCACAAGTAGTCCTCCTGAAGTCACTCCTTGGAATAGTGAATTAAGTAGGATTTGACTCTGTACACACTGTACTGATTTAGCTACCTAATTCTGATTTGTAAGCCAAGTATTTCTCACAGAACCAGGCCCTAGTTCAATGAAGTATGCTTTCCACCACAACATGCCTAGAAACATGTTTTCTTACCTCTTGTTTTGTACAGCTTTGTATTCTCCTGAAGTAATCATTGCAATATTTTAGTTATTCTATTCATTTCTCTAATAGGTTGTCATGGACACAAAATACAACAGATAGAGCTAACTCGTGCTAGGCGGTGAGCTCCCCAGTCTTGAACTAGTTGTACTAGTTATGTAAATTTGATAATAGTTGTACATGCAAAATTGCTGATTGAATCAGAAATATTAAGTAGTATGTCTCTGTCAGCTTCTTGTAACAAGAATGCAGTCACAGTACAGAAGTCTGAGTGGTCGGACTGCCTGGTTCCTCTCAAAGGGAGGTGCAGGAAGCCAGGCCTATAACCGTAGGGGTGCACTTGAGAGGGACAAAATTAGGTCTAAGGTGCTGCTCACCCACTTACCGTGACACCCCGACAATCAAGTGGAATGCTTGTACAACTGACATTTTAAAATGTAAATATTTTTCTGATCCAGAGGCATTGATTGTTGCTACACATGCTGATAAAGGAGAGAGCAGAAATCATGATTTCGCTGTCTATGCCAAAACAGAAAACGGAGACATGGAGTGAGGTGTCTTTTCTCAGGAATCCCCTTTCTCTGCCAAGAATGAAGATTTTTGCACTGGTGTATAGGTGATTAATGTAACTACAGATGAAGCATCCTCTATCAGTGACACAACTTTTATCAGTAGAAGGGTGTAATGGGGCACTCACCTCTGGAGTGCCTCTGAGCAGCTGAGTGTGGTATCACTGTCCTTTTCTCACCCTGGTGCCCCCTGCAGGCTGCCACCTGACCTTGTGGAGTATTCAGTGACTTGACCCACTGGCCAAATCACAAAGTCCAAATGGAATCCTTCCAAAGTATTAAAGAGACCACTAAATAAACAGACTATTTGCCCTCTCTAGGGTCTTCAGCTCTTCCACACACACAAAAAATAATCATGATTTTCCATAGGCAAATATCACTTTTGCCAAATGTCTTTACTTTTACTGTTGTTATTTCATGGCCCTATTCTTTTCTAGGGCTGAGCTCTCTGGTCATACTGCATTTCTTATGATGCACTCTAGACCCTTCCCTGTGGCTGACCATGGAAGTCCAATGACTGCAATGCATTAAGGTCCTGCAGTCAAGCCAGGAACCCTATCTGTAAGGGACAACGGGGGCATGAAGCACCCAAACTATAACTCCCATGAGGCACCAATGAGACTCAGATGAATGCAGTTCACTTTGCTAAACCAAACTGAACTGTTTCAGCTAAGGAATATTGAAATATTTTGATTTGATCAAAATGTAAAAACCAAATGATTCAATATTTCTGAATCAATGTTTTTAACTTTGTGGAAAGTTTTGATCTTTTGTCCCAATTAGTGAGTAAAAAAAAAGATTGCAATATCTGAATTTCCCACTAGATAGGAATACCATTTTCAATTAACTGTAAAATTCAATGTCAATAAATACAGTTTACCACACATTGGTAGGACTAGTTTGAGATACTTATATACCTCATTGGTTTCTAATTTAACTAACAACTCAGGAGGAAAAAATGGGTGTCATTGTGGACAATTCAATAAAACCTATGAGGGCATGTCTACATTGCAATTAGACACCCATGACAGGGCAAAGGGGCTGTTTAATTACAGTGTAGGCTTTTGGGCTCAGGTTGAAGCCCAAGCTCTGGGACCCTGCCACCTCACAAACTCCTAGAGCCTGGCTCCAGTCTGACCCCAAACATCTATGCCACAATTAAGCAGCCCATTAGTCCAAGCACCACAAGCCTGAGTCAGGTGGCATTGGCCAGTTGCAGGTTTTTAATTGCAGAGTAGACATACCTGGCAATCATAAAACACAATTCTTGAAAGTATCAAAAATGGGAACAATACAATACAGGAATTATAATGCCATTAAACAAATTAATGGTATGTGCTCACTGAGTTCTGTTCTGGTCTTCCTCTCTTAAAAATATATTGCAAAATAAAGGAGGGTCCAGAAATGGTTTACAAGAATAATTAGAAACATAGAGAGACATTTATATGAGGAGAGAGTGGGGGAAAAATTATATTACTTAGGGAAAAGATGAATAGGAGAGGACATTGGCGATATTAAAATGAAATCTATAGAGAAGGTAAATCAGACATTCTTTTTATCCTCTTATTACAGTTAACAAAATTGAAAGACAACAAATTTAAAACTGATCAAAGGAAACAGTTTTATTTTAAACATATAACTTATTTCCACATTTTTAAGAGTAGTGAGAACATCAATAGTTATGCTAGATAGGATAATTACACACATACACACAAGGTAAAGGGTTAGGGACTCTTTTAACACTCTCCCCCAGGTGCAATCTAGTCCTTCATTTATTTCTTCAGGATATAAAGATGGAGAAAGTATGTAGCTGAACTAAATATGAAAATTTTAAGATACAAGTTTCATTTAGGCTGTAACTAAGAGGTGGCACAGAGCCACACTGTCCCTGTAGGAGCACCAGGGAGATGGTGCCTAAGGCAGGCTCTCTCTCTCTCTCCTCCATTATTGCTGTCTGTACAGTCTGCACAAGGTGGTGCATTTCACACCAGCCATTAGACTGAAACAAAAGGTTCCTCCAAGGCCACCGGCATCAACAGAAAGCCACTACTAGAGGCAAAATAGGGGACAGATTCAGGTACAGTAGAATTATTTCACATTCACACCAGCATCTGGTCCACCGTGTCCAGACCTGAGCTGGTATGGGAAGTGTGATGCATCTGTGTGCAACTGATATACCCTAGCAAACAGAGAGCTGGATTCTTCTCTCACTGACTAGTGTAAATCAGGATTAATTCCATCGAAGTCACTGGAAATTGCCCTGGGTACTTATGTTAAGCTCTATTTTAGCTGAGGTGCTGAAGAAACATCAGTGAAGAATGGCTACTCTGCTCATCTCTTTATGCTGTTGGTCACAACTAATTTAAGTGACCTGAGTTTGTGAGACTTTTCCAGCCTTTTTTTGGTAACAGAAACTTAAATATCTGCCAGGTTATAAGACATCACCCAGCAAAAAAATCATATATGATGTGTAAGGTAAACAACATGCCTGCATCTAGCAGAAAAGAAACTGATGAGCTTGGGGTAAGAGAACTTCCTCAGGGAAGTAGAAAGGGCAGCAATGAGAGAAATGTTAACTTAGAATAAAACATAGTTAAACAATCGGCCCCATATAACATAGTTTTCAGCTCTCTTCTCATGTGCTCTCTTCCCACGTACATTTGCTTTTAAACTAAAGCTCACCAGATTTACACATCTGTGGGGTTAGAGCTTAATGCTGTCAGGGACCCTCAGTTCTAGAATTCCGCTCTGCTGCTAGTGTGAGAGTCCGAGTTTGCTGACCTTTAGAGCACTGGGTGTTGTATGAGTAGCATGTATGGGTGTGTAATTATATTTAAGGGCAGGATTTTTTTTGTGATGAGCTTTCAGAGACTCATACAATTAAGCACATTTTTCAAATACAAAAAAAAAGCGAGTGAATCAGAAATAATATCTACAGAAAGAAAAATGGTGGCAGAACAAGAGTAAAGAGAATGAACTCTCTTAAGTCACTTTGAACGTTCCTTGGTGTCCACTGATTTGATCAGGCATTATGGGAAATTTGTCATAGAGAAGCATCATTTTTTAAGTTACTAACATATGCTGCAGTATCAATCTGATACATTTCAATTGTGGAAAGGAGTTTCCACTGCAAGCTTTACTATAGATACAATGTAATAATTGACAAAAAAATGGATGGATTCCAAAGTAAAAACAAGCAGAAGGAGGGATGGAAGAGGTAACCTGGTGGTAAGGAAATACTGGAAGAAATCACTTCTATATTGTAGCAGTGTGAAATGCACACATATGGAGAGTAAAATATATGGTTCAGAGAGAAGAATTTAGTCCTGATCTACATTGCTCTTATCTGTCATCCACAGTGATGTTCAGATGATATAATTAATACTTTCTGCTTAAGTGATTACAGTGTTGGATAATTCAGAAATAATGATGTTTTTTCTTAAAGCCCAAGCTGAGTCCTGTGATTATGTAAGAATCTGAGCATTCATTTAAAAAATAAAGTCCATTTCTAGCCCTCATGACTGTGGAGAAAAGCTTGAAAATCTGAACATGAATTGTTACAAAAATTGTAGACAAGTAAAAAGACCACACATTTTCATAAAACGTATGATTTTGGGGGCTTGACTCATTATTCTGGAACTCTTGGGGTTGGCAATACTGCTTACTAGAGGTAGGTGAATAACTGATTTTTTTTTTTGGTTCATTGGCCAATCCAAAAAAAAGTGTTTTGGGTTGACCCAAAATGAAAATGTTTTGAATTTTTTGATGAACTAAAAAAATCTGTTTTACATTAAAATAAATATTTCATTTTGGTTTTGTTTTGTTTTTCTAACTCTTTTAAAAGAAATTAACCTAAAATTCAAAACGGTATTGTCAATAAAAAATAGAAACATTTTGTTTTAAAAATGTTAAAATGTGGATTTTTTCAGATTTTTTTTTGTTGGTTGGTTGGTTTTGGGGTTTTTATTCCCCCCCCCCCAAAAAAAAATTGGTGTGAAACTGACGTTTATTTGTGAAATGTTTTAGATGAGCTGAATTTTTGATGAAAATGTTTTGGCCAAAATATTTCACCCAGCTATACAGCTTATGTAAACCTCCCAATCAGGTCCAATGAGGACAGTAGGCTCAGAACCTTAAAGTATTTAGAATACTATTACCTGAAACAAAAGCTCACATAAGTTAAAATCTAGTACTGAGTGCAGGAATTGATCAGAATACATTCGCTCCCTTTATTGAAGATAGTGTCTGAGCTATGGCCCGGCAGTAGGGAAGAGAGGGACTTGTGGCCCGCAAAACTGTAAATTGTGTCTTGCATGGACAATTATGCTAAGGAGAATATTTGTATTTGATATGAAGCAAAAGCATCTTCCATGAGCCACAACTTGTGATTTTAAGTAGAAGTGTTTGAATTAGGAGCATTATTATGGAGAGGTGGTAGCACCCCCCTCTATTGCTCTAGAAGCAGCTCTGCTGGTATCCCAGAGTGGTGTGAGCAGCTGCTGTCCCTTCCCTGGTGCAGTGTTCAGCATCTCCTCTGGTGGTTGTCTGCAGCATCACAAGATAAATAGGCAAGTACCTCTGGTTGTTTCACTGCCTGCTTTTCATCTGGAGTGTGGGAGCCCATAAGAAAGCAAGACAGGTGCTCACCTAGGTTTGACTGAATCATGGGAGTGAGGAAGGCTTCCTAGCAAAGGATTGCTCTTTTCCCTTTCACAGCCACCCAGAGCAGTCAAGGAGAGGGAGAAAAAACAGGAGCATCTAAGAACTAACCAGTGATGGCTCCCTGATTTTCTGCCCCACCCTGGAGCAATTCAGTGCAGTCTAGGAACTGCTCTAACTTGTGCAACCTAACTGTGGACTCCAATTAGGGATAGCTGAAGTGCAATTCATTCTAACCATTCACCCTGTCCACTCCCTGACAGGCTCTTCCCCAGACCTAACAAACCCTCTGCACCAGGGTTGCATGAAGGGAGGTGTAGAAGCTAGCTGCACTGACTGTATCCCATAAGAGGGAAATCTCCAGCAGGGTTTTATGGGTGGGACAAAGGGAACAAACCAGGAAAGAGAATCTACCCCAAAGCCTTAGTTGCACCTATTTGACCTTTCTGAATTAGTTTGCTTGGCCCTCAGTCTGAAAAGACTGGATACCACTGTCGGCAATGTTACATATGTAAGCAGGGTCTGAATGACTTCTTTCCTGACAGCTAGCTGGGAGGAGGAGAGACTTTAGGTGTGTTCATGTATACACAGTTTTCTCCTGTTCTGCTTAGATATCCAGGAGATAGAATAGTGTGTTGCTCAAAGTAATCAACTTTGGCTGGTGTTGGGTTACAAATCACTTTAATACTGAACGCAGGGGTAGTGAAATGCCATTACCAATGTTGTCATTATTGTATGAATAAGGGGAGCAGAACTGTGCTTGACCTGTCCCAAAAGAGAGGGTCAAACTTAGCTGAAAGGACCTCTTTAAGCCTGGGACTTGAATGCCAGATGCCTGGGAAAGTAAGGGGGTGGGGTGGGGACAGGAGCTCTGGACCTCCTCAAGTGCTCTCCCAAGACTGGTTTAACCTGTTCCTCCCCATTGTTCAAAGAAAGAACTAAATAGACTTCAATAGAAACCTCTTTGTTGTTTTAAATGCTCAATAAGAGCTGAAATCAGTTGTGTTTCTGCCTAGCCTGTTAAGAGCTAAAAAAGTCACTGAACGTTGAAATCACTTGAGATGGGGCAGTGTTTCTGCCCAGCTTGCAAAGAGCTGAAAATTAGTAAAAAACTGATGTACAGAGGGCACAGCAGAGAGGCAGCTGCCAGCAGAAGGTGACTGACAGTCATCTGGCGAAAGAGTGGCTGGCAAGGCAATGAGGAATCGCAGCTGGCAGGACTGCCATTGGAGAGGAGCAGCAGCTGGTGGGACATCCAGTGAAGAGGAGCAGTGGCTGGTGGGGTGGCCAGCCAAAGCAAGTGCTAGATGGTGGAGCAAGCAAGGTGCCTTCTTTCCTAGGTGGGAGATAAACTCGCACAGATGTGCCTCTGAACCCTCGGTCATCTCTGATCAAGGAAAACTACTGTGAGTGGGGTGTGATGAGGGAGCAGAGAGGGGCACAGGAAAGGAACTTTTGGTTGTGGAACTCAAAAACATGAGGCAGAGGGCACTGCCTCACGCACTCTGGGTGCAGGAATTGATCAGAATACATTCGCTCCCTTTATTGAAGATAGTGTCTGAGCTATGGTCCGGCTCACACTTTTATGATTGTGAATCCCGCTTGTGACATTTTCCCTAATTAATGTCAGGTGACTTCCCTTTCATTAAACATTTCATTTCTACACTCAGATTCTGTGCTTGTGAGTGGGGAAATGTTGCCTATCAGAGGTCCCCAGGGGTGGTGTGTAATTTTCCCAAGTTACTGGGTGGGGCTCGAGCCAGTTCTGTGTTATGTCAATGGAAAGGAAGCCCTAGATATTGAACCTGGACCTGGAACCTGAACACATACAATACCTTGGGAAGAGGGAGCAAGTCACAAATAGCACATAAGACACAAAATATGTGTAAACATTCCACATGTTTACTGCATAATGTGACACTAATTATTACCCAGAAGCATATACCACCTCATTCAGTACAGTGACACCCTCTAACAAAGAATATAGGCATGATCCTGCCTCAGTCCTTACTCAGACCAAACTCCCACTGTAGGGTTAGGACCAGTGGAGTTAAAATGAGATTTATAGTGGAAGAATTATTGTCTTGTGAGCTGAAAAAAAGGGATAGAGGGAGCTGACTGTGGTATATAATGTCAGAAGATTCAGGATAAAACATACCTCAAAACATTCCCTGTTTAATGGCACAGTTTTTCAAATAATCAAACCATCCTTATCTTTTTTTATCATAGAGTAGTACAGGATATTATTGTTTAACAACTTGTAATTTACACAACAAAACAAATGTAAGCAACCATGTCAGTATCCCCTATCTGATAATCAAATGTTTTCACATCGAGCCAGATTATCTAGCAGTGTGATTTGAATAATTAAATATATTTGTTTAAATAAACATAAAATACATAAAATCACTTTTTTGGCAAAATAAGACAGCTGTAGTGTCAGCGTATCAAAAATAAAATGAGATCATTACCACCATATACTGAAAGAGTAAAGGAGGATGAAAACCAACAGTTCAGCCATAATGATTTCATTAGGATATATCTGTGGAGAGATGAAAGGAGAAGATCACTAACAGATTGCTAGTGAAGCAAAGAGTATGTTGAAGCAGCTGAATGTGATAACACTTTCAGAAATGAAAGTAGAAATGCTTCAGAAAATAAAAATAAGCTAAACATTTTCCCTCTGTCTTTACACAGGGCACCAGCAAACGATAAAATGCACATTTTGTCAATTCACCCCAGAGTCATTGATCTCTATTGAGTGGTGAGCCTAATGAGGCAAGTAGGAGAAATTCATAATGGTCCTTACATATGTGCATTGCTGGGCTTGGATTATTGTGTTGAACTAAACAATGTTTTGTATAGGAAAGGCTTTCAGATGAAGATGGAACTTCTATTGCAAATAAAAAATATGAATTTTAAATCACGATAAAGACTTATTTAACCTGGGTGATTTAATATATTCCACACATACACCCTGTTTACCTTCACAATGCATTCTTCAGAAATCCTATAAAGCACATGAATTGCTTTGTTGGCTATGCTTTATATAACCAACAAAATGAAACTGGAGATGTCCCCATAGTCTAATGACTTCTTTACTATTTCTTTCAGTCCTCTGTGGTTATATGCAAATCCTACCTGCAGTACATTAATCAAAACTGTGCCCAAATGATTTTATGAATGCACATCTCATGTCCTTACACTGCATATGCAAATCATCAGAAACAGGGCAGTTACCTGAAGAATAAAGTGAGTCCAGATCTATTAAAATCGCAAAGACTTCAACTTTGTGACTCTTACACACACTTGTGTCAAATATTCCTGTGACTTCAATGGGACAACTCACTGTGCTCACCTGTCTTGCACAAACAGGCCTAAAAGTTTTATTTAAAATCTACTCATTATATGGTTGTCAGCCTTAAACAGGTTTCCTTACTGCCCTTACAGCTAACATTCCCACATATGAATTACACATTAAGGTAAAAGGCTGCCGCTACTATTCTTGACAGCCGTGTGGCAGTTCCTTCCAGGAAACCTGTAACCACTAAAGGCCATTGGCCTGATTTTCCACTCTCACATAACTCCAGCATAAAATTGGTGCAATGAAGTGAATAATCAGGTCTCAAATCTAGATTCCATTGAATTCACTTGTAAAACCCCAGTGACTTAAATGTGACCAGGATTTGGTCCTAAAGGTTAGTCCTGGATACTACACGGGAGGCCATGTTAAGCCCACTGTAATCTGTGCCAAAATAGGAAAATGGAATAAAACACAATTCATATCAGGACAACAGACCTGTGAATTACAAGAGTCAGCCAATCACTGGCACTACAACAGGCTGGCAGTAGATAAAGAGCCATTATATCTCCTATATCTCCTCTTCACGCATGCATTTTGAAGTTTGATAACAATTAGGGATATATTTCAGAGTTTTGATGAGCATTTTAATTCCTTGTAACTATCTTTGTTACATCACAGGAATTGTTCCCA
Source organism: Gopherus evgoodei (assembly GCF_007399415.2). NCBI lineage: Eukaryota > Metazoa > Chordata > Testudines > Testudinidae > Gopherus > Gopherus evgoodei. The sequence continues at coordinate 74,708,370 of NC_044322.1, forward strand.
AGGAGAGGAGGTGGTTTATTAGTTAGAGCAAATGAACTGACAGGAAAGCAAATTCTGTGTTCTAAATTCATTCTGAGTCAGTCAGAAAATCTAGAAAGAAGTGCATGCTTGGATAAGACACTTAACTTCCAAGGATAAAATGCTGGCTTTATTGAAGCCAATGGGAGTTTTGCCAGTGTTTTCACTGGGTCCAGGATTTCAATCCTGATGTTTTAGTCACCCCAGCTGACAAACAGGTAAAAAACAGAGATCGTAATGAAAATAAGACTCTTCATTTCAATTGAGCTTTTATGAATATATATTAAAAAAAAAAGGTAAAATTGCAGATCCGACTATTCTTTCAAGAGAGAAATCTGCATCAATAGACTGAAAGAATTGCAAAAATGCCTTTTTATTTAAAATATTTCTGATAATTTGTTGTGCAACTAAGGTGATGGCATGAGTGACTTTTGCCCCGCCATTATTTTCTCATGAACACAATCAGAGGTCATGTAAAGAAAACAAAGGAATGCAACAACCACTACAGTCTCTAGCCTGGTAACATTCTAAAGTCACCAGCATAGACATTTCAGTGGAAAGTACAAGAAATAAGAAGCCAGCACTTTAACAGCTTTCACACTGATTTTGATGGCTGAAAAAAGTATAAACAACATAATTCATTCTGAGTCAGCCAAAAAAAAAATTTTATTTTTGTTATCTTAATAATAGACATGCATGGGCTTAATTCAATGGGAAACTCCAAATGCATATGTCCTGTAAAGGATGGCAGGCCATATGCAATGGGAATGGCATGCAGGATCTCAACTGTTCTAAGAAGCATTGCAAAAACCCTTATATATTTTCAGCTTGATTATAAATAAATTCTCATAAAAATTAGACATTTTGGGATTTCCCTCAATATACAAAATAATTTAGATTGAATTCCTGACTTCATTTAATCACTGAAAGCTTTGCAATAGACTTCATTGGGGCCAGGATTTCACCCCCAGAGCTGACAATAGTTATTCTTACAGTAAATCTTCATCAGTATAATTGATATTAGCTTTTTTTCCCTTGTTAAATATTATTACTGAAATTTTCTGGATTCAATCCCAGCTGTATTATAACAAGTCACCTTCAAGAAGGATAGTGGGTAAATTAGTTACTTTAAAATTAATGGTGGCCACTGGTTCAGTTTCTTGAGTTACTTTTAGCATCTGATACCTTCCCACACAATGTTCAAGTATGGCAGGGTTCTCCAGACATAGGAGCACCTCTTATTTATCATGGAAGTGAAAGTCACAAGGATTGTCTTAAACATGGGTCTCTTGCAGGACAGCAGAGTAAACTACTGATATACAGGATGGTCCATTGAGGATTAAATGGCTATTGCAGTGTTTCTCAAATTGGGGTCGCTGCTTGTGTAGGGAAAGCCCCTGGTGGGCCGGGCCAGTTTGTTTACCTGCCCCGTCCGCAGGTCCAGCTGATCGTGGCTCCCACAGGCCGTGGTTCGCGGCTCCAGGCTAATGGGAGCTGCTGGAAGCAGCATGGGCTGAGGCACTTACTGACCACCACTTCCAGCAGCCCCCATTGGCCTGCAGCAGCAAACCATGGCCAGTGAAAGCCATGATCAGCTGGACCTGTGGACGGAGCAGGTAAACAAACTGACCCGGCCTGTCAGGGGCTTTCCCTACACAAGCGGTGACCCCCAGTTTGAGAAACACTGAGCTACTGCAAATAATTTCACCCCATCCTCTTCCATTGCCTTTATTACCAACATTATAAAACATTTATTGTTCTCAGGACATAACTTGGATTAATACACACAGTGCCCCAATGTCATAAGAAATTCTCATTAAGGCTGGTGTGCACATGTGTCACTAGCAGCATGAATATTCATACTCAGGATGCTGCTGTAGTACTTTATGCACAATGCCAACAATCTCTTTTTTTGATATTGCAGTAGCCTATTGTTTCATTTTTGTTCAGTTATATTTCTCAAACTATAGCTCAGCAACTATCAAAATTCTTAGAGAATCTTGGATGTTAACCTTGATAGTCCGTCCATGAGAAGTAGAAATTCAGAAGATTTTATGGTTATCTGACTTACTTTATACCTAGAAGAACAAGAATATTTGATTTCTTTTATTAGTAGTAGTAGATTAGTGACTTTGTAGTTGCAACACATGGAACTACAGCTGGGAGTGCCACTTGCCACATTCAGTCTGGCCCTACTGGTTCCTCTGCAGTTATTTCCACTTGTTCAAATCCTTTTTTATCCCTACATTTTCCCTGGACACTTTTTCATTATGTCAGTTACTAAATGACAGAATGATATGTGAGACATACTTCTGGAATCATATGAACGTTACTATATTATATTACTATTATAATACTGAGTCCTGCCATGAGTGCAGGGGACTGGACTAGATGACATCTTATGGTCTGTGATGGGACAAGGCCAGATGGCTACAGTAAAGTAGTAAGGAACAGGTATGTTAGCCCCAGGCTAACCAAATCCCTAGTACCATGGTAACCAAATGGCAGTTGCTCCAGTTTAATCAAGACACCTGGAGCCAATTAAGATCTTTCTAGAAGGCAGTGGAGATAGCTACATTGATTGGGCCACCTGAAGCCAATCAAGGGCTGGCTGGAACTAGTTAAAAGCTTCCCAGTTAGTCAGTGAGATTTGGGTGTGAGGAGCTGGGAGCAAGAGGCCCAAGGAGCTGAGAGTGTACACTGCTGGAGGACTGAGGAATACAAGCATTATCAGACACCAGGAGGAAGGTCCTGTGGTGAGGATAAAGAAGGTGTTTGGAGGAGGCCATGGGGAAGTAGCCCAGGGAGTTGTAGCTGTCATGCAGCTGTTACAGGAGGCACTATAGACAGCTGTAATCCACAGGGCCCTGGGCTGGAACCTGGAGTAGAGGGCGGGCCCAGGTTCCCCCCAAACCTCCCAACTCCTATCAGACACAGGAGGAATTGACCCAGACTGTGGGATCCACCAGAGGGGAAGATCACTGAGGTGAGCAAATCTGCCAATAAGCGCAGGACCCACCAAGGTAGAGGAGGAACTTTGTCTCAGGTCCCTTCCAGTTCTATGATTATTTTAACATCAAGCTACAGGTATGAGACAAACAGCAGTACTGGGGTCAGATTTCAATGACCCATAACTGAAAAAGGAAATATGAAAAACTATAAGTTGCAATACTTTTGAGAGGTATGTGCAAAGCATTTTGAATTTTTCAATTTAATTTTAATGTACTTTTTTATTATTTTTCTAATATACATAAAACAACAATTACATTATCCAAAGAAAATTTGTATCCTATATTTTAATGCAAGTCCATAGTGCATGCCCTTCCTTTGCAATTTTAACAATGGATTCAGGGGGAAATTGAGACAATCTAACATTTTATATTTTATTAACATTCTTGTTTTACAATACATGAATTGTATTTTGTTTTATACTATCATAGATCATTTTGCCACAATAAGCCATTTTTCCTTTTTGCATTTTCCATTGATATATCCCTATATGGTCATTAATACCAAATTAAATATATGATTATTAGGAACCTCATGTGTGGTATGGCAGGGTTCTGTACTGTGACCCTCCTTGATCAGTTGCATTTGCTGGTAGGGGAGTTATGGCCCAGTTCAGTAACACCTACTGACTTCAATGGGCATTGGATCAAGATCTTAGAAAGTAGATAGGGCCTATAAACAGTGTTTTCAGTTGGATGATAAACAAAACCTTTGCAGCTCCACTTCATCACAAGAAATGCTGTCAAGTATCTTCTCAGGATCTCAGTGAGAGTGGGGCATGGATGAGTGAAATTGTTGAAACTCAATCCATATAAAACTCAGGGGGGTTGAATCAAAAATTTCTGATCTAGATTGGGGCCCTGTGGATTACAAACACAAAAGTAGACATGATTCCTCATTCAAATTGAAGGACATAGCTATCATTATAAACAGCCCTTCCACATGAGGGTGTATCGCCATTTAATCTGATCCCTCTGGCAAATGCTGGAAGTAGATTCCCAGCTGCTTTAAATGATCAAACAGCTTCAAGGATCAGGACTGGTTTTTTTCCATATTGCTTTGTCCAGAGATTGAGATTTTTTTTCTCTTAGATGTAGATATCTATGTCATGGTTCATGTTTTTTGTTGCCTTTCAGAGAACTATGCCTTAAATCCATCCAGAAAGTGAAACTATTGACAAATACTGTTGGTCAACTATTTGTTGATTGTAGTGTTTTACTGTCACACCTGAAAACCAGGCTTCCGCACTCTTCACTGGCTGCCTGCTGGTATCCAGGTGTAGGTAAAGGGGTCCTTTCTGACCTCTAAAGCCCTAAATCATTTAGAACATGGTTAGCCGAGAGGCACCTCTTTTCCCATGCAATACCATTAGGTAGTAGGTTCAGTGAAGTCACTCAAGATGGCAGTCCTCCTTGAGAGGGAAATGCTGAAATAGCAACCTCCATGAGATTTTTGTGATTCACTCCCCTTTTGCTCCAAAACAGCCCAAATTTGTTGACTTTCAAGGTATTCTACAAAAGCTCATTAGATTAAACAGACATATGAGGAGGATTGAGGTTGGTGAGAGGGTGTTCTTTTGGGGATTGAAGGGGTGGACAGTTTTGTTTGCTAATAGATGTTTGCTAGGTAGGTTTTGTAAGCTGGATAGATTTTGCAGCTAGTTTTGTTTTATGGTTAGGGACTGCATTTTTATTAACTGATGGCACAGTGCCTAGTACACGAGATAGGTTTTAGGGGATTTTTTTCAGTGTTTGTAGCTAGATGAATAAGGTAATCTCTTTCACATTTATATTGTAGGAAGGAAGACTGATATGATTTTGAAGGATACAGGATTCAGACATGCAAAGTTGACAAAGGGACTAAACGAGAAATATTCAATTCAAGGCTCTCGGGGCTCTGATATAACATGCAAAGTCACTTACACAGATTCCATGTAATAATTCTTAGATCAATTAACAGTGAGGGAGGTGCTCCCTTTGGGATATTGTGAGATGAGGTATATGAAAAGATTCGGGGTCAAAATCTGCTGTTGTTTATATTAGGCTGACAGCTAAACCCTGGTTCCTTTGAAATTAGTAGGAGTTTTGCCATTGACATAATCTGGTCCTGGATTTGTGCTTGAGAATGGAAACTGACCCTCTGACTTTACGTTTGTAGTACAATTACACATTCTAGGACTCTGTTAATCTGTAAACTGAAAAGACCTTAGTTTAGCAATACACCTGAAGTTTTCCATTCATTTAACTGTCCCATACGCAGTTATGACAGGAAAAATGAACAGGTTAATTTTAGGAAAGAAATGACAAATCTCACCAATTTCATTGGGTGGGAATAAAATGAAATCAGAAAGGTTAAAAAGTAAACATGGGGCAGATGGAGAAAAATTTCAGAAAGCAGAGAGTAGAAAAACTATTGCTAACAATAATAAATTATTAATTATTAATAATAGCAGTAATATATGAATTGTCGTATTGGATCAGACTCCTGGCCCATCTAGTCCAGCATCCAACTTCTGATAATGGCAGCTACAAGATGCTTCAGAAAAGATGCAATAAATCCTGCTGTAGTCATATGTGAGATACTCTGTCCTCCCCTCCATAAACACTTCATAGTTAGAGACTGTATTAAGCATGAAGTTTTATATCTCTTCCAAAATTTTTGTTAACATTAACTCACTAGCATTAAGTCCTTTTACCCATATAGATGCCCAAACCCTCTTTAAATCTTGCTAAGTTCTGGCCTTTAGCAATAACCTGTACAATTTATACAGCACTACAAGTGCCTTAAGTGCAGCTGATCAGGAAAATGCTGATTTGTCAAATCCCAAATTTTCTGCCTGGTTTCATGTCAGCTTGCCTGATGGTCTACTGGGGAGCCCAGGCTTCTAGGGTCTGCATCACCAGGGCAGCCTTTCCTTGCTAATTGCCTTGGAGCTAGAACCTAGTTTCCAGGATCCCTGCCATGGATCCAGGAGTCTGGCAGTCCTACGAGTCCCAGCTCAAGATAACAATCTCAGAGCATCTAGTCTCCCTGCTCTGTGGCAGAGACCCTAGAACCTGGAAGCTTTGACAGCCTCATCTTGAACCAGACCTCTCAGAGTTTTCTGCCCCTACAAGCCCCATCTGGAGCTAAGGTTCTCAAGCCTTCTAGGCTCCCTGCTTCACAGTAGGTGACTCCCCTGACTCCAGGCTGCTAAAGCTGATCAATGTTGTGAGGGGGTGAGTGCAAATCAAACAAATGGTTCAAATTTTTCACAAACACAATGCTCAGAATTTCCATTTTGTGGGAAATTTCTAAATTTTTATTTTTTGTTAAACTTGTTCAAAACACTGGCATTTCCTACAGAATGGAAATTCAAAGTTTTCACCAGCTGTAGTCCTCGGTGCTTTAAAGGAATCCACAAAGCTCCTCTAATTTACAATCCCAGGATAAGGGGTGTGGAAAGGTGACAGAAAATCACCTATATTCCTCCTTCCCCGATGCACTGAGCACTGCTCAGACACATAGGAGGATCTAGTCTAGGAGTCGGCAACCTCTGGCACCCAGCTCAGCAGGATAAGCACCCTGGCGGGCCAGGCCAGTTTGTTTATCTGCCACGTCGCCAGGTTCAGCCAATCGCAGCTCCCACTGGTCGTGGTTTGCCGTCCCAGGCCAATGGGGGCGGTGGGAAGCGGCGCGGGGGCAGGGATGTGCTGGCCGAGGCTTCCAGCCACCCCATTGGCCTGAGATGGCGAACCGTGGCCAGTGGGAGCCACAACTGGATGAACCTGCTGATGTGGCAGATAAACAAACTGGCCCGGCCCGCCTGGGTACTTACCCTGGTGAGCCACGTGCCAGAGGTTGCCGACCCCTAGGCTAGTCTGTGAGCTCCTTAGAGTTGTAATTCTTATTCCTTCTGCATCTTGCCCTTCTCTTATTTGTTTATCATTCCCTGATGTTTTACATCTTAGCTAGATTGTAAGCTCCTCGGGGCAAGAATCTGAGTTGTCTGTCAAGTGTCAGTTGCGTGTATGGTACTGTAGAAATACATAAATAAAGAATAATAAAGAATGTATTCACAATGAGTAAGGCAGAAAAATGAAGCCCCAAACTTATACATCTCACAGGTTATAGGCTCAAGGAGTTGGATAAGAGTTTGTTGCAGTTCTTCAAAAAAGTAAACATTTGGCAATTTAACCAAGAAGAAAATGAGTCTGACTATTCCTTTTTTTCTGGGTTTCATGTCTCAATGTTTGCAAGTCTAACTTTCAAAAGCCAGCTCCTGTCCCCTGCAAATAAGATCCACTGCAGAATGTATACACTTGTTAAAAATAATTCAAATGAACACACAGAAAATTACTCTGTGCTGCATTGCTTCCTGAAGATCTTATACTGCTTTCAGTTAGTTGAAGAGACAATGCTTTGAAGTTCCATATGAGTGCTAAGCATTATGTTAGAAAACCGGAAAAGTAATGGTTCACTATGGTTATATTTTAATATTTTTCAAGGCTTTTTTTCTGTTACTGAGTTTTAAAAACTTTTTCTCATGGAATCATTTATGACTTTGACCTTAACAATTCTCTCTCTCTCATACTATACAAATATCTTAATAAATGTTGACTCTTAAAATATGAAATAACTAAAGATTTCCTCAATAAATTATTTGAAAACCAGGTGTACACAAAAGTAGCTTAATACATGTTTGTTTCTCCTTTTAATATGAGGCTTTTAAATAGTTCTCTGTAAAATGACCTTACAGTCTAAGTGACTTTTTTGAGCTCTGGATCTGGTGATTTCAGGGGATGACGAAGTTCAAAATTCTATCTCCTTGAAATTTGTTTCCAGAATGTTAACTGCAAAGCAAGTTATATATAGCAGTAAATGCATGCTTAATTTGTGCAGAAATCATGGTGTGATGAATACAATTAAGAGCCTCAGAGGGAATAATTATATTACTGCATAAAGCTGGTGGATCTCAAATTGCTTGGTGCCTGGACTTTAAATTGGCCTGCATTCCTGTTGTGAAAGTCATCCATAGTAGTAACAAAACTGCAGTCAGAAATGAGGTAGTTTCAAAGTCATAAGTATATTTACTTGTCTATCTCCATTGTCAGAGGCTACAAAATAGAGCAACATGTAAAATCTAAAAACAAAGCTGATTTAATTAGAATGCATGAAATCAATTATATAAATAAAATGCAATAAATATTAAGTGTACTTCAAACCACAGTTTTCATGCTGAGAAAAATCTCACACAGTAATTGCAATTTCAATCTCTATGTCCATAACTAAACCATTGGCCTAATGAAGTAGTCTTGTGCTCTCTCTCTCTCTCGCTCATCTATTGTAGGTATTTCTAAAGAATCTGTAATCTTGTTATCTAAATTCCATACAAAATCAATACATATAACACAAATCCAGAGTTTAACCAATGTAAGTTTTCTAGTGGCAGTCACTGGGATGTCTCACCTGAGTAAGGATTACTCAACATGATCAAGCAACACAGGACTGTAAAATTATATCAACAGAGAAAGACAGTCGAGCCAACTGGATTAAGGTCATGTGATTTAAAATAGTTTTACAATGACAATAGTTTTGCAGCATTGCACTCCTAACTGTTCGATATATTTTTTCTATACTTTTGAGCATCTAGCAACTGGCTTACAGGAGGTTCGTTTGACTCTGTGACCTAAAACAAAGGGCTCAGCACTGCTGCTGCAGCCAATTTGAAGGTTTGACGCTTTTAAATTTATTCCATAATCAGTGCAGCATTTGGGAGTCATTTTCTTGTACTTATGCTGTATGGTAGGCTTGTCAACCACACTGCAAGAAACAAGAAAGCATGTGAGTTGTGCTAGAAAAAACAACACATAAATAGTAACTGTTTTTAAGGTCAACAGTTGTAAAATATTACCAAGAGAGTAGAAAAATCTGAAATGGTGATTATGATGTGAAAGGTACAGGCTAAGGGCATTTTTTCTAAACTGGCATAAATTTCTTCATCCTGGGAAATATTTTACACAAGTCTGACTTAGAAAACCAGGTGTTAATTATTATTGTCATTTTTTCTCGGAATGAGTTTTTCTGTGTCTGATGCATCAGCCCTCTTGTTGTATGAAAGGAAGTAAGCATAATTTTCTTTAAATGTTCTTTGATTTTTGAAGCAAAAGCATAGAGCAGCACTCTCAAACTGGGGTCTGTGGACTCTGGGAGTCCCTGAGGGTACCCCAGGAGTCTGCGGGCTCCGCTGATCAACTCCTCCCACTCCCTCCCAGTGCCTGAACAAGTAGGCACCAATATAAGACAACGCCCTGAATATTGGGCCTACCTCTACACAATTCGGACATCTGGCCACCCTATTTTGCACAGACTCTGGCAGCTTCTCTTAGGGATCTCCCTGCTCCTGTAGGCCCTGTCTGAGAGGGTGCCAACTCTGCTCCCTGTGAGTCTCTTCTATTCCCTGTCCCCAAGGACTGTCTCCCTAGATAGCTGGCCCTTTGTTCCATGAACCCACCCCAGTATTTCACTCTACTCTTATGGCTCAGCTCTCCAGACACAGCCAGCCCCAAACTACTGAGCCTTCCCCTACAAGACAGTCCTTTCTCCTCTGTAGTATCTCTCCAACTGAGCTCCCAACTCAATTTAAGCAGTCCAGTCTCTGATCCTTCACAGCTGGGGTGAGTCTTTCTAATGAAGTTCCATCATGCCCAGCTGGGGTCCCTAATTAGCCCTGTGCTACTAGCTCATCAGTGAGGCTCCAAGATAACTGCTAAATCATAGGCAGGGCTGAGTCCAGCTTCCCACAAAGGGCCAGGCAGCCTGTGACACAATTCACACTGCAGTCTCCACATATGACGTGAAAATTGACTAGGGGGCCAGCAAGATATAAAAACTCTATTTTATTTCAGTACATTGTGTTCACAGCTAATTTCTCTGTGGAATCTTTTTGCTAAAGGAGATGATCAGGCCCCAAGTATATTGTACTGTCCACCTTTATGCCCTTTCTCTCTTTCCACATCTTCAGAGAGGGAAAAACCTTCAAACAAACTGCAATCCTTAGAGATAGATGAATCAAGATTAGCATGTGCAACATCTATTTAATCACTGTTTTATTCAACACCTTCAAATGGATAAAGCGTGTGCCCAATGGGACTGCTGGTATGGGAAAGCAAACAATGAACATCTCATAGGCTGCAAAACTACATAACACCACAAATATAACAGTGCAAGCAGCAAAGGATTCCATTTAAGATAAATGTGTTCACTATAATTTTCAACAAGTTCATAGTAATATTGATTTCCAAACCCACTACCAATTACTCTTAATTCAAATCAACACAATATCTACTTTAAAATATATGCTCTAGTATACATTTCTTCAAGTGACTTTCACTTACAAGTAGAAATGACTTTCACTGCACATAAATATGTTTTCATCTTCTCAAAACTAAAATTCTTTTAAGACAATTGTCTTAAGTGCACTGCTAAGATGTGTCTTTTAGCAAATGCTGTAGTGTTCTCTGGATATGACTACAATGTAGTGTCAGCCCTCTTCCTTCCTGGATGGTATTTGAGATGCCCAGATGCTGAGCTATGGACATTTCTTTTCCAGCAGTAGCATCTGGCTCACTGGCAGCTTCTGCTTGCTCTTCTGTTGGCTATACTGCAGTTGTCTTTAGGCTGTGAAATGGTTAGGATACTGATGTGATCTTATTCACTGGGATGGCATTGCTTTTAGCTAACTTATGATTTCTCTTCTGTAGCATTTCCAAAAATATGTAAATAAAAACAAAGTTTTTCATGAAGACCACTACATGAGCTGGATGTGATGGAGAACAAATCCAGAATACTTCTGCAAATTTCAAGCAAATACAGTATGTTTTCCATGCCAACCTGGCAATTTTCTGCCAACAGATTAGTAAAGATCTACAATTTTTATTTGAGATTCAGAATTATAGCATAATATCTCACTGAAGATGTTGCAAACTGCCATTTTCACTTGTAAACCCTATTTGTTCTACATGCAAATAGGATTAATTGTGTGAATGCTTGTCCTTTCTCCATGCCTTATAAATTAATAAAAAATCATTCCATTTCAAGAAATTTTCAATCTTTAGCATAAACCTAAGGCAATCCTTTCAACACGAACAGGCCCTTGATAGGCCAAATGCAAAATTATCAGATTCTATACATTTTCCCCCCAATGTTTGCTCTAAGAGGGTGAGAGGATATATGTAACTGTTCAACTTCATTAAAATTGAACATTTTTTTCTCATTTCTTATTAATATGTTTTCAAATTCGTAGAGTTCAAATACACAACATTTTATAAGGATACAGAGAGATTGAGATTCCAACCCACCAGTATGTAAGGGTGTTCAGAACTGAGGTTTTAGTTAGTCACATTAAAAAGTTAGTGTCAAACGGTCTTCATATCTGAGACTATGATTAGATCCTCTAAAATGACTGGATGCTTGCTATTTTGTGATACTATTCAAATTACCCAGCTTCCCAGCCTTTTGTCTTTTATGACATGACATGCTGTAATCTAATAATAATGACGAAATGTAAAGCAGTGCTTCTAAACCAGAGGTCCAGGTCCCCCTATAGGACCACAAGCAGCCTTCAGCGGGGCTGCCAAACCTGGCCAGCATTAGACTCTTTAGGGCCCAGTGCAGAAAGTCAAAACCCTGCAGTAAGGGACTGCAGCCCAGAGTCCTGAGCCCCACCACCCAGGGCTGAACCTGAAGCCTGAGCAACTTAGCTTCTCAGTGCCCCCTGTGGTGTAGGGCCCCAAGCAATTGCCCTGTTTGTTACCCCTTAACGCCGGCCTTGGCATTTATATGCAGAAAAAAATAGTTGTTGTGGCACAGCTGGGCCATGGATTTTTTTATTGCATATTGGGGCTGAAGGGGACTCAGAAAGAAAAAGGTCGAGGACCCCTGATAAGCATCATTACCTAATGTTCTTGGCTTTGTTTACTAGGAAGGAAATATCATACAGAAGTTTTGTTTTTTACAGAGATGTGCTTCCAGAATTCCTTAAAATCACTTATTTTTATAGGTAGAAAGATGGACCAATTACCCACAATGATTTATTCGGCAGGTAGCATTCATCTTATTTATCCAAAATTCCCTTAGTCATCTAAGCACACTTCAGTGATACAGAAAGGGATCCATTTATTAGCTGGATGAAAAGTTTTAGTGTATTATAAAAGCCAAAGCTCTTTCAAGAACTTTTCATTAAGATTCTCCAATTTGTTCTGTGACTGTATACATTGCACTCCTTGTCCAGATGTAAGTTGTGTCACCACTGCTTTCTTTCTTTAACTGATATTTTCTCTTCAACTCACATAACCTCAGTAGCATTGTTGATTTCAGACCACCAAAAAAAAAAAAAAAAAGTTTACCACCTACCCAAAAAACATATTTCATACTAAAGGGTGTGCTGAGGGGGAAAAATCTTAGTGTCTGAAAATTCCATGATGCCACAGGCTATATTTCAGATAAAAATTGCTATCCAGTCATGTACCCTCTATTAATAAGGGAAAAGATGCCACTGATATAAGTGAAGCAGATGGTAAAAGGTATCTGCTGACCAAACTGGAGCAGTGAGATTGCATTTGGGTAGGTCAGCTCATCTGTAATGAAAATCTCAATTGTCATTACACACGTCAATTGCTTTTGATGTTACTGTATATGTCATGAAATGCTTAAGAGCCATATGGCTTTCCTTGAAACATTTTAACATAAACTGCTGAGATACTGCAATATTTGCCTCACATTTTTTAATCAAGTTTGTAAATTCCCCTCCTTAAGAAATGTATGTATCTGGTGTGGCTTTATTTTAAATTAAATATGCTTCCCTTTTGTAGATTATTACTTGATATATATCCAGTCTGTCTGCTAATTTACGCAAGTACTGTATAATGATATTACATTATTGTTATAAAGTTAATCAAGACTTTAATGGGACAGCTATGTTACTATCAAGGTTTTTTACTATAATGCATGTGTTCAATGAGCTGATTATGCTGTGACAATGAATTCACTGGTTACAAACATATAACAATATCTATATTTTAAAGAGAACGTTAAGGGGTGGTGTGATCCTAGTCTATAAGTATAAGTAACTACATGAGAAACAAATATTTAATAATGGGCTCTACAGTCTAGCAGAGAAAGGTATAACATAATCCAATGACTAGAAATAGAAGCTAAACAAATTCAAACTGGAAATAAGACCTCATTTTTTAACTGTGAGAGTAATTAACCATCGGAACAATTGACCAGTGTTTGTGGTAGATTCTCCATTGCTGACAAATTTTAAATCAAGATTGGATGTTTTTCTAAAAGATCTGCTCTAAGAATTATTATGGGGAAAATTCTATGGACTGTATTATGCAGATCAGACTAGATGATCACAATGGTCCCTTCCAGCCTTGAAATCTATTAATCTGTAATAGGTAGGAACTCCAGCTTTGTAAGTTTAATTTTAAAAGTGTGAAAGATGCATTCACATGATAAAAAATATAGGACAGTTGATATAGCAGGGTATGTTATAATCATGGATTGATTGTTGGCCTTACTGTTTAGTACCTAATGAAGATATTTACATATGTGCAAAGTGAATGTGTACCATTGCCACTCTGTTTGATAGCATTGTACACTCACTTTGCACATGTGTAAAGGACCCAGAGTGCCAGGGAGTGAGGAATCAGGCCTTTGATTTTTTTTTAAATGAAATTAGTTACTCAATTACTTTCTGCTGATGTTTACTTTGGAACCATGATTTATGGCTTTTTTCCTCTCAGAAAAAGAAGACAGAAGGTCACTTGAGTCATGGAAACAACACTGAAGAAAAAATTAAAATACATAATGGGAAGATAAACTCCCTAGGAGAAACTCCTACATCAGTGGCATCCATGAAAGTGTTATCATTGATTTCAATGAGTCAGTTATTTAACCCCTGAGTTTATTAACAAACAAGGATTTGTTTTATGAAATGAGGATATTGTCAGTCAGCAACACAAGCTTCATGGGATATACATCCTACATCCCTGAGCTTCTAGTCTCACAAAAATATATATCTTCCCTGAAACCTCATATTCTTCTGTTCCATTCATCACACTATATACCTCAAAGTGCCAATGTTTTAACAGAAGTCTGCCCACAAATCAATGGCAAGATCGGGTAAAAAATGGAGGGAAAAAACCAGAAAATATTTCACAACCAAAATCTAGATAACTCTGACTTCAGTCTCTGGAACTATCTGATCACAGAAGTCTTTGTAACTCACTGTAGTGAGCAGGGCCGGCTCCAGGCCACAGCGCGCCAAGTGCGTGCTTGGGGCAGCACACTGCAGGGGGCACTCTGCCGGTTGCTGGGAGGGTGGCAGGCGGCTCCAGTGGAGCTACCGCAGGCGTGGCTGCGGACAGTTCGCTGGTCCCACGGCTCCGGTGGATCTCCAGCAGACACGCCTGCGGCAGCTCCACTGGAACCGCGGGTTCATTGGACCCTCCACAGAAACGCTTGTGGCAGGTCCACTGTAGTCGCGGGACCAGCTGACCATCTGCAGAAAAGCCTGCGGGAGGTCCACCAGAGCCGCAGGACCGGCGAGCGGCAGAGAGCCCCCTGCGGCGTGCCACCGTGCTTGGGGCAGTGAAATTGCTAGAGCCGGCCCTGGTCGTGAGGCGGTGTGGCTCACCTTCAGCCCAGAGGAGGAAGAGCCCAGCCGGAGGCCAGAGTGGGTGGAGCTAAAGAGCTCTGAGCCCGCCCCTCAAAGGGTCAGGCGCCAACCTGGAACTATAAAGACCGGCCCTCAGAGTTCAGTGAGGCCCTAGCAGCTGGAGCAAGCTCAGGGAGCTTGAGACTGAGAAACTCCTGCGACCCAGGGCAGCCGCCCAGACTGGCCTGAGCGCCCCCGCGCCTGCTACCTGGAGGAGCCGCCGGAGTGCCCCCGCACCCTCTACCCAGAGATGCTGCCAGAGCTACCCTGGGTTGACTATCCGGAGGAGTTGCCGGACCTACTACCCAGCCCCGACCGCGACGAGCCCATGCTCCTGGGCCCTGCAGAGGCCGATGTCAGGACCCAGTTAGGCCCCGAGGGGAAGTACAGAAGTACCCTGGGGGCAGCCGACCTCAGTCTGGTTGCAGCCTTATTGGAACCAGTCAGCTATGTCAGTGTGTTGTAGCCAGGATCCCAACTGACTGAGCAGCAGATCGTTAGCTGCTGCTAGGGCCCCGGCCTGGGATGCAGTGGAGTGGGAGGGCCTGCGTCCCCCCTGCCACCCTTCCAGGGGTGGCAGACTCCTCCTCTCCCTGGCCTAAGGAGGCCGAAGCCAGTTATTGTTGCTCAGCCCTGCCCAAGGGCCTGAGCTTCCTGACTCAGCGTTCACTGCCCCACCCTGACCTAGGGCCAGGCTCCTTGCAGTTATTACTGCTCAGCCCTACTGAAGGACCTGAGCCCCTTGCCCCCACAGGGCAGGCGATTGCCGCGAGGAGTGCCGGGCTATTTTCCCAGACCCATCGGTGTGTAATGAGCTGGTGTGGCTCCCCTTCTCCCCCCGGAGTGGGTCTAGCCCCGCCTGCACTCGTATACACTCACTTTAAACATATTTTCATTTAAACATTAATTTTAAAAAGTAGGGGGCAGAGTGTGGGGAAATTGAAATAATAAAACCAAAACTACATAAAAAAAGCACTTTGATTTGAAAGAAACTGTATAACGAGTAGATTTTCCATTGATCAAGGGAGCATATGTGAAGGCTCTTCCCTTGGACATTGATGAAAGAGAAAAATAGGTAAAAATTTAAAAAAAAAAAAAACCAACTTTTTTTATTTTTTTTTATTTTGTATTTCTACAGAGTGGTCTGGCATTTTCCTTCTCCTTATCCAAGTCACACTCTTGCTACCACTCTGACTCTGCACCTTATCTCATCTAGGATGAAGAGGAGAAATTTACAAACAAGATGCACTGTACAAAAGACGTCTATCTTCTCCCATGACAAGGGATTATACAGAACCCAACTGTCCACCTTGTGCTGACTGCAAAATTTCAGTAAAAGCTCACTGTAGATTTAAAGATCCTAGGTGGGCACTGTATAAAGCACTGAGTTCCACTGAGGACACAATACACAATGGCAAGGGCATTATGGATCAACACATCAGATGTGTAGATAAGAGATTGCATGCCCTACATTACATACAGTAAACTATTTTTCCATTAAACATTGTTCTATAAAGCGACAGACACAGGGACATAGGGAAAGACATGGCTCTTGCTCCAAGAAAATTACATGTTGTTCTACACGTTCATCCCAAGGTGCATTTGTTACCTGTGGAACACCAGCACTGATACTTATGCAGTTTTGCAGGTACTGACAAAAGTCTGCATAAAAGGAAAAATTGTCTGGGAGCCAGAAGAGCCAATGTCGCACTTGACATACTGTATGTGCTAAAGGGGAGGACTGCTGTAGGCACGCAAATTAGGATACTCAGGTTTTAGGATCATTCTCCCATTGCAGGTTTTAGTCTATCTCCTCTCTCCCTAATGAAATTTTGAACATCCCCTCCTAATTATTGCCTCTATATTTTCCATCACCAAAGACATTGGGGCAAGTCCCTTTTTTTAAGAGCATTTCAGTGGAGAAGAAGGGCTGAACTGGCTCTTAGTGGTGCTATTTTGATGTGCAACTTGTTCTCTCAGTTTGGCAGCCAGCACGACCCAGTGCTACTGTTCTTCAGAAGATGTTGTTTTAATGGACGTTACCCCTGTGAATTTGGCCAGGATTGCAAAAACAGCAGAGTTGAGAGAGAGGCTGCTGCATCTTTTGGCAGTGGCACAGAACTTAAATTTATTCTCCCCTGGTGCCACTTCTTCCTCTTTTATTATTACTACCATTGCTACAGAGGAAGTTGGTGTGGATCCATGGACCTAGCTCAAGTGGATTGCATGCCTGAGCTTGTTGTGGCCCTAGGCAGGGCTGATGGAAACACTACAGTACACTTGTAATAGAAGCATTGAAACCTGAGAGGGACCCTGCAACACTTCTGTCTGCTCCTCCTCCTGTTCCTTTCTTTGTTTTCAGGAACCTGTGCCTTTAGACTGAGCCTCCACTCCAAGAGCTCTTTGGATAAAAAAGGAAACTTATTTGGGGGGCATTATTCGCTCCTTTTCCCCCAGTTATAGCTTAGCCAGATCTCTGCAATGTTCCTCTCCTCTTTTTCTGTCTTATTTTGGAAGTTCTCTCTCTAAATGGTATTTAGAAAAAAATGTTTTTGCTAAATACCCAACATCTCCATTTTCTTCCACCCTTCCATCCACCTCCCTCTTCATCAGACCAAAATACCACAGGATCTTTTTAAAATTAGACGTGAGACTGTTCATTCAGTTAAATGCCTGATTTTCACTTTTAGTTACTGTTAGTGCATGAAAACTTGGCATTTGTACTTGCAAATAGAGATGTAAGCATCTAATTGAGGCAGTTGCACACCTATCTACTTGAAAGGTCAAGCCTACAATGTTTATATTGCTCAGCAGTTGAATACTATGTGTTCATTAATCTTCTCACTTGCAAAAAGACTTGAAATATGGAGGCTGCTCTATATTCAAAAGGGATACTTCCTCCTCTGAAACAATCACACAGCTCCTTTGTGGTTACCTGAGATTTCCATTTCTCTTGGGGTAGACTTGTCAGCACCTTATTTCCTACTCCTGACCCTTCTCCAATTTCCTAGCTGGAGTGTAGTCTTAAATGGGCCCCACACCTGAAACCTTTGGAAAGTAGGAATTCTTAGCCACATAGAGAAGAGGAGCCCACCCTATCAACCAGTAGAGGCTTTTACTAAACTAAACTGAACTGCTATAGAAGCAGCAGTTAGCGAAAAAGCATACTACCAGGGCAGATCCTCAGTTCCCAAACATGCAGTTTTATTTTTGTGAAAATGATGAATATGACTTCTGAGTAGGTCAACCTTGTGATCAACTTAGATGAGGAGTTTACATGCCTCAGTAACCCATGTATGCTGTGGCCTGAAGAGTACTTTAACATGTATTAATATACATGCATGTTTTCAGACCTATTATTATCTACTGTGGAAAAAGAAACAAATGCTTACAAAGGTGAAATTAAAAACAAAAATCAGCAGGAGACAGAAACCTTCATAAAGGAGCAAAATAACCTTAGTTTTCTGTTCATTTTTGGCTGGCTCTACTTTTTTATTTCTCAAGCCTTACCTATTTTGTTAACAAAATTATGAAGGTATTTTGTATGAGGGAGACCTCTGTTCTCTCACTTTGAAAGGTTTCAGCAAATAGTAGTTCTTTGTATCCACCCAGAAGCTTTATTCACACCTTTCCAATGGGCCTTTATTGTGTATGTGTAATCCTTTTTCTGGTGTCCCTTGCACTGCTCCAGAAATAGGGCAACACAACGCAAATGAGCAAGAAGAAATTTATGCAAGGCAGATATAGGTTTCTGGATTAAAAAACAGAGGAAGTTTCCGGGGAAGTATCTGGCTGTGCGTAGGACTCAATGTGTGGACAGAAGATTGGGAAACAGGAGAAGAAAAGCAGAAAAGAACCTGGGGTTACAGTGGATGAGAAGCTGGATATGAGTCAACAGTATGCCCTTGTCCCCAGGAAGGCTAAAGGCATTTTGAGCTGAATAAGTAGGGGCATTGCCAGCCCATGATCATTCCCCTCTATTCGACATTGGCCTCATCTGGAGTACTGTGTCCAGTTTTGAGCCCCACACTACAAGAAGGATGTGGAAAAATTGGAAAGAGTCCAGCAGAGGGCAACAAAAATTATTAGGGGGCTGGAGCACATGACTTATGAGGAGAGGCTGAGGGAATTGGGATTGTTTAGGCTGCAAAAGAGAAGAATTAGGGCAATTTGATAGCTGCTTTCAACTACCTGAAAGAGGCTTCCAAAGAGGATGGATCTAGACAGTTCTCAGTGGTGGCAGATGACAGAACAAGGAGTAATGGTCTCAAGTTGCAGTGGGGGAGGTTTAGGTTGGATATTAGGAAAAGCTTTTTGACTAGGAGGGTGGTGAAGCACTGGAATGGGTTACCTAGGGAGAAGGTGGAATCTCCTTCCTTAGAGGTTTTTAAGGTCAGACTTGACAAAGCCCTGTCTGGGATGATTTAGTTGGGAATTGGTCCTGCTTTGAGCAGGGGATTGGACTAGATGGCCTCCTGATGTCCCTTCCAACCCTGCTATTCTATAATTCTATGATGCCAAACAGAGGCAAAAACTTGAGATACGACATTGAAGTTGGTAAGTAGCTAAAAGGGCTAGTTGACTCAGGCTACTGGCCTGCACAGAGTTATGAGAAGCATTAAGATCTTCTCTCTCTCATGTCCTTCCTGGGTTACCAAACTTTTGATACGCTTGGTTTCTTCCCACCTGTAACTGGTCAGAGTAACATGGGCAACGGAAAGAGCCTTGTTCAATTCCCATCAACATTCCAGCCAGAACAGCTGATGTGGTAAAGTAATGGTCATAATTTGCTCCTGGAATATCCCTGCCTCCTGGATTCACAAAGTACTGTACTTTCCCAGAAGAGTAAGATGTCTGATATATTGGATCGCCTCCACTAAAATAGCAGAAGAATCAATCTAGGAAATTACAGAGCAGCAAGTTTAACTTCAACAGCTAGTAAATTGCTAGAACATTTATTAAAGCAGTCAATTTGTAAACACCTAGAGGAAAGCCAGGTGACAAATAGTAGGCAACATGTAGTAGTTGCAAATAAATCATTCCAAACTAACTTAATTTCTTGCTTTGATAAGCTTCGTGAATTAAGGAAATATTGTGAACCCACAATAGATCTCAAATGAATATAAAAGATGGACACAGGGAATCGTTATCATAGTTTTATGTCAAGATGGAAGGAGTACCAAGCAGCATCCAAATGCTACCGCATCTGAACTGACCAAAAAGTATTTTCCCTTTGTTTCACCAGAACACAAAGCAAAACACTATCCTGATTCCCAGTTTTCTCCCCAGCTGGAGGAGAAAGATCCATAATTCAGACTTGTAAGACAGAAGTAAAATCAACTCATGCACATATTCCCTACAGCACCAGCATACAGAGAGACCCACTTCTGCCAGTGCTCCTGCTGTATTCACTACCACCGTGTGCACCAAATTTAACTAAATGCTTTCACATTGCACCAGATCAGAGAGCTCAGTAATAACCAGCATGCTGATTGACTATGCTTTCATGTGGCTTGATTGCCAGGCTTTCCTGCAAGCTGCTTTCCACAGCTCTAAATAAGATATCTGAGCAATATAAAAATTAGGGCTGTCAAGCAATTAAAAAAATTAATCGCAATTAATTGTGCAATTGTGCTGTTAAACAATAGTATAGAATACTATACTATACAATAGTAGAATACCATTTATTTAAATATTTGTGAATGTTTTCTACATTTTCAAATAGATTGATTTCAATTACAACACATAATACAAAGTGTACAGTGCTCAGTTTATATTTATTTTTATTACAAATATTTGCACTGTAAAAAAACAAAAGAAATAATATTTTTCATTTCCCCCATTGCAAGTACTGTAATGCAATCTCTTTATCATGAAAGTTGAATTTACAAATGTAGAATTATGTAGAACAAACCTGCATTCAAAAATAAAACTGTGAAACTTTAGAGCCTACAAATCCACTTAGTCCTACTTCTTGTTCAGCTAATCGCGAAGACGAACAAGTTTGTTTACATTTGCAGGAGATAATGCTGCCTGCTTCTTGTTCACAATGTCACCTGAAAGTGAGAACAGGTGTTTGCATGGAACTTTTGTAGCTGGCATTACAAGATATTTTCATGCCAGATATGTTAAACATTTGTATGTCCCTCCATGTTTCAACCACCATTCCAGAAGACATGAGTCCATGCTGATGACAGGTTCTACTGGATAACTATCCAAAGCAGTGCAGACAGACACATGTTCATTTTCATCATCTGAGTCAGATGCCGCCAGCAGAAGGTTGATTTTCTTTGTCGGTTTGGATTCTGCAGTTTCCATATCACACTGTTGCTCTTTTAAGACTTCTGAAAGCATGCTCCACACCTCGTACCTGTCAGATTTTGGAAGGCACTTCAGATTCTTAAACCTTGAGTCGAGTGCTCTATCTTTAGAAATATCACAGTGGTACCATCATTGAGTTTTTTCAGATCTGCAGTGAAAGTGTTCTTAACACAAATCACATGCACTGGGTCATCATCCGAGATTGCTATAACATGAAATATATGGCAGTATGTGGCTAAAATGGAACAGGAGACATACAAGTCTCCCCCAAGGAGTTCAGTCACGAATTTAATTAATGCATTATTTTTAATTAGCGTCATCAGCATGGAAGCATGTCTTCTGGAATGATGACCAAACCATGAAGGGGCATACAAATGTTTAGCATATCTAGCACTTAAGTACCTTGCAATGCTGGCTATAAAAGTGCCATGCAAACACCTGTTCTCATTTTCAGGTGACATTGTAAATAGGAACCAGGTAGAAGTATCTCCTGGAAATGGAAACAAACTTGTTTGCCTTAGCAACTGGCTGAACAAGAAGTAGGGCTGAGTGGACTTGTAGGCTCTGAAGTTTTACATTGTTTTGTTTTTGGGTGCAGTTATGCAACAAAAAAAATCTACATTTGTAAATTGCATTTTCATGATAAAGAGATTGCACTACAGTACTCATATGAGGTGAATTGAAAAATACTTCTTTTATCATTTGCAGAGTGCAAATATTAGTAATCAATAATAATGATATAAAGTGAGCTCTGTACACTTTGTATTATGTGTTGTAATTTAAATCAATCTATTTGAAAATGTAGAAAAACATCCAAAATATTTAAGAAATTTCACTTGGTATTCTATTGCTTAATAGGGCAAGTAAAACTGCAATTAATCATGATTAATTTTTTTAATCGCAAATTTATTTTTTTAGTTAATCATGTGAGTTATCTTTGCTTAATCGACAGCTCTAATAAAAATCTGTTCATGCAATCATGTAAGTGGGTTTTGGATTTCTAATATGGTTTTTAAAAGATGTGGTGTTTTTGTGGTGGTTATTTACTAAATATTAAAGCAATGTTTACCTGGTAATTATAAAAACATCAAAATGTTATCATTAATACAACTACTCTACCATCTCTGCATCCTTCGCCCAAAACACACTTCTCACAACCACATATAAACTGCATTGTATCATATACCCACAAAACAATTCAACCTTCTCAGCAAACTTCTAACAGATACCTTTGCTTTGGTTACGAGAATGTTGTACGTATGTCTGTATATAAGAGAATAGTCAATTAATAGATAAGGTAACAGTAGGTTGCACTCAAGAATATGTGATATCGCTGATGGGTTTTGTAAGACCAATAAAACTTATTTTTGTTCACTGCAAATGGCTTCCTTTGTGCTGCCATTTATATCAGCTCTTAACATAGAGAAAGATGTGGTTCCTATCCAAAACCATGAATATCCAGAAGCCATTAAAATAATTTGATAACTGTCAAAAATGCTGTTTCATAAAGCACCAAGGACACTCAGTAAATAATAAATAAGAATAATGGGAGATGTTTTACAATGCCCCCTTTTCTGCACACTCAACTTGCTTTCAAGCAATTCCCCAATGCATGCATGCTGGTGTTTATGACAATAAACAGCTTATTCAGATGCATCCAGAGTTTTGCATACAACAGTGGACTTTTGAAAATCTGATAAGCAATAGTCTGTCTTTTCAGTTAGAAGAGTGGGGCCCATCTATAATCTTTCTGAATCACACTGCAGCATGCGTGAAGTATCCAAACCACTGAAAAGATGTAAACATTCCTTTCTTGTTCAATATATTTTGTATTCAGGCTATTCAATCACATTTTATATTAAGTAAATTAGCCCTCATATGTTATACCCATTACCAAGATTCATGTTAGTGTAGTTAAGTTGCCAGTAGCTGCTCTGACTGTCTAAGAGGTTATTATGACCTAGCAAGCAAATAAACAACCTGTCAATGGTGCTAGTGTTTCTGCACATAGTGCAATGGCTTGCAAAACTAGCAGCTGTCATAAACAGATAGCTAAGGGTTCAGGTCACTGTTTGTTAACCCTTTACAGGTGAAAGAGACATTAACCCTTAGCTATCTGTTTATGACAGCAGCTCTCTTACAATGGTCAGGGCACAATTCTGCAACCCTTAATATAGATGTCAATATTTAAAATAATTGTCTCAGGACAATTCATTAAAAAGAACCAAAGGGCAAAGAAATGCTGAGCATATCCTGGATAGTGTTCAGGATTTTGATATGACTATCTCAATTTTCAGGCCTCATAAGGTTGAATGAGTTCATTTCAACAGCCAGATGCCATGCAGAAACCATTACATACAGCATCCTCTTGAGGCACACATACTGTTTGCAATTGTCCCTCCCGTTCCTATGTCCCCTCATAATTTCCACCACCTGGTTGCTCCATGGACTCTCTTCCCATTGGAGGATGCAGGAGGGAATGGGTATCTCCCCCTATCTTTAGCCTTCTCCAATTTGTTCTTCTCCTGGGATCTACGGAGGAAAGTTTGTGATTTTTGCTATCCCTAAAGTCCTCATTACAGATTAATCAATGTGTGTTCACATCCCCCATTTTCACCCTCCTCACCAAATTAATTCTCCCCCCCCAAAAAAAGATTTTCTTGCCCTCCTTTCCAAATTATGTAGTGCAATAAATTGTCCATTACAGGCAACTCCTGAGTAGTAATAAAGCTGCTGTCCTGTCCCCACAAGCCTCCTGATGCAGGTGCCCTCCTACTGCATTTGTAACACCACTACCGCCATCCAGAAGGCACAGAGTTTAAAAAAAAATATTCAGCAAATCACAAAACACAGATTGGCCAGGAATTAGGCAGGTCTGCATCATGTTCTGCACTCTTACCCTTAGTGATACACAAGAGGTCAGCACTGCAGAAAAACCCCTCTAGCTGCACAGTTTCTAAGGTATTAACCTAGACTGTAACCACCTAGGACGGGTTTGCAAAACCCCTGCCCACATGAAGATTGTTGGAAGCCATGTCTTCCTTACACAAAGTGGTACTTATTTAGTCATGTTAGCAGTCCTCTTTCTTTTTCAGTGTGGTATTTAAGCATAATGCCAAACTTTAAGCATGTGATGGGTCTATTTGCATGCTTAAATCTAGGCATATGCTTAAAAACTTTGCTAAAACTTTACACTTCAGCAGATACTGGTGTAAAAATTGCAGACTAAGGCTTTATTAAGTAAACAAATTTACATTAAGATTAACTAGGACTAGCAGGTTTTTTAGTCAGTAGCCAAACAGAATTCCACTGAGGGAGTACTGTGACTTGAACAATATAGTCAATAAGCATAACAGGTCCAGCTGCCAACTTTTGTGCAGTTGTATGTGACAGATATTCAGATTATTTTAAAATATTGGAATTTTTTTGCATATTTTCAAATAATGTGTATATAATCATGACCTTCAGTTTTAGGTAAAAAAGCCCTTCCTCAAGCAGTGATGGGAATATTGAGTGCTGAAGAGTGTCAGTGAGGGCTAAGATAAGTTGATTTGCGGGGGTCCCTGGGCAGATGATGGTGGTAGCTGTGGGCTGTCAGCCAGCTGTGGGAGAAGGTGAGTTTGAGAGGATGTCTGGAGGGGAAGATGGGGATAGCTGTTTCTGTGAAAGTGTACAGGAAGGTAGGTGGGAGGTGATGGGCTGAAGTGAGTTGGGGATAGCTAAGTGTCTGGGGGGAGTTCTGGATGAGGTGGGGGCAAAGATAGCTACATTTGTAGGGATGTCTGAAGGGTGTATCTGGGTTACCTAGGAGAGAATTTGGGGACAGCTAGATTTGTGGGGGTCTCCAGGAGGAAGGAGGGGTAATTGAGGGAAGTTTTGTGGGAGTTGAAGGGGTGTGGAAGCTAAGAGCAGCTGGGTGTGCACTGGGGGATAGAATAGAATGGGCTTTCTTGGAAGAGGGGGAAATTGGCTGATTGCTCAAAGATGAGGAGGAGCCTGCAGCCATTACTGTATCTTCTCACCTTCTATTCTTGCCTCTGCTTGCTGCTGCCACCACTTGCCTGCTCCTTCTCTGTTCAGACCTAGTAGGTGAAATTGAGAAACAGAGGCCTTTTGGCTGCCTGCTCCCGTGACACTGCCATGGGCTATGGTGGCTGTGAGCTGCAATTGCAGCCCTTCCTGTAGCCCAGCTTAAGCATGGTCTACACTACAAAGTTAGTGTGCAAGGCAGCTTACGTCAACTAGGTTGTGTATATGTTTACACTTAAATTTGTCTCCCACTGATGTAGGTGCCCTTTTACACCAAAATAGTAACACCATCTGCCCAAGCAGCACTGAGCCATGATCAATGTACCTAGGTCAACACAGTGTGAATGTAGATACTGTGTTACTTATGTCAATCCTAACTGTCTTCCAGTAGCTGTCCCACAATGGCCCCAGGTTACCCAGCTACTGCTCTGGTCATCACAGAGCAGTCAGAGATCCTGGAAGCCTCCTCCGACTTTAAAGCTGCACAATTTTTTGAAATTCCTTTTCCCGATTGCCTGGCTTGGCATGCACACGTATCAGCTCTCCCTTGTTGAGTGCAACTGTGCAGCTGACCATGACAGCTACATGCTCCAGATGTACTCCTGCCTGGAGTAGAAAGGAGATATTGGCAGGCACAGCTTTGCACCTGCTGTATAAACATTGACATCTAGTGATTGCTGATTGTTCAGGGGTGCAGGAGAAGAGGTATGACAGGGACCAACAAGCAGTGCCACGTGAAAGCCAAGAAGCTATGGCAGGCATACCAGAAGGCCAATGCAGCCAACAATCAAGACAGTGTTGAGCCACAGACTTTCTGCATGCCATACTCACTGGAGACCCCATCATCACCCTGCTCACCAACATGGATACCTCCAAGGAGCCCTGAATAGCAAGGAGGAGGAGGAGGAGGAGGAAAAGGAGTTAGGGGGCACGTGACCATGGGATCCAGCTGTGCAGTGAGCCAGGACCTGTTCTTTACTCCACCATAGCCCAGACAGTCAATCACAAGTGAGCTTGGTGCAGGGGAAGGAACCTTAGGCTAATGTGTAGAAAAATTTTCATTTACAGGGCTGCCTCACTCCCTCCCCCAGAATAACAGGACACAGCTTTTGACATGGCATTGATTTACTCATCCTAGAAGAGATAGTGGTACAAGCAAGAGGAGCAGAGTTGCTATTTTCTTTTCATTTACTTCTTGAGTCAGGCTGGGGGGGGAGGGGGGGCATGTGGAGCCATTTTTTATGTACACAGGGATGTCTCTTGAATCCTCCTGACAGATCTTGATGAAACTTTCATAGAGAAACACTGCAATCTTGTGTCAAAGGTTTCTAGGGAGTGCTGCCTTATTTCTTTCTCCACAGTAGGACACTTTCCTATGCCAGTCAGCAATAACTTCAGCAAGCACCACTGCAGTACAAAGGCTAGAAACATACTGGCCTGGGAGGCTTTGGGACACCAACAACAGCTGTACTCTCTCTGCCTTTGTTACCCTATACTACTAGATTCATTCAACTTAACAATTCTCTCCTCATTTACCTAACCCTCAGCAGGCCATACTCACCATGGCTGGTGCTGTGCCTAAGCAATCCCAAGCAGAAATGACAATGTAGCAATGAAAACTTTACGGGATCAAGGAGAGTGAGTTGTGCATTTTAAAATTCACTTTCCACAGTTAATAGACTGACAATGATACCTCTGTGTGTTTACCTGCAGCTGCTGCCATTGCAGCCTTCAGAGCCTCCCCCCTCCACCACTGCAGAATTCCTGAGTCAAATGAAGAGCAGAAAGAAGAGGACACAGGGGACAGCAGAAGAGTACAGGAAGACAGTGCTGTACCAGACTGTTATCATAGGGCCTGGAGGAAGGACATTGGGGACAGCCTGGAGAAGGAAAGAGTGAAGAGACTAAAGGCTCAGGAAAAGGAGAGGGAGATGCACTAGGACACAATGGGGCTTTTCAAGCAGCAAACACAGATTCAACAATCCTGGGCCCACCTCCCTCTGCAGCCCATTGAGAACTCAATATTGGGACCTCCCTATATCCTTCCCCTCAATATTCCATGTTGCAACAAGTGTCGCTGCACGACCCCTAACACTCCACTCCAGGGGGACGTTAAAGACAATTACAGCATCACATACACTGATCTGTGCAAGCCACAATTGGTGTATGTGTTGCTGAAATTGACATGAATATTCTTTCTCCTTCATAATAAATTAAGGAAACAGTAAAACTTAAGTTCTACTAAGTGTTAAAATTTCAAAATGTTTTCATTGAATTCCTTTACAAAATACATTTTTTTTATTTAAAACATAACTCATCTTTATTAGTTAGCAACATCTGCTACTGAGTGCTTAGTAGGTTTGAAAGCAACCAATTACTTATTACTGATAATGTGACACAACTGATTGGATAAACCAGAAACAAAATTAATAGATATATTGACAATGTTATATTGCTACATGTATAGCAATCACCACAAAATTCCTAACAGGCCTCAAAAGAGCAGGGCCTGCTAGAGCACATAAAATGAAACACATTACCCTGGCTCATTGTTAAAATGGTCATTCAAAGCCTCCCTGAACAGAATAGCTGCACACTGAGTGCTTCTATAATTTTTGTGGCTGCCTGTTCAAACTCAGCAGACAGCCACTCCATTTCCACCCTGGCAGAAACTTTTCCCCCTTTGCTTCACGGATAGTATGCATGACACAGCAGGCAGCTATAACCATTGGGATATTTGTGTCACTGAGGCCTAATCTTGGGAGTAAAACCATTCCAGCATCACTTCAAATATCCAAAAGCACATTCAACTCTCATTCTACACCTGATGATCTGAAGTTGGATCATTCTTTGGTGCTATCATGTTGGTCATATATGACTTCATAGCCCAGGAAAGCCAGGGTTAGTCTGGGTGACCCAGGATCATTATTGGCATTTTAACATTCCCAACAGTAATCTGCTGGTCAGCAAAGAAAGTCCCCGCTTGCAGCTTTCTGAAAAGGCCTGTGTGTTCTTAAAGATGCAAGCATCATGCACCTTCCCTGACCAGCCAACATTAAATGTTGGCGAAGCATCCCCGCTGATCCACCAATGCTTGCATATCCATAGAAAAGTAGCCCTTTTTGTTGATGTACTTTATGGCAAGTCAAGTGCCAAAATAGAGATGTGTGCCGTCTGTTGCCCCACCACAGTTCAGGAACCCCATTGCTTCAAATCCATCCACTATGTCCTTTATGTTACCAAGAGTCACAGTCCTGAGGCAGACTAATGGCCCTCCACATTTGCATGACAACAGACACCACTGTGGATTTCCCTAATCAAATTCATTTCTGACTGACCTGTAGCAATCTGGCATTGCAAGTTTCCACAGTGCGATCACCAGTTGCTTCTCCACTGTCAGTGCAGTTTTCATTTTATGTTCCTGTGCTGGAGGGCTGGGGTGAGCTCAGCACATACACCCAGGAATGTGACATTGTGAATCCAGTAGTTCTGCAGCCACTGCTCATCATCCCAAACCTCCATTATGTTGCAATCACACAAGTTAGTGCTTGTTTCTCAGGCCCTGAAGCATCGCTTCACCACCTCCAGCTGCTCCATGAATATCACCTACAACCTTGAACTGATTCTTGCTATCTCTCACAGCAGTCTGTCCTCCACGAAACCATCATGTTCCCCACTAATCAGTTCTCCTTGCAGCTTTACATATACTGCAGGATTGCATGTTCTGTGCTTGTGATGCTCACGAAGATAGTGTGGGGCAGTACAGACTCCATGATTCTGTCAGACATGGTGACAGCAATACAGGTTTGTTGGACTTTGAAAAATAAGGCATGAAAATTATGGGATACAGATGACATTATGGGATGTAGAGAGTTGCAATCTGGGAAGTTGACCCCATGCTTTCAGACTCCCATGTGTGACTAATTTACTCCCATCATGCACTGCCAAAACTTTCCAAAAGAGTGTACTGGAAGGTGATATGTTGCACAGTGAGATATTGTGACAGAGTGCAGAGGGTGAGTAGATGACCCTGCACTCTGATCACTTGAAGGCTAATTAGTGCCACAGGAGAAGCTGATTGAGGTAATGATGTAATCAGGCTAATGAAGTGGGTGGGATAAACATTCAGTTAACCCCATCAGCCCAGGACTGATAAAAAGAGTCACAGGACAGATGTGCAGGGGGAAAGAGACAGAGAGAGAGGAACATGGCTACCTGGGGTTGGTCACACAGAGGAGTCAGAATAGGGAGACCTGTGTTCTGCTCAGTGCAAGTGCTAAAAAGCTTGGTTAGCATTGTAACTAGTCTGTTGCAGGGGACTGTGGTGATATAGGTCAAGAGAACTAGAAATAAAGGCTCACTGAATGTACACCTGGTGAAGCTTGTGCAGTTTCTGCAGGGAAGAAGATGGGGTGGAGTGGGTCCCTATTACAGACACCTACTCATGGTGCAATGCACCATGCACCAATACAAGAATTCCTGGTGAGTATGTGCACCACCAACACAAGGAGCCAGGTATTCATGTGGACAAGCGATGTACTTACTGCAACAGTTTTATGTCAATGTAGCTTGCGCTCACAAAAGTTTGTAGTATGGACATGGCTTGAGTATGTGACCTTCAGTCTGGTCTTCAGGAATGTGTGGGAAGCCGCTGATGTTAGCAGCATTAAGTGAGATGTACAGTAAAACATAACTCACCTTAAATGCTAGGAAGTTGAGCTGACTGAGTAACTAACATTTTAATTTATCCAGTGATTTTAGAGATCATGAGACTGATCTTTCTTTGCCATGTGTTGCCTTGCATAGAAATATACACAAATTGAGAGAAAAGTAACTGTAGAATGCTGCCATCCTAATTTGAAAGTGTTTGATATCCACTTTGCACCCACTTTCCTTGATCCAATGGAATATTGTGCCCTATAATTCCTCAACATTATTTTGTTAGAATATTATTTGCAAAACTTTTTTTTTCAAATTGTGAATTGATCATGAACAGGTCTCAAAATCTCTATTATTTGATATTCTGTATTCAAGTTATGATGATTTATTATGGCTGGTCAGAGAAGACACTTGATATTGTTTCTGTTCCTCAGTTGGATGACTGTTCAAGCACCACCAACACAAATACTCATCTCTGTAAATGTAAAATGTTGTTTCTGTAAGTACTTGCACATTGATTTTAAAATTCATGGATGCTGCCTGTGAATTAACTGTGGTTAAATGGGGAATGGAAACAGGCTGGATTGAACAGGGTTGGTTCCTGGGCATTTCTTGATTTGATATCTTAATCTTTCCTCTCTTATAACATAGGGCAAAAATAATGCTTGTAGTGAGGATACTGTGGACAACAATCCATCCCTTCCATTCAATTTCTATACCTATAGGGATGGTTAATACTTCATCTGTTCCATCTAATAGCTTATTCAGTGTTTGTTCTGCTTCATCCCTGTTAATGCTACTTTCAATTAAATGTGAACATTTCCATTCTAACAACTGTTTTATCTATAAATCTTGTCATAGGTCTCACCCCCACTCTGAACTTTAGGGTACAGATGTGGGGACCTGCGTGAACACCTCTAAGCTTAACTACCAGCTTAGAGCTGGTCTCGCTGCCACCATCCAGATTTCTGAGTTATCTGGAAAACTCTGTCTTCCCCTCCAAAATCTTCCCCTCCCTGGGTAGCCTTTAGAGACTCCTCCACCAAGTCCCTGGTGAACACTGATCCAAATCCCTTGGATCTTAAAACAAGGAAGAATTACTCCTTCCCCCCTCCCTTTTTCCCCCCACCAATCCCTGGTAAGTCCAGATCCAATTCCCTTGGATCTATAAAACAGGGAAAAAATCAATCAGGTTCTTAAAAAGAAAGCTTTTAATTAAAGAAAAGAAAGGTAAAAGGAAAAAAATCTTTAGGAGACAGCATACAAGCTGATCTCACAGACCACAGATTTAAAACACAGGATGTTCTCCTAGGCAAAAACCTTAGTACACACAAGAATACCCAAATTTGATTACTCCCCTAATTACACAAATACAAGTTACAAAAGAAAAGAAACATAAACCTATTTATTCCTTTCTAAAAGTTACTACTCTGATAAGAGGCTGGTTCCTTGATCTTTTTCACTCTGGCTGAAACTGACTCTAAACAAAGGAAACTTCCCTCCTTACTTTTGAAACATCTTGTTCCCCCATTGGTTCCTCCTGTCAGGTGTCAGCTAGGCTAGGTGAATTTCTTAACCCTTTGCAGGTAAAAGAGGCATTAACCCTTAACTATCTGTTTGTGACAAATCTAATGGTAGTACATGTGCATGAAAGATTGTGATGTTTTGCTGGGTTAGATTTTGATAGTCTCATTTTCAAAACCAGGTACAGGAGAAACTGTTCTATACCCAATTATCATATGTACTTTTGGCTTAAAACAAAAGTTTGGAATTGCAATCACCCATCTAATTTGACCATAATAAAACTCTTTGCAGTTAGTTACTATACAATACTGTATCTCTCCATAGTACTCATCTGCTTCATGGGAGATTTCCACTTGGTTAGTTGAACTGGATATGGCATGAGTGTTGCATTGACTTTCAGTAGGTTGCATTGATACCTCTCCAGCTGGCTACACAGTGGGGTTGTTACCTCAGACACCTACAGATCCACTTATCCCCTTCTGAGAGGAACAGGCAATCCATTGGACCATCCATGTTTGGGTGTCTTGATGATACACCCCCAGCAGAGGTAATTTCATTTGTTCCTTATAGACATCTTCTAGGTGACCTAAGTGGTAGATAGTGGCTGATCAAACACATCCTTGTTTGGGATGAACATGGATAATAACATGAATGAAACATATAAGGATTTTGATATGCCACATGTTTTACTTAAATAAGGATGTGGTTTCAGAGATCCTACATTTCTAATTGCACTGAATTATGTCTTTTGAAACTTAGTCTGGCATTTGGCTCTCTCCTCTCCATGTCTTTGAATAAATTTTGGACAATATTAATTTAAAATCTGTTTATCCTAAATTAATTCTGGACCCTTTACCAATTTGTCCAACATGACCTTTGGTTGGAAAAATTATTCAGCCTACTAGGTTCTTTGGAAAATAATGTATATATCTTCTTCCAGATTTTTTAACTCCATGGATTTCCAAATTGAAATCCTTTCACAATAAAAATTTTTGTCTGATATCTGATGTCAGACATATATGTAATCTATATATACCCCAAATACAACTCGTACCTTGTACATTTAAATAATAGCGCTATTAATCCATACTGTGAACAATATACTATCCCAAGTCTTAGTTATCAATTGTACCTGTGTTGGTTGATAGATTCATTTGATTCATCTGAAGCAAATCTCAGTTAAGTGTGGTACAACCAACTTGAGTCTTTGATCCTATTTCATTTGCATTATAAGTATCAATATGCAAGTCAAAATCTAGTCCCCAATATAACATCCAGTTCTGCCTTGATTGTCTTTATTTCACTTTTCATAGGGAGAGTCTGTTGCTGTTCTGTTTGGATGGAGGCAATATTAAAGTAACAGTATAAAATTAGTGCTATGACAAGCATTTTTGCTTTTATTGGGCTGTCTTTGTGTGATCCTCCGCCTCCTCTTTTTTGATCAAACTATCAGACTCAGCTGCTAGTGGAGAAATATTTCTTTTCCAGTATGATTTTAATTGATTGGCATGGTAAAAACTAACTGCTTTTTTCTTTTCTCCTGTTATTCTAATCTTATACACAGAGGAACAGAGTATCCACAATAAGGTAAGGACCACTCCTTCAGTTACTCAAGTTGTGTTCAGTTACAGTGAATGCCAGGAGCATAACCTGATCTCCAATTTCCCAAGTGTTCTCTTTTTGGCCTTTATCAAAATGGGCTTTTGCCTTTTGTTTAAATTTTCCCAATTAAATACCTGCAAGTGAGTCTGATTAAGATGTTCCTTTAATGCGTGCAGACAGGTATCCATTTTGATTTCCTGTAGCAGCTAGAGTCTAGCTGCATGTGACTGGTATGCCAAAGGAGGTGCTCTGGAATTCACATGTTTTGACCAGTCATCACATCCAAAGGTGTCTGATTTGTGGAGAAGCTGGAGATGCTCTGAGATCCATCAATATGTTTGGAATCAGGGTGTCCTAATTGCATCCACTGACCTCCACCAGTTTCTGGAGAATTGATTTAATGGTGTTATTTGTTCACTCTACCGTCTCTAACTATTGGGTCTATATGGAGTGTGCAATTTTTGATGCACTCCCAACCATTATAGGCACTTTGGGAAAACTTCTATAAAATGTGTTCTTTGATCTGACTCAACTTGGTGGGGCATCCCCAGCAAGAGAAAATGTGTTCCACTAAGATTCTTGAGGTGGCTAGAGCAGTATTTGTCCTAATGAGAAATGCTTCCACCCCACTGAGAGAATGGATCAATGATAATAAGGAGGTATTGGTTTTCCCTTTAAGTTTTTTGTCATAGTCCCACAAAGTCAATTTACAAAGCTTGCCAACGGCCTCTATACATCTGGAATCATAATGGGGCATTTCTTCTTGCAAGGGTAGGATAATTTTGTGTACATACTAAACAATTCTCACAATACTGCTGCACATCCACCCTCATGCACAGCCACCTACTGAGGTAAGTGGCTACATCATTTTAATTACATATTTCCCTGCATATCCAAATTGGTACTGCCCACAACAGGAAATGTTCTCCAAGGTATATCAATACCCCCTTTTCACATACAGCCTGAGTTCATGCTTTTTTATAAGGGGAGTTCTTGGGTAATGATGCCCATGTTTCCTGTCCGTCTCCTGATTTGGATAACTGCCTAATCACCTTCACTATTTCTTGGTCCTTTCCTGAAAAACTTTGAGATCTGAGACCTTTTCTTGGGTTATTCCTTTGCAGCTCCCCAAGACCTTGGATTACAATGGAATAGTCTTGACTAGTTTTCTCTCATTGAATCCCACTAGGGACTCCTTCCTTAGCCAATGAGTCAGCATGATAGTTTTCCTTGGGTGTATTGTTCAGTTTTACTATGTTCCTTCCGAACTATTGTTTACCATCCTGGAATGAACACTTTTATTATTAACTTGCAGATATACTGCAGGAGTGGTGTGTATCTGACTGGGGATCCATCTCAAGGATGCAAACCTATAAGCATCAAACACTGGCAAAAATTCTGTGAGTTACACAACCATGCTGAATCTTAGAAAATAATAATGGGGTGGAGATTTGTGGTGATGGACAGTTCTGCATACTGGATGGAGTGTGGGACAAATGAACATTTTCTAGGCAACCTCCATCTCCTTTGTCTTTAGTTTGGAATGTACAGGAAAGACTGTTCCTTGGATTCTGGGGGAACGCCATAAATTCCAAATCCTGTATAATAGCAGCTGGACCTATCTGTGAAAACGCAATATGCTTCTGTGGCTTTTACCTGGGGAAGCATCAATGTGAATAATTGGTTTAAGGTTTTCCCTTGATCAGCATCTGGGCGCACATGAGGGTCCCCAGAATAAAACAGTGCACCTGGTAACAGAGATGGGGTTTATACTGAGGTCAGGGTTATATCCTTTTCCTGCTACAACAAAGTCCAGTGTACCAACGGAGCATTAGACACCTATTCATCCTTGATTCAAATAGAAAGCAAGAACTGGAGGGGACGGCAGAATTATTGAGTTTAAGCCAATTAAAAACACAAAGTCCTTGATTGCACAGCTGGTGGCCAACAAATATTTTTCACAGGTGGAATACTTGAGCTCTGCTGGGCTCATTCATCTAGAGGCATGGACTATTGGCATGATTATCCCACGTCTCTCTTGGGAAGCTACTGCTGCAAGTGCAGTAGTATTCATAAAGACCTGTAGATGATACAATTTCCTGTGATCTGAACTGATCAGCCCATGTGCTTGTATGATGGCTTATTTCAATTATACACATGCTGATCTGCCCAGATCCAAGCAACTCCCTTCTTCTTCAGATTATACAGTGGACCTGCAATTGAAGCAAAGTTAAAAATACATTCCTGATGGTATCGGCCAACCCTAGAAAAGATCATAAACAAATTATGTCAGTAGTCTAAGGCAATTCTCTGATTATATCCACCTTCTGTTGGGCTGGTATCCTGCTTTTCTGTGGTAAGGAAATACCTAAAAAGGAAACCTATGCGATCACAAATTACACCTGTGTTGGATTGTACTTTAATCCTGCCTATTTAATAAATTTGCAAAAACTCGTCCAGGTGCTCCAGGCTTTCCTTCTGAGTTTCAGATGCTAAAGAAATATCATACAAATACTGAAATAAAACAGAAGGTTTGAAAAACATGAACCTTTTCTGAACCTTTTCCAATTCTAGTATATCTTTTTTGAGATGGGGCGACCACATTTCAAAAAAAGATATATTAGAATTGGAAAAGGTTCAGAAAAGGGCAACAAAAATTATTAGGGGTATGGAACAGCTTCTGTATGAGGAGAGATTAATAAAGACTCGGACTGTTCAGCCTGGAAAAGAGACATCTAAGGGGAGATATGATTGAGGTCTATAAAATCATGACTGCTGCAGAGAAAGTAGATAAGGAAGTGTTGTTTACTACTTCCCATAACACAAGAACTAGGGGTCACCAAATGAAATTAATAGGCAGCAGATTTAAAACAAATAAAAGGAAATATTTCTTTTGTTCCCGGCCAATGGGAGCTGTGGGTGGCGGTGCCTGGAGTCAAGGGCAACGCATGAGCCCTCTGCCCCTCTCCCTGCCCTCCCCCGCCCTGCTATCTGGAAGCTGCAGGGATATGGTGCCGGCGGCACCGCGGGCTGGATCCAAAGCCCTTAGGGGCCAGATCTGGCCCGCGAACCATAGTTTGCCCACCCCTGGCCTAGATGATACTCCCTGAACAGCAGATACAGATGTGTTAGCTCGTTTGGACCCACCTTGTCAGGTTCAGATGTAACTGTAAATTTTAGACAACATATCTCATATGTCTGGGAGGGTGCTTTTGGGATGGACCTGCATTATGACCTTCTCCTGAACAACAGGGAGTAAGTTATTTACTAACAAATTAAAATATCGAGGTTAAGTTTAATTTCCAGGCATCTCGTTGGGCTTTCAGGCTGCACAATACCTGCTATGAAATTCATTGGGAGCATTCCCTCAAACTGCATCATGCTACCAAGATAACCCCTGACTGCCCTGGATGCATATTTTGTTATGACAGGCATATAGTGTCTTTAAATTATTTTTCCTCTGCTTGGAATTTTGGAGGTACTGTATTCCACAAGGCCCAATCCATGGTTAACTCTTACCAAATCCTCTTCCTCCAATTGAAACACCTGCATTACAGTTTCTAAATGCATTGTATGTCTGCCACTGGATCTCCTTTTTTCATTGGGCCTACTGTCTTTGCAACTGTGTTTAGTTTGAACTGGTTTTCTCAAATTGATCTGAATGTAAAGGAAAGTATAATTTTCTTAATCATAGAAACAAGATGATTTTCTATGGGTACTACAAAACTTTCAAAGATACTAGAGCAGCTTTTGGAAATCTATTTGTCTTTTGAAAATAACCCTGTAGATTACATGATAAACATATTAGTTGTTACCATGTACCTTTTATCATATAAACTGTGATAATAATTACTACAAAATTCTTTCCTTTAGAATTGTATACAAGGAAGAAATACTCATGTAAGCATTTTGTAATTATATTGTATTTGCCATGCAATTACATAGTGGATAAGCTGTGAAATGAAAATCATTACATAGGTGCTTTCATTATGCAACCAATTCCATCCAAATTTGACACATTAAACGGCAGGAGAGGCCAGCACTCCTCAAGCATTGTAAAGATGTCAACTGCATAGCAGGATCTGTAGCAAGGAAAGCAAGCAACAGAGCCTTCTCAGACAAACTCTCCCTGTGAAGTCATTATAGATTGGCAATACTGTAACTATAATTAACAGACATGGTAACAAATCAGTGCAACCCAAAGGGAGAATGCCATTATAGCGCAAAGACATCAACAAACTACTCTACCTATAGTAACACAGTTTATTAATATTTGGTGTGGTGGTCTCCTGAACTAAAATGTTTTCAGTTTAAAAGACTGGAGATAAGGGATTAGCATTTCAATAATAAGCTATTGAAAATAGTTGGGCATTGTTATTGCCCATGATCCAAGTGCTCTGTAGGGTCATGATCAAGAGAAGAATTTGGGTATATGCTTAACTTTATGCACATGAGTAATCTACTCAAATCAAAGGAATTACTGATATGCTCAAGGATAAGCACATGTTTAAGTGGCTTTGGTAAATCAAGATCTAGATGAATGGAGGCCTTCAAATCTCCAGTGCTTTGTCTGCCAGCACTAAGCTCAGTTTAAAGCACACTTTAAAAGAGAGAGGTTTAATAACTAACAACAATCCAATTTAGGTAGTAATTCATCTTCTCCCCACACTCCCACGTAGCTATTATAAACAGAATTTTTGCTTGGGCTTTTTTTACATGAACCTTAAACATTATTCCTTAGTTTTTCAAAATATAAGCTACTCCAGTGGAGCCATTAACACAAATGCTTTGGTCCACATTCTGTCTCCCTCATTCGGGTTGAATAGTTAACTCTATTTGGGCCGGATGCTAAGACCACTGAAGTCAATATCAGTCTTTGCATTGACTTCAGTGGACTTTTGATCAGACCCTCTATAAGAAATCAATGGGATGACTTGTTGAGTACTACTTGGCATGGATCAGAGTCATAGAATCTGACCCTTTATGAGCTACCTTCAGAACAATTTATTCCAGTCTGTTTTTAACATTTAGGCAGAGTTCATGCTGGCACTTAAAAAAAAAGGATCAAACATAATGCATTATAATGTGGACTCTGTCAAATACTGTATTATTAACATATAACAATCTTATTTACTGAAGTAAATCCATTTAAATATAAAAATCTGATATTTGCCTTTTAAAAAATTTAACAGGCATAAGTGCCCATAAATCAGTTAAGACATATGTAAGGAATATGCATTAATTCAAATAATATTGATAGCCACATGAACCTGCATCATTCTGTGAAATAAGAAAAATGAGACATCTTCTTAAAATCAATATTTTCCTTTTAATGTCATTCACTGGAAGAGTTTCAATAATACATTACTTTGTACCTTACATGTCAGTGGTCTTCTAAATGTAGAGGTATCTTAGAAATGTATTAAAGTAAAGCAAAGGAAAGAAAGTCATCAAAGCAATGAACTGCTAAAAAGCTTACATTCATCCACTGCATTGTGGGGATCAATCTGAACTAAAATATGTATGTGCAGCATTACTGGCTGGATATATTATTTATAACTCAGACCTCAATAAGGGATCCTTGTACAGTATTTTTGTTCTGGAGTTAAAGAGCAATGGGAACAACAACAAACTCAGTAGTCTCCTTATCTGTCCTGGGCCCTTGTGAGCAGAAAAGTTATGCAGGTGTGCAGTCTAAGGTAAAACTACAAGATATGGAATTACAACATCCATTCATCACCAAAGAAACATTTTAATTGGTTATAGGTTGAAAATATCTACTTGACAGTCAGTTTCTCACTTTTCACATAAGTGCTTTGCTGCTTGGATGCCTAATCTTGTTTAGTATAGGGAAAATAATTTGACATGAAAGTACCTCGATGGCTGCCGAAAATTAATTGCCAATTAAAAAAGAAAAATGTTTGTGCTACTCTATAAACAAGCCAACATATAAACCTTTCAGTCTCGTTGCTTTATTTATGTCTTTGTAGATCTGGTTTCAAGCTATTTGCATACAATTTACAAATTCATATTATAATTCTCCAGCATATTTATGATTTTATAGTTGTATATATTTTATCTCTATGAAAAATATTTATTTGTGTGTGCTTCTGTTGCTTATTATTTAACAAAAACATTTCATTACTTTTGATAGTTTATGGCTCTTCTTTAGAATGAGGCATTTTTATTTGAAGGCTCAAGAAGAAGGTGATTTCTTTTCCCTCTATAAGCAAAAAAACACCCCACCCCACCCTCAGGGACTTGTCTCTAACTTTTCATAGCTTACATTGACTGTTTTCATGTGTGGATGAATACCTCAATGAGTCCAAATATAAAGGCTAATCTGAGTGGAAAGTGAAGGCTTTAATGGGATTGTAAGGTGGGATTCACCACTAAAAAGGTTTCTGAAAGTTGCAAGCTATGGAATTCAAGTATCAGAGGGGTAGCCGTGTTAGTCTGGATCTGTAAAAGCAGCAAAGAATCCTGTGGCACCTTATAGACTAACAGACGTTTTGGAGCATGAGCTTTCGTGGGTGAATACCCACTTCTTCAGATGCATGTCAGACACGCATCTGAAGAAGTGGGTATTCACCCATGAAAGCTCATGCTCCAAAACGTCTGTTAGTCTATAAGGTGCCACAGGATTCTTTGAAGCTATGGAAGTTTCAAAGGTTTTCATGGATTGCCCCTTAGATTCAAAACCAGATTTAAATGACATCACTGATTCCTTCTGTAGAATTGAACATGACCTTCCGGTTCCCTTCCCACCAACCCATTTTCTACACACATCAGGTGGATATTGTCTATTAAAGTTACCTGCATGTGGCTATTAATAATTATATCTAGGGTGGATTAATGAAGATGCTAAGTTCAAAACAGTTGCTGAGTATCAGTAGAGAGTTTTAAAGCTTGCATGGCTTTTAAGCAGCAAAATAATTATAAATATATTAAATGAAAAAATATATTGAGTATATTTTCATTTGGAAGGACTCAGAGTGACTGATTTCAACTTTTATTAATAAAGAAATTGGAATATCTATATATGTGCATGGCTGGCCTTAAAAAATATTATTCAGACATCATGCTTTAATGAACATATACTTCCATAGGATTGGAAAGGGAGATGGATAAATAGTTCATTAGGAATAGCCCTCTGCCTCCAAGTGCCTTTCCAAAGCCCAGTTTTATGAAAGTATCTTCATTGGCTCTATGGGACTTTATGGTGAATCTCCTGGTTACATATAGGCTGCAGATTTCTGACCTTTTGCAGACTTAACCAGCTGTAAGGCCACAAATCATTTGTGAGGAACAGATTCGTTAAGTTAAAGCCATTTATATAAGACTTTCTGTGCATACTTATTTGGCTTCACTTTGTATCCCACAAAGCTAACAACACTAAGTAAAGCTTCAATACGGTGGGAAGATAATGTAAGGATCAGTTGTTCTGACTCTGTGGCAAACATCTCTTGGGTACTCAACAGACTGACACATACAATACCCCCCTTTCAAGGTCTGAATGAGCAAATGCCTGATTACTTGTCTTCTTTTCTTTTTCTTTTTAATCTGCACAATAAAAATAGAAATAATCAATGATCATGTATTGATTTTGGTTGAAGGCAACATAGATTTAAGAAAAAAGATAACACTATAGAAGTATTAAATATTAGCATTGACGTACAAAATCATTGGAATAGTTACAATAGTTAAGCTTTCAGCAAATATACAAATATTTCATCTCACTAATTTTATTATTTTAACATAAAATCTTCAGATTTTTCTCTTGAGAATCTCTCTTCTTACTCCTCGTCCCTCCCTCCTAAAACTTGTTTATTGTTTGTTTGTTTGTTTGTTTTATCCTAACACAGGCTCTAACTCTCTGTTTTAGCGATCTGTGGCCTGACAGAGAAAGGGTATGTCTACACTACAGGATAAATTCGAATTAGCTTAAACCGATTTTATAAAACAGATATTATAAAGTCGATTGTGCGCGTCCATACTAGGCACATTAATTCGGTGGTGTGCGTCCGTGGTCCAAGGCTAGCATCAATTTCTGGAGCGGTGCACTGTGGGTAGCTACTGTAAAAGAATGAGGCCAATAATGTCGATTTGCGTCCACACTAACCCTAAATCGATATAGTAATATCGATTTTAGCGTTACTCCTCTCGTTTTGTAGGAGTACAGAAATCAATTTAAAGAGCCCTTTAAATCGATATAAAGAGCAGTGTAGTGTGGACGGGTGCAGCGTTAAATCAGTTTAACAGCGTAGTGTGGACCAGGCCAAAGTTACAGATCTTCTCACTGGAGCAGACTGACCTGAAAGGTAACATTTAGGTAAGCAGTCTGGGAATATGAAAACATGAAGCGAGAGAAAGTACAGTTCCTGACTATGGTGAAAAGGTTCAGAAAAGGGCAACAAAAATGATTAAGAGGATGGAACAGCTTCCATATGAGGAGAGATTAATAATTGAACTTTTCAGCTTGGAAAAGAGACATCTAAAGGGGGATATGATAGAGGTCTATGAAGACTAGTATGGAGAAAGTAAGTAAGGAAGTGTTACTTACTCCTTCTCATAATAACAAAAACTAGTGGTCACCAAATGAAATT
Source organism: Gopherus evgoodei (assembly GCF_007399415.2). Classification (NCBI taxonomy): domain Eukaryota; kingdom Metazoa; phylum Chordata; order Testudines; family Testudinidae; genus Gopherus; species Gopherus evgoodei. The sequence goes on from NC_044322.1 coordinate 74,749,842, forward strand.
AATAGGCAGCAGGTTTGAAACAAACAAAAGGCAGTATTTTTTCACACAACCCACAGTCAACCTGTGAAACTCCTTGCCAGAGGATATTGTGAAGGTCAAAACAGGGGTCAAAAAAGAACTAGATAAGTTCATGGAAGATAAGTCTATCAATGGCTATCAGCCAGGATGTGGAGGGATGATGTCCCTAGCCTCTGTTTGCCAGGAGCTGAGAATGGGTGACAGGGGATGGATCACCTGTTCTGTTCATTTCCTCTGGGGCACCTGGCATTGGCCATTGTCAGAACACAGGATACTGGGTTAGATGGACCTTTGGTCTGATCCAGTATGGCCATTCTTATGTTCTTATGATATTACAGCCATTCAGCTGCCAGATTATCATGGTGAGTTCTCTTAATATAAATATCAGAGCATGCTTTTTACTACTAATAATCACATGCCACAAAGAAAGAGTCATGACTCAGACCTGAATGCCAGACTGGAAGCCAGGGACTCCTGAGTTCTAATTTCAAGTATGTCACTGTTTCCCTTCAGGCAAGTCACTTGACCACTTTCTTCCTCAACTCAGCATCCACAGAGACAATTTTTAGCTGGCACAGGTCATGCCAGTATTTGAAATGAAGTTTTCATGTACAAAAATATACTTCTGTTTACTGCAAATTTACAATTTGAAACAAGCAAATATTGTAATTGATGCACTTAAGTTGAACCAAAAGTGAAATTTAATTATCCACTCTTTATATTTTGGATACAAGGGACAGAGAGAGAAAACGATACAAGATCAACTGAGATTTCACTTTCTTAAAATTCTTTTTAAAGTTTCCAAGATGGGTCTGGTAATCTCACAGCATGGTAAATATTGTGTCTTCTTCTGCTGCTGCTAAGACTTTATTTCCCCCAACAAAGAATAAAATGAGAGGAAGAGGAAGATAGTGAGGTGGGAAAACACTTTAACCCAGAGTCATGTGTTTGCTGTTGATAATAAACTATATGTATTTATTAATTATTTATACAAAAATAAAATTACATCATTTCAGTAAGTGCAACAAGGTCATATGATAAAATAAATACCAAAATCACCATGTAAACAAATAAACTAGGCAAACCCTGTGATGGGCTGGATCACAGAAACTCCCTTGGAAACTGCCAATGTATGTGCCAAGATTACTTCTGCCCCTGCTTTTCTGTCATCCCAGTTTAGGACTCCAGCACCCTGTCTTGCTGAGCCAGATACTCCCGTCTGCTCCAACACAGACCTAGGGTCTGGACCAAGTGCTCTAAAGCTGCAGACTTAACCTGAAAGCAGCTTAAGACGTGTTCCTGTCTTTAACACTCAGATGCCAACTCCCAATGGGGTCTAAACCCCAAATAAATCCGTTTTACCCTATATAAAGCTTATACAGGGTAAACTTATAAATTGTTCACCCTCTATAAAACTGATAGAGAGCTATGCACAGCTGTTCCTCCAGGTATTAATGCATACTCTGAGTTAATTAACAAGTAAAAAGTGATTTTATTAAATACAGAAAGTAGGTTCCAAGTAGTAACAGAATAAAGTGAATTACGAAGTGAACTAAAATAAAACACGCAAATCTAAGCCTAATACAGTAATACAACTGAGTACAGATAAAATCTCACCCTGAGAGATGTTTCAATAAGTTTATTTCACAGACTGGATGCCTTCCTAGTCTGGGCATAGTCCTTTCCCCTGGTACAGCCCTTGTTCCAGCTCAGGTGGTAGCTAGGGGATTCCTCATGATAACTGCTCCCTTTGTTCTGTTCCACCCATTTATATATCTTTTGCATAAGGCAGGAATCCTTTATCCCTCTCTGGGTTCCCACCCCCTCATTCTCAATGGAAAAGCACCTGGTTAAAGATGGATTCCAGTTCAGGTTACATGATCACATGCCATTGTGAGACTTCATTACCCACTTGCCAGCACACACATATACAGAGAGACTTACAAGTAAAACAGAGCCATCTGCAGACAATTGTCCTGGTTAATGGGAGTTATCAAGTTTCCAAACCACCATTAAGGGCCCACACTTTGCATAATTACAATAGGTCCTCAGAGTTATATGCCATATTTCTAGTTTCAGATACAAGAGTGATACATTGATACAAATAAGATGACCACACTAAGCAGATTATAAGTTTTGTAATGATACCTTACAAGAGACTTTTTGCATGAAGAATATTTCAGTTACATTATATTTAAACTTATTAGCATATTTTCATAAAATCACATAGAGTGCAACGTCACAAACCCTACAAACCTCATACAAACAACTATGAACTACTAAGTAAACAAATGCATCTCTCCTGTCATTAAGTATTATATTTAGCTCATATTCTGGGGACTTCAATCACTATCCTTGCCTGCTAACTTTTCTTCAAATTAAGCCATTTATGACTACAAAGCTACTAATCCTGTGTGGTTATCTTTAAAGTTACCTGTGAAAAAATAATCAGTAATGCAGGTTGTCATAAACAGATAGTTAAGAGTTAATGCCTCTTTTACCTTCAGAGGGTTACGTTCACCTAGCCTAGCTGACACCTGACCAGAGGAACCAATGGGGGAACAAGATGTTTCAAAAGGAAGGAGGGAAGTTTCCCTGTTTAGAGTCCGTTTCAGTCGAAGTGAAAAAGATCAAGGAACCAGCTTCTTATCGGAGTAGTAAGTTTTAGAAAGGAATAAATAGGTATTATGTTTATTTTCTTTTGTAACTTGCCTTTGTGCAATTAGAGGAATTATCAATTTGGGTATTCTTATGTGTATTAAGGTTTTTGTCAGGGGAACATCCTGTGTTTTAAATCTGTTGTCTGTGAGATCAGCTTGTATGCTGTCTCCTACAGGTTTTTTTCTTTTACCTTTCTTTTCTTTAATTAGAAGCTTTCTTTTTAAGAACCTGATTGATTTTTCCTTGTTTTAAGATCCAAGGGGATTGGATCTGGACTTACCAGGAATTGGTGGGGGAAAGGAAGTGGGATCGTTAAATTCTCCTTGTTTTAAGATCCAAGGGATTTGGATCAGTGTTCACCAGGGACTTGGTGGAGGAGTCTCTCAAGGCTACCCAGGGAGGGGAAGGTTTTTGGAGGGAAGAGAGTTTTCCAGATAACTCAGAAATCTGGATGGTGGCAGTGAGACCAGATCTAAGCTGGTAGTTAAGCTTAGAGGTGTTCATGCAGGTCCCACATCTGTTCCCTAAAGTTCAGAGTGGGGGTGAGACCTATGGCACAGGTCTTGATTCATTCAAGGATATGCATCATTCTGTCCCCATTGACTTCATGTACCTTTCCAACTCAGTCTTTATATAGTAACAATTGGACAAATATGTATTATGGTTACAGGACCCTCACTGCAGTTTCTTTAGTCACAGTTTTCATCTACTCATAAGATGCAGATCAATAACTTAGCACTATCATTGCCTGTATCTTCTCACTTGCCCAAAAATAAATATTAATAATTTCACTTCATATTAATAGGAGATAGATCGATCGATCACTCCCAATTCTTCAGTCTTTATACACAAGTAGTCCCTTTAACTTCATTGGAATTATTCACTTATGTGAGTAACTACTGAAGGAATGGGCTCATGATTGCTGTACATTTTTGGTGCATATTGGATTAGACTACAATTTGTAATGAGTAAAAAGGTCTGGAGGTTCAGTTTAGATAGAAGCACACATAAATAATACTGCATACTTGGTTGAAATATATCTGAAAAAGCCTGGGACTCAGCTAACAAAAATTGTCAATGCCTCTTGGAATGAAGACCATTCTACGAGCCATCCTACAGTATGCAGTAGTCTGAACACTATTAAAGAAACCATTACTCAATGCTAGAAATTTGCATAATGCTATCGGTCTAATCTTCCTTTCTATTCACACTAATTAAGATGCTAGAAAAAAGCAGTATCCAATGGCATCTGTTAGCAGGCAGTATCTTGGATCACTTAGGCTTCAGTCCAGTGCATTGTACAAAGACAGAACTGTGTCTCTGTTGGGTGACGTTCACAGACAAGAGATGTACACTCATAGTCATCCTGCTTTACCTTTCTATAGCATGTGATACTGTCCACCACTAAGTACATATGCCCTTCCTCCTACAACTGCAGAAGTAAATGGACAGGCCTGAAATAGTGCAAGTCCTTTCTCTTAGACTGGACGTGCTAGTTTTAATGGGCAACTGGTCCTTCATCTTCCAAGTCCTTAAAGGTGGAGTCCAATAAGACTCAATCCTTTCCCTCATATTATTCAATATATTAAGACACAGGAAAAAATTATGACACAGAATAGGCTGAAATGCCAGCAGAAAGCAAATGATTCTCAGATCTGTGTCTCTTTTATGTCAAATATAAACCATTGTCTCCCAGCTTTCTCAGTCCGTAGCCAAAATCAACACCGGGATGACAGGCAGATGGTTAAAGTGGAACCTAGGATGATGCTGGTAGTAGGAAGACTGTTTGAGGAAGTTGTCTCCTCTAGGATTATTCCTCTCCATTAAGGGATTGGTTAAGCTGATCTACAGCCTATGAGTCCTATGTGGTTCCCCAGTGCTATTAGTGTAAAAACCCAGATGGCAAAACACCACCACTTTCATTTGCAAGTGGAAAAAAGATTGTGCTGTATCCTATGAGATAGAGATCTGACCATGGTGATCCACATAATCCTGACCTCTAAACTTGGCCCAATCTATAAATAATCATGAAGCCATACACTCTGAAAAGTGCCAACTGTTTACAAAACACACCAAACTTTTCTAGCTACACAGGTAACAGTAAACATATCACTGATTCCTCACTGAATACAGAAAATAGTTCAAGGTCGGTCCTCTATGACTTGCCTACTCTATTCAAAGTCCTATAAAATATGTCTACTTGAGACATCTCTTCTCCCTCTATGTCCATCACCTTCCATGAAAGTTACTTTCAAATGGAATAATGAAAAGGTAAACCTATAGGGGAAATCATGTGAATTGGGTGGGTCAGCCATTGGGAAATAAGGTGGAACGTTCAGAGGAGCTGGACTTCATCTATGGAACTCATTTCCACAAGATATAAGAATTCCTCACTTCCATTACTCAGTTCAAAAATCATTTTTTCTAATTCTTTTTTCTTCAATAAGTTCTTCACACACATTGACTTAGAACCCATGCATCATCACATATACCACACAATCAAACAATATAACCTCAGAAACAAACAATATAAACTTATGAAACTAATTTCCTTACAGATGGGCAAAAAGAAATAGTAAAGAGATTATTATTACTCTTCCTATATTTAAATATTTTTAGGCACTTGAGATAATACAATGTGTGGTCATGTAAGTAGATGTAAGTAGAAAAATAGAATGAATGACAATATATAAATCTCTAATATCTGCAAAATAGATCTGGAACTCTCATAAGAATTGTCTCTCTTGTAAGATGTCTACTATCTCTGATTTTTGTAGGACCAGAAATACTGCGAGGATAGAATAGATTGCAATATTTTGTCAGTAGCTAATTGAGTTTTTGTTATTTGGGATTATAAGAAAAGGTTCTGGTCTGATTTGAATTTGGGGCCAAATCATGGGCCAACTATTATTTTATTCTAATTTTTTACCCATCCCTAATTACAGCGCCTGTGAGCATAGTTGTAGCTCCCAGATAATTATGTTGGCCACTTCAATGTCTATCTACCTCTATTAGGTTATATTTTAAAAAAACCTCATCATCTATTGAGAATAGCTTTCAATTGCTAACAAATGTTTTAGGATAGAGTATCTTAAAATTCCAATGATAAATGATAAATACATCTAGAGACCTAAAGGGCAGAGTCAGGACTCACTCAGAGCAGGGTAAAGTCAGGATAAATCCACTTGAAGAGAATGGAGTTACTCTAGAACCAAACCTTTATGAGATCGAATCTGGCTAGCAGTATTTACCTGCCATATGTTTCAACCTTCTAAGGTGTTTGTTACCTTGCACACTGGCAGAGTACACAGACAGCTCAGCAGTGGTTAAAATGCTCTTATAATCTATTTACCTATTTAAAAGACCACCTATTTCAAACAAAAATATAATAATTTCAAGAAAATCAACAAATAAAATAATTTTAACTAGAAAATGGAATTAGAAAAAAAACTGTTTTATTAGTCAGTAGCTATATTGCTATTTAAGCATAATACAAAGGACCTGGCTCCCTACTGACTTATGGAGTTGCTTATATGTCTGCAAAGTAGAGTGTAAAATGCTGCTAAATCAACACTCTCAAAAATAGACTCATGAAAGTGTAAGATTGGAAGGGACCTCAACAGGTCATCTAGTCCACTCCCCTGTACTCATGGCAGGACTAAGTATTATTTAGACCATTCCTGACAGGTGTTTGTCTAATCTGTTCTTAAAACCCTTCAATGATTGATATTCCACAACCTCCCTAGGCAATTGGTTCTAGTGCTTGACTTCCTTGACAGTTTGGAAGTTTTCCCTAATGTCCAACTGTGATAGAGAGCTGGGCAGCATCACCTATTGAGTTCCAGAAGGGAGGCGGGAGCCTAAGGGGAGGAGCTACTGAACCCAGGGCTCAAACAATTATGGGGGACAACTAATGAGAAAACAGGGATAACAGTGAGGGTTACAGGTTCTGAATAAGGGTTCTAGAAAGGGATACCAAGCAGAGAACCCTAAACTGGGCCCTCAGAGGAGTCTAGGGAGACAGCAGCCACAGCTGAAAGGAACTCTGCCAAGATACATGAACTTTTGTCTGTCTTTCCAGCTACCGAGAGCATGTGGCAATACTGACACATCTGTACACCTAGACCTTTTCAAAAAGCTATGCTAATATTCTGAATTCATTCTCATGGCCACTCTGCAACAAAAATATAAATATTCCTATTATACAAATGGGATGACAGGAAGGCTACGTGACTTGACCAAGATCATACAGTAAAACAAAGCAATAGCTGGTTTGATACTAGGGGCCAGACTCTCTGCTCATGTAAACTGGTTTAGCACCTTGAATTCAAGTCAGTGGCTCTAGGCCTGTAAATTGTAAAGCATGGTGTGACATGCCGGGCACAATCCAGACTAATGTGCAGCTGTGTCACCCCTGCCCTGCATTCTTTGGTACCTTACAATGCCTTGCTGGTGGAGCTGCCACATGGACTGCTCATAAACAGCCTTCCAGCATGTAAGTCAGTAAGTGTTTGTGTGTAACTGAAGCTTGCCAGCCACACTTGGGTTACATCCTGGCTCTCACCAGCCTTGGTTATACTGCAGGTTGACTCCAACATACCCACAGTCTTAGATTCTCCCCAAGACTATATAGCCTCTACTGCCCTGCCTACTCCTGGACAATGCAAACTATATAAGTCTGTAACTTTTAATAGAAATAATACACAATTTGCCACCCTAAATGAAGTTTTCCAGAGAATTCAATTGAAACATACTGGATTAGATAAACAAAAAAAATGTATTAACTACAAAGAGAGAGACTTCAAGTGAGTACAAGTAATGAGGCATAAAAGTCAGAAAATGGTTATAAGAAAAATAAAGATAAAATGCATCTAGTGCCTAATTTAACAAACAATGTTAAATTCAAAGCAAAGTTTTCTCACCACATGATTTCAGCAGTCTCACTGACCAAACTCCTTAGGTCAGTACCCTTTCTCCAACAGTCCAACAAAGGCTTTTGTTCCTTCATGTGAAGGGAATGGAATGGGCAATGTGATAGGATGATCACCCTAAAGGAGTTTTAATGGAAGCCAGATGGGCCAATTAACCTGTTAGATCATAAACTTGGAGAATTAAACCTGAGAGGAAAGCCCTAATTAGGGAAGCTCATCTGTGCAGGAACAGGCAGGGCTTGTATAAAGCCAGGGAGGTGAGAGCAGAAAGAGGTTTCAGAAAGTAGTCTACAGTAGCTTCCTGGGAGAAGGGAAGTATGTCTGGGGCTATTTAAGCCGTTAGCAGACAGTTACTTCTTGGGGGGAGGGAGTTGTGAGGCTGGCAAATCCAGAGAAGAGGAGAGAGCCAGAAGATAAGGAATGTCTCAGAGGAAAGGCAGCAAGGGTGCAGAACATGCCTGCTGATTTGAAGGTCTCTGAGCTGGAGTAGAGAACCTGGAACCTGGAGTAGAGAATTAAGGGCTCCCTTGTGTTCTCCTACCAGACACTGGGAAAGTTGCACCACAGGGGCAGCGATTGGGAAGATGGTCTGACACTGGTGGTGAGGAGAGACTGAAACCCTGGAAAGGTGAAATAAATATAATGACTTGGCTGGAGGGCTGTCACAAAAATGGAACACCCTGAGTTGCATAAAGTGTGTGCGAGAGAGAGCAGCAACAGAGCATGCAGCAAGAAGCAGAAGAGAGCCTAGGACCTGGAAAAAGATGATTCCCCAGAGCGGCCAGTAGGATGTGCCACCTGTGGTACCCTATGACAGGCAGGGAGAGAAAGAGGGGTTCCCTTGTAGTGTTTGTCCTAGTCTTAGTTTGGACATGATTGTGAGTTTTGGAACATGTGTTAATATATTGCAGGGAAATCTTATAACTTCACATATGATGTTGCCACACACATTTTATCAGAACAAGAATGACCAGCAAATTATGAGTTTTGAAATGATATCTTGCAAGGCATACTTTGTACAAAGAGTATTACAATAGTCTGCAGTTTGTAAATATAGGAGTACATTCTGTCACACAGGGATGGTAGAATATTTGTGGGAGAAGAGTCGGAAAAAGCGTTTTCTCACCAGGTGCTGTCTTCTATGGGCACTGCTATATCACTTGCTAGTCAACCTCAGTGCCCCTTAGAGGGACAGAGATTCCCCCCCTATGAAGATTAAATGTCCATTGGCACCACTCTTCTGGCAATGCTCTGAAGTCAACACTAACTGTCATAGCTGGCAATCTTTACTTGCAACCCTCCTCACAGAAAAGACAGTGCATGGCCATGTGCCATTTTGCTGAACCCAGATGAAATCCAAGACATTATTTAACTTTTTGCAGAGCAGCTTTACTTTGTTCTGGGTAGTAATGTGACCAAAGTCAAAGAATTTAATTTTTAATGAGATGTCTCAATAATATTAATAAAAAAACAGACTCAATTCACCAGAACCAAATGTGTTTATTTGTGTATGTTATGACATTAAGTGGAACACAGTTGATGAGCAATTGCAAAACTGGAATTCCTTTCTAATGCAGAATGCAGAAAAGGGCTCATTTATCTCAGATGCAGTTTGGAACTTTACTATGTCTTATTACATTAAAACTGTATTACACTGTATCCCACATTATCATTTACTATTTTGTACTTTGAAACCTTTTTCTGGGGTTGTATAAAATATGGCAAATATGATGAAGATTTATCCATGTATCATATTAGTCACTTCTATATGAAATATATGATGCTGTTTACAGTTGTTCACAGGTTATAACCCAATAACTCTAGTACTTAGGCTTCCTCATCTCTAATGAGAGTAATTGAAGCTGAAAGATTTCCACATACGAGTTTTGCCATTCTTCATACTAGTTCCTGTGTGTGGCTTTGTAAATATATAAAAAGACCAAGCTTGATTTTGGCCTTTCTAAATGAGAAATCTCATCAATATTTGCATGCAATACAAACAGAGCAAGTGAACATTAAACCTTAAATATACATAATTGTAACTGTGAATGTGGAAGGAGTATAATTCCTATTTTGGATGCACTCAATCATGTTGCATTATCCTTTCCCATAAACTTTCATAATTGCTTTTTTCAAGGTGTAGAACAGTATTATGGGCTGCTGTTAGAATTGCTCTTTGGCTGTACTACAGCATCACCTCATGATTTATATGAAGTGCAGCCATACAACCTTGGGTTGTGATCTTGTCAGCTCTTACAAGCTATAAGGGCAGCATGAGGGCCCGTCAATACTTAATGGCAGATCTCCAAGAAAAACCCAGAGTACTACAGAAAATAGTGTTGGTAATTCACTCGGAGTACTCTTCTCTCTGAATCAATATTGAACCAGCCCTTTAACATGGTGTTAACAGGGACTCTGCTGCTGGAGATAATGGCCAAGAATTAAGAAAAATAAAACAAAAAAGTGGATCCCAAAGTTAGGCTTTCCATTCCGTGGTTAGATACTAAATAAGTGGTCTGATTTTTCAAAAGTACTCAGCACCGAATAAACTCCCATTGAGGTCAATGGGAGCTACTAGATACTCAGATGAAAACCAGGCCATTTATTTGGGTGTCTGAGGAGGAGCTGAACTATAAGTTCCTATTTATAAAAATCTTAGCCTCTTGGCCCCGATCTCTTTGGACTGACAAAAAATCATGATCTTATACAGAGAGACCAGCACACTTTCTGCAAAAGTAGAGTATTAATATTATTTTCCTGAATGTTTAATTTACATTCTATAGAGTTGAGTTTTCCCTTTTTTTGGATACAGGAAGCCAACTTCATTACAGTAAAACTATTTAGCACACCACCATTGTGCATTGTATATAAGCCATATATTTAACAAAGAACTAATTTAGTAATATTTTGAGAGGTTTTTTTTTAAATATCAGAACTAGTTTTTGCTGCCTTAGTTGCCAGGAATCCATCAGTAGAGGCCTCAAGCAGGGCAAACAATAACTAATACCCTCAAAACGCATCTAAAAGAGAACTAAAATAGTGTTCTGAGCACATGAATAGTAGAGTTGTAAAACCAGACATCTTAGAACTTCCAGAGTTAGAAGCAAGTGTCATCTCAGTCCCCCTGGAAACAAGGAAATTTTCCCTTGCCTATGGTATAAAGTTCCCAAATCTATCTGCGCATGATGACAAGTTATCAGAATTTTAAATGCTGGTCACTGACTTCTGTAAGGACGAACACAGTTCATTCTGGGCCTTAAGCCAGTTCACTTTGGTGGGATAAAACAAAACATTTTGCTGACAGGTTTTTCGTTCTTTTTTTTAAAATGTGGCTGTTGAATTTACTGTCAAGTTTACAATGCTAAAAGTTAGTCCCTCAGGAAAATCTATATAAAATACATACAACACAGAGTGGAGGTGATAGCAATAAATTAGATAAATTGCAGAGCTGTGTGTTAATGTAACTTAGCATGTACCTTTTTGGCCATTGCACCTGCTGTCTGCCCAATAAATCATTTCCATAAATATTTCTAAGTGGTGCCTATGTATATAAAGCTGTGGAATCCTCCTTTGGGATGAATGATGGCATAAACATTTTACAAAATGCTGAGTGTGGTAACTGACCCAGAAATTAGGTACTATTTCTGTCAGTCTGCAAACAACATCAAATCTGGCAGGGAATCTCTAAACAATGCCATCATTTATGACAGGTTCAACCTTGTCGGGAGTCAGGGGGAGGGAGAGCAAAGTCAATGAGAAGACAAATTTGGCTTATTGTGTCATACAAACTATATCAAATATATACTTACCACATTATCCAAGTGTGTAAGGGTTTTGTCCAAGTCCTTCAGGATGCTAACAAGGCCAGTATTTATAGATTGACTATACAGTTGAATCATCAGTAGATGTGATAAGTGATCACAGTAACATTAAATCTAAATTTATCATTTGTCAAATTATAAAAAGCAGACCTTCTAATCCTATTTAAATTAATATAGTCTATTTAATAATAACCAGATTGCATCAATAAGCCACTTGGTACACTGAATTTCTGATTGCTACTAATCTCCAAATGTACAGACTTTTTCCTATGTCTGTAATAGAATTCTGGCTATGTGAGTTTTCCAATGTAATGAAAGGTTTACATGAAAATAACAGAGGAGAAACACTGTCATCTCTTCATTGTTTAGGGTTTGTATGAGTTATAGACCAATGCTGTGTTTTTTGTTCTTTTTCCCATTTTATGGATAGAACTCTCTTTGCTGCAGATATTTCCTTGGTCTCTGCCATATTGATCGCTGCTGTTGAGGGGGGATGAGTCCTCTGATTGCACTCTACTTGAGAGACTATTAATGCAGAACAACCTAGAGATAGTAAGCAGGTCACTGGACAGTCCTTCATAAATATTCAACAGGAACAAACATTGTGAAAGACACTAATGCTGATAGAATTCACAGATATGCTAAGTAAGAATAAAGCATTTCCTGCAGAGAGCTCCTGTAGGGATAGTATAGCCTTCTGCTTTAATGAAGTTACACTTTTGACTAATGGTAAAATATGTCAACATTTTCCTTTCAATATCAGATAATTTTTTCCTCCAATAAAGAAAAATTAAAATCACAGGACTGATCAAATTCTGAGTAAAAAGATGCCTTTACACTAGTTGATTTCCATAAAAAAATTAAACTTTCAAGATACAAACAAAATATTTGTCAAAAGTTTAATGCAACTGATTCATTTCCAGTTGTATTGTCTGCATAATTATCAACCCCTAAAGAAAGATTTTATAGAATTTAATAGAGAAAGATATCCTTTCCCTAGGATTTTAAAGCAACTTATTCAATTCCACAACAGGAATTTCATTCTCTATTAAATTCTATAGTCTGGTTAAAAATTCTATAGAAAGGATATAATTCTTCATTAAATTCTACAGGTTTTAATTTCTATAGAACCTCATTGGCCCTATTGATCAGTATAGGGGCAAGACCATCAATTGGCATAAATTATCATAAACTAGTGAAGTTGATGGCACTTTACACCAGTTGAGGATGTGGCCTTAGGTAAAGGTGGCACCAAATCTGAGGTTTTTATTCAGTCATTATTTGAACAAAACACTCGTTAATGTCAGTGAGAATTTTGCTTGATAATAGAAAAACTGACTGCTAGATTACACAACCACTACTCACATTAAGCAGTACTATTCCTCAAGTACATGCAATGATTTTGATGAGACTACTCAAGGAATATGGTGCTAGTCAATGCAGAATCTAGCCCTTCTGAATAAGGACCTTAGGAGCTGATCCCTAAAAATACACATTACTTTCACTATTTCATCTGTAACAGAATAACAGTGAAAAATAGATGTCTTCCATTCTCTAGTCTTGCCCTTTTTTACTAAGGTTATTTCAGTAAGACATATTTCTGGTAAAAGTTTAGCAATAAAAGGGTAAGAATTTTTCCTTAACAAAGACAAAATAGAAGGTGAGGATTTATGGCTAGTGCACCCAGGAATATGAATTGAGCAGTCTGACAGCAATGAATCAGACAAAAAAGAAAGGGTGTTAGATTTTGTTGCTAACCATAAAGTGTTCACCCAAATGTGCTACTGTGCTGTATGTGGCAGCATGACAAATTCTAGGAAGTACAGATTTCAAAAATTAACTCTTGTGAGTTGCTCTGTTTTTCCTTCTGCAATGTATACAATAAGTGCATACAATATATAAAGTAGATCAAAATGGAGAAAAAATCCTGGTCCAGTCAAAGTAAATAGAATTTTTGCCATGGGACATATCCTGCCTTCTGCTCTGAACCTGAGGGATGGTATGTTTCCCTGCACACAGTTGGAAGAGAATTCTTTGAGATTGCTATTCCTTTGCATCCACCCTTTACAGGTTTATATGTGCTGCTGTACATGATTACATGATGTGTTGTAACATCTGAAGCACATTCCTAAAGGAAACCACACAGCATGAAAGCCAGAATACATGAGGGATTTGGATATATACACACACACACACCTCTTCTATGGCATAGTCCCATACTAGTTCTACAATGCTGTGCGGATGAGGGAAAGGGGAGTTTACTAGGTCACATATCTCTATAATCCTCCAGGATCATTCCCACAATGCACTGAACCTTGCCCAAAGGTCCTTGATCTCCTTCCCCCGTTGCCAGGGATAGCAGTAACCTACTCTGAACACTTCAGAAGAGTGTTGTGCTGAAACCTATTGATCAGTACAAGTCATCATAGTCCCTGGAGCACACCAGGGTGCTGATCAATGTGTGGTCAGAGTACACCACCTTCCATTACTTTGACCAGATCAGCAATCCTCTATCGATATATTTCATAGAAGTTAGAGGAGATGGGTATCCTGTCCCAGTGCCAGGAGTGCATGAAGCACCTGAGGATCCTGTACAAGATAAACAAGGAATCCAATAGTCACTCTGGGAAGGGACCTAGCACCTGAGCTGTGAGTATGGAGTGTGATGTGACTCATGATTCGCTTGTGAACCCTGCCAGCTTCATTGTATGTCAGAACACCAAAGAGGAGCAGGGCAAGGAGGCAGCAGAGATCTTGAATTAACTCCTGAAGGAAGCCCCAGGAGACCAAGAGGAAGAAGTGAATGTGATTCTGCACCTCTACCCAATGGACCTGGTTGAGGGAGCCCCCCACCACTGAGGAGCTTGAGGAGACCCTGAATTGCTGTGGGAACCAGAGCCCTAGCCCGGTAACTTATAATACACCCCCACATTCCCTGGAAATATAACTCCTCTTGCTCCAGTAATACATTCCTGAAGCTAGCCCCTTCCCACTGCTTCAGCCCAACATGGTCCCCATGGAAGACACAGCTGTAACTCAATGATTTTATATAAATCCCATGAAGCATTGTCATTAATTCAGTGGAAGTTATAACAGATTATTAATGAACAGACGCTGGGCCCCTGTGTCTGTGCATTTCTCTGCCAGCACTCTGGCAGCTTTAGCCCCTGGCCCCTGTGGACCAGGGGGAAGTGAAAGAGGGGGCAGGTTCCAAAAGGGCCTGGGTGGGAAAAGAACAGTTTTGACACACATAGTTGTTCAAAAAGCCTTCACCTCCCTTCACACACACACACACACACACACTCTCTTTCTTTCCCCCTATGAATAAGAAGAGAACCGAAGAAGGGTGGTGGTCCTTGGTTGCTTGTGTGTGGGGCCACCAAGGTTTGGGAAGGGAAAGGGAACCATTTGGACAAACATCATAGTGGTTCATTCTCTCTGTGACCATGTCAAATGTTTAGCCATTCCCAATCCTGGTATCTGTCTTCTCCTTCTGCTGAGCCACTCTGCAGGAAGCCAGCCGACCTGGGGTGGGTGGCAGTTGCACACACAGTACCGTGTCCCTTAGTAATGGAGAGGCAACTGGCTTGCAGTGTTAATCCAAAAGTTCAGAGAAGAAAATAAAAAATATATTGGTAGTGTGACTCTGTTCCTTGATCCTTTCCAATGCTGTTTGCTGGATACAGGATCAGATTTTCTGTCAAGGCAGGAGAAATAAGGGGTAAGTGATTTTTTTTGTGGTTCTCTGTTTCTCATCCAGGGGAACTCAAACTGCTAGTTTACAATATAGTCCATTTCCTCTCAAACCATCTCCTAGTTGCATAATTCAGCAAATTTTGGATGCAGCAGAAATTCAAGCTGGTTCTTCAGGTTTGACAGCGGGGCTAATGTGCTTGGTCAACCTTCATAGCTCACCAAACCTCTCCACTCAGCAACATGTAGCAGGGTCACCAGTAGCAGAAATGTCTCTCTGGCAGAGGTAGTAGGGTGTCTTCCACAGGCTGGTAAGCCAATTCTCTTTTCCATTCCTTGAACATTACTATGCTGTCCCAATGATGGCTACTCTTCAAAGAAGAGACAGGAATCTAGCAACATCATTCTCCTGGGATGCAAAAGTAATCTGAAGGAAGGAAGGAAGGAAGGAAGGAGGGAAGCTGGCATTCCTGGGATGCTAAGAAGTATCAAAAATGTAACTGTGCTGTTGAAGGCCACGTTATGTGAAAGGATTTCTTTGGTTCATTCAAAGCAGCAATGAGATATTATGCTAGCCTTGTTTTTTACTTGTCAGGACATTCCGATGCTGACAGGGAAACCATTCTGCCAAAAGGACAGGAGAAGCACCACAGAGAGAACAGAGGCAAACCTGGAGGACCTGATCATTTGCATTGAGGATGCACTGATTAACTGGTTCCTGGATCAGAAGTATGCCCAGAGGGACTGAGACCATGCAGTCACTGGTGCAATTGGTGGTGAAATGCTTTTAGGTCCCACACATCACCAAGGCCACAGCTCATCTCCCAGAACAGTCAGCACCCCCTCCTCTTCATCCCTCTACTCTTCTTCCTTCAGCTGTCTCCCTGCTTGCTGCTAAGATATTCCACCTCTGCCAGCCTCTGGCACAACATCCTCTGCCAGCCTCTGAAACTCTTTGCAACCTTTCCCACCCCACCCCTCCTCCAGCATGCAGGAGGGGGATGATGAGCCCAATCCAGTCCCTGAATCCCAGCCTGCGTTCATCCCCCAAGCCCCACGGAGGAGACGTCCCCTTTTGTCCCCACCCTTCCCAATATTCTGCAGCTGTTCCCTATGTCTCAGGGTGAGGGTGAGGTGAAGGGCAAGGAGACATGTCCACAGACAGTAATGTTCGTCCATTTCTCAGAGAATTTGACCTGTTTTTCTGTTTGTTTGTTCATTCCTGTTATAAACCATTTTAACTGTCTGATGTATGTCTGTAAATAGTTACTGTTCACTTCACTTCTGTGTGCACCTTGCTTTCCAAATGTGGAGTATATCATGTTCATCATGTTTGGGATAGGTCAGCAGGCTTCACAGCACATGACTATGATTTCTGTAAATGTGTGGGGCCAAAGAAATGCAATGAAGCCTGTCCCTCCCATGCCCTCTTCTTCCCTGCCAGCCATGAATTTCCTGCTGCAAAACCAAAAAACAAAACACATGGCTTTTGGCAATGAACTATGCTGTGAAATAACTGTTGCTCTCCAAAGCACCAGAATAAAAAGAGAAGATAAGTTAACTGATGCATCTTAGCGGGTCATTAATGACTTAATTGACAACAGAGACAAAGGAAACAAAAGTAAATTAACAGAGAAGATAGCTTGACCCTTAAAGGTGCTTTAAAGACACCTCCTCTCCGATCCCTATCAAACCTTCACCACTTGTAACCTGATAAGTGCTGTGAGCAACAGTGTCAGAAAACATTGTGAAAAATGTGTGAAGCACCTACTAAATGCTTACAGAACTATTTTTAAATTGCTTTAACAATGCTTAAGAGTTCACAATAAAGCATCCTGAAACAGAGCTGTTATCTTATAATAAAAACGTTGCTCAGTGATGGCACTGAAGTGCATATATACACTCCACAGCACAAAACCATGGCCAAAGGTATTAACTCTGAGGTCCCTCACCCAATTATCTGCTTCCAGATAGTACTTAATGTTGGCTGCAGGGGATCAAAACCCAACAAAGTATGTCACAACACAAGAAGGTGGCAATAATTTATTGAGCTTTTCTAGCAGTATAATAGTGTCCCTCATCCCAGTTCCAGGTCACCCTCTGGCTCCATGCTGACCCACAATGAGAAGCAAATAGCATCACAAATTTCCCTTGACTGCCAGGAACCAGGAGCAGAGTACACATGGGTGGGATCTGGCTGCCTATACATATTTGAAAACCAGATCTCTCTTATGCCTGTTTGCTGTGAAAGTATTCCTCGTTCATCTTGCATATGTTTTGCAAGGCACAACATGCCACAATAATGTGAACTACATTGGCATCCAGACAGGTCCACAAGCAGAATCAAAGAACCTTCAGGTGCCCAAAGGCACACTCCACTGCCATTCTACAGCTACTCAGTCTTTATTTCAATTACCTTTTTCTTGGGTTCTTTTTCTTGTCAGGGTACAGTTTCATGAGCCACACTAATACTGAGTATTTGGGGTCCCTCAAAATAAGTGTCAGCACAGAAACACTGAACATAACCATGTTGTTTTGGGGGAATAAAGTCCCTTCTCCCCATACCACTTCCGTGGTACAACCCTGAGCTCTTGAACACCCTACCAAGGAACTTTCCTGTGTGTCCAACATTGGTGTTCATGAAGTGACCGTTGTGATCCATTAAGCCCTGGAGAACAAGTGTATAGTAACCTTTTCGGATCATGTATTCACTGTCCCCTTTCAGTGGACAAAGTACTGGGATGTGTGTTGCATCACTGGCCCTGCAGTTTGGAAACTCATCATCTGAAATCCCTCTGTAATTTCAGTTATGGGTAGATTACAATACTTATAGCGTGGCAAACCTCTAAAACCACAAACCCGACACATTGGTTTGCAAGTGACTGGTGGCTGTCAGGTATTGCCAGCTTCCAAGGTCAATAGCCACCCACTTCTGCACTTGTATGTGTTTCCAAAAACTAGTAAGCTGGGATACCGCCCCTGAAATAGTAGCTCTACCATCAGGTATCAAAAAGGGGCAGTGTGGACATACATATACGCCTATGCACAGTGTGAGGGGTTCCCCCCAGTGTGCTACCTGGAATTGGGGTGCCACTGATCCCTCTAACTCACCAGCCTGCCTTCCCTCTCACAATCTGCTGTTGTGACAAGCTGTAGACCACTCTCAGTCCTACATTCCCACCAGTATTTGCATAGGCAGGGATCCACCCAGTTGCAGTTACATGCAGCCTGACCAGATACTGCATGAACCAAGAAAGGACAGGTTACAACCAAAGTAACCCAAGCTTCCCCATGTAGCACCCCAGAGCTGTACCATCCTGCCCTGAGTGAAACCCCAGTTAGTATGAATTTGTTACCCAGTTTGCCTCTCCCTCAATGTGAAGAGGAATATACACAATACGCTTGTGTTAAACGAAACTGAGATTTTCCCCAGACACTTCAGTCAAAGGCACACTGGTTTAGATTAAAACATAAAACAAGTTTATTAACTACAAACATAGATTTTAAGTGATTATAAGGGATAGCAAACAGATTAAAGCAGATTACCTAATAAATAAACAAAACTGCAAACTAAGCCTAAAATACTAGAAAGATTGGACATGAATTAGCAGTTTCTCACCCTGACTGATGATACAAGTAGGCTTCCAGATTCTTAAGGCACAAGCTTCACTTGCTTTGCAGCTTGGGATCTCCACTCCAATTCTTAATCCTTTTCTTTCGGAGCTTCTCTCAGGTGTTGAATTGTGGGGGATTGAAGAACAACAGAGGATGTCAGTCCCTGCCTTATATAGCTTTATAAGCTATATGGCAGGAGTCCTTTATTCCAAAAACAGTTTCCAGCAGAGTTTGTGAAAAAATACAGGCATCCAAAATAGAGAACAGTGTCATGTGGTCTGGTCACATGCCCTTGCATGCCCTGCTGAGTCATAGCAGCCATTACTTACAGACTGTCTGGAGAGTTCTCAGGAAGGCTCACCAGATGGCGGATAAGCTTCTCCTAAGACTTATTGCTTCCCCTGATGGCCCATTGCCTTGAATAGGGCCTTCCCAACCAGCTGTCTAGACTGGAAACATCTTGCCTACAGATGATGTCACTCAGTTGCAACTACATTTGAAGATACAGATACATAGTCAATATTCATAACTTTAGATACAAAAATGATACATGCACACAAATAAGAATCATATTAAGCATATCATACTTTTTCCAATGACACTTTACATGATCCATCTTGTACAAAATGCATCATAATTATGCCATAAGAAAATCATAATAATATTACTATGACGAATATGGGGTGTAGTGTCACACGCAGCATTACTCATATCCAGAATAGCACATGTGGATGATCAGTGTGGGTATTGGGTTCACATGCCAGCAGAACATGGAGAAGGACCTGGGGATGTGTGCCAGGGTAGATTTAGCATTAATTTTTCATATTATTGTTTATATTAAGATAGAGCCTAGAAGCACCAATCAGGGATTAAGGCAGGCACCAATCTAAGTATAAAACAAGTATAAAACAAAAGGCAGGTAAAAAGGAACTGTAGGGCAGATTACAAGATACAAGTGAGATGAATATGAGCAGTATGATCTGCATCAGCCACAGCACATCAGCTGCCTAACTATTTTGAGTGTTTTGCAGACATTATGGCATGGTTGAGAGTTTTAAGGAGGATATTTGAAGGAGAACAATGTTGTGGGTTTGTGGATATTCACAGGGAGCATCTCCTGTTCCTGAAGGGAGAAAACACACAGGTCTTTGAACATGGAAACTCAATTGAAAATTAATCCAAAAAGAAAACTGTAGACATTTCTGAAAAGATTCATAGATTAATTTAAGACTGGAGGGACCATTATGATCATCTAGTCTGACCTCCTGCATAACACAAAGCATTTCACCTATTAAAAAGAGTCTCATTGTGCTAGCTTCTGTCCAGTGATTAGATGTTAAAACAACCTGAAGCTTGTCCATTTACCTGAAAGTCATGGAAAGCCATACACTTAGGTTAAGCCTAAGTACAGAGAGAATTGCTGATAGCTGAGATATGTAAGCAAATGCAACTGTATCTGGTGTCTTCCAAAGGAAAAAAATATTCTACATGGCATACTGTGAGGTGGCTCTAGTTTTGTTAATGCTGCAGATGGTTTCTGGCCTATACACAGACTGCTGAAGAAGCAGAAAAATAAATTTGTTCCCTTGGATGCAAAATGCATGTAAAAACTTTAATGTTTAGAAAATGCTTTTTTAAAGAAGTTAGGGAAGGCAGAATTCCCTTCTTCCTGCTCCTCTTCAGTCTCAAGATAATAAAAAGCACTTTCAACAGAAATGAATTACAATACATTCCAATGGCACAATACTTCGTAGACAAATTCACAGCCCTAATACCCAACAGTTCACATGCAGCATTGGATGTAATAATTATTCTAATGAGAGAGAGAATGGTTACTCAGGACACTGGGGTTATGCCCTTAATATTTCAGAGGAATGTGTTGTGATTTTTAAACATTATTATAGGCAGCCCCTCAGATACAGATAGAAAGTAATACGTTTTATCATTTGACAGTGAACATCTCTGATACAGACAATGCCCTATGTATCAAGTACGGGACTTTGAATCATAACTTTCCCATGGAATGTTGGTGCTTCAAAGAAATGCCTCCATTTAGCACAGAAGCTGCATCAAAATACAACAATGAATTAGTGTATTATCCAAAGAATGGGTACAGAAATGAACCATAAATGACTAAATTCAGTCTTGCTACAGCTCACATATTAGCACCACAGTACTGAAATCTCAATTGCATTGCACCTTATGTAGTCATTTGCCCCTGTGTAACATAGGTAAAAATGTTACCAACTCAAAGTGACAGCACTTTACTGCATACATAATAACTACACTGTACCAAAGCAGTGGAGAAGCAGGCTAATCTAATGGCCCTAGGGTATTTGCCTCTCTTTACTGTTCCCTTTGTTCATTGATGACCTGCAAAAGTAAGCCTCACCTCTCCTGCTTCTTAGTCACAGGAGAAGTGAGGCTGACTCTTGGGACACAGTTAAGACAGTATTGGGAGACAAGAGTTTCTGGTGTCTTGATAAAATCCAATCAGTATGAAGAACCTCTGCTAGAACAAAGAGAGGAAATTAGCCCTTAAAGAGGTCTTTCCACTTGTAAATTCTAACATTCTTTCAACCTTCATCTAGTCAGAATGTAATACTCCCACAAATATATTATGAAGTGCTACCAGGTATCATACTAGATTAGGGGTTGGCAACCTCTGGCACATGGCTAGCCAGGGTAAGCACACTGGCAGGCTGGGCCAGTTTGTTTACCTGTTGCGTCCGCAGATTCAGCCAATCAGAGCTCCCACCAGCCATGGTTCGCTATCCCAGACCAATGGGGGTGGTGGGAAGCCGTGACCAGCACATCCCTCAGCCCACGCTGCTTCCCGCAGCCCCTAATGGCTTGGAGCGGCAAATCACGGCCAGTGGGAGCTGCAATCAGCCGAATCTGTGGAGGTGGCAGGTAAACAAGCTGGTCCGGCCCGCCAGGGTGCTTATCCTGGTGAGCCATGTGCCAGAGGTTGCCACCCCCTGTACTAGACTAACATCACATTATTGCATATTTAAAAGAATAATTTAAGTGGTAACAGCAACAAACTAATCCAAAAACGTTTTACTGTGGCATATGCCTATAATAGAAGCCATTGGAAAGGCACTCATAAAACTAAATCAGTCCATCTCCTGCCGTCTTCTCCCATCCTTACAGAGACAAGGTGGTGAAGTAATATGTTTTAATATATCTAGTATCCTGGGACTGACTTGGCTACAACAACAATGCATATTCCATCCCTAGAGATTCAGCATTCTAAGAAGAACTCCTACTTCTAGAAAAAAGTAATATAGAGACACTATAAAAGCACTTATTTCATGATTATTTAAAAAAATAGTGTTAACATTTATACCTCAAATGCAGGAGGTATTGTGAAATCTGCAATTACTTTCATGTGAAGAAGTATCCATTTTTCCACTATGATTACTCAATTTGAAAATTTCAGAGGTTTTTATGCTAGAAGAGGTGTTAAAAATAAGCAATGGCCCAGGTTTTGTTATAGGAATAAAGGTCAAGTTGAAATGTATCTCTGTTGCCTGCCTTAGCACAGTGATGCAAAGATTAAATACATTCTTTCAGAGAATTCAGAAGCTTATAATAAAGTCTTGCCAGAATTAACTAAGAAAAGAATTACTGGGCCTGATTCTCCACTCCATTACACTGGTTTCACATCAGTGGCCAAAATTTTCAAAAATGAGAAGGCACTTGGGGTGCCTGAATGTTTGAGTGCCTTACGGGAGACACCTTAAAGGGGCCTGACTGTTAGTAAGCGCTTAGCATTCATCCTCTGAAGTCAGGCCCCCTTTAAGATACAATAGAGAATAAGCTAGGATAATAATACATTTATATTGGCTATTTATTTTTGCCTAGGCTGGCTACACATTATATTTATTCTTTGTAATATTATTCTGCATGTGTACAGTATTTAAGGATCCCAAAGTGTTTTACAAACTACATGCAGCACCCACTACTTCAGTCATGAAGGGTAGCAGCCAATGGATAGCATGCTCCACATCAGTGTAGGAAAGGAGACATTTGGGGTATGAGACACTGGGGAAAACCACTACTTTTATAAATGTTGCATTGAAACCTTTAGAATCTATGCAGAGCTAAGAGGACTTGAGTTTTTCCAGCCTTGTCTGAGAAACCAAGGGCCAGATTTTCAAAGGTATTTAGCCATGTAAAGATAAGCACCTAGTGGGATTTTCAAAAGTTTCTAAACATTTCCAAAAGAAGCAAAGAATCCTGTGGCACCTTATAGACTAACAGACGTTTTGGAGCATGAGCTTTCGCGGGTGAATACCCACTTCCTCAGATGCATGTAATGGAAATATCCAGGGGCAGGTATATATATGTGTGCTAGCATTTCCAGATATCAATAGGAGTTAGGCACAAAACCTGCTTTGGTGCATTTGAAAATCCCACCAGGCAACTATCTGCATTTTCAAGCACCTAAATACCTTTGAAAATTTGACCCCAAGAGACAAATTGCCTGGAAATACCTTTTATTTTTCTTGGAAGGATAAAGTGGTACGCTGACAACTAGGACTGTAAGGATTTCAGGCTTTATATGTCATCCAGCATACCGTGCTGCCCAAGTTAAAGCAAGTTTCTTCAGGAAAGAGATTGGGCTTAAAAGTCTGTGTATGTCTATATCTTGAGACAGATGTGTAATGCACATGGCCACAGGAAGAGTGTGGTGTTTGTAACTGGTATCTGTTATGTATTGCTTTCTGTGTACTATGCCTTTGAATGAAGGGAAAGCCCCCTGCCTATTAGAGAGGCAGCTACCATTTAGTGTTTATCCAGATGGAGTCTGGTACAGAGATATGCACTCTGTGTGCTCTCTCAGGGAGACTTGCCTTTTGTTCTCACTTGTTTTTTTGTTCTGTTACTATCAAATAAAGGTCAATCTGATAGAGAATATGGTTGGTCTATGTATATGGAAAAACATAATGGAAAACTTGTTGTGACAGAATCCCATGTGCCAAAGAAAATGTTAAATTGATTCTCCTTCACAACAAAGATAACTTCATTTATACTGCATAAGTACTATCCTACAAAAGCAGTGCTGGACTTCCATGGGACTACTATGAATATGTTTATAATATGATTAGGCTGGCAAAGCACGCCTAAAGTGCTGCATCACTGGTCTTGTGACTGTTATACTGCTGTAGTGGGACCTCTTATACTTCTAGTGGGCTGAAATAGCAGTACTTATAAGTGTACTTATATCTCAGTTAGAATGAAGAGAGACATGCCAGCTGGTGGCATGAGGTCTGAAAGATAATATTGGTGATACAAATACTGACAGATTTTTCCTGGCTCTTCTTCTCCAGCTCAAATAATATAGTGTTGCATTGCAATTTTTTAATCCCAGGGTACTTGGTTCAAAATTAATTCCTCTCTGCCATAAAAACAAAACATTCATCAGATCAAAGGATGAATTTAATGTACATTTGTGGACTGCTCATATGGTACAGTTATGGGGGTTATGGAGCATTAACATGTGACTACCAACCCTAGTGCTGCACCTCAAAGGCCAGGATTTCTGAAGACTTCTCGATTTATATTATCTTTGTATTTTGTTAATGTAATTTGAAAACAAACTAATTAATGTTTTAATGCAATTCATCATTTATTTGTATTATTTTTGTTTCTAAAGAGACATTTTTAACTTGGGTAAGGTAACTGAACTGATGTCCCTGAAGACTAACAGTTTCTTTGTATCCACAAAACAAATACAGCAAGGGCAGTATTAACATGAACTTCCCATCAGTGTTTCTTGTTGCTGAGCAAGTGAGATGTGCCAAGATTTTAAAAAATGACTAGTGTTTCTAAGTGCTGGAATTTTTCAGTGCCCAAGGAACTTTCTGAAAATCTGGCCCCTTTAAGAAGTCTTAGACTGGTCATCCCAAAACTGAGGAACCCGAAACACCAGCCACTTTTGGAAATATTGGCTGCCACTTTTAAGGCTATGGAGACAGTTGAGTCTCCATTCAGTGACCCATATATTTTTAAGTGGTGCCCCACACAAATGTGGTGGTCTTTTTATTATGATACATTATTACACTAGAAATGCATGGTCATTAAATAGGTGTTATTGCAGTTTACCTTCAAAAGCATAAATAAAAACATCAGTATATACTTTCTATACATCTATTTCCCTTGTTTCCTTCATTTAGGGTCCTTATCTCTCATCATGGCCATCATTCTGATCTTGGCAGATTGAAAGATATTAGGCACCATAGCCATGGAATCCTTGCCTTTTCAGACAAGACAAACTGTTAATTTGCCCACCAGGAATATGACTGATGTTATCAGCTCAACTCATATAGGACCTCAAACAGCCAACAGATGGTAACAATTTTCAGTTAATAATTACATGGTCAAATATGAATCAGTGACCTAGATGTGAAAGACTCAGTATACATTTACCAAATCCCTAAGCCACGCAGCCATTCTAGTAAAAAATTTTTTAGCTATCATACTAGAAAAACAGTTTTAGAAAGTGAAAAAACAAAGTTATTCATCACAGCAATCAAAGGGATGGAAAGCCAACAGGTAAATGTCACACAAGATTACTTTTTTGTTTTTGTTTTATTGATCAAGTAAAATTCACATGACCAAAATATATGCAAATACACAAGAGATATAATTTCAGGAGGGAAAACACCTATATAGGTATCAAAAGGGAAAACAGTAATCAAGGAATACTTGCAAATATTTGCAAACAAGTAACTAAAATCAGTAACATCATTTAATTTATATTATGTCTCCTTTTGTAAAAGTTGCTTTCCTTATTCGCTTGTGGGTAATTAGGAAATGGAAATGGAGGAGCAGATGAGTGGCATGAGGAAAGGATAGTTTGATTTTTTCCAGAATTCAAAAAATATTTTAAAAATTAATATACTGAGTAGAGCATGGATAATGAAGAAGGGGCAAGGTAGCATAATCATTGAGATGACCTAGAAATCAACCTGTCCAGGTAATTCTTAACCAACATTCACCTGAGCCATGCACAACCTAAAGCCATTGCTTGAAAACAATATTTCTCCTACAAGACTTGTACATCTTTAACTTTAGTTGTATACTATTGTAGGTATGGCCCAGGTTCTGGTGTAAAAATAAAGAACATTAAAATTTTAGTCTCTGGATTTTAGAAGCTTCCTTCTTTGTCTTGACAAATCAATTAGTCCAATTAATGGAATAGACCCTGCAATTCTTACTTATATGAATAATAAGCATTTATTGTATAAGTAATCTTAGACATTATATGGAGATATGCACTATAGAAAAAGTGTTGAGTAGTCTCACTCAGTCCAATGGAAATCACATGAGTGAGGACAACTGGATCAGCCCCATTTTTAGGATGTCCTCCTGCAATCTTCCACACTCAGGTAATGGACTTTTAAGAAGTAGATGCCCACAGAAAGAGGAGGGAAGCTGAAGCAGTAAAAAGGTGTGGTGGTTATGACACTGATAACAGACGACCAGATTCTCAACTGAGTAAACTGGTGTATCTCCACGGAAGTCAATGGAACTACACCAATTTCCATGAGATAAGGAAATAGGCCTAACAATCTGTTATAGTAAAGTTTAGTTTATAAGCCGAAATTACTATTGTATTATAGCTAAACAAAAAGAGAGACCACCCATGATGATAGGCAGTGTGGTGGGAAGGCGACTGCATGTGAGGGTTGAGGGGTGATAATAATTGCCTATTGCACATACTTAGGTATATCTTGTTAATCAGAGGTTAAGATAATAGTTTGAAATGTTGTCACTGGACAGGATCTTTCTAAATGAATGAGTAATCCCTACAGTACTAATGATACTAATTTATCACCGAGCTTCAGTTTGTATGCTTTTTTAGTTTTCAACCAATTATAGAAAAATGTTAGTGGCTGGTTGATTTCTTTTTATTCTTTCTTTTTTTTTCTTAAATGAACATTTTAAGTATATAGTTTTACTTCATTTGTGCCAGGAAACTGCCCAAACACCTTCATTAGAAATAAAGCAAATCTGTTCAATACTACTTTAAACAGCAGGCACTATATGCTTTATTGAACAGAAAAACTGTAACAAACCTTATCCTGTACACATGTTCATTCTGCCTAAGAATGGTCATGTACTTACAAGTTTATACAAATGTGGATGCTACTACATAATAAAAAGTGTTTTGCTACCCTACTTTCTTGGCCAGGTGGTTGATTATATGGTATGGGATATTTTTCCAGGTGGTATAGGAAATTGTATACACCAGCTGCTGTACCCACTGAGTAACGGTTTGCTAAATGACAAAGCACCGATCATACATAACAACATTTAATTACTCTAGAGTGATAACTTTATTGGATGTATCTTTACTCATTGTAAAGAACCCTCCAAAAAGACTTTTACCTGCCTCTGTTTTTGCTGCACGCTGTGTAATGTTTGAGAAAAGAAATATTCATGGAACATTTCAGTGATTGAAAGAAATATTCTACAAACCAAACTAGCACTGGAGAGATGCACTGTTTGTTTGATTACTTGGCATACTGCCACTGGTACTTGGCATAACATGCTTGCTGCTGGCACTGGAGATGTTAGATATACTAGCCACTGGGCCTCTGTTAGAACCACTTACTGTTGAGGATCGATATCAATCTATTGCATAAACAACAAAATGAACCTTGTACACAAGTGATAGCAAATAGTATTTGATTTATTTTACATAAATCTGAGACTGTAATAGTGGTTGACGTTCCTATCAGTATTGTATCTGAATGCTATGATCATAATTGAGTAACATTATATGTAGTTTATTGAACATCAGTCCACTGCCTGCTTTGCCTATGACTATGATCTGTGTGGTGAAACCAGTGGTACAAAAAATCCCTTCAGTTGGTACACTTCTTGGAGGGCAGCCAAAGTATTTATTACTATTTATGCAATTAATGGCCATATTGAGCTATTGTTTTATTTCCAGTAAATAGTGGATAAACTGTTCATTTTTCCCTCCTTTTGTTGTAATTAATGTGACTAGAGCTTAACCATTACTAGTACCGTATAACCATTTATTTAGCTTCTGCATTTGCTATTCCCATATTGCCCCCTGGTTGGTAATGATTATAGAGCTGATAAGCTAGTGCATGTACAAAATTAGTCCCATATGAAAATGTGAACAATGAAATAGTTAAAACTTTCCACACCAAAATACTGCAGTCACAGACATCATCTTTGGCTTCAGGTAATCTCTTAAATTTTAGTCAATAAATTTTAACATTATTAAGGCAGAAATTGTCCTCCATTTGTTATAGCACCAAGCATGTTAATGCTAGTGCTAAAAATAAAGATGAACCTGTAAAGTGGAATCCCTTAACTCAGGGAAGCATAGGAATTTCTCCTTCCCTGAGCCATTGTGGCTGGCATACAGCGCAAAAGTGCAGTGGAATTATTGGACAGGGTTGAAGGAAGTATGCTGCACTCCCAGAAGTGGTATAACAGTGGGTATGCTACCCTTTGTGCCAGGGAGCTTTAAGAGAAGAGATGATAGGTTAGAGCATATTCAGAGTTGCTGAATCACACAAATTGGACTGGTGTGACTGGTGAAGGAGAGACAGACAGGCAAAGTAGTTGAGTGGCATTGCTGTTTTCCTTATTACAATAAAGTTCCTTGTTCACTATAAGAGGAAAGTGACTCTCATGTGCTTCACCATTATCACATGACACATATAGAAGGTGTGGATAAGTGTCCCAAGAGAAGAGATGGGCCCTGAATTGCTTTGGACATTTAAAACTAGACGTATCAAAACACTTCAAATGTACTGTAAAAAACAAACCTGTATTGGCAGGAGGATGAATAACGGTTGGATTGTTATGATAGATGGACTAGATGACCTAATAAGTCTTTTTCCCATCCCTAATTTGTCCATAATGCAAAGAAGAATAGTAAGGATCCTCTTCCCCTTGTTCAATTATTCAGTTTAATTAAAAAGGAAGAGAGAAAAGGGAAAGCATTTTATGTTAGTTTAGATACAGTAGGAAAAGGTGACTGAGCTTTTGTTAACACTGGTCCACCTTTTATTTTGTTTAGCTATCCAAAAATTTTTTTTTTCTTGGTGCCATTGAAAGTCCTTCCAGATGCATAATGATAGCTTTGAGCTGACAGAGAATCATTATAATCAGTGCTGAAGTTATAAAGTCACAATGAGAAAGGAATTTGTGTTTACAGTAGTGGGGACCACACACTGTGATAGCTAGCATTAGAAACTCAGCAGGGGGAATCTGAAAAGCTCTAGCATAATAGTAGATTTGGGAGCATTTTGGTATGAATAGGTCATGTTTGTTCAAGTACCTGTCTACCACATTACAATCAAAAATATTATCATATTCAGTAGAACAATTATTGCTACTACATTGCATATGTAGCTTCTTAATTTTCCTATATCTTTCAAAGTATGAAGACGATGCAACCTCTAATAATGTATTTTTTTTCTGACAGTGTTAGTAGTGCATTGCAGTATGCAATGCCACACAAAGACAAGACTGAGGCATACAAATGAATAGATCAAAAAAATGGAACAGGTATAATGTCAGAACAAGTATCAGAGGGGTAGCCATGTAGGTCTGGATCTGTAAAAGCAGCAAAGAATCCTGTGGCACCTTATAGAATAACAGTTGTTTTGGAGCATGAGCTTTCATGGGTGAATACCCAGTTCATCAGATGCATGTGCATCTAACAAAGCGGGTATTCACCCACAAAAGCTCATGCTCCAAAATGGCTGTTAGTCTATAAGGTGCCACAGGATTCTTTGCTGCTTTGTCAGAACAAGGTTATTCCTTAAGGTGATTAAAAAAATGTTAACCCAAAATGCAGAAAAAAATCTGTGAAAGAAAGAACAATTGAAGCATTACCTCTTAGCTCAGGAAAAAATATTGTTATAATGTTATAATGAGTGGGAGCTTACAGCAGCTCAAGACAGCTTTAAAATCCAGAAACTATTCTCTGTGAAGATATATACACGAAGCAAAACTCCAAGTCTAAGCAAAGTTTTCTCTCCATTTTTTTTAATACTTTGAGTGTACGATGAACTGTAGGCAATTTGACATTACAAACAAATCTCTAGGAGAGAGAGATCAAGCAGCAGAAGTTTGACTTGTTCCTTGTGCAATAATAAAAGCTATCTCAACTACATTATGTATATTACACACAAAAACTACTTTGTAAAGTCTAGCACTTGGAAGTTAAGAAATGCCAGAATTACTTTTGCAATACCTGTGTGAGATGAAGCAGTATTATTATCTACATTTTACAGATGGGGAGCTGAGGTACAGACAGATTAAAGTTAAAAGTATCTACTAATTTTGGGTGCCCCATTTGATATTCTAGGGTCTGATATATTCAGATCATGCTCCTACTGACTTATGTTGCAGCTGTGAGTGCTTAGCACTTCTATAAATCAGGGTCTGGCCATCTTTGTATACCTAGCCCTCAGATGGTAATTGAAGCTATATAAGTATCTTAACTAGAATGCCTAATTTAGAGATGCCTAGAAAAATCACAAGAACAACACTTGTTGGGGGGAGGGATAGCTCAGTGGTTTGAGCATTGACCTGCTAAACCCAGGGTTGTGAGTTCAATCCTTGAGGGGGCTACTTAGGGATCTGGGGCAAAAATGCTTCTTGCTGGTGAAGGCAGGGGGCTGGACTCAATGACTTTTCAAGCTCCCTTCTAGTTCTAGGAGATAAGTATATCTCCAATTATTTATTTATTTAACACTATGATCCACAAAAACTGTGTTAGGCACATAGTCTCCCTATAAAATGAATCAGGAGGTGCCTACAGGTTTAGAGTATTTATATGTTATGTGAGCACGCTAACCACTGGGCTAAAGGCTATGGGTGGGGGGATACTACCACTTCCTTGTCTTTTTGTGAAAAAGGGCTTAAGTGTCAACTCCACGAAAGGGTCTCTACTAGGCATGTGCAACAGCTGCACAGGAACCAGCAAACAGAGCTGAAAACAGGGGAGTTTGAGTGGGAGTTTGCAAGGGAAGTTTGAGGGAAAGACTAAGAGAGCCAAGCAGAG
The DNA here is from genome assembly GCF_007399415.2 of Gopherus evgoodei. NCBI lineage: Eukaryota > Metazoa > Chordata > Testudines > Testudinidae > Gopherus > Gopherus evgoodei. The sequence continues at coordinate 74,780,654 of NC_044322.1, forward strand.
GAACAGACAGGCTAGTGCAGGGGTTAGCAACCTCTGGCATGTGGATCTCCAGGGTAAGCACCCCTGGCAGGCTGGTCCAGTTTGTTTATCTGCCGTGTCAGCAGGTTCGGCAGACCGTGGCTCTGACTGGCCGCAGTTCACCGTCCCAGGCCAATGGGGGCAGTGGGAAGCCTGCTGCCAGCACATCCCTAGCTCACGCCGCTTCCCGCTGCCCCCATTGGCCTGGGACGGCGAACCACAGCCAGTGGGAGCCACGATCGGCTGACCCTGCCGACGTGGCAGGTAAACAAACTGACCCAGCCTGCCCGGGTGCTTACCCTGGGGAGCCGCGTGCCAGAGGTTGCTGACCCTTGGGCTAGCGAAAGGAGTGTTTGGTGGTCTGGCAGTATTTTGGTGCTCGTTGGGGGTTTGTGTTGCTGTGAGTGGTGGTGTTTTGGTTTGGTTTGTGTTTCTCGGACTAACAGGACTTAGGTGAGAAGGCTATGAGAGATACAGAAGCAGCGGTGGTAGTGACCCAAGCAGTGGAAGACACAATGAAGATGACTGGATGTGGAAGCTGTGGCATTTACATGATCCTGGAGGGGGTACCTGAAAAGAGTTTTGTCTGCATGAAGTGCCTTCCAATAGAGCTGATGGAAGAAAAGAAAGAATTGGAGATACAGGTGGAAACTCTGGTTGAGTTTATTAAGGGGGTTCGAGCAAATGATTGAACAAAGACACGAGTAGGCTGAAAAGAAAAGCTCAGACTTGCAGATGGAAGCAGGACCAAAGAACTCTGAGGAGAGACTGTTGGGTGAGGACAGTGGATAGTGGAAGCATGTGACAAAGAGAACCAGGCAGAGGAAAAGAGGAGCCAGTGAAGGAGAAATAGAGCTCAGGAACAGGTTTGCAGAGCTGGAAAATGAAGAAGGGGCACAGCAGGTGGTCACTGAAGGTGAGAGGGCAAGGAAGAAGAGAAGGGCAGTTAGTCCTACAGGAAGAGAAGAGTCAGTGGAGATAATAACACCAAATATGAGCCCCCAGGAGGATACAGGATGGGTTGCGGAGGATTGCAAGGGACAATAGGAATTGAGAGAACTTGCAGCCAGAGAGAACAGGGGATAGACCAGAGAATCGCTCCATCACCAGGAAAAGGCAGGTCTACATAACTGGGGACTTCTTACTGAGAAGAATAGACAGGCCTGTAACAAGAGCTGATCCAGAGAACAGAAGGGTATGCTGTCTGCCGGGTGCTAAGATACGGGATGTGGATTTGAGGCTGAAGAGGATCCTAATGGGAGCGAGAAAGAATCCACTGATTGTGCTTCATGTGGGAACAAAGGATATGGCTAAATTCTCCCTGGAACATATCAGGGAAGACTCTGCCAGATGGGGGAAGACGCTTAAGGAAAGTGAGGCTCAGGTGATCTTCAGTGGAATTCTGCCTGTTCCTAGAGAAGGGCAACAAAGGTGTGACAAGATTATGATGATCAACAGATGGCTCAGGCAGTGGTGCTATAAGGAAGACTTTGGGATGTATGGCCACTGGGAAGCATTCATGGACAAAAGATTGTTCTCTTGGGATGGACTTTACCTGAGTAGGGAGGGAAATAGACTTCTAGGATGGAGGCTGGCACAGCTGATTAAGAGAGATTTAAACTAGGAATTTGGGGGAGATTGTTGAAAGATGTCCAGGTAATCTCCATGCTGGATTTTAACATTGAGAGGGAATAAAATGAAGTAAATAAGGATACAACTGTGGTTAGGAGAATGGACATAAGGAGGAAGGGTAGTGTAGATACCAGTCTAATAGGTGATACAAGTGGTAGAAAGTCTGTACCTAATCGGGTAAAGAATGTGAGAGAAGCCAAAACAGCAAAAATTAAGATGTTTGTACACTAATGTGAGGAGCCTAGGTAACAAAATGGAGGAACTAGAGCTACTGGTGCAGAAAGTGAAACCAGATATTATAGGGATAACAGAAACATGGTGGAATAGCAGTCATGACTGGAGTACAGGTATTGAAGGGTATGTGCTATTTAGGAAAGATAGAAATAAAGGCAAAGGTGGTGGAGTAGCATTGTATATCAATGATGAGGTAGACTGTAAAGAAATAAGAAGCGATGGAAACGATAAGACAGAGTCTATCTGGGCAAAAATCACATTGGGAGAAGAAAGCTACTAGAGCCTCCCCTAGGATAGTCTTGGGGTGTGCTATAGACCATTAGGATCTGGTTTGGATATGTATAGAGACCTCTTTAATGTTTTTAATGAAGTAAACACTAATGGGAATTGTGTGATCATGGGAGACTTTAGCTTCCCAGATATAGACTAGAAGACAAGGCCTAGCAGTAATAATAGGGCTCAGATTTTCCTGGATGCGATAGCTGATGGACTCCTTTACCAAGTAGTTGCTGAACCAAGAAGAGGCGATGCCATTTTAGATTTGGTTTTGGTGAGTAGTGAGGACCTAATAGAAGAAATGGTTGTAGGGGACAACCTTGGTTCAAGCGATCATGAGCTAATTCAGTTCAAACTAAATGGAAGGATAAACAAAAATAGATTTGTTACTAGGGTTGTTGATTTCAGAAGGGCTAACTTTAAAAAGAATTAAGGAAATTAGTTAGGGAAGTAGATTGGACTGAAGAACTTGTGGATCTAAAGGCGGAGGAGGCCTGGAATTACTTCAAGTCAAAGTTGCAGAAACTATCAGAAGCCTGCATTCCAAGAAAGGGGGGAAAACTCATAGGCAGGAGTTGTAGACCAAGCTGGATGAGCAAGCATCTCAGAGGGGTGATTAAGAAAAAGTAGAAAGACTACAAGGAGTGGAAGATGGGAAGGATCAGCAAGGAAAGCTACCTTATTGAGGTCAGAACATGTATGGATAAAGTGAGAAAGGCCAAAAGCCATGTAAAACTGGATCATGCAAAGGGAATTAAAATCAATAGTAAAAGGTTCTATAGCCATATAAATAAGAAGAAAACAAAGAAAGAAAAATTGGGACCGCTAAACACTGAAGATGGAGTGGAGGTTAAGGATAATTTAGGCATGGCCCAATATCTAAACAAATACTTTGCCTCAGTCTTTAATGAGGCTAATGAGGAGCTTAGGGATAATGGTAGGATGACAAATGGGAATGAGGATATGGAGGTAGATATTACCACATCCGAGGTAGAAGCCAAATTCAAACAGCTTATTGAGACTAAATCAGGGGAGGGAGGGGGAGATAATCTTCATCCAATAATATTAAAGGAACTAGCACATGAAATCGCAAGCCCATTAGCAGGAATTTTTAATGAATCTGTAAACTCAGGGGTTGTACCATATGACTGGAGAATTGCTAACATAGTTCCTATCTTTAAAAAAGGGCGGAAAAGTGCTCTGGGTAACGTTAGATTGACATCTGTAGTATGCAAGGTCTTGGAAAAAAATTTGAACAAGACAGTAGTTAAGGACATTGAAGTCAATGGTAATGGGAAAAAATACAACATGGTAGATCGTGCCAAAAGGTAGATCATGCCAAACCATCCTGATCTCCTTCTTTGAGAAGGTAACAGATTTTTTAGACAATGGAAACTCAGTGGATCTAATTTACCTTGATTTCAGTAAGGCATTTGATATGGTTCCACATGGGGAATTATTAGCTAAATTGGAAAAGATGGGGATCAATGTGAAAATTGAAGGTGGATAAGGAACTGGTTAAAGGAGAGACTATAACGGGTCATACTGAAAGGTGAACTGTCAGGTTGGAAGGAGGTTACTAATAGAATTCCTCAGGGATCGGGTTTGGGACCAATCTGATTAAATCTTTTTTTTACTGACCTTGGCACAAAAAGTGGGAATGTGCTAATAAAATTTGCAGATGACACAAAGCTGGGTGGCATTGTCAATACAGAGAGGAACCAGATATTCTACAGGAAGATCTGGATGACCTTTTAGTAATAGGATGAAATTTAATAGTGAAAAGTACAAGGTCATGCATTTAAGGATTAATACAATAATTTTTGTTATAAACTGGGGACGCATCACTTGGAGGTAACAGAGGAGAAGAAGGACTTTGGAGTATTGGTTGATCACAGGATGACTATGAGCCACCAATGTGATATGGCTGTGAAACAAGCTAATGCAGTCTTGGGATGCATCAGGCATGGTATTTCTGGTAGAGATAAGGAGGTGTTAGTACTGTTATACAAGACACTGATGAGATCTCATCTGGAATATTGTGTGCAGTTCTGGTCTCCCATGTTTAAGAAGAATGAATTCAAACTGGAACAGGTACAGAGAAGGGCTACTAGGATGATCCAAGGAATGGATCCTTATGAAAGGAAACTCAAAGAGCTTAGCTTGTTTAGCCTAACCAAAAGGAGGCTGAAGGAAGATATGATTGCTCTCTATAAATATATCAGAGGGATAAATATCAGGGAGGGAGAGGAATTATGTAAGCTCAGTACCAAAATGAACAGAAGAACAAATAGATATAAACTGGCCATCAGGAAATTTAGCCTTGAAATTAGACAAAGGTTTCTAACCATGAGAGGAGTGAAGTTCTGAAATAGCCTTCCAAGGGGAGCAGTGGAGGCAAAAGACATATCTGGCTTCAAGACTAAGCTTGATAAGTTTATAGAAGGGATGGTATGGTGGGATAACCTAATTCTGGCAATTAATTGATCTTTGACTAAATATGCCCAATGGCCTATGAATAGAAAGCTCCCTCATTGCACAGAACATGAATATAATGAGACCTTTGTATTTGAAAAAATGTTCAGTTGAACTCAAAGCTGGTATGGAATATATGGCAGATATTTCACTTAGAAAGCAGTTTGCAGTACTTCTGATTAAACATTCTGACTAGCTCATATATAGCACCTTACATTTTTAAAGGTATAAATGAGAAGTACATTTATCAAAAAGGTACATTGCTGTATCAGAAAATTATCTAACTGAGCCTCGCTACATTCATGTGTGCTGCAATAGTCCCATTACGCAGAAGGATAAATTGAGAAAGAGAGAGGATAAGCATCTTGGCCAATGCCTTAACATGAAGAAATGACAGAGCCAAGACTAGAATTTAATAGTTTATTAGTTGTCTGTGACCTGCTCATCCATAGGCATCGACTCCATGGGTGCTCAGGGCTGCAGCACCCACAGGGAAAAATTAGTGGGTGCTCTGCACTCACTGGCATCCAAGTTCTCCTCACCCCCTCCCCACCTTCTTCTCCTCCTTCTCTTTCTCCCCCCACAAGTTTGCCGCATCCCTGCTCCTCCTCCTACCTCCCAGCACTTCCCCCTGGAAGCCCACATCCCGGTCACTGATGTAATCAATAACAGTAACAGGAGCACCACATAAAGGTTTTATCTTGCTCCCGACTCCTAGTTAAGGATGAGCTTAGATGGTCTCCTGAATCAAAATTTGAAAACACAGGGCTTCTGCATAGATGGCCTTGGCCCTGCAAGTCTTGTCATACATATTGAGTTTGGGAGCTACATTTTCTTCCTATTCTCTGATGGTTGAGTAAGGGTGGAATGCTGCCTCCTTTCTCATGGAATGGTTCAGAACCTCTACAAATGGGAATCCAGTTGTATGCCCCCAACATGTTTCTTTTTTAAAAATGAACAAAGAAACAAGTGGCAATGTGCCCCCAGGATTGGGAGTAATTTTCAGGAAGTGCTGGAAAATTTATATTGCAACTACTTATGCATTGCCTGATTTCTAGAAAGATGGATTCATTGCCGAGAGTTCTCAGTCCTACAGGTTTTGTGAATACTAAAAAAAGACAAATATTTTCAACTATATATCTCCAGCGAGAGTTGTAATCTTCTTTTGATTTCATGATTTTTAAGGCTGTTGAGAAGGGATAGACTTTGTGTTTGTATAGAAATCACAAAGACAATTACACAGTTGAAGATAAACACAATAAAAGTCTAATTTTTGCAACTGGAGAGGCTTCTCCTTAATTGCCTCTAATCATTCTCAAAGAAAAAATGAATAGAATAGTTAATGTCAGTAGAATATTTTAACATTCATCAAGAATAATACATGATTTTTTTTCTGAACACACTGTTCTAATTTTAATATAATTTGCTGCTTAAATATGATAACGTGCTTTGTGGAAAGAATTTAAAAAAAACCCTAAGAATACTACATGTCAAAGAACAAAAAAAAAAAAAAAAGATTGTTGCTGGTTAGAATATGGAATGTTTTGTTTTACAAAGTAGAATCCTATGGTGGACTGAGTGAGATTTTGAAGCCCATGCCTATTAAAGAGTTTAATGTGATGGATAGGATGTAAAATGCATGTAAATATACATCATGATTTAGCCTTTGATTCTGTAAAGACTTGTGCACATGCTTAACATGCAATGTTCATAATCCCACTAAAGTCAAAAACTCTTCGTTTTAAAGCTGAAGTAAGTTTCAACAATGTTTCAAGAACATCTTGACTCTAAAGCAGTTGACTGCTAGGATCTGTAGTTTCACCAAGGTATGTATATCCCAATGGAATTCAAAATGAACTGTGCTCCTGAGATTCGCTTGAGAAAAAAAGAAAGCTGTCCTTCTCTTTGTAGAAGTAAATGTGGACATTGTTCCATATGTGATAGCTCAGGCAAGCCACCCATGCTTCGACCCAGGGGTTTAGGCAGGCTTGGACTCAGGTGCCTAGCCCAAGCCACCAACCATGCCACAACATCTACACAGCTATTTTTAGCATGCTAGCTCAAGCTGTACTAGCATGAGTCTGTCTGCCTGCACTGGGAACTGAAGCTCCCATCCACAGTGTAGACACACCCTAGTTTTTGTAGAATAAGGGCCCTCAAATCATCTATGCTATGGGCCAGTCCTGCTACTATTGAAGTCAGTGGCAGCAGGATTAGTCCCTAAATATGATAGGGTGGAATATTTTCACTTAGGTGAAAAGGTTTAAGTGTCTATTTTTGAGTGTCTAACTTGATATTAGCCTCACTACACTTGACTGCCCCATCTCAGAAATGAGGATAAGAATGCTTGTCCCTTTGCAAAGCCCCTAGGCTGAGTCATCATTGTTATACCATCCAATAGTGTTTAAACTCAGTGAATCCACAGTTATCTAGAGTCTGCGTTATTGAAACTTTCTAGTGCAACACCATGATCATGTTCTCCCAACATGAATGCATGCCATGCATTGTCTGTATTTAAACCAAATGCCACAAAGCTGTACAGTTCAGATGTACCCTCCCACACTTTAGATAAATAGAGTGGCAATATAGATGCAACAAGTAACAAACAAATGTAAGATGACCTGAAGAAGAGCTCTGTGTAGCTTGAAAGCCTGTGTCTTTCACCAATAGAAATTTGTTCAGTAAAAGATATTACCTCACCCACCTTTTCTCTCTTGTGTGTAAAATATGTTATATTCCACACTGGAAAGAAGACTATTTATAGCATTACTGTATAATCTGGTGCAAAGTGCTTGGGAGTATAGGAATATGATTTTATATAAAAGCACTTCTGTGTTTTAAAAGACTGCTTTAACAGGAGAGTTATATATCGTCTACATACATTACCCTGACAATGTAAGTACAGTTACAGAATTTCCCACTGACAAGAAAAAATTAATATTTAAAACCATTGTACGCCTTTATCTCCTGCTGATAACGGTTTCCTTAAAAGAGCTGTACGAGACATTTCGAACAGATGGTAGCTGGTTTGCTCTATCCTGCGTCTCTTCACAACTGCCACAGAGCCTTACCATTCATTAATCTTCCATACACTTCCAGTAGCACAGCAACTAAATTACACAGATACGCACACTGAGGCCAGCACTGCTGTCAAGCTTAAAATTAAACTGAAGTGCACCATGCCAAGTCTTTTAACCAAACTCCACTATAAAACAGTTAGAAATATAAACATTTAGCTTGGAGCCTGACCCATGAATGTTTGCTCTTAAAAGAGGAAGCACTAGCCAGTCATTATTTCTAGGGCATTCTATGCAGCAAGTGTAGTTGAGATTCATAAGTGGGAATAAAACCAGAAAACATCTGGTTTGAATTCACAGTGACTCATTACAGTTTAAGAAGAGAGCTATTTCCTCTACCTTCAAAGCAATGGCGAAAAAATATATATTCCCATAACTCCCACAATGATGCTTGCATTCATAACAAGGTCTCTACACAGCAGGTGATAACTAAATAAAATTATAATACATTTTCTTGGATTAGACATTAGGCCACAAATGCTAGAATATCTCTGGTGCTTGGAGAACAAATGTATGCTTCAAACTCCTAAATTTCCATGCTTTATTTTCCATAATTTAGCTCCAGCCTTTACAACTTATGAACATTGCCAAGGCTTCTTTCGCAAATTTCTCTCTAAAGTATCCTTTAAGTTTTCCAGTGATTTAAACCTTCCTTTGAATGCTGAGTGCTTTTGTACAAAGTTATAATGACATATTGACACTATAGCAGTTCAGAAAGCTGTCTATTGGCATTTGCAGTTTCACCAGAGAGTGAGTATCACAGAAAATTCAGAATGACTCTTGCTCCTGAGATTTGATAGTGTAAAAAGGTTGGCTCTGTTAGCTGAGATATGTCCAACACCACCTGATGTATATCCAGAAGGTACTGCACACTGACAAACTCAATAAGAGAAACACCAGCAATTTGGAATCTTAACATATCATCTATCATTTATGGCAGGGCAGATGTACATATTACGTGTGTGATTATTAGTGTTCCTTAAATCTAGAAATGACATGTTACAGTGACTTAGAGAACAGAAGCTACACAGTAAATAATTACATTGTTCCTTTCGTCTCCTTCTTTTCTTTATGTCTTTTGTTTTTCTGTGGAAATATAAAGATTACATTTTTACTTCACAAAGTTTTATTGACTAATCTAATTATTATCTTTCAAATGCAAATTTGAGGTTTTAATTTAGAACTACTATTATCTTTTAATTGCATCAGTTTTAGTAAAGAATTAGTATTAGTGTGTAATCTCCATAATCTCCATAATTATGGAGATTTCTGCAATGGGAATCATGGAGCTCTAGATAAAATGTGTCCAGATTGCTCCATTTACCTTAGTATACTTTTGTTGCACAATACCTCCAGGTACAATATGCAAAATGACTGTGTTAGAAGACAAGCCTCATTGAAAATTATCTGTATGCTCTTACAATTTCTTAATCACTTTGCCAATATTATTCTATTTAGAGCTGTGTATGTTTTTACTTTGTGTACTTTGCATGTGGAGATATTTTAACTGTCAGAGCCTCATATTTTTGCAATGTTCAAAAAACATTTTAAAATTTTCCTTTAATAAATAAAGCCACTGGACATACATGCCAAAGATTTAGGGTCCCATATGGATTTTTCATTTACTACTTTTTTTCCCCTCAGAATTTAAGCTTTTCTTTTTAAAGAAGCATGTATTTTCTGTCTGGGAAAGCCACCTTCAGTACGTGAACTAGTGCAAAGTTATCTTTTTTAGTCAGGTTTTAAAGAGACATGAGTTGCCCAGTTCATCCTGATAGGCTGTTAACTCTGAAACCCAATGATAATTTAGGCGCCAATCCTGAAACTGGCTCCACACCTTGGATTAAACATGCCCTGCTCACACATTAGCTAACAGGTTTACTAAACATACCTCATTTTCCCACTACTAGAGACAGGGCCCAAAAAAGGTATTCTTGGGTGCAGAGTAAAATTGTTATTGATATGGTCTGGGGTGGAGAAGCCATGAGTGACTTAGGCAGGTGATCTAAAGGTAGATCGTGCCAAACCAATCTGATCTCCTTCTTTGAGAAGGTGACGGATTACTTAGATAAAGGAAATGCGGTAGATATAATTTACCTAGATTTCAGTAAGGCGTTCGACACGGTTCCGCACGGGGAACTGTTAGTCAAATTGCAAAAGATGGGAATGAATACGAAAGTTGTTAGTTGGATAAGGAACTGGTTAAAGGGGAGACTCCAGAGGGTCGTATTGAAAGGTGAATTGTCAGGCTGGAAGGAGGTCACTAGTGGAGTCCCTCAAGGATCGGTTTTGGGACCGATCTTATTTAACCTTTTTATTACTGACCTTGGCACAAAGAGCGGGAATGTGCTAATAAAGTTTGCGGATGACACGAAGCTGGGGGGTATTGCTAACACGGAGAAGGACAGGGATACTATTCAGGAAGATCTGAACCACCTTGTTAACTGGAGTAATAGGAACAGGATGAAATACAATAGTGAAAAGTGCAAGGTTATGCATTTAGGAACTAATAATAAGAATTTTGGATATACGTTGGGGGCGCATCAGTTGGAAGCGACGGAGGAGGAGAAGGACCTTGGGGTGCTGGTTGATAGCAGGATGACTATGAGTCGCCAATGTGATACGGCTGTTAAAAAAGCGAATGCGATTTTGGGATGCATCAGGCGGGGTATTTCCTGCAAGGATAAGGAGGTGTTAGTACCGTTATACAAGGCGTTGGTGAGACCCCATCTGGAATACTGTGTGCAGTTCTGGTGTCCCATGTACAAGAAGGATGAATTCAAACTGGAACAGGTTCAGAGACGGGCTACAAGGATGATCCGAGGAATGGAAAAACTGCCTTATGAAAGGAGACTCAAAGAGCTTGGCTTGTTTAGCCTGGCCAAAAGAAGGCTGCGGGGGGATATGCTTGCTCTATATAAATATATCAGGGGGGTTAACGTTAGGGAGGGAGAGGAATTATTTAAGTTTAGTACTAATGTAGGCACGAGGACGAATGGGTATAAACTGGACATTAGGAAGTTTAGACTTGAAACTAGACGAAGGTTTCTAACCATTAGGGGAGTGAAGTTCTGGAACAGCCTTCCGAGGGAAGTAGTCGGGGCAAAAGACTTTCCTGGCTTTAAGACAAAGCTTGATAAGTATATGGAGGGGATGTTATGATAGGATTGTTAATTTGGGCAATTTATCTTGGATTACCACCAGATAGGTCTGCTCAATGATCTGCGGGGAGATGTTGGATGACATGGGAACTGAGTTACTGCAGAGAATTCCTTCTTGGGCGCTGGCTGGTGAGTCTTGCCCACATGCTCAGGGTTTAGCTGATCGCCATATTTGGGGTCGGGAAGGAATTTTCCTCCAGGGCGGATTGGCAGGGGCCCTGGAGGTTTTTCGCCTTCCCCTGCAGCGTGGGGCACGGGTCGCTTGCTGGTGGTTTCTCTGCAGCTTGAGGTCTTCAACCAGTTTTGAAGATTTCAATAACTCGATCCTGGGATAGGGGTTGTTATAAAATTGGATGGGTGGGGTTCTGTGGCCTGCCTTGTGCAGGAGGTCAGACTAGATGATCAGATTGGTCCCTTCTGACCTATTAGTCTATGAGTCTATGAGTCTATGAGAATGCCACCATCCTGTAATTATTTGTAAAATGTCATTAGGATTCCCTGTGGGAACTCACAATCACCGGTGCATGGTTAAGCAGGTAGGGATCCACAGGCAGGCAAGTGGACGTCTGCCTACTCCACAGACCTTTCAAACAACCCCCAGACTTCAAGCAGGATTGCATCCCAGACCCCTGTACTTGACAGACATTTGACACCCTTAGTGTCATCCAAAAGCCTTATAGTTAAGACTGGACAACTTTGTGTCGAATGCCACTGTTGCACAAAGAAGATATCCATTTATTCCTTTAGCAGATGAGTCATGACCCCCACTTGTGTTTTTACTAGTGGATAGGAAAACTGATCCTATTCAGAAGTAGACATGAATAAATTATGTTATCTAAGTAATCTTTTTTGCCAAAGTAAATAAATTATTGGAAAGAGCAAAACACATGGTACCAAATATTATTTCTTCATTAATTTACATAAATAGCACCATAAATATGCAGAACACCTTACAGACAAATGAAAGACAGATCCCTGACTTGAAGAGTGTGCAGTCTGATACAGAAGAGAGAATAATCTAAAAAACATTATTAAGATGAAGAGACCTGGATAAAGGAACATAAGAAAGGGTAAGAGTGAATATTTTCCTGTGATGGATTGACAGACATTGACAAAATAATGATGAAATTACTGCATTTTGCTATTTTGGTACCAATATTACAGAGGTTATTTCCACTCTCTAGAACAGATTTTTTTTTCTGAACAAAGTTAGCAAAGAAAAAAAAACACTTCAGTTATAAGATTCTTAGCAAAGAAGCTATAGTTATTTCTATATTTTAAGAAATAATTGTAGTGATATTATAGTCTAAAACCTATTGTTCTTAGCACAGCGCCTTTTCACTGATTTCTCACTCCTGCTGAAATTTAAACAATTAAAGGTTAATCAAAGACAAAATGTTTTGAAAAGAGATCATAGGACGATAGTACATTTATCTGCTAATTGTCTGAGGCTAAATTCACAGAAAGATGTTTTGTTGGCTTTTGTTATCTGACTAGGGGCAATGAATTTCAGTTTGTTTGTTCTGGTGATAATCAATTTACTCATCAGGTTGCTAAGGATTAGGCATCATTAGAGATGTTTGATAAACATATGAGCCACATTATTAAAGCATTTTTTCCTCTTGTGAGTGTGATATACACCCTTAGATTGATACCAAGTTGCTATATATAGGGAGGGATGAAATATCTCACTTCAGTCAACATAGTGCACTTTCAGGACCATGTGCTCCCAATCATTTGCATATTTACTTCCTATTAGGGCCAATGGGAATAGCACCACAGATGTGTTAAACACAGCAAAATAAACTCACAGAAGAGTTGGAGAACTGGGTTTGGGTCTCATGGACTTGAATCCCAGGATGTTTGCATTTAAATGCACCAAGACAACACAAAACATAGCTAGCCAAAACTGCTGGTTTCAAATGGTTTCCACCTAATTCCCGAAGTAAGATAACTCTGATTTCTCCACAAAAATGCTGTGTTCTTGTGTTCAGGACAGGCATAGTGTCCCAAATTTCACCTCCAGTGTTTTCAGTGGCAGCTGATAGGAATGTCAGCATAGCAAACATATTCTGCATTTTACATTTCAGTGATGTTTCTATTTACTGGTATGCACAACTATTATTGATTGATACAGAAACTTTGTTTTAAGTGTCAATGCACTCTACAGTATTGTGAATTAAGTGCTTGGCTGTGCTCAGTAAGCACAGCCTTGAGTAAAGGCACAGCACCTCCTTGACAGATTGGAAGACATTGCTCATCAGGGAGGTTCTGGAACTCTCTAGTCTATCAAGCAGGGCTGGCTTTAGGGAGATTTGCACGACTCCCCCAAATCGGGCCCCGCGCCTAAAAGGGTCCTCCACCGGCACCTAAGAAGGCCCTGCGCTGGCGGCCTTTTTAATTTTTATGCACCTGGTGGTGCTCCGGGTCTTCGGTGGCATTTTGGACACAGGTCCTTCACTTGCTCGGGTCTTCGGCAGCGGGTCCGCCGGGTGAGTATGAATTGGGCCCCACACTTGCTAAAGCCGACTCTGCTATGGGGGAATCATATTTGAGGTTATACTCCTTTAAGGAAATGCAAGATGTGTTCCTCTAAATGCCCAGTCAGCTCCTTAGTTTGGTGTTGGCCTGGAGGTATTATGGTTAACCTATTTCTGTGAATGCTGGGGCACAAGTAAGTTAATCTTCTACAGTTAGATTCAAGGAAACTTAAATTAACAAAAATAAATATTGGAATCACCAGTACTTTCTAATAGTCTTTCAAGGATGTGCCTGATGTTGTCAGTAGATTATACATATCATCCAAAATATGGCCGCTAGAACCATACTGGGCAATAGTATAGTAATGACTCAGATAGAAGAACATCACATATGGAATAACTGACACAATTTTCTCCAGCACTGTTCTTTTTTCTTGGAAATCACTCTTCCAAGTACTGGCCAGGCATAACAATGGTAGATCTTAGTGTGAATTTACAGTTCATTGAAAATTTATTCTAGCATCAACCTATCTGGCTAACGTTGATCCATCTTCCTATCTTCCTTTGCTGAAAAGACTCTTTTCACTGAATCTCAATTACATTCATCAGAATTGTGTGATTTCATGTGTTCATGGGTTGCTTGGACTTTACAGTAATTATTTTTTCCCTTTTTCCACTGAATGAGTGGAATTTAGGATTGCTAGATTGCTTCTGTTTTGCTAGGTAACTACTATACATGAGTTTCTTTTAGCATCATGCTTCCACTTATGTGCAAAACTTTTCCATATAAATATTTCTTGACTGTGTGAGCTTTTAGTGTATATGGGACATTAATCTCTTATAAGTGGCATCCTTGCTTGGATGAACTGAGGTCAGGAGTGTGCTCGTATCTTCCCTGGTTTTTCCTGGAATTTTTGCTCAAATGCTTAAATGTAGAATGAGGAGCAAGAGGGATACAAGCAAATAGATATTAGAAAAGCTTCTACCCTTATATTTAAGGAGGAACTGAGACTGTAGTACTCTTAGTAAGGTTGGGGAAAACCACCTCAAGCGCTGGCAAAGATATTATCAACACTCCTGTAAAAGAGAATGCACATGTAGTTTGTTACTCAGGTTTGCAGCTTTAGCGCTTTGTTAAACTTGCTGCTTCTGGCTGTTCACCTGTCAGCTGTAGACAACAGCACTTTCTTCTGCTTACATCCAGTGAGGTGAATGTGACTTTCCTTTTTTGGACAGGGACCTTGCTACAAATTATCCATGGTTTTGTCACCTTGAGAATGGATTACTGACACACAATGTTCATATGGCTGATTTAATAGTTTGGGGGGCATGTCTGTGTTAGCTTATGAACTCCGTTTTGTTTTGTGAATGCCATTTATGATTGTAACCTTCACTGTGGTTGAGAACATTCATTTATAGCAGGGATTTGACACCTAGTGGAGAGACAATGACTGGAAAGCTGAGACGAAACAATCAAGGGCCATCAACATTGAATGGCTTTACCCTACCAGAACAATGGGTTTTCTACAAGCAGGACCACTGATTTTGAATGATTCTTTCCCTGGGGTTTCTAAGGAAGGGGCCATTCAGACAGCAAGAAGCACTGCCTGGACTCATAGTGGTAATAAGAATACCAAGGAGGATAATGTTCAGGAGTTTGTTGTTTTCCATATTTTTGTAACTCTCATGCTTTTTTAACAGCAAAGTGTCTGCGGTTAAGAAATCCCTATGCTAAGGCTGTGTTGCTTGCTTTACTGCAACACTGTCCCTGAACGATGTAACTGGGAAACCAGGTGGACTGTAGGAGAGGATATATATAAGCAACTGGGGAGTCTGGGAGGTGTCTGATGCTGGTTCCAGTGTCTAGACAGCCAGACGGCAGGGTACCACTGCCAAAAGGGTTGTCAAATGCAAGGTTACATCTGGGAATTCCCTGGAGGAACCCAGAGCTAAGAACAATGACAAGTCATTACCTAGACCCAGGGAGCTCAGAAGCATGTAGGATCCAGCAGTTGCAATCAGTCACAACAGACTGATGTAATGTTCACCCAGAGAGGAGGACTGGGCTAGGTTGTGACAACTACATCTAGACATAACCTAGAAACTGAATTTCATGCACACTGTGGTCATCAACTCGTGAAGCGGCATTTTACACCAAGGCACAAAGCAGCAGAGCTATGGGATGTGCACAATTACCTATAATCCTGCTGGTGAAATTTAAGGTGTTAATTTTAACCTATAAACACCAAAATGGAGACTGACTGAAAACCATCTGAGGAACAATCCCCTTGGTTTAAAAAGGCCACCCTGGAAGTGACTCCCACCACTACTGGGATTCTATCCCCATTTATTAACTTTCTGCAAATACTGCAGAGACTATTTTTTAAATTGCAAAAAACAAATATTTTCCTAAAATGTAGAATATGTTGCTTAAAATATCATATCAAATATTCTCCATAATGTGTGTTTGATGTGTACAAATTATGGAAGTTTTGGCATCTGCGTAAATTAAGCAGCAGACTTACATTACTTGAGTTATACAATAGTTACTGAGTAGCTGAATATTCAAAGTCTGATAAGGGCACAGGATAGCCGTATCAAGTATTGCCCATTAGAGAACATTAGCCTGCTTAGAAATTGTCACTTAGATGGTAGGAAGATGGTATCTTTGTATGGGAAAAAAGTGAAGCATATGCTATATTAATAGTAGCTGTTGCTCTTCGGTATGAGTATTCTTGCTACCAGGCACTCAGATGAATCCACAGTTGCTACAAAAGAAGCATCTACACTCCAATACCTGTAGTTCAATTAGGATTAAAACACTGGCTCCAAGGTGCCTTATGGACAGATATGTATAAATATGCTCAGCAAAAGCATTTTAAGATAAGAAACTCTGAGGAAGTGTAAGGACACTTAATGAATATTGAAGCTGAATTTTAGAGGCAGGAATATGAATTGCCTTCAGCAGCAAAACAACAATCTGCAGAAAAACATTCAAAGAAAAAAGATTATACAGAATGTCAGCTATAAACTGCATCTATCAAGAGATAGAAGGAAAAGAAATGGAGTTTTCCCAATTGACAAACATTCAAGAGCAAGAGACTAGTTGTAAACAAGACTACTGTAAAATCGGTCTAATTGCCAGAGAATGAAGAAAATCTGAAAGGGAAGTCAGGGAGGCACAACACACAGAACGCACTACAGCGCTGAGTGATTATGATTATCTTCATCAAGACATTTTCAAACAGTGCCCAATAATGGAAAATAACACAGGCAAGTCACAGTCTGCTCAAGTCCTATCAAGCCCTTAAGCAAGTAGAACTATAACTTGGAGATGAAAATACAGAGAAAACAGAACACAATTATGCAAGATACATCACTAGTGAATCAGAAAATTAAGAAATCTTGAAAATCTGAGTACAAGTAGTGAAGATAGAGCAATCAACTATGATGAAAACTAAAACAAGAACCCATCCACTCTTTCCTTGAAATATTTTTTTGCTAACAATGATACTAAGAATAAAAAAAAGAACAAAGGTTGAAACTGTATAGTCAAAAGAATAGAACATGTGTTATCTAAAATGCATACATAAAAAGATGTAGCTTGGAAATGTTTTGATACTACATACTTAACACTGACCTCATTTTCCTTCTAGCTACATATAAATAATGATCTGCACACTAAGTTTCCCTGCAGGGTGCTACAGGGCACTGTACTGCTGGAAGTGAGATGTAATAATAGTGGGACACAGCTTCAATTTCCCTATGGACGCAGGGTTTAAGAATATTGCAGAAGTAATGTGGAATTTTCAGAATCACTCCATGTTGAACTAACTTAACTCCTATTGAAGTCAATGAAAACTTCCATGGATTTCAGTGAATGCTTATGACAATTCTATATCTATTGTGTTCACACTAACATATGGGGAGAGAAAAATAAGGCAGGGTGCCTCATATTAATAGTCCTTGAATCATAACCACAACTTGTTCTGATTGGAAATAAAGTGTAAATTTTTATCTGTGAGAGTGATTAGCCTTGGAACAATTTACTAAGGGTCCTGGTAGATTTTCCATCACTGACAATTTTAAATCAAGATTGGATGTTTGTTTTTTTTCTTCTAAAATATCTGCTCTAGGAATTATTTTGGCGAAGTTGTATGGCCTGTGTCATACAGGAGATCAGCCTGAATGATCACAGTGGTCCCTTCTGGCTTTGGAATCGATGAATCACATGTGCTCACCCTAATACATACAGCTACACACACTACTTTGTATTTCAATATTTTCAAAACTCAAGAACTCCATTTTACCGTAATTGGTGCTTTATGAAGCACAACGGACTCTATATAGCAACTAATATAACAACTCTAGTTTGTCCTCACCATGCAATCTTAGCACCCAAAACTAATCCAAACAATGCCCTATGAAGGAAGAGTTATAAGATCATTTTACAGATGAGGAAACTGAAGATGACGTTGTGGCCTGGACACACAAAAAAATCACAAAATGCACCTAAAAAAATCACAGGCGCAATAATGGGATCCATAAAGCCTGAGTAGTGAGAGATAAGCACCTAAGAATGACATCCACAAGAGCCAGCCAATTATTCATGGAGTCACATAAGCTGGCCAATGAGATGCCAACAAGAAGAATGTGTCCTAAGCCATATCTCTCATATACAGAAATGTGCCTAAGTCTGGCTGCAGAGAAACTCCTATCTCTGCTAGCAATCCGCAGTCACTGGAGCCGAGGAACTAGATCATGAGTTGCCCTCCTCCCACTTGAGTAGCCTGAAAAACAAGCTACAGAATCACTCTCTCTGGGGCTCAGTGACTAATTATTTATTCACAGTGGAACACGTTCAATAGCAGAGACTGAGGGAACCCTACATCAGACTATTCCATAGCTAAGTGGTTAGAGCACATTCCTGAGAGTTGGGAGAGCTCATTCAACTCCTTTCTGAGAACAGAACTGAACCTAGGTCTCCCGTATCAGTCCACTAACCATATAAGGTGAGAATTTGAATGGGACCCACGCCAGTAGGTAGCTTCTGACCACACCAACTGGATTCAGCCCCACAGCTAAGGTAGGTTCAGGAGTACCTATTTTCCCCTGGCTTGTGGATCACAATGGGGCTTAGATAGATATTTTACATGCCTAGAGTGAGGCAGTAATGCACATGTCTAGAGGCAGAAACTTAGGTGCCCAGGGATCTTTCACAGCAGAAATTTATGTGCTAAATAGCTTAAGCACCTACAGTTTTCTCCAGCAGCTGAGTGGAGATTCTGTGGATCACAGTAGTGCCTAAAATGTAGGCACCTAAGTACTCTTGTGGAGCTAGGCCTAAGTAAATTGCTCAAAGCAATAGAGAGAGTCAATGGATGAGTAAAGGATAGAACTCGAGACTCTGCTATCCAACCTCTAGATGTTGCTTTTCACTTTCATTCATAATCTGAGAACTAATTTATTTTAAAATAGGCTTCATATTCCTTTCACACACACCCCTGCATGTTTTCCCAGTTGCCTACCTGGTGTAAAGGTTAAAATTATGATGGTCAAACCTCATAAGGTTTGGAGGTTTGGAATTATGGATAAATAAGTAACTAAAGATTATAAATATCTGGATCGTATCCAAACTCACCTGAACCTTTTATCAGGAAACTGGCTATTGCATAACAGGTGCTAGTCTTTCATGAGATTGTCAATGTTTCTCCACTTCAGCCCAGAAAGTAAGAAATATTCAAGAACAGCATATCTAAAAGGTATTTCTGCTTCTATCCCATCTGAAACTGACATAATTAGACTGATCAATTGCTTAGGAGATTTGGACAGCAACTCCAGCCATCATCTTCTATCCAGTCACTCAGTGGCTCTCTTATAAAGCCATCTCTCAAGATTAGAAGCTTTGTAGATTAATCCAGCTGGACTCTGTGTTAACATTTGTATAGTATGCAACTGCTGTGCGGAAATCTGTTTTCTACCAACTGAAGAACATCTGTAGATTATGTCCTAGTTAGCGTGAGGGCTTTTTGTTCATTCTTTTGTTTTATACTATCATACTTTTTATTAGTCTCCCTGCTGCCTAACAAACTTCAGTTAATATAAGACACTGCTGTGAAAACTCTAAACTGCATCAGATGGAGCAAACATGTACTATATCTCCTGTTTTCATTTGCTTAAGGATATGTTCTCCCTGCATATTGCACATATAATTCTGGTAAATGTTAATGGGCTTTAAGATTACGCACTGAGGGCAAACTAGACGTGTTATATTAGTTGCCAGTTAGAGCCTATTGTGCTTCATAAAGCACTAAGGTAGAACAAGGTCTCTAATGCTACAAAAACTTATTTTTATAAATTCTTATTAGAAATAAAATGCTTATAGGAGTGTCTGTAAAAAATGCTTATGGAAAAAGGATTTTGTAATATTTGTATTTAAATATATGTAGCATCAATTAGTGATCCTTGGTGGAATCAATGCTATAATACACATTGTGGGCTGATGAAGCAAAAGCTGTTATCAAACTAAAAAGGAACAGAGGTTTTTATAAGGTCAGCAATTTTTCATTGAACTGGCAAAGCAAGGATTACACTTCACACATCGCGGTAGCTATTTAAATATCTAGAACTTTGAACATTTGTTGGTGTTGCTGGGGATAAAATAAATCATTTAGGAAAAGAAAAAGAAAAATGGTCTCTTTATTACATGTATTTACTTCCCCTTTGATGTTCATGTCAGATTTGCTCATTTAAAAGAAAATAATTCCACTACAGTCATTACAGTAATTCCGGTTCAAACAGCCTACGAAGCTATATTCTGTCTGCTTTGAAGATCTTCAGCCAGTTTTCTCAAACAAGTTTTGAATAAATCTTCTAAAACACAATGCTAAGGGGAAAAAATGACAGAATGGAAAGGTGGTAAACCACAGTATGACAGAGGTTAGAAAGTGTGTTGGAGTGGAGACAGGCAGGGAAATTTTCCTTCAGAAGGTCATGCAAATCCTTCTGCTAACACAGGATTTTTTTCTATTCTATATGTTCAGGACTTCTTATCCAGTTTCAAATGAAGCAGTATTGCTGTCATCACTTGGGAATGTATTCCACATGTAATACATTTGTCAGAGGGTGGAACTGAGGGGGAAACCATCTCCTTAAGATTTATGACCAAAGGGTCTCAGCACATAGATTTTTGCCTCTTTTGTGCAGGATGGTGCTCAGCCACCTATATAGTATTGATCCCCTTCCTCCAGCAGAAGTCCATCCAATCTAAAAGGGATCAAACAGAGGAAGGGCTGAGAGTTGGCAGATTGGAGGGACACATTCTAGTCCCAAGCTACAGGTCATAGTGTTTTCTATCCTGTTTGTGACCCTTCTCAACATACCTGTAGATTGAAAGCATTTTCACTCCTGATCCCTCACCATTTTTGCTATACAGTTGCACCATTACCTACAGAGAGACATCAGAACTTCCAGAAAATGCAAGGGGGAATGGGCACTGAGTGCCAGAACTGCACTGGAGAGACAAGGCCATTACGCAGATGACTCTGTCCTCTTGCAGCTCTCTAAGGGATTTCTGGGCAAGTTCCACAGCCAGCTGGAGGAAGGGGATAAACTCCACCTCAACCACAAAATAAAAGGTGGCATGCAGCTATAAAATATTTGCAGGGTTTTCCTCCCCCTGAGTTTATTAGTTTTCTTGTGAATCATTGAATAATCACTTTATCTACTGAAAGAAAGCAAATTTAAATTGTAAAATGAACAGTGCATGCTGGGTTGGTTAGTTGTATAAGTTATCCAATCAGGGAATAAATACAATATCTCACAAAGTGTGCAACTAACCAATACAAAGTGAATATCAGTAATGAATTGGCTCCAAACAACCTACAGACCAATAATTAGTCACTGAACAAATTTGCAGATAATATTGGGTAATGAATAAGTCAGAGATGTTTGTGGTGTGCTCCTAACCATTTGTGAACAGAAGAAAGATGAAATTCATTGAATAAATTATTCAGCTCTGGTTAATTTCATAATAAAATAGGTTTGAGCTGCATAAAATTATGCATACATTTAAATCTTGGTATGAACGGAAAAACTTTTTGTTTGAACTATATACACCTTATAGTTAATATTTTGTTTTTAATTTCCAATGTTATCCTTCCTTGTATTTCTCATTCTGATTTCACAAGGAAAAAAAGAACCAGTTCTGTAAATATTTGATCTCCAGAAAAACATCCATGTTATACAAGCTCTATGAATGCTCAAGATAACCAAGAAGACTCAGTTATGGCTAATTTGTCTATTCCTCTTAGATTTATAAATTCATAGCTGGGAACACTAGATTGGAGAGACAGGATCATCTGTTTTTCTCAGATGACATTTTGTGTTAACACTATGTAGTTCTTCTGGACGTGTTCTTTCCTGGGAAGACTCACACTGTTACTTACAGTGTTATAAGCTGGCACAAGCACTTGCACATTACCCATTCAGTCTATCTGTAGTGGTCCTTTGCACTGATAAGCCTTGAAAGGCAACATATATTATGCATCTGAAGAAGTGTGGGGGTTTACCCATGAAAGTTTATGCCCAAATAAATCTGTTAGTCTTTAAGCTGTCACCAGAGTTCTTGTTGTTTTTGTGAATACAGGCTAACACAGCTATCTCTCACATACTTGGCATATATTATACCAGCAACATAGCTTGCAGAGTCTGCAACAGTTTCTTCCTATCTATGGCATTTCTGGTGCACCCTTTACTGTAGTATTAACATCCTCAACCCTGAAAAGTTTAGGTATGTGAGCAGTCAATGGGACTGTTCATGTGTTTAAAGTTAAGAAAGTGTTTAAGTGCTGAACTGAATTTAGACGTGGGTGCCAAAAACAGTAATTAAGTTTTAGTAAAGTTCATTCCTTCTGATGGATGCTGCTCTTTACTGCTCCAAAGCAGAGTTACTGTGCTAGTCTATGTGGAATTAACTTTTCCCTAAAGAAGGAAATGTTGGCTTTACTAGTGAAAGTGCTTTGGTGCTACTTGTGTAGTTCAGTGGTGGGGTATGAATGGCAGCTGAAAGGAGCTTAAAGGGTGGGATAACTTGCAAGTCAGAAGCTGAAAGTGCTGTTATATTAGGCACACTTGGATGAATAAAATACTTGAAATAAATCAATTCTGCTTGCCCTGACGTGTTGACTACTGACAGCTGATAATGTTGACAAAGGTTGCCCATCGTCCACATTCAGTCATAATGACAAGACTTGATTTCCAAATTCTGTCTCTGCTCTCTACTCTTCTCCATCTGCTCAGCGCAGTATGTCCGCTCCCTTCACATCCTTAACTCTTACAAATCTCCTTTGCTCTTCTGAAAAACAACTCAATTCACACTACATTCTAACTACCATTAGCATCCACCACTTGGTTTCTGTACAGTATTCTTTGTTTTGTGCTATATTATCTGCTGCTCTTAGGAAAGGAGCCCTTTAGGGTCGACAACTTATTAGTTGTTTGGCACAGCTTTCAGTGAACACTGATACACCTACTATACATTGTTATTGTGTACATAGTGTCATAGATGTTAATGGCACTCAGTGAACAAGAAAAATTTTGATCTTCTAATGTCCAAGGAATTGTTAAGGTTCATGATTACCTGTTATCATAGTGTCTTCTGAATGAATCTTCCATCTCTCTCATGTATTTATACAGTGCAAAATTCTTCATCTGACAATATATCATCAGACTAAACTGATATTGATTCTGGAAGCAATACCCCTGGGAGTGGCAGCAAGGTATTGTGCTCCATATTCCATTTGTCCCACCTCAAACACATGTATTGTCATTGCAGAAAACTACAATTTAGTATATTTACTGCCTGTTGTGCCTAAACTCAAAGTCAGCAATACAATTCTTAAGTCATTTTTGAGCTAGTGTAGAAAGTCTTTCAGGACTGAACTCATTTGTCTAAGAGCTCATTTCACTTTCTCCAGGCACATATCAAGATTAAGTAGGAAATCACTATATCTTTATGTGCTTTTACAAAGAGTGAACACAGTCTTAAAATGACAACAAAATTCCAAATTGATATTCTCAGTGCAATGCCTGTCAATACAAAAGCAACTCAATTTTTATACTCTGAGAAGCAAAACAGAATAGCAAAGTGGAATAGTAAAGTAGGCGGCATAATCTAACACACAGCAGAAGACTTAAAAAGCACACTTTGATCTTGATCAAAGCACGGAAAGCTGGTAACTACCAACCTGCACACCATCTACTGTACCTAAGATCTTTCTCCCTTAGGGCCAGGTTGGGAGTCTAGCTCACATTGGAGAGCAATAGCTTACAGTGAAGTCAATGGAACTACTCTTGTGAGTAACTGCTCATCAACATGAGTAAGAGATTCAAAATCCAGCATTTAGTGAACTACCACTGATGCATATAAACAATGCACATTCAGGTGTAACCCTGACTGGGTCCAACTATCACCTGTTTATTTTACCACCTACACAAAACTTGCTGATTTTCCATTACACAAAGGTTCACTTAAACAACTCAGACTGCAGAAAGGGGGATTAAAAGGGAGCAGAGACAGACACTTCAGAAATATCCCCTGTGCAAAGGGTTTTCCAACCCATGATGGAGGTGGTGAAAGACCTCTACTCCAGCCCTGCTCACAGCCTCGAATATAGGGATGTTTAGGAGGGAGCAAATACACAAAGGACAGGGGCTGTGACTATAAAACACTTTTTTTCTCTACTTCCCAGGGTCCATAAGCGGGTATTGGAAGTAGAGCATAAACTAGAACAGTCTGTAAACTGTCTAAATAACATCTGGGGACTGCCAAGACCCTAAGTAGCCCAGAAAAAAAGGAGAGTTAAAGCCTCTCTTGCTCCCCCCCAACAGGTTTCTGTGCCAAGCATAGAATTATTCTTGGAATAACCAAGACTCAGATCCTGTTAGTCTGAATTGGGCAGAAGACTGTGCTATGTAGGGATTTTTAGTAACTGGGATCTCTCATGCAAAAGACACTCTGGCTTAAATTGGGCTCCAGAAGAATTAGAGCACAGAAGAAGGGGAAAATTCATAGTAGCCTCCCTGCTGACCTCTTTGTGCCCCAGCAATCACAGACCTTGCATTCTGCTGTATTAATACAGTTACCCAACAGGACACCTCCAAAAATGACACCTGTTCAAAGAAAGACTGCCACTAACAGCATAGCCACCTGTGAACAATATCAGGTCCTATGTGAGAGGTGGTCTCTGTACAGCACAGCGGGTTAAGGGTCTAATCATGCAGTATTACAGACAACACTCCCTGCTTTGCTTAGTAACAACAGCCTATTTAGGCCCCAAGTTAGGAAAGTGCTTAGCCATGTGCTTAAGTCCATCCACATTCAGGATACCAAATGCTTAACTTTAAGCATGTTTAAATCCCATTGACCAAACAGGGATTCTTTTCAGAATCAGGGCTCTAGATTACAAAGTCTTCAATAAATAGACCAGGCCAGACTCTGTATTTGTGCAGCACCCTGCACAATAGGGGCTCTGAGAACTACCAGAATATAAATTGCTCAATAATAACAATAGTCAATTTGAAGTTTCAAGCAGTACTTTTTTTGTGCCAAATTTATCAGCTTTTTAAACAAACATTAAAACACAACACTTTTTCAGCTGCCTCTGCTCCGTCTTTGTTAAGAATGCTTAACAGAGCACTGGCTTGTGCACTAGGGAACGGGGAGTTTAATGAATCATACATATTTTATTTGAAAAATATCAATAACCATTCACAGGTCTCTTCTTGCATAAACTACATGAAAATTCCCATGTAAATGGTGCATAGCTTCTTTATGATTCATGCTCTGTTTTTTAGTACAATGCTAAATCATCTTAAAAAGTGTGGCTTTACCTGCCAAGCTTAAGGTAAATTTCCATCAGTGATTAAATACATGTTTCATTCCCTATAATCCTTGTCAGTTATATGAATAGACGGTAATGGAACACTTTATTTTCTCCTGTTATTAATACACAAAATACTCATACAAATGTACTGAACAATATCTGTTTGGTAGATTGACAGGCTAATTTATGTAACTGAATTCAGAAGCCAGAAACAGAATTATGCTATAAAAAACCCCTTAAAATGCCACAAAATGACTGTAAAATATACACACACCAGCGTAGAACTCCACTTTTAAAGTCTTTTAGGGGTCTGTTCTCCCCTCAACAGATACATGTAACTCCTACTAATATTGTTATAGCCTACATTGACCAGGACACAGGAACAAGACAAGAGTGGTATGGGGTCAATATGGAGGCTGCAACTGTACTTAAATTAACTATTTATGGTGACCACTACCCAGCAAAGTAGTTCTAATGCAGATTTGAAGTTGGTAACAACAGCTTGAAATATATCAGAAAGTTTGAAGAGCACCTGAGCCACTTCCGTCTTCATGTACTGCCATCCAAGAGCCTTGGCTTGCATAGCCAGGCTCCAGGTCTTTCTCTTACACAAGGTTACAATAAGGGGCATCTCAAGCTACACAAGGCATTCCATTCTCCCTATGCCAAGGCAATAAAACCAGGACAAATCCCTCTATAATTCCTTACTGTAGTGAATGGACTAAATTAATTCTTTTAAACCTGCAGTTCACAGTGGGAAGTCACTAAACTTGTCCCTAGTAAACAAGGACCACCTTCCCTCAAACCAGACTTAATGGATGCCAACAACAAGGTGAAAAACACCTACAAATTTTGTTGCCAGTTTTGCTGCATGGATAAAATCCCTTCCAGCCCCCGGCAGGATGATTAGCTAACTCACCAGTATTCTTGGAGATCCATCATATCTTTTCAAGGAATGGGAGCATGGGAAAATAAGAACACCAAATACTGGCCACTCATGCCCTGAACGCCCTAAATATCCCCACTGCAGGAGCCATTCAGGTCCCCTGCTACCCACAAATCTATCAATGATGGTCTAAGAGTGGGGCTGAGTCAAAGTCCACACACCCATTGGAACACCTATGTTTTTTCCACAACATATTGAATAACCCTTCCCTACTACCAGTGAAAAATAAGCCTGAGCTTCAACATTAAGCTCTATCTTTGGAACCACCAGAACTCTAACAGACTTCAGATCCTGCCTTTTTGTTTTGCCCATTAGGCAATATAGGCTAGGCAAACATATTTGGATCTTGATCCAGATTTGGATTTTATTCCTTCCTTCCTTCCAAATCTTGGAGGTTTGGATTCAGAGGTATGGTTTATATTCATGTTTGTTTTTTATACAAAAGACCATGTGAAAGTCTGTAGAACTATATATATATTTTTCGAATTACAGGGTGTGGTTGTCAGAAAGTGCTCAATTTTTGCACATTCATGCCTACTTTATGCAAAGTGAAATGTTGCCTGGCTTTGTTCCCAGGCAGCTCATGAACAGAGGGTTTGATTGAAGATTTAATAAAATTACCACTACTTTCTTGACTTCTTTTCCTCTTTTCTTCTTAATCGTCTCTTCAAGATTAAACTCATCAGCACTTGACAAAAACTGCAAATAACAACCAGATGCAGGAGTTGGTTTTATCTTTTTATGCAAGTATGTGGTGCTAATTAGTGCAAATTGATTAAACTTTAATTGCCTGATCCATGGCTAATTAATATTTATAAGATGAATGAGCAAGAAAACCAGACATTTATTAAAACACTTTAATGATTTTTCATATGTTTTGACAAAGCAAAGCAAATAGATGCTATATGAGTTTAAATGTGCCAGACACAAGTAGTGTATTCCTTACCTGCTTCTAACTATGAATATCAGAAAGCTAATAGATTTTTCCCCCTAGAACACAGTTTTATGAACTTTCTTCTTTCTCACTTTCTCACATATATGCACTCCTGTTCACGTTTTGCTGATACTATGTTCTTGTTTGTACTTGGTAAAACATGTACAATCCAATATGAGACTGCATCCGATGGAAATTGTGTTAAACTGTTTTCTTTAAAATGGGCTGAATTGAACTGAAGAGACAAGGCTTCTTTCAGAACCCCATCCATCACTTGAGATACTATGTTAAATATAATCAACAAGATGTTTTGCCTTCAAATATCTATTGTTTGCATACTTCAGAGAGTAAAATGCAACCCTTGCTAAGTTTCTGTAGCTACAAACAATTCTTCCTTGACCTGTAGGTGACCTCCATGTTTTGGAGACCCAGTATTGTAGAAGGGAAGCATTTGTCTTACTGTAATACTACTTTATCAAAATATTCTCAAAAAAGTAATACATTGAATCTGTAGCAAGGTCCTACCCAATCCAGTATCAGGCCCTGCTGATACCTCCGTTTCCCCTTCTTCCCCAGGGAATCAGACATCACACTACAAATGTTTTCTCACTAACCCTGACTTTTGGGGAGTCTGTTTTTTTTAACTTATCTTCCATCCAGCTTTCCTAACTAGCTCAAACCCCTTAGTGCAGGCTTCTGTTTCTTTAAGTCTGGTTCCTACTGAGTTTTTCACCCTAGCAGGCTTCCTGCCCAGTCCTTCCTTCCTATCTGATTCCTACTCTCTGAAGACCTATATGTCACATGGGTGGGTGGGTGGTGTCATGCTGTACCCCATAATGCTTTAGGGGAATATGACATAACCTGAATATGTATTGTGCTGCCTGTGCCATGTAACATATCTCTATAAAAGTTATGGTCTACTATATCTATTCATCCTATTTGTACACATATATCATTTTCTACTTGAGATTAAGAATATGGGCTGTATGCTTGCTTGGTTTCTAAGTAAGCTTTGTGAGGTATTTGGTCAGCTTCTTTAGGAAAGAATTCGCAAGGTTAAGTACCCGATCAGGAAACACTTGGGGAACAATACATCTTGGAATGCTCCAATCCACATAAGAAGTCTTCCTGGAGACATACAAGATACCATGTGGGCTTCTGCCTGTAAAGACTGTGAGTCATGCATGGACATGTGACTTAGCCAGGTGACTCCAGAACTCCATCTTGGAGCTGGACTTTGCATAGGAGTGAGGAGGGGTGTTGCCACCCACGAGAGAAAGTCTATTTAAACCCATAGGAGACTCCTCCATTTTGTCTTCAGCTGGCTAAGGAAGGAACCTCTCCACTCCCCAGGATACTTGAAGGAAACTGGAACAAAGGACAATAACTACAGGGGATGTGAGTGATTGCTGGACCCAGGCTAAAAAGAGATTAGTCTGTAAAAGGGAGCATTCTGAAATTGGTGAGGATCTTATCTGTATTTAGTTTGATTAGACCTAGATTTGCGCATTTTATTTTATTTTGCTTGGTGACTTACTTTGTTCTGTTTGTTACTACTTGGAACCACTTATATCCTACTTTCTGTATTTAATAAATCACTTTTTACTTAATAATTAACTCAGAGTATGTATTAATACCTGGGAGAGCAAACAACTGTGCATCTCTCTCTATCAGTGTTATAGAGGGCAAACAATTTATGAGTTTACCCTGCATAAGCTTTATACAGGGTAAAACGGATTTGTGTTTAGACCCCATTGGGAGTTGGGCATCTAAGTGTTAAAGACGAGCACACTTCTGTGATCTGTTTTCAGGTAAACCTGCAGCTTTAGGGCACGTAATTCAGACCCTGGGTCTTTGTTGGAGCAGATGGGAGTGTCTGGCTCAGCAAGACAGGTTGCTGGAGTTCTAAACTGGCAGGGAAAACAGGAGCAGAGGTAATTTTGGCACATCAGTTGGCAGCTCCCAGGGGGGTTTCTGTGATCCAACCCATCACAGGTGGCTGCTCATACCACCCTCTTATTCCTTTGAGTGTCTTCTCTGAATAGCTACAGGCTGCCCCCTTTATCTCCCAGCCTGCCTGATTCTGAGTTACATGCTCCCCTGTCATGTGACTCTTGTACTCACTCCCTCCACCTGGGTGGTACAGGTGGGGCTAAGCGGTAGCGCCTTAGGGTGTGTCCACACAGCCAATGGCAGCAAACCTTCCATCCCAGGTTGACAAACTTGAGCTAGGCAGGACTTGTGCTAGAACTTTAAAAATAACTTCGTAGACAGCACTTATGAAGTTGTGGCTCAGGCTCTATAGACTTCAAAGCCAAACTCCATCCCAAGCCTCAATCTCAAAGCACTGTGTATACAGCTATTTTTAGAGTGCTAGAACAAGACTTTTGTCCTGGACTAGGAGGCTCATTGCTGTGGACTGGGTAGACATACCCTTTAAGGCTCGCTCCCCCTATGAGAACCCTATATATTTAAGAGATAAAGACTTTATTTTTAAAAGCTGCCAATATAGCTACCTCTGCATTTTTGCTGGCTATTTATGTCCATATGCTTTATGCCACTTCCTTTATTTGTGTGTGAGCCAAAAATAATGCTATAAAACAATTAATTTATTTTTATACAGAACTTTCTTCAAGTGAATAAATTTTGGGAAGAAGGATTATATGTAAAAATCACTGGACTGAAAATCCTTTTCATACTTTCTGCAGCCATTTAGTACTTCAAAATGCTATTTTGAACCTCTCTTGCACTCACACACATCCACACTTTTCACTGCATTTTTTAAAACATTTGTTCTGTAGCAAAAATTCAGCAGAATGTCTTTACTGCAATCCTATTAGGAGACACAGCAGAACCCTGTTAAATGCTTATTTTTTTTCACTGGTTCATTTTTTTTAACAAACTTCCTGTACACTATCAAGTAAACTCCCATAGCAAACATATGAAAAGAATAGATCTGTGGTTTTCACATGAAGAAATGTTCTGTAAACTACATATTGTAACACAATAGAGCCCCTTTAAATGACTGTACTAGCTTACAGCCTACATATTGAAATACACCAAAAAGAAGTAATAAAAGAATCCATTCTTGTGTATGTGGGGGATGATGAATTGAAGAAGATTCTGGTGAACACAATTATCGACTATAAGTGCTCAAAAGATACTTGAAATACACAATAGAAAACATTTTTAGGAGCATATATATGTAATTGACTGTATGTATATACCAGTACTCTGGCTACATGTAAAACAGAAAGAACCAAGGAAATGCTTAAGGCAATTTTTTCCTTTCTAATCCACACAGTATTAAGTGTTCTACATGCATTCTCACTCCCACTGACATCACTGCACTTTCCATGTGTAGCACTAGGACACCAAGGGCCACACTGAGGATAAGAAATACATAACAGGAATCACACAAGAGAACTTTGCCCACAATAATTATAAGGGATATTTGTAGCAACCAAGATCTGGACAAAATTAGAACAGACCTAAATCTGAGCCTAAAATTCAGGCTCAAATAAATCAACCTGAGACCTTTAAGGTTTAAGTGATTTGGTTAAGCTTAAAAAAACAATGCAGCTTTGCATTTCTTAGTTTTCACTGAGAGCAAAAGTAGGAATGCTACATGCAAACCTTTTCCCAGCCTGGTCAGGAACCAAGAAATCCTGGAAATCTCAAGAGGGAGCATGTTCTTGTAAGATTTCCAACTTGATTCCTTGGCATAAGCAGTTAAATAAGCCTCCCATTTTGAGAGTCCTAGCCCAATAGAACCTTTCATCCAACATTATGTTGTGATATTATTATTACTATATTTGAAATGACTAAATACTGTCAGGGTTGTTGGGCCTATTTTTAAAGTGGGGAGCTGAGAGCCACTGAACCAAACAATAAGTCCTGTATATAATGGAATCCACTTCAAGCCAGGAGGAGTGGCAGCACCCCAAGCTTTAAAACGTATGAATACTATACATATCAATTGTTTTATAGCTGGAGATTTAACTTCACAATAAAGCTCTTGTTTCCAGGACAAATATTTGAAATCTCAATTTTTTACCAATGGAGAGAGTGGTTTTGATTTTTTTACAGAAGTTCATTACATGAACTTCTCATGGAAATACAAAGATACACAAGTAAAAAAATATTTTTCCACTGAAATTTAAACACAAACCATATCTACTTTGCTTAAAATATTTTGGACCTATTGTATCAATTAATCATATAACTACTGCCAGCATCATTAGAAGGAGGAGTGGTTGTGCGTGACAACCTTGAGAGCAATATTTTTCAGAAACTTCACAACCGACAAGCCCTTAGCACATCCCATCATGAGAACAAAGTCTCATTGGGTGAATGTGTATGGTATTCTGGAATGGAATGTATATAATGTTATTCTCCATACATGCACCTAAAGGAGATACTTTGTGCATTTAATAACACAAAGTTATTAACATTTAAACAAGTTCAGGGAGAACAATTTTTGGACACAGTTCTGTGGACGAACATTCTCTCCAGCTCATCCAATTCCAGTTAAACTCTTATTGAACTCTGTTGTTGTTTTTCTAACTCCATTCTGGAGACTTCTTAATTACTACTGCTCCAGACATAATTTGGTGAGGGGAATGGAACTGAAGGGATATTATTATAATTTACTTATATAACACCAACTTTAATCTAGGAGCTTCACAGATGAATAAGAAGAAAAGCACCCACCCCCAAAGAGTTGTCAGAAATGAAGGAGACTATAGTAAGTACCTAAGAGAAATAAAAGAAAGAAAGAAAATGCTCTAGAGAGAAACTGAATGTTGTTAAGATGTAGCTACCCAAAGTCTTGGTTATACGCTGTGAAGACCAAATAAAGCTGTTTATAGAAGTAAACTTCATTCAGGAAGGCAGAAAGAACCATGTTTCTATCATTCATTGAATCAAGGATATCTCTTCTTAATGATATTGTGGTACTGAGAAAACTGGTGAAACTGAGTTTAATGTTCTCATTAAAGTGTTAAGAGATTTCTTATAAAAGAAAAAAAATGTCAGTTGAAATATGTAGGGCACAAGATTAACAGTAAAGGAGTGTGAAAGGGTTAAAAAAGACCCAAATATCATAAGGTCAAATTCTACTTTCACAGCTTGTCTACACAGGGAAGTTGGTGGACAATAAACAAATGTGTGAATTTAAAGTACTTTAGCTACTCTGCAGTAATGCCCTGTATAGAAAGATACTACTACTAAGAGCATCCAAAGGTGGTTTAGCTTTCTGTAATTCCAGTGGACATTCCAACTTTCAAAATTTGTTTTCATTCTGAATTGGAACCAAAACAAAAATAAATAAAATTAGAAATTTCCCACAAAATGAAAAACTGGAAAAAAATAATTTTGGGTCAAAATGTTGAATTTCAATACAGTGAAGTGTTTTGTTCAGATGTAGATTTTTTAAATAATCATTTATAATAAAATATACAATAAATTTTTCAAAATGAAGTCATTTAAAAACATTGAAATATTCTGTTCTGATAAGGACCATATCAAAACACTTTTTTTCAGTTATTAAAAAGAAATTTCATCCAAATCAACATGATCCTATATCAAAATTGAAACTTTCCATAATGTCATTTTCCAACAGAAAAATGTTCCAAGAACAATTTTTTTTACCAGTTCTAGTAGCGTCCACTCCTACTGGATATAAACAACAGCATCATTATTCATGCCTTAGTCACCTTTAGATTGCATTAAGGCAAAGTGATGTACATGGCATTGCATCTGAAAATCACTTGGAAACACCTGCTTGTGCAAAAAATGTTACCAACTTTTAAAATGATGTTTCATGTAGGAAATGTATTATATTTGTGCTCCAGAGATTATACAGACTTCCAATTTATTTCAAAGGGTAATTAAGAGTATTTGTTTTAGTCTATAAAAGTTTGGTCTATATGGTTTGAGTACTGGGTGTCTCAGAGACTGCACCTCTATCTCTCACATATCTAAACCTAACAATTGAAATCAGCTGGGGTGTATGAGCTAAGAGGGCCTGGGTTTACATGTGATCAGATTATGTGCGCAACTTTCTCCGTGAAGAGGGCTCACCTATGGCATTCACTTATCTCATGGGTCTGACAGCCTGAATTCCCTGACCACCTAGGCACAATACAAGAGAATAGTAAGAATCATAGCTGTGGTGAGGTGATTTTTTAATATAGTTTCTTTTTACATTGTTATACAGGTGATATAGAATAGCTGATTATTTATATAAAATTCTATTATTCATGCAATTTGCGATACAGAAGGGCCGGGGAGCTGTGGGAGAGTGGTAGAGGGAAAGTATATAAGCCCTAGGCTAATTAAGGCGTGGTTCCCTGTATACTAGGGAGGATTGCTACAGGTTAATTGGAGCACCTGTAGTCAATTAAGGCCCTCTTAGCAATCTAATAAAACACCCTGCTCCAGTCAGTCATGGGAAAAGGAGGAGGGAGAGAGGACTGGAGCTTGGAGGGGTGCTTCGGAGATCAGAAAACTGGAGTAAGGAGGAGGGGAAGGAGACTCCCTCCATCAGCATTTAAAGACTGAAGGTACCCCACCCAAGGGGGAAGAAGATAAGAATCCATAGAGGTTGAGAGGGGATGGGGCTCAGAGTAAGGAGCAAACCCAGACCCCTTCCCTGCTTCCCTCCTTTATCACCTTCCTGGGCCATTAGTGGGTCCCTTGGTGCCCCAAGAGCAGGGGCAAGGGGTGGCATCTTATCCCCCCACCAAGAAAAGCACAGGACCCACCATACCACAACAGCCATCTTGTTACAAATTGTAAAAATGTTGATGTTGACTGACATATTATACACATCTGTATAAATTTTAAAAAGCTTGAACTTCTGAAGTTCACCACTGATCATTCCACATAAAGTAGTCAGGGATAAGTCCTACCAAACCCACACATGTCCCCAAGATTTGCAGGAAAAGCCTGGGGATCATAGAATTATAGAACTGGAAGGGACTTCGAGAGGTCATCTAGTCCAGTCCCCTGCACTCAAGGCAGGGCTAAGGATTATCTAGACCAGGGGTCGGCAACCTCTGGCATGTGGCTCCCAAGGGTAAGCTGACTGGTCTGTAATTCTCTGTGTTGTCCTTATTTCCCTTTTTATAGATAGGCACTATATTTGCCCTTTTCCAGTCTTCTGGTATGCATCCCATCTTCCCTGACTTTTCAAAGATTATTGCTAATGGCTCAGATATCACCTCCGTCAGCTTCTTGGGTATTCTAGGATGCATTTTATCAGGCCCTGGTTATTTGAAGACATTTAGCTTGTCAAAGTAATTTTTGACTTATTCTTTCCCTATATTAGACTCTGTTCCTACCTTATTTTCACTGTAGAATGTTTTCTTGTTTCCTTTTATGTCTCTATTATAACCTAGTCCCAGATTTGGACCTTAGCGTCCAAAATATGGGGGTTAGCATGAAAACCTCCAAGCTTAGTTACCAGCTTGGACCTGGTAAAGCTGCCACCACCCAAAAAATTAGAGTGTTTTGGGGCACTCTGGTCCCCCCAAAAACCTTCCCTGGGGACTCCAAGACCCAAATTCCTTGAGTCTCACACCAAAGGGGAATAAACCATTTCCCTTCCCTTCTCCCTTCCAGGTATTCCCTCCCTGGGATCCTGGAGAGATAAACAGAAGCAAACTCCGTGAATCTAAACAGACGGATTCCACCCTCCCCGTTTCCAGCCTTGGAAAACAGAAGTACCGAGAGCTAATCTCTCTTCCCCCCTCACCCAGAGGGAATGCAAGTCAGGCTAGTAAATCTAACACACACATATTTCCCTCTGACTTCTTCCTCCCAGCAATTCCCTGGTGAGCACAGACTCAATTCCCTGGAGTTCCCCACTAAAGAAAAACTCCAACAGGTCTTAAAAAGAAAGCTTTATGTAAAAAGAAAGAAAAATACATAAAAATGGTCTCTCTGTATTAAGGTGACAAATACAGGGTCAATTGCTTAAAAGGAATATGAATAAACAGCCTTATTTAAAAAGAATACAATTCAAAACATTCCAGCAACTATACACATGTAACTACAAAAAAACAAACCTATCTTTTTGTACTTACAACTGGGAAACAGAAGATTAGAAAGCAGGAAATAGAGAAATTCTTCCCATAGCCGAGAGGGAGATAGGCACAAGACCAAGAACAAAGGACTCACACACAAACTTCCCTCCACCCAGATTTGAAAAAAGTCTTGTTTCCTGATTGGTCCTCTGGTCAGGTGTTTCAGATTACTTCTTTCCAGGTGAAAGAGATGTTAACCCTTAGCTATCTGTTTATGACAGTCTCTAGCTAGTTTGATCTTGTTTCCTGCCTTGGCTTTTCTAAGTTTGTCCCTACATACTTGTGTTACTGGTTTATATTCATCCTTTGTAATTTGATGGAGTTTCCACTTTTTGTAGGACTCTTTTTTGAGTTTCATATAATTGAATATCTTCTGGTTAAGCCAGGGAGGTCTCTTGCCTTACTTCCTATCTTTCCTACACAGTGGGATAGTTTGTTCTTGTTCCCTTAATAATGTCTCTTTGAAAAACTGTCAACTATCTTCAGTTGTTTTTCCCCTTAGACTTGCTTCCCATGGGATTTTACCTATCAACTCCCTGAGTTTGCTAAAGTCTGCCTTCTTGAAATCCATTGTCTTTATTGTGCTGTTCTCCCTTCTACCATTCCTTAGAATCATGAACTCTACCATTTCATGATCACTTTCACCCAAGTTTCCTTCCACTTTCAAATTCTCAACCAGTTCCTCCCTATTTGTCAAAATCGAATCTAGAACAGCCTCCCTCCAGTAGCTTTCTCCACCTTCTGAAATAAAAAATTGTCTCCAATGCATTCCAAGAACTTGTTGGATAATCTGTGCCCTGCTGTGTTATTTTCTCAACAGATGTCACCACCAAGTCCTGTGCTCTGGATGTTTAGTTGTTTAAAAAAAGCTCCTCTACCTCTTGGTTTGGTGGTCTGCAGTAAACCTCTACCACTGCACCACCCTTGTTATTTACCCCTTTTATCCTTACCCGTAGACTTTCAACAAGTCTGTCTCTTATTTCTATCTCAACCTTAGTCCAAGTGTATGCATTTTTAATATATAAGGCAATGCCTCCTCCCTTTATTTTTTGCCTGACCTTCCTGAGCAAGCTGTATCCTTGTATTCCAATATTCCAGTATTATCCCACTAAGTCTCCGTGATGCCAACTGTCATAGCTGCGTTTATTTACTAGCATTTTGAGTTCTTCTGGCTTATTCCCCATGCTTCTTGCATTACTATACAGACATCTAAGATACTGATTTGATTCCCCCACCCCAGTTCTGTGTTGTCTCTCCCTTACTTCTGTTATAACAGCCCATGCTCCCACCAGATTCCAACCCTTCTCCCAGGTCTCCATGTTTTTGATTTACCTGTGGGCTTTGATCGCTTGCCCCTATGGAACCTAGTTTAAAGGCCTTCTCACTAGGTTAACCAGTCTGTAGCCAAATATGCTCTTCCTC
The DNA here is from genome assembly GCF_007399415.2 of Gopherus evgoodei. Lineage (NCBI taxonomy): Eukaryota > Metazoa > Chordata > Testudines > Testudinidae > Gopherus > Gopherus evgoodei. The sequence continues at coordinate 74,817,284 of NC_044322.1, forward strand.
AGACTTCTACAGAAATCAGATGGTACCACTCATTAGCCTAAGCCAATGTGGTTAATAAAAACTAGCTTAACATAGCATAAAACTGGCAGAACTGTACAAGACCTGCTTAACTACATAACTACTGTCATTAACATTTCATTTTTTAGCAAGAGAGGGAACCCTGAAAGGGGTAATGACTTTTGTTCCAGTGTCCTTCATTTTGATGATGTACTCTATTAATATCACCATCATTGTCAGAGGTTGTGTGCATGCATGTGTGCATTTGGGAGCAAAATTAGATGCTCAGCATTACTTTAAAATGGAAACAGCTCTTCAAACATTCTCTTAGACATCAAGTGAGGACATCTTAAAATAGGCCAAATACTGTGGTGATTTATACCCAATGCAATCCCACTGAAATGAATGGAAAGGGTTTAAATCAGAGAATTTAGTGACCTTTAGTGGCCTACCAAGCATTTAAAATTATTTTAATAGTTCAAGAGAGTGAGCTTACCAATAGGCCTGGATGTAGCAGATTCACTCTAAAAATGGAACATTGCCTGAGCTCTTTTCTTAGTTCTTCCACTGACCCACAAAGTGGCAATGGACAAATGTCACCCTGCCTGTGCCTCCAGCTGCACATCTGCAAAGGCAAAACGTATTGACTGAAGTAGGGTAGCTAAATTACTTCAGCAGAGAAGTTCATTTAAATGATCAGTTGAACCAGTTGTTTCCAAAGATCACTGTTTTGGAAGCTTGTTTTCAAACTCATTTCTTATTTTTCTGGTAACACACATATTGCCCAATCTGTTTTCTAGAGAAACAGTAAGATTACACGTTTACCAAATCCCGGGTTCAATTTTTTTCTTGAGAATTGGTGAATTGGCAAACAATAATAATAATGGGCTAGATAATCACCTGGCATAAATTGGCATATCTTAATTAACTTCACGGAACTGTGCCCATTTACACCAGCTAAGGCACTGGCCAAATATGTATTACTGTCTGCAAAAATAGACGATATAATTTACAAAATAATATCGACTCAGGTATAGTCTTATCCTTGGCATGCCTGTTCTAACTCTTTCATTAATAGCAATCAATATTATATCTGTACAGGCAGATGAAGTTAGACCCCCAACTGATATGTTTTCACTTGTGCCTAAGTCTGTTTAATGTATGTGAGCTGGAGAAAGAAGCTACAGAAAAAAACACAGCTTTGGTAAAAGTAATGTACCAGTAATATGTAGCTGTTGTGTTATTTAAAAATAATCTACTTATTAGCATAGCTTTCTAGCTTTGTCTTCCATCTCCTAATCCCCTTAATACATTTAAAAAGTACTGGAACACTGGTTTCTTTCAGGTAGAATATATGCTAATCTGCTTCTGTTTTGAAAATATTACAATCTCTATGCCTCCGTATGGAAGATACATTTCCGAGATTGACTTCAGAACCAGACTGCTCCTGCTTTGTCGAAATTAGACAAACAGACATAATTTGTCCAGTTTTGTGAGGAACAGCACCCACTGGTGAACTCGTGGAATGACATTTCCAATCAACTCATGGAGCACAGAACATTCTGTCCAGCACTGGAGAAGGGAGGAAGAGAAGAGAGAATTGAAAGGTCAAGAAAATAAACGGGTAGCTATCATCAGTCTTTCAGTCATCTTTATGAACATAACCCCCATCCAAAATAGATTAAAATAACCAGTCATGCTACTAAACATCTGGAGTTCACTCTCTCTTCCCCTTCCTCCTCCAGCTCTACTTCCTTAATAGAATTCTCAATGTCATGCATGTCGCTGAGACTGTCAGCAAATAATCACCCTGGAAACAACAGGAAATTAAATGCTACTGTTACAAAATTGTAAATGTTATGGGTCCAATTCTGCCCTCAATTATACACCTGCAACTCCCTTTCCAGTCAAATGAAGCTTCTGGGATGTGTTTCCTTGAAGTTAGATACAGGCAGAATCACATCCCGATCCTTTAAAAGCCTCTTTAATAACCGGAGTGCTCCTTCAAAAACTATTATATTCCACAGCTAAATCAATTATAGTGTTAAGTGATACTGCTAGTAAAAGAATGAAAAAAATGCACCTGAGCTATTTGTGTGGGAACGTATTTGTACTGGACAGAATAGAATGAACCATTTTTTTTCTTTTAAAGAAATGGAATCAGCACACATAAATTATAGAACAAATTTTCAGGCTTCAAGAAACAGCCATCACTGTGGATATGTTGGATCTATTCATTTTTCTCAGAGATGTAACAATTAAATGAATCTATGAAGAACTGAGTGGGAGGCCCTCGAGGTCATACTGGACATGTTTTCTCAGTTTGCCCACGCTGTGCTAAAAAGCTGTTGTCTGAGGCAGTAGCAGCAGAAAGAAAATGCATTAAAAAAGGCTCCTGTGAATTTATGAGAAGTGCATCACAAAGACAAATATTTCAGCCATGCAATTCCATTCGGCCTTTTCAGCTGTGTGTCCATAGCAAGTCAACGGCTAAATTGAAAAATCAATTCCAATTTAAATTATTGGAATAAAGAACACCAGGAGTCAGAGATAAAATGGCTTTGTTCTCTGAGATCCTTTTTAATTGGAAAGTTATTTCTTCAGGGTATTCTAATGGTTCTGAGGCAAGATTGCAAAATAAAGTTGATCGGCTGGGGGAAGGTTAATAGCTAATGTGCTTTCCTTGCTGCACAGCAGCCTCCTTCCTTTATGACAATCCCCCTCATATGTGAAAAGACCCACAATTCTAAATCATTTGGTGTATGCAACTACAGTATTTTTCTCAGTCTTCCAAGAAATCATGTTGTGGATGTTACCATGACATATTCATAGCACTTTGGCTAGCATTCCAATAGGGCTTTCTTTGCCTGCCAATGTATAAGAGTAATTTGTTTAAAACTTCCCTGATGTTGATGTTTTAGTAAAAAAATATAGGGTGAATTTAGAGGAAACATAATAGCCCTAACATTGAAACTGAGAAAGTCCTACACATGGAACACAACAAAAACCTTACCCTTTTATTAAAAAAATTATTTAAACAGTGAACAGTAATCTAGGTGCAGAATCAGCAATAGGAGCTGTTGAAATTAAAGACTAGCTATAAGTCGGACTCCACAGAGGATGCTAGGACAGACTGGGGAACGAGAAAATAAGATGAGGTATCTTGGAAAGAAAATTACAGATTAATAAACAGTCAACATAATCGTGAAACTGAAGCAGAACAGAAGGGAAAAAATGTTCCAAACTTGTAAGCCTTATACCCAAAGCCTAGAAACGCCATGATTTAGTTATAACATCACAATAACCTTTGCTCTGTTGGCAGAAAGCTGTTTAGGGCAGCTGTAGATTAGAAGCCTTAAATGGGCATTTAATTTGAAATTAATAAAACAGTTATGGTATGTGTTAAGAAAAGTTACTGAGGTTTGCTTAGTATATTTAATTAGTGTAAAAGAGATAAATCTAGTTGCCATGTAATGAACTGAGAACTGCAGATATAGTAAATGTGTACTTACGTTCCTATTATTAATGCATTAAACTTGTAAGAATGTTTAGAAATTTAATTAGCATTTAATAAGATAGCTATAGCAAATTACAGTAGTTAGATGTTAAATGTAAATTAATATTTTTAGTATTTAATTGATATTAACTAATTACTGTTTATTACATGACAACTAGATTTATCTTTTATAGAGTTATTAAATCTAAATTAAAAATGCTATTTCTAGTGGCCTGTACTCAATTAAAAATATATATATTCTATAGGATTTTCATGGCTTACCTTCATGCAGGAATTGGGGTGTGTTTAACGTATTAAATCTAGACTAAAATTACATTACACAGTTAGATACCTAATATCTATGCACATAAGTAACTTTATATGGGTTAGGCTCACTAAAGTCAATGAAATTACTCCTGCATGTAAAGCTATGTCTATATGTGTGGAAAGACCTTCACAACATCATCACAGGAAAGGCTAAACTTTCAAATCAAACTCATTGATGAATATCACTAAATTATTTTTCTGCTTATTTTGTGCCAGTTTTTTGGGGTTCTGTTCCCATTTAGGCAAAAAGATAAGTGGCCAGATTTTCAGGAGAGCCCAGCACTTGTGCGGATTGGTTTTGAAAATCGGGGCATAAATGTCACAATGAGGCTGCTGGGTGCAGAGTACTTTTGCAAATCTAGCCTTTATTTAGCAGCCTAAATAGGAGTTTCACTTTTCTGAAGATCTCATCCCAGCTATTGGCGCTGACAACTTGACAATCTGGCCCTTATGCATAATGACATGGGCTCATATGGTTTATTTTTCAAACATGCATTATACAATGGTAGAAGTTAAAGATAAATATACATTAGGTCATCTTCTAGTCCATTTACCTGCCTCCCTTCAGTATGTTCTCCAACATTTAGTCTCATTCAAATGATGCACACAACTTCCATTACTTTCCTACATCCAGTCAGAAACTTTCTCTGATATACATGCTTACATTTTCTTGGGCTTAATTTCATACTGTAACTGGAATCCAAGGGGAGTCAGCTGACATCACTCAATTAGAATGAACTCCAAGAATGGGGCAGGCAATCCCCAAAGCTGGTGGTATTCCAATACTTAGATTTACCAAGCCAGCACAAAACAGCTTCTGTTATACCCCACTGGTTACTGAGAAGTCAACAACACAGTTCCCTTAAAGTAACCCAGCATCAGGCCTCCACCTAGTCACCCAAGTCAAATATAATGGGAGTTCAGAAACAGAAAATGCAGGCTGGTCATAGCAGCTAACTAGTGAACCAAATTATTACATAGACACTTCCTGGAATATGCCTTGGGTTTAGGGCAGGGAACCAAGAAGATATCATGAGGCTGCTGTCTGTCAAGCCCCTTGAGGTGGGTCTTCTTATGGTCTGTTCCCACAGCACGCCAGGGCTAGGGGATTTCCAGCTGCTGCTAGGTGGCAGCATAGAGGTGTTTGCTTCCTGGCAACTCTGTAGGCCCTGCTTCAAGACCTGTTGGCCTTACATTACTCCCCAGGGGTATACTACTGCTGACCTGATGGGTCAGGCAGTATGGACTTGGGAAGCTAATTTCTAGGGTTGCTCTTCTGGGCCATTGGCCTTCCAGTCCAGAAAGGATTTGTGTTTGATTTTTGACTCTGATATCTTGTGGACCTCATACTCATCATGACCTACATGGCAGGGGGATGGTTGTATTTGGTGCACAAAGGGGTGGTTAAGTATAGCTTCAAAAGAGAAATATGAAACACTGGATGTATCTTGAAGGATCTGGATGTTAGAGTTGAAAGTTTACCCAGTCAATCACTGATTGGGTACAGGCCAAGCTGCTGGTGGCTCAATATGTGACAGAGCCAGTCTGTGCAGATGTATTGTGTGGAAAGACACACCTTCTGTCCCAAAGCAAACTGGGGTCCTTTATGATGCCAGCAATCCATATTATCCTTTTTTGTATTTTCAAGATATTTTCAAGATGTGTTTTAAGTTCTTCCTAGAACTTGTGGATTTGCCAGACTCAGTGGCTACAGCATTCATAGAAGTAATGCATATGGCTTGGTGGTGATAGTGGTGGAACCCAAAGGTCACATAATCTGCATTACTATGGATGAACTCTCCTTGGGGCAAAAGGACCATCGAGTTATTCTGGCTGTCAACCCATTTAGCACAACAAATGCCCTTTGGAACATATTGGCCCCACTGCCTCCATATCCCACAGGGCCAGCCTTCTCCAAGGCTTAGAGCCATCCAGGCCAACTGTCAGGTTCTTGGGCAAAGGTAGGCAGGACTAATGGCAGATAATCAATAATCAGGGTCAATAGTCAAGCCAAGGGTCTGGAGACAGGGGAAAATTAGACTGAGAGTCTATACTGGGTACTATGATCAGTGTGGGTGTTCTAGAGTTTGAGTGGGATCCAAGTCAGATATGAGATCAATACTGGGAGGTCAGAAACAGAGATTGCAGGATGGTCATGGCAGCTAGCTAGTGAATTGCACTGTTACCTGGATGCTTCCTGGAATGTCCCTCGGGTTTTTATAAGGCAGAAAGACCATCAGACACCATGAGGCTGCTGCCTGTCAAACTCCAGAGGTGGTCTGTGCCCACAGGGGATCATGGGTAGGGGAGCATGACCTGGTTACAGCTACTGCTGGCTGGCAGTGTGGAAGTGTTTGCTACTTAATAACTCTACATGCCTGGATTTGAGACTTTTGAGCCTTCCAATATAGTTAAGTATCAGGGGGTAGCCATGTTAGTCTGGATCTGTAAAAGCAGCAAAGAATCCTGTGGCACCTTATAGACTAACAGACGTTTTGGAGCATGAGCTTTCGTGAGTGAATACCCACTTTGTCAGATGCATGTAGTGGAAATTTCCAGGGGCAGGTATATATATGCAGGCAAGCTAGAGATAATGAGATAGTTCAATCAGGGAGGATGAGGCCTTGTTCTAGCAGTGGAGGTGTGGAGGTGTGAAAACCAAGGGAGGAGAAACTGGTTTTGTAATTGGCAAGCCATTCACAGTCTTTGTTTAATCCTGAGCTGATGGTGTCAAGTTTGCAGATGAACTGAAGCTCAGCAGTTTCTCTTTGAAGTCTGGTCCTGAAGTTTTTTTGCTGCAGGATGGCTACCTTAAGGTCTGCTATAGTGTGGCCAGGGAGGCTGAAGTGTTCTCCTACAGGTTTTTGTATATTGCCATTCCTAATATCTGATTTGTGTCCGCTTATCCTTTTCCGTAGCGACTGTCCAGTTTGGCCGATGTACATAGCAGAGGGGCATTGCTGACATATGATGGCGTATATTACATTGATGGACGTGCAGGTGAATGAACCGGTGATGGTGTGGCTGATCTGGTTAGGTCCTGTGATGGTGTTGCTGGTGTAGACCTGTTCATGATGACAACAGCACCTCCTTTATCAGCCTCTTTGATGATAATGTCTGGGTGGTTTCTGAGGCTGTGGATGGCATTGCGTTCTGCAAGACTTAGGTTATGAGGCAAGCGATGTCTAAACTCCTACCTGCCTCATGGGGCCACAACCGTGGTACCCCCAACCCACCCAGCAATATCGTCAATCTATTCAACTACACACTCAGCCCAGAAGAAAAGTCTGTTCTATCTCTGGGACTCTCTTTCTGCCCTGCCAACCCCACCAACATGATACAGTTCTGCGGCAATCTGGAAGCCTACTTTCGCCATCTCCTACTCAAAGAATACTTTCAGGACAACACTGAACAGTGCACTGATACACAGGTACCCTCCCACCAACAGCACAAGAAGAAGAACTCCATATGGACCTCCTCCTGAGGGTCGAAAGGACAGTCTGGACCTCTATATTGAATGCTTCCGCCAGCATGCACAGGCAGAAATTGTGGAAAAACAACATCGCTTGCCTCATAACCTAAGTCGTGCAGAACGCAATGCCATCCACAGCCTCAGAAACCACCCAGACATTATCATCAAAGAGGCTGATAAAGGAGGTGCTGTTGTCATCATGAACAAGTCTGACTACCAAAAGGAGGCTGCCAGACAACTCTCCAACACCAAATTCTACAGACCACTTCCCTCAGATCCCACTGAGAAATACACTAAGAAACTGCAACATCTACTCAGGACACTCCCTACACTAACACCGGAGCAAATCAACATACCCTTAGAGCCCCGAAAAAGGTTATTCTATCTACTACCCAAGATCCACAAACCCGGAAATCCTGGACGCCCCATCATCTCGGGCATTGGCACTCTCACTGAAGGACTGTCTGGATATGTGGACTCTCTACTCAGACCCTATGCCACCAGCACTCCCAGCTATCTCCGTGACACCACTGATTTCCTGAGGAAACTACAGGAAATCAGTGGTGTCACGGAGATAGCTGGGAGTGCTGGTGGCATAGGGTCTGAGAAGAGAGTCCACATATGCATTGGTGACCTTCCAGAAAACACCATCCTAGCCACCATGGATGTAGAGGCTCTCTACACGAACATCCCACACACAGATGGAATACAAGCTGTCAGGTACAGTATCCCTGATGATGCCACAGCACAACTGGCTGCTGAGCTCTATGCCTTTATCCTCACAAACAACTATTTCAAATTTGATGACAATATATATCGCCACATCAGTGGCACCACTATGGGCACCTGCATTGCCCCCCAATATGCCAATATTTTTATGGTCAACCTGGAACAACGCTTCCTCAGCTCTCGTCCACTCACGTCCCTTCTCTACCTATGCTACATTGATGACATCTTCATCATCTGGACCCATGGGAAGGAGACTCTGGAAAAATTCCACCACGATTTCAACAGCTTCCACCCCACCATCAACCTCAGCCTGGACCAATCTACACAGGAGGTCCACTTCCTAGACACCACGGTGCAAATAGGTGATGGTCACATTACCACCACCCTATACCGAAAACCTACCGACGGCTATGCCTACCTTCATGCCTCCAGCTTCCATCCCAGGCACATCACACAATCCATTGTCTACAGCCAAGCACTGAGGTACAACCGCATCTGCTCTAACCCCTCAGACAGAGACCAACACCTACAAAATCTCCACCAAGCATTCTCAAAACTACAATACCCGCACGAGGAAATAAGGAAACAGATCAACAGAGCCAGACGTGTACCCAGAAGCCTCCTACTGCAAGACAAACCCAAGAAAGAAACCAACAGGACTCCACTGGCCTTCACATACAGTCCCCAGCTAAAACCTCTCCAACGCATCATCAGGGATCTACAACCCATCCTGGACAATGATCCCACACTTTCACAGGCCTTGGGTGGCAGGCCAGTCCTCGCCCACAGGCAACCTACCAACCTGAAACATATTCTCACCAGTAACTGCACACCGCACCATAGGAACTCTAGCTCAGGAACCAATCCATGCAACAAACCTCGATGCCAACTCTGCCCACATATCTACACCAGCGACACCATCACAGGACCTAACCAGATCAGCCACACCATCACCGGTTCATTCACCTGCACGTCCACCAATGTAATATACGCCATCATATGCCAGCAATGGCCCTCTGCTATGTACATCGGCCAAACTGGACAGTCGCTACGGAAAAGGATAAACGGACACAAATCAGATATTAGGAATGGCAATATACAAAAACCTGTAGGAGAACACTTCAGCCTCCCTGGCCACACTATAGCAGACCTTAAGGTAGCCATCCTGCAGCAAAAAAACTTCAGGACCAGACTTCAAAGAGAAACTGCTGAGCTTCAGTTCATCTGCAAACTTGACACCATCAGCTCAGGATTAAACAAAGACTGTGAATGGCTTGCCAATTACAAAACCAGTTTCTCCTGCCTTGGTTTTCACACCTCAACTGCTAGAACAGGGCCTCATCCTCCCTGATTGAACTACCTCATTATCTCTAGCTTGCCTGCATATATATACCTGCCCCTGGAAATTTCCACTACATGCATCTGACAAAGTGGGTATTCACCCACGAAAGCTCATGCTCCAAAACGTCTGTTAGTCTATAAGGTGCCACAGGATTCTTTGCCAATATAGTTAGCTAGATCTATTTTCCATAAAACTATGTTGATGTACATTAATTATATTACCCTCTTTTAATTTTTTATTAATTGAGTCCATATAAACTATGCCATTATTTTGCCCATTGCGAATGCCAGGCTGATAGGTCTATAATTAACTGGATCATCCCATTTGCCCCTTCTAAAAGTTGGCACAACTTTAGATTTTTTTTTAAGTCTTCTGGAACTTCTCCAGTGCTCTGACTTACTGAAAATCAGAGTTAATGATCCAGCAAGTTCTTCGTAAACTCTTGGATGCAGTTTACCTGGACCTGCTGATTTAAAAATTTCTAACTTTAGTAGCTTCTGTTTAACATCCTGCAGAGATACTAGTGAATGGAAAATGTGTCATTATCACCATATGACAATATGGCATCATCTGGTTTTTTCCCCCAAATACAGAACAGAAATATTTATTGAACTCTTCAGCTTTTCTGCTTTACTATTGATAATTCTAACATTTCCATCTAGTAATGGAACAACACCATGTACATGTATATACTATAAAATATACTTAGTCTTCTTTAAGGCATTTAATTTAGTCCTGCATGACATTCTTATAAAATAATGAGCACTATACAAAATCAATATGGTCCATATTAAATGGATTAAAAACTTTTTAAGTTTTTTAAGTTCTCAAAAGAGTAATTGTAAATGAGGAATCATTTTGCAATGGGAGTGTTTGTAATGGGTCCAGCAGGCTCAATGGCTCAATGCTCTTCAATATTCTTATCAATGATCTGGAAGAAAATACATAATCACATCTAGTAAAATTTGTGGATGACACACAAATTGATGCAGTGGCAAATAAAGATGGAGACAGGCCAATTATAAAGGCCAACATAAAATGCTTGGTAAGGTTTTAATACAACCAAATGTAAGGTTATATATCTAGGGACAAAGAATAGAAGGTGGGTGACTGTATCCTGGAATGCAGCCAGAATGAAAATGACTTAGGGGTCCTGATAGATGTGAGTTCCCAGGGCAATGTTGAAGCTAACACAATCCTTGGATGAATAAACAGGGGACTATCAAGTAGTAATAATGAGGCAGTAATACCTCTAAATGTGGCATCAATGAGACCATTACTGAAATAATGTGTCCAGTTTTGGTGTCCATACTTAAAAAAGGAATGTTGAAAAATTGGAAAACATTCAGAAAATAGCTACAAAAATGATTTAAGGTCTGGAAAATCTGTCTTATAATGACAGACGTAAGAAGCTCAATCTATTTATTTTATGCAAAAAAATGTTATGAGAAGTCTTCAGTGTAGTGTAGAAGTATATACATGAGAAAGAGGTTTCTGAAAGTAGATGGCACTTAATTCTAGCAGAAAACTGTCTAACAAGATCCAGTGGTTGATTCCAATGGTTAGAAGCTGAAGGTAGACAAACTCAGAGTAGAAATAAGAAACAAACAGGGTAATTAACCACTGGAACAATATACTTAACCCCCTATTTTCCATTACTTGAAGTCTTTAAATCAGGACTGGATATATTTGTAAAAGGCATGCTATAGCTCAGGGGTTGGCAACCTTTGGCAAGTGGTTCACCAGGGTAATCACCCTGGTGGGCTAGGCCAGTCTGTTTACCTGCTGCATTGGCAGGTTAGGCTGACCGCGGCTCCCACTGGCCATGGTTTGCCGTCCCAGGCCAATGGAAGTGGCGGGAAGCCAGTGAGAGCCGCGGTTCGCCAAACCTGTCGACGTGGCAGGTAAACAAACTGGCCCAGCCCACCAGGGTGCTTACCCTGGTGAGCTGCATGCCAGAGGTTGCCAGACCCTGCTATAGCTTAAATAGGAGTAATGGGCTTGACACAGTTTACAACATGACATTCTTTCCCACTGTGTCATACAGAAGGTCAGATTAGATTATCATAATGGTCTCTTCTGGCTTTAAAACATCTGAATCTATGAGGCTGGTGAGACTCCAGCCCATAAAGGAGGTCATCCCTCTACTGAAGATAGAGAGCAGTGCCGAGCACTGCATATGCCCACAGGCTGCGTATTCAGTACATTTTGAGGCAGAATTAGGGCAGACCTAAATAATATGTGTACTGGCATTGAGAGTGCAAAGCTCAACTTCCATCTCAGAAAAAGCACAAGAAGATAAAGGCCATGTCTACACTTACTGGGGATCGACAATGCTGCAATCAATGCAGCAAGGAGGAATTTAGTGGGTCTAGTGAAGACCCACTAAATTGACCACAGAGTGCTCTCCGGTCAACTCTGGTACTCCACCAGAACGAGAGGAGTAAGGTAAGTCAATGGGAGAGGGTCTCTCATCAACACAGTGCTGCGTAGACACCACAGGAAGTCGACCCAAGCTACATTGACTCCAGCTTAGAAAGCTGAAAGACAAGAGCTGAGATGTCAAGGATACTGCAGCTAAGAGCCTTTGACTGTAGATGCAAGGGCAGTGTGCTCGGTGACCCAGTGAGGGGGTAGGAAGGTAATGAGGGAGAAAGATCATGTGACTTGGCAAAAGAAGGTCAAGGGAGAGCAGTGGGAGATTGTGACATGGGGGAAGTAGAGAGCAGTGGGGGAAGTAGAGAGCAGAGTAGTAGGCAGCTGCCTGTTCATTTTCAGGAGATGTGAGTGAGAAGTGATGGGAGTTACCACAGAGGAGCTGTGAGGGATGGGAAGGGGAAGAATTTATTTATTGCTGGAGGACAGAGAGACCCAAATTGTTTAGTAGGTTGATTTTATTTAGAAAATCAGAAGGGACTGTCTATCAAGGAGCGGGAGTAGGAGTCAGAAATATTTTTTTTTTTCTGTTGAATGAAAGGGAGCATCTAACTGCCAGCCCTAGCTACACACAGGCCTTTCCTTTTTGGTGCACAAATTCTCACTGCTAGTGTGTGAAAATTCATTTTCACACAAAAAAATTCAACTTTGAGGAAGCTGCAGCAGAAGGATAAGCCCCATTGGCCTGGAACAGTGAACCGTAGCCAGTGGGAGCTGCGATTGGCTGAACCTGTGGACACTGCAGGTAAACAAACCATCCTGGCCCGCCAGCGGATTTCCCTGATGGGCTGCGTGCCAAAGGTTGCCAATCCCTATGGTAAGTGGATGTCATCTGCCTGCGTACAAGCAAAACCCAGCCAATCAAGGACTTTTAAACATCCCTTTATGTGGATGACTATATTTGCTTGGACCAATTACATAGACAATTACTCAAAAGAATCCAAGTTTTCAAGTTAGGTTCCTGTGTCTGCGTTTCTCTCAGTCTACTTTTTTCTTCCATTTCCTCACTTCTGGCCTGAATCGAAGCCCATTGATATCAGTGGAAACACTCCCACAGACTTTCATGGGCTTTGGATCAGGGCCCACCTGGGAGCCTGGGCCCTAATCCTATGATTTTGAACTTCAAAGGGACTGTGAGTAAGGTTGGCCGGGAACAGTGAACGTGGCCACTGGGAGCTGCGGGTGGCTCTGCCTGTGGATGGTCGATGTAAACAAACTCTTTCATGGCCGCCAACGGATTACCCTAATGGGCCACGTGCAGCCTGCTTAAGATGTTTAAAATGAACTCTTTAAAGGCTTGCTTTATTGCATCACCGTCAATCTACAGTGCTAGGTTTGGAGATGACAATCCCACATGAAGCATGATACAGTTACTGTGTATTCATTAATACAATGTATCCATGATCCTAAACCAATATGACACAGATGTACAGCACTCATCACTAACTGTAAGTAAAACCCAACCAATGGATTGTAGGCTACCTATGCAGTGTTTTTCCCCTATCTGTCTCCTCAAACCATTTCACCCTGGATGGTTTTCTGCATGGTCCCTTACAGATTCATTCTTCTCTTGACGCATGCATATTAATGTTAGGAGAAATTAGATTTATGTATGTGCATTGAGTGGAATATTTTATTCTTCTCTATAGGATTATAGCCTGTAAGGATAGATTTGATTTTTTTTTTTGCTAGCAAAAAAACTGCCCAACTTGTCTTGATTGATAATACATTAGGATCCATTATCTGTATAATCAAAGGGTATGTCTACACTACAGAATTATTCTGATTTTACAGAAACTGGTTTTTGGAAACAGATTGTATAAAGTCGAGTGCACATAGCCACACTAATCACATTAATTCGTCGGTGTGTGTCCATGTACTGAGGCTAGGGTTGATTTCCAGAGCGTTGCACTGTGGGTAACTATCCCATAGCTATCCCATAGTTCCCGCAGTCTCCCCCACCCATTGGAATTCTGTGTTGAGATCACAATGCATGATGGGGCAAACACAGTGTCACGAGTGATTCTGGGTAAATGTTGGCAGTCAATCCTCCATCCGTGAAAGCAATGGCAGACAATCATTTTGCACCCTTTTCCCTGGATTGCCCTGGCAGATGCTATAGCATGGCAACCATGGAGCCCAGTTAGCCTTTTTTCCCTGTCACCGTACGTCTACTGGATGTTGCTAACAGACTCGGTACTGCAGCGCTACACATCAGCATCCCCTTACCTTTGCAAGTTAGCGGAGACGGTTACCAGTCATATTGTACCGTCTGCTGCTGTCATGGGTGCTCCTGGCTGGCCTCAGTGAGGTCAGCTGGGGCGCATGGACAAAAATGGGAATGACTCCCCAGGTCATTCCCTTCTTTAAGTTTTGTCTAATGGAGAGTCAGTCCTGCCTAGAATATCAGGCAAGCCTACTAAAGAACCAGAGGGGCAAACAGCCGCTCCAGGTCAGAGTCCCAGACACCCCGCAGAAATGATGAGCTTCATGCCATTCTAAGGGGTTCCCCTGCAACAACCCCGTCCGTTGCTTCCCTCCTCCCCCACCCATCCTGGGCTACCGTGGCAGTTATCCCCCCATTTGTGTGATGAAGTAATAAAGAATGTATGAAGAAACAACACTGACTTTATTGCCTCTGCAAGCAAAGATAAAAGTGGAGAGAGGCAGCCTACAGTCACTATGATATTCCAGGCAGGACTGAATCTCCAGAAGACAAAGCTGGAGTCATTCCCATTTTTGCCCAGGAGCCCCCGGCCGACCTCACCGAGGCCAGCCAGGAGCACTCATGGGATGATGATGACAGATACCAGTCATATTGTACATTTTGCCATCAGGAAGGGAAGGGAAGGGAATGCTGCTGTGTAGCGCTGCTGCACTGCATCTGCCAGCAGCATCCAGTAGATATACGGTGACCTTGAAAAAAGGCAAGAAACAGTTTTTTTCCCTTTTCTTTCATGAGGGTTGGGGGGCCTGATGACATATACCCTGAACCACCCGCGACAATGTTTTTGACCCTTCAGGCATTGGGAGCTCAGCCAAGAATGCAAATGGTTTTCAGAGAGTGCGGGAACTGTGGGATAGCTATAGTCCTCAGTCCCCCATCCCTCCCTCCGTGAGCATCCATTTGATTCTTTGGCTTTCCGTTATGCTTGTCTCAGCTCCTTAAGTTTCATGCAGCACTATATTGAGTCCCTATTGTGGCCTCTGTCTAGCATAGCCTTGGAGATTTTTTCAAATGCTTTGGCATTTTGTCTTTTGGAACAGAGTTCTGATGGAACAGATTCATCTCCCCATACAGAGATCAGCATCAGTATCTCCCGTAAGGTCCATGCTGGAGCTCTTTTTTGATTCTGGGACTGCATGGTCACCTGTGCTGATCGGCGCTTGACGCTGGGCAAACAGGAAGTGAAATTCAAAAGTTTGCAGGACTTTTCCTGTCTACCTTGCCAGTGCATCTGAGTTCAGATATCTGTCCAGAGTGGTCCCAATGGTGCACTGTGGGATAGCTCCCGGAGGCCCAATACCATCGAATTGCGGCCACACTAATCCTAATCCGAAATGTCAATACCGATTTCAGCGCTACTCCACTCTTCAGGGAGGAGTACAGATATCGATATTAAGAGCCCTTTATATCGAAGTAAAGGGCTTCATTGTGTGGACGGGTGCAGAGTTAATGTGATTTAACGCTGCTAAATTCAATATAATCTCGTAGTGTAGACCAGGCCTTATACCCGCTATTGCAAATAAAGATTATGTTTAAAAAGTTTAAGGTGTGTGTGCTAGGGCACAGCATGAGCTAGAAGGCCAATTTGCAGCACTTGCTCTAATAGACAGAAACAGATAAATCTCGTACTAGTGCTGTTCATATTGAAAATATCTTTGCAAGCATTGTAATTAACAGCAAGTTTCCAGAATTTGACATTCTGAGCAAGTGTCATTCCCTTGGTTATTTCAGAGGGAATTGGAGTAGCCTTTCACTGTCATACTGATATATACCACAGGAGCACTGCTGAAGAAAAAAGCACCATTTGTGATGTCTTTTCAGGATTTAAACATCTGCTGAATTCCATCTCTTTCTATCATCTTTGGAAAATAGATACATATCTCAAAAGGTCTCTATTCTGTGTGCACTGGATGGATTTAATATTATAATATTTTTCAGCTTTAAAATAAAGTATGTTAAATGTATGAAGTCTTCCCTGCACAATATTAGCAAGGCTTTCTCTAGGCTCAAACATTTTATTTGTGGCTTTGTGCAATGTACCCTAGTGATAAATTTCCATATGATCATTCACTTAAAAGAATCTCATTTACAAACTGAAATAAACCTTTCATTCTGGAATGTAGATTTTTTTCATCAAACCTAATAAACTGGCAAGTGTGTGCGAAAACCACTGCTGCTCTCTACTTGATGAATCCAAATTGCTAGGCTGTATGTCATAAGCCCCATACTGCAAATAGCTAGCAAAGATAAACCTTGGGCAAATGGTAGGGGCCTGTCTTTTGGAGCAATGGGGTTTTCTAGCCTCACTGTTGCTATGAGGTTCAGAGAACTAAAGTTAAATTAGCACAGTTCCAAATATAATATCCTTATGGATGTGTCATAAGAGTAATTATTATTGATTACATATTAGACAGGATAAGCATGACACCACTGTGAAAGTTTTCATATGGAGCCTGATCTAAAGTCCACTTGCATTTTCATTGACTTCAGGGACTTTGGCTCAAGCTTCTAAGGAGGTCATCTGCAGCAATTGAATGTGCTCCATATATGAATGTGCATAAGTACTTCAACTTCCACATTGAGGCTGAGTTTTAATGAGTCAGCTCAGGATGAAAATGGGTTTTCCCAACCTCACTCAATTTGGATAGACACACGCTGGATCTGTTGTTTGGGTCAGGATTGGAAGCTGAGCATTTGGAAATTATACCCAGTCTTGGGCTGTGGTATGAGGTCAATATGAAATGCCCTTTTCAGGGTGGGGAAAGAGTTTAGATGGTCCACCCTCAGAGGCTGGTGGAACTAGGAGGGCATTCAATGAGAATAAGTTCCCTTTGCCCTGGCTTTGTCATCCCAGGTCACTATGTCTGATCCAAGGACTTCTTAATGCTAGTTGGCAAAGGAGCACAGGGGGAGCAGATAAGGGACCCAAGTCTGAGTTTGGTATGTACATTCTAGTTCACCCAGAAGGGTCATGTGAGTTTTCTTATAGAAGCTTGTCATACTGACATTCATAATCATTGTATTGATGATATTTAAGTTGTTGTATATATGTATGTAGTGAAAACATGTTTTAAAGTCTTTCACCAGTCAAAGAGGAAAACAGATTTTCTTCCAGACAGGGGGTAAGATGTCAAAATGTAAATTCAGCATTAAAAGCTAAAACAATGAAAGCTCAATTTACATATGGGGTCAACAGAGAAGGAACAGAAAAAAATACAAGCCATAGGGACTAGCCTTTCCATGTGCAAAGACAAAGAATGTTGGGGCATATAATAGGAGGCAAGGAACACACCTTTTGATCTTTACACTGTAGGAAGTAATCAGGCAGTGCATTTGCATGTATGAAAATAGGATCTCAACCAGGCATGGTTGAAATGCTGCAAAGGACATTTGGGTTCAGATACACTTATTTAGACAGATTAGCCATTAAGTTTAGTTTCTAGGAATGGTGTTATGGTTTTGTTTTATATGTAAACCTTCTCTTTCCATTATCCTTACTCACTATCTCTTAGATCTTGATATTTAATAATAAACTTATAATTTTTATTTCACTACAAAAATATATCTCAGATATCCTGAGCTGCCTTATTCAAGCTGGTGTGTACATTTGTTCCCTTGGGGACAGCATACCTAGTATTTCTGCGAGTGTGCAGTGGACAGGGCACTGAACACTACAGGGCAATGCTTCAAAAGGGCTCAGGGACTGGGGTACACTTATTGTTAACCTGCAAGGCAAAGTAAGGGCTCAGATAGCCCCGGGGAGATTGTTTGGGTGGCTAACAGACTGGAGGTGTCAGGGAGCTGACACCCTGTTAAGCACAAGGAAGTCTCCCTCTCACTGAAAGCAGGGGGGTGACTTGGTCCCCTTAGAGTCCTGGGGACCCTGAGCACTATCACATCCTGGTTTATAGATGACCTGCAATAAATGAAGCAGAAGAATAGACTGCCGGAGTCAGAATGATGGAAGTCCAAAATCTAGAGTTATAATAGTAAGGATTAAAAAAAACACACATTTTGTAAATGTATCAATCCTCATGCTTCTGGGCATCGTCTAATTGCTGGAAGTCAGGAGGAAACTTTCCTTATCTGCAGGTTAGTCCTTAAACGCCTTTGATGGAGTCTTTTGCAACTTCTTCTGAAACAGCTGATACTGACTACTCACAGTCAGAGGTAGGATATTGGACTAAACAGACCACTGGTCTGAATCAATGTGGCAATTCCTATATTTTGATTGCAAAAGTTTGTTTGGTATCCTTTAGCTAGTTAATTCTACTAAGCTAAAAATCCTCTCAACCACTGCTACATGCACTGAGGATCACACGGTCCCTGGCAAATGCATTGCAAACAATAGGCAATATTTACCAAAAATTCTGATAGTTGGTATTAACGGTGATGTTTAATGGTGCTTATAGGAATTAAAATTTTACTAAAATCAAATAAAGAAATAATTCAAAAATAGAGTGGGGGAACATAAACCACTATAGCTTTAAACAATCTAATTCCTTAAATGGGCTTACTTTCCATGCAGAATATCTGGGGCTATTATTTTTATCCACCTCCCTATATTTTCATTAATAATTGTATAAAGCAGCTAAATTGAGTACTATTTATAAGTATTTGTCATTTGGGATGTACATCCTTGTATAATAACATTTTTGCCTGCCATTACATGTGCAGAGGAGGATACAATTGATTCAGGAAGCACCAGGGGGATTTTTCATGGAACTGCAAATGTAACACCATATTTTATGGTGGAGGATAGTTTATGAGAGAAAGCTTTCTGTGTCTTAGTGGTGGAGTGCAAGAGCCCGTCTTTAACACTAGAATTGCCATTTCTTAGGTTGATGATGTAGTCCATATTTTTGATAGCAAGTAATGGTTTGTATGTGGCTAGAATGTTCATTTTGATGATGCAATAATAAAAAGAACATTGGGTAGAGAATTAAATGATAATTTTACATTTTCTAGAAAATAAAAGATGCTGCAATCACTACCTGAGGTCAAAATGGTATGAATACACTGTGTCCTATGGCAAAAAGCATAAAATAGAAGAATAAATGATAGTGTCATGACAATTTTGGATTATTTAATACAGTTTACTTTAGTGTAAAGTGTATATCTGTTGATGAAGTTTATTTGCAAAATTATTAAAATGATGGATATATGTTCTCAGCTGCAGGCGGACCCTCAGTAGGAAAACTGCCGGAGGCAGCCTACCTGCCGTGCTTGGGGCATCAAAATCCCTAGAGCCGCCCCTGCTCTGCTGTAATGTAAAGTGTCTTTTTTTGAAAAAAAAAATTAATAACATTAGCCTTTTTTTGTAAAATCTCCCACAAAACTATAGCTGTGATCATATTAATGCAGCATAGCATTAAATAGCCTAATGGTAAATAAGGAAAAATTTCCTTCCTATGGCAGCAAAGGAAAAATGATAATAGAACAAAATTTAACATATAGAGTTAATGTAAAATAAAGCCTCCACACAGCAGAATAATATATACATTCACAATGCACTGCAGTTTGGCCAAGAATACCAACATTAGCATATCAGATTTGAATTTCAGCTAACATATTCAACCTTTATGAATTCTGCAGATATATGCATATGTATAAGTAAAAGACAGGGAGTTCAAAGCTTAAACAAATGTATAAGTTCTACTAGCTCTTTCATTTTCTATAATCCAATACAAACAATAGCCCGAGCATTTTTTGCAGATCTCTCCTATGTTAGGATAGGGATGGGCAAACCAGTATGGAAAAAACAGGAACTGACCTAAACTTTTGCCCAAAATTTGAACCAGAGCTCAATCCTCCACAGGAGAGCTGGAACAATTTTTATAGTAGGGGTGCTGAGAGCCATTGAACTAAATTGTAAACCCTGTATATGATGGAAACCACTTCAAGCCCAGGGGTGCAACAGTATCCCCACATGACTAGTTCCAGCACGTATAGTCCTCCAGAGATATACAGATTTTTGGAAGCTGCTGTTCTGTTGCATTATCTTCTATGAAAAACTAGTTGAGTGACAGAACAGCTGCAGGTAAAGATATGAATAAGATATGCATAGCTGATCCCTTTCACACAGATCTTAGCCTACTAGTTCACCTCCATTCCACCCTCATATGTATACACACACACACACACAAAACCAATAGGTATTTGGCCATTGTCCTTGTCTAACTGCCATTGGCTGGGTATCGGGACATCCATTTCTAGTCACATACTTTTAGTATCTTATGTTCCACTGCCCTGAATGAGGAATGTGTAGAACCCTTCCACTTCCCATCACCCTTGCCTAAGAATACAGGCTTTATCTTCACTGGGGAAAAAAAGGTGCATTTTTAACTCAATTTAAATAACCTGAAGTAACATCCTTGTGAAGATGAGGGGGCTTATAATTTTCACATGAGTTAGCAGGTGAAGTTGAAGACTAGGGGAGAGCCGGGGGCAATGGAAATAGTCCAAAAAGATTATGTGGGGAGCAGCACAACCTCACCACCAATCTTTTCTCCCTTACTCACTCAATCTCCCCAACAGAATCCTTTCAGGGCCAGACCAATGCCCCGACAGAGAACTCATTCCTTCTCCCACTATATCCCCAACACTTGCTATTTTACAAATGCAAAGTGCATCACTGTGCCACTGTGATACAGTAAATAAAACTACATAAAAACTCACACTGCAATCAACACACTCAATCGTAATGCCCACCCAGCTGCAATAGAGGAATTTTAAAATATATAATGTATTTATTTGTCCAAACAATGAAAATAAAATAAAAATAAGGAAAAAAAGAAAATAAACATTGTGTTGGATCAGAAACAACCTAGCCCACAGCAGTGACTTTGCAGATTACATTGTTGTTGTTTTTTACCAGCAAAGAGTCATGTGGATCTTCTTTTGACTAGTCATGATGGCTGAATGACATGAGGCTCCCCAAGGAAACCAAAAGCCCTTCTTGCTTTCACGACATCTTCAAACCTACAAGTTGATGGATTTAGAGTAATAAAAGGATTCCACAGCAGCTGATGTATAAAGATAAAAGGAAGTTGTAAGGACAACCAACTGTGGTATACAATGAGCAAGGAACGTAAGATTGTTTCCAAATTTTCCAGGATTTACCATTCCTGGGTACTCCTGATCACACTTTCAGATGCTAGATAAGATACTGAAAAGCGAGAAGGAGTGAGGGACCTTGGATTAGTCAGATATAAAATAGGGAAGAGGGATGGATGCTAAAATAAATAAATCAAAAGTTGAACATCATGAACAGGATTTTGCAAACAAATCCAGAATCTACAACTTTGAAGTAGGGCTGTCAAGCAATTAAAATATAAATTGAGATTAATTGCACTGTTAAACAATAATAGAATAACATTTATTTAAACATTTTGGATGTTTTCTACATTTTCAAATATATTAATTTCAATTACAACACAAAATACAAAGTGTACAGTGCTCACTTTATATTTATATTTATTACAAATATGTGCACTGTAAAAAATAAAAGAAATAATATTTTTCAATTCACCTAATACAAGTACTGTAGTGCAATCTCTTTAGTAGAAAGGTTGAACTTACAAATGTAGAATTATGTACAAAACAAGTATATTCAAAAATAAAAATGTATAACTTTAGATCAGGGAAGAGCTGAGAAAGGAGGGGAAAAAAGGGAAATCAGCTACTGCCACCAACTAATTAAACAACGTGCACAAACCTCTTAAGACACAAAAATCCAATTCTGTTTTTGAAAAAGGTAATTTTTATTAATAGAAAAAAAAAGAAAGACAATACATCTGGGAACTCAGGCTATTGCTAGATTTTTAAAAGAGCAACTACAAGGATTAAGCACCAGGAATAGCTTTTGTAAGGTCCAGCTTAAAAGTTACAAGCAAAACAAAAGCACCCGGGGTTAGAACAGAGGAATCTGCAAGCCATAAAAAAATAAAAGGGATAAAACTAATCACATCTTCCTAGATATTTCCTGATCTACTTACATATCTCAGGTTTTAAATGCGTAGTTTCTAGGTATGATAATGATCTTTTTTTTCATAGCTGGCCCAAGCTTTTTACAGCGTAGCTGCTGCATTATCCACCTCTCCCCGGGAGAACAACAACAGACCAACAAAAGAGAAGTCTTTTTTGAATTTCAAAAAGTTCTAGCCTTCCCATTGGCTCTTTTGGCCAGGTTCCTACTCATTTCCTTTTATCTATGCATAGCAGTGAGACTTTTTAACCCTTTACAGATGGAGCAATTACAGAACAGCTACTAAGAGGGATTCTATAGCTAGTGCCTGGCAGGGTGTTCATAAAAGGGAGCTACCCTCCCCTGCCCCTTCATTTAACACATGGTTTCTGCTTGATAATGATCCAAAGAAGAATGGACTGATGCATGTTCATTTTCAACATCTGAGTCAGCTGCCACTAGCAGAAGGTTGATTTTCTTTTTTGGTGGTTCAGGTTCTGTAGTTTCCACATCTGAGTGTTGCTCTTTGAAGACTTCTGAAAGCATTATCCACACCTTGTCCCTCTCAGATTTTGGACAGCATTTCAGATTCTTAAACCTTGGGGTGAGTGCAGTATCTATCCTTAGAAATCTCACATTGGGACCTTCTTTGCATTTTGTCAAATCTGCTGTGAAACTGTTCTTAAAATGAACATGTGCTGGGTCATCATACGAGACTGCTATCACATGAAATATATGGCAGAATGAGGATAAAACAGAACACCCAAGGAGTTCAGTCACAAATTTAATTAATGCACTATTTTATTGATGAGCATCATCAGCATGGAAGCATGTTCTCTGAAATGGTGGCTACAGCATGAAGGGGCATACAAATATTTAGCGTATCTGGGAGGTAAATACCTTGCAACACCGGCTACAAAAGTGGCATGTGAAAGCCTAGTCTCACTTTCAGGTGACATTTTAAATAAGAAGAAGGCTGCAATATGTCCTGTAAATGTATACAAACTTGTTTGTCTTAGAGATTGGCTAAACAAGTAGGACTGAGTGGACTTGCAGACTCTAAAGTTTTACATTGTTTTCTTTTTGAGTGCAGTTATGTAACAAAAATAATCTACATTTGTAAGTTACACTTTCATGATTAAGAGACTGTACTACAGTACTTGTATGAGGTAACTTGAAAAATACTATTTCTTTTGTTTATCATTTTTAGAGTGCAAATATTTGTAATCAAAATTAATACAATGAAGTGAGCACTGTCCACTTGCTATTCTGTGCTGTAATAGAAATCAGCATACTTAAAAATGTAGAAAAACATCAAAAATGTTTAATAAATTTCACTTGGTATTCTATTGTATAACAGTGCAATTAATCACAATTAATTTTGAATTAATTGTGTGAGTTAACTACGGTTAATCGACAGCCCTACTTTGAAGTATTAGGAGGAAAATAGACAGTGGCACAAGAGACTTGGTTGCTTTAAGTGAAATCAGACTAACAAAAATATTAAACTAGAATAGTACTAACTTTAAGACACAGCCCATTCAAATCAAATATCAGGTATCATTCTATTCATATTATATAATATTGTGCTGGCCAATGATCTCTATGATACAAAACTTGCCCAGAGAGGGCAGCAGACTGTCGAGTCAGTATTCTTGAAGAGATAAAGAAGTTCTCAGTCGAGAGGGAGTTCACATAAGCAGGAGACAGCCCTGAAACTTCCATGGATCTCTTTGCTGGACTGGGGCCAAACTTTGGGAAAGAGTTGCAGATTACTACAACATTTGAGAAAACACAATTTCCACTGAGAACTATATGACTGATCTGAGGTTCAAGAAAATTCATCACCTCCAACCCAATTAAAATAACAGATTTTTAAAGCCTTAAGAAGCAGACCTACTACCATAATACATCATGATCAAATGTTTTACTAGATTGTAATATTTTCACTAATTCTGAGGCAGGGTTATGTGTCACTTAGTCCATAACAAATGAAAGAATCATGGGATAAAATGTCATTGGGTGTGATTTAAATTAAATTTATGGAGGCATCTGTTTTCACATGCAGAAATCAGCATTTACCCATGCATTTTTTCTAACTATACATGCAAAGTGTACTTAGGTGTACAATTTTAGGCAAAAATACATTTTTTTATCCATAGACACAATTTTTATTGGCACATTTCTGCAGGCCTGCTGTATATTTGGCCCCATATTTGCATGATATTTGCAAATTTCAGTGGCTGGTTGCATTTCAAGAATGATCATTTCACACAACTCTGCAAACATGAGTGCATGTTTTCCTGTACCTTATATAGGCACTTCTGTGGCCACAAGAATGCAGTATCTGAGTGTCTAATGATGCCTCTCTCTGCCAGGTTTGCACTTTGTGCCGTTTATTGCCACTCTTTAGAAAGGTGATTGAACTGTGGAAGGTAGACAATCTGGAAATAGATCTCATTTCAAAGTATTCATAAAGAAATAGGAAAGAAGAACAGTGATGGCTGCAATGGGAGATATAGGATGATATTTAGTTCTATTGGTTACAGAAAAGTCTAGACTTTCCATTTTAAACTGGAAGTGTTAAAGGGGACTTTTATGTGGGATCATCTCATAGTCTCTGATCTAAATATACACAAACAACTCAAAAACAGTGAGCATGGTATCCCTGAGGCTGAAGTGCTTTGAAAATGCCTTTGCTTTTCTGTAAGTGGGGGTGAAGGTGAGAACAGAAAGAAATCTATTCTGTGAGCAATTTAATTTATTATTACATGCATGCCACCTGATTGTTTTAATACTTGAAATGTATATAAGATTAATGCAAGTGAGACAGTATGATGTCTCTGGCCCCACATCATATCTATCTCCCTGTTCTTAAGTTATTGTGCTATAAAAGTAGTTTTGATTTTCATTGTTAGGGATGTTTCAGGGATGTTTGTTCCACTATCCTGGCCAAATTCAGCCCTGGGTAATTACATTTTCCCTAATATATTTTACCATACATGTGCCTTGCTCTTGTTTTCACACATATAGCTGGTTTAAAATTGTCTGTGACTGGAAAATAAGACTTTAAATTTTATTTTGGAGGATTTTACTTTTTGATGCAAGAAACATTTAGTGTTCACCTTTCATCACTTTAAAGTGCAAGTGATTAGATAAATAATCTACCCAAGAGTTGAAATTGAAGGACATTTTGTGGCCAGCATTTCCAAGGTACCATGTCATCACTGTTGCACTGAAAGGCTAAACATTATATTGGCTTGAGCAGAGAGGGGGACCTGAAGCACACATTGAGCAGTAGGTTACACAATCACATTTTTTCCCAGCACTTACAAAATGTGAAATCAGATCCCATTCAATTCCTCCTCAGGGTAATACAGCAAGATTGCCCAGCAAGTTGATTTCAGGATTCAAAGAGATTTAGACTTTAGTTACATCTCTTGTGATATGAATATTATTCCTTCAAAATTACAGACAATTGAACAATCCCATCATAAATAGGGTGACCAGATATCCCAATTTTATAAGGACAGTCCTGATTTTTGGGTCTTTTTCTTGAATAGTCTCTTATTACCCCCTACCCCCATCCCAATTTTTCACATACGCTGTCTGGTCACCCTAATCATAAATGAAACATAAACAGGGAGAAAAAAAGAGATATGTCAGTCCATGCTGGTGCTCTCGAGGACCAGAAACATTCAGTGCATGAATGCATATTGAAGAACCATATACTTCAATAAAACTATAGTACACAAGGGCAAGATGCTGGAGAGAGACAAATTGTATTTCAGTACTAAATTGTCTAATAGGTCAAGATAGCTAAATAAGTCACAGGTTTCAGAGTGGTAGCCATCTTAGTCTGTATCGCCATGATTTTGACAATTTCCATCCCACCATCAACCTCAGCCTGGACCAGTCCACACAAGAGATCCACTTCCTGGACACTACAGTGCTAATAAACCATGGTCACATAAATACCACCCTATACTGGAAACCTACTGACTGCTATACTTACCTACATGCCTCCAGCTTTCATCCAGACCACGTCACAAGATCCATTGTCTACAGCCAAGTTCCAATCCCTCAGACACATACAAACACCTACAAGATCTCTAGCAAGTGTTTTTAAAACTACAATATCCACCTGCTGAAGTGAAGAAACAGATTGACAGACCAGAAGAATACCCAGAAGTCACCTATTCCAGGAAAGGCCCAACAAAGAAAATAACAAAATGCCACTAGCTGTCACCTTCAGCCCCCAACTAAAACCTTGCCAGCGCATCATCAATGATCTACAACGTATCCTGAAGGACGATCCCTCACTCTCACAGATCTTGGGAGACAGGCCAGTCCTCGCTTACAGACAGTCCCCCAACCTGAAGCAAATACTCACCTGCAACCACACACCACACAACAAAACACTAACCCAGGAACCTATCCTTGCAACAAAGCCAGTTGCCAACTCTGTCCACATATCT
Organism: Gopherus evgoodei; assembly: GCF_007399415.2. NCBI lineage: Eukaryota > Metazoa > Chordata > Testudines > Testudinidae > Gopherus > Gopherus evgoodei. Next base: position 74,843,754 of record NC_044322.1, read on the forward strand.
ATTCAGGGGACACCATCACAGGACCTAATCACATCAGCCACACCATCAAAAGCTCATTCACCTGAACATCTATCAATGTGATACATGCCATCATGTGCCAGCAATGCCTCTCTGCCATGTACATTGGCCAAACCAAACAGTCTCTACGCAAAAGAATAAATGGACACAAATCAGACATCAAGAATTATAACATGAAAAAACCAGTCGGAGAACATTCAACCTCCCTGGTCACTCAGTTACAGACCTAAAAGTCTCAATTTTCCAACAAAAAAACTTCAAAAACAGACTCCAACAAGAAACGGCAGAATTGGAATTAATTTGCAAACTGGACACCATTAAATTAGTCTTGAATAAAGACTGGGAGTGGATGGGTTGTTACACAAAGTAAAAACTATTTCCCCATGATAATTTTTCCCCTACTGTTACTCACACCTTCTTGTCAACTGTTGGAAATGGGGCATCCTGAATATCTCTACAAAAGGGTTTTTTTAATCCTGCTGATAATAGCCCACCTTACTTGATTAGTTTCGTTAGAGTTAGTATGGCAACACCCATTTTCTCATGTTCTCTGTGTATATATATTCCTACTGTATTTTACACTGCATGCATCCAAAGAAATGGGTTTTAGCTCATGAAAGCTTATGCCCGAATAAATGTGTTAGTCTCTAAATAAGTTACATTCATTCTTCAGCATAGTATTTCTCTAATACTGTTTCTCTATTCCTGATTCTTTATTCCAGGTTATGTTACACTGTGGTTGTACTCAACTGCTCCTCAAGAGCACCAAGGAACTCAGTGTGACAATATCTTGTCACATTCTGACACATCAGCTAGAAATGTGTAAAAACTATTTTTTTCAAATATATGACTTTACAAAAATTAAAAGATCTATTAAACATTTGCCCATGATTAATGTCCAGACATGGCTGCCCTGTTTTACTAGTGTGATTTTTTGTTTGTTTGCGTGCCTTGTCTTGTTTAGAAGAACATTAAAGATATTTAAAGATATACACAGGTATGGAAAGAGTTGGTTATTATATTAATACCTTGCTTTCTACCAGATGAGTCAATGTATGTACAAAATTGCCTGCAAGATATGGGTGTTTCGGTGTTAACTACCTGCAGGTGGAAGCACATAATGGAAACTGCAGATTTAATTAAAAGCTTGGTTTTTATAGGTCTATACTGTATCTTGGACTAGATTGTGATTTGGATTGTATGCCCACACAAAGAGTTGATAGGAGTGAGACCATGGATGATGCATCAGCTACGCAGGTCTTGTGTTTGGTCAAGCAGCAGTGAACAGTTTCAGAAGAGATTGCAGAGGTGCGGGGTGGTGCGAGAGAGAAACAAAGATGACTTTATAGCACCACAGGGCATTTTTGAGCTGCAAGTATCCAGATTGCCTCCATATTGAAGTAGCCGTGAGGGCTGTTACATTAGCCAGGGATTGCCAGAGCATAGCATGCTTTACTATAATCATGTCTTCTTGATGACGTTCCTCCAATATGCACACTGTGCAAAGGGAGAAGGGCCAGGAGGGTCTGTCTTCTAGATTTCTATACTTTCTCAATGCCATTGGGGCATTTCCCCACACTGGAGGACTTTTAGGTGCCCTGCTGCAACAGTTCTATGGCCCAATCGCTTCACCAGTGTGGTGTGAACCAGGAGCCAGCCCCAGGTGTTGTGATAAAACCATACTTTAAGCATGCAATTGTATTTCCTCTGTCTGATGTTAAAATGAGCAGTTCTCAAGATTTATTACATGCTGTCTTTAACTGTGTTTGGATTGGAAGAACGTTAGTGGAGTCACCCTGCACAAGTTACAGTGACCGGGAACAAACAGTGCTTCATCAGCTGATCATTTTCTGTAAATAATCCTTCCTTATTGGGTTCTAGCTTTCTACATGAATCTTCATTAACTCCAAATGTTATATTTGAACGTTTGTAACATCAATCACAGGCTAACTCTGAGACGCAAACATTATTGCTCTCTCTTTAACAATTCTGAGCTATAGACTGCTTAGTTCCTGTAACAATCCGTTTTCTCTACAGGTTGTTACTGAATTTAAAAGCCATACAGTTAAACAAAACTCTTTCAGCCTCTGCTACTGTAATAAAGGCTCCCTACTATAAAGGAAGCCTTTTATATGTGTAACAGTTTTGAACTCATTGACTTTCTATTAAAGCTGAAATCTCTGTGGTTATTTTGTTTTTTGTTTGTACTTACATCCAGTTGATTAAGCTGGTGATAAGGAACTGGAATCTTTTTTAAAGGGACACAATAGTCAAACTGAAAAAAATAGAAGCAGGCACTTCAAGTGGTATATATCAGTACATTTCTGTTGAATCTTATAGACCTATGCTGATTTACACCAGCTGAAGATCTGGTCACATTTAAAAAAAATCATTTTTAATAGTGGTCACTAATATCTGAGCTATTACAGTTATTTCTTTTTTTAACAGAAACTGAGTCATCTCAGATACTGTTATGTTAAAACCTTTGAAGAACACTGATTTTATAACAGCAACTAATCACAATATTAGAGTATACGTTTTTACTAGTTATGACATTTTTCCCTCACCCAACCCCAGCTAAATCTTGTTCCCCTTTCAGTCAATTTGGAAACTAGACTTTCATTTTTGCTTCTAATCAGTTTGATTTTCAAGTCTTCTTGCATTAGTACAAAGCTGCAATGTTTGAATTGCAAACACAAGGGAATGACTATTTAAAAGAAAATTTTACATTGGATTTCATTTAAAAAGCAAAATTAACAGAAATGATTTTCTTGTATTTATTTTTTCATAACTTGAACAGGAGTGGACGGGAACATTTCTAATGCCTCCACCCCCACCCCACTCCACCAAGAGTCTATTGTAATTAGTGAGAATAGGTTTATTTGCAGTTATGCTGTTTGGTCACTAGATGTCTCTGTGTGGTATTAAGCATTGTAGAAAGGGATCCAATGACAGACAAAGATAGACTTTAAAGGGCCGAAGGAACCGTTATGACCATCCAGTCTGAATTCCAAAGGCCTGAAGAGGTGAAGTGACCGCCACCCTCACAGCGACCAGCAGCCCCCCCCCCCCCTCGGCTTACTGCCCCAGGCATGCGCTTGGTGCCCTGGTGCCAGGAGCTGCCCCTGCTTAGGGCCTTATACATGTGATGTATGCATGCTAACTTTGGATGCCCTGGTGGATGAAAGCCAGACGGACATATCTATAGCGTATTGCTGTTCTTGCTAATAAATGCCATTTGTTTTAGAATTGTGGCTCCATGTATTTTGTCAATGGTCAAAAGCCGGGTCCCACTGTCTGCGGTTTGCCACTCCAGGCCAATAGGGGTGGCGGGAAGCCCTGGCCAGCACATCTCTTGGCCTGTGGCACTTCCCGCAGCCCCCCGTTGGCCTGGGACTGGGAATCACGGCCAGTGGGAGCTGCAGTCGGCTGAACCTGCCTATGTGGCAGGTAAACAAACTGGCCCGGCCCGCCAGTGTCCTTACTCTGGCAAGCCGTGTGCCAGAGGTTGCTGACCCCTGGTCAAAATGCTCTAAGGGCCTGTTTTAAAGCTTATCCCAATTTATTCAAACACAACTAGCTTTATGCAAATCAAGAAAAAATCAAATATGTTGACAAAGAAACCAGCTGTCCAACTTTATGTATTACCTCTCCTGAATTACAAGTATGTTGTGTATTAGTGGTATAGGAGTTGATGGACGTACCCAATAAACTTTGTAGACTGGTAATTTCTTGTAACCTCTACTAGCAAACTAATGGGCCATTTCACTACAAATAAAGGCAGGGACATTGTGCCAGGCTATAGATACTTGTGGTAAACCAGTCATGTTTATATTAACATTTATCAAAGACAGAACACAATATGGACCTTGTGTCATAACATTTCTTCCCAGATCTGGACCTTCGCGTCCAAAATATGGGTGTTAGCATGAAAACCTCCAAGCTTAGGTACCAGCTTGGACCTGATATCGCTGCCACCAGCTAAGAATTATACAGTGCCTAGCTCACTGTGGTCTCCCCAAAACATTCCCTGGGGGACCCCAAGACTCAGATTCCTTGAGTCTCACAACAAAGGGGAATAAACCATTTCCCTTGTTTCCTTGTTACTTCCTCCCAGGCTCCCCTCCCTGGACGACCCTAGGAGATTCCCTGCTTCCAGTCCTGGAAACACAAGTACTGAGAGATCTAATCTCTCCCCCTCATCCAGAGGGTATGCAAAGTCAGGCTTAGTAAATCTAACACAAAGAGATTTTCCCCCTGACTTCTTCCTCCCACCAATTCCCTGGTGAGCTGCAGACTCAATTCCCTGGAGTCCCCACTAAAGGAAAACTCCAACAGGTCTTAATAAGAAAGCTTTATATAAAAAGAGTGAAAAATGACATAATATATAGTCTCTGTATCAAGGTGACAATATACAGGGTCAATTGCTTAAAGGGAAAAAATGAATAAACAGCCTTATCCAAAAAGAATACAATTCAAAACTCTCCTACACACATGTAAATACAAAAGAAAACAATATAAACCTATTGTCTTACTATCCTTGTACTTACAACTTGGAAACAGAAGATTAGAAAGCCAGGAGATAGAAAAATCACTCTCAGAGCCAAGAGGGTCAGACCCAAGACAAAGAACTCACACCCAAAACTTCCCTCCACCCAGATTTGAAAAAGTCTTGTTTCCTGATTGGTCCTCTGGTCAGGTGTTTCAGGTTCCCTGTGTTAACCCTTTACAGGTAAAAGAACATTAACCCTTAGCTATCTGTTTATGACACCTTGGGACTCATAATCTCTAATATTAGGAGTAAACTCCATGTAACATTGAAACAGACACCAAAAATGTCTAATTTTCTGAAACATCCAATCTTTTATTTTAAGTAGCATTATTTGATATTTGTATGTAAAATTATTGCAAGAACTTGCACAGCTTAGATATTCTGTGTACAAAAGGCTAATAACATACTGTACAGCTCTAAGTACCCAATTTGTGTATAAACCATGTAAGCACATACAAAAAGTAAGTGTACCTACATTATGCCATTTGCACTGTATTGAAGTCTGACTGGCAAGTAGGACTGTTTTTTCCATGGACTCCCATGAAAATGAGATGTGTATTTTACAAGGTTATCTCAGTGAGTTATTAAAAATATGTCTCATATATATATACATACATATACATACAAACACAGATGCACAATAGTCAAGAGAGTGTGTATATAATACAAATAAAATTATACACCCTCAGTGGAAGCCATTGTGTGTATAACACTTTTGAAAACCAATCTACTTATTTAGGTGTCTAAACATGGATTTAAGATCACAGCTTTAGGATACATTTTTTTTTAAATCTTAGCTATCGTTTTCATATCCACATAGGAAATTTCACATGAGCTTCTCTATAAGGATCCCTAACATCTGTATGAGGATGTCTAAGCAATTCCCATGAGTTATTATTATGCTAGTTTTAAGGATGTGTAAACTGAGGAAGGGAGAGGTTAAGTGGCCTTACCAAGAAGATATTGGCAATGAGTCAGTGGCAAGCTGAGAATAGGATTCAGGAGTAGTAAATTTCAGTTTCCTTCATTCAACATTACATCACACAGCCAAAAATCACAGATATAGTTAACTAAATTGTTTCAAATCTCAAAAATTAGTTGGGTTACACCTCTGGGTGAAAGTTCACATTCTTATTTTATTTGAACCTATTTACCTATCCTTAATTGAAAACTAGGTTGATAAAACACCTCATTTGAAATGTGCATAAACTGTAAAGTAGTAAAAATGAGGTAGATATTTCTTTGTTCCCAACAAAAAATCTCTTTTCACATATGGCTGAGGCTAATGGACAATAAATTTATTACTACAAGTAACTGTAAATGTTGCTGAACACTGTTTGCACACAGAGATTAACTGAAATATAATAGATATATGGATAATAACACATTTCATCTGATATTGCACAATAGTTATCTTCCATTGGAGGAAACTGTGCAGCTTGATTGAACAAAAGATAAAGTTAATACTACCTAATAAGAACAGACCATTATAGATCAGTGAAACTGCAAAACAGAATTATAGGACAAGGGGCAAGCCACATTATCTAAATTAACATTTTTCCAGCATGAACAAGAAGGGCCACTGTAGGAAAATGAGAGCTAAATAGTGTGGCCTGCATTTAGTCAACCTGAAGTAATTATTAATTTATGGTTGTCTGTGATTTTAATGAAAATGAAAGCTGAGAGGAAAGAATTGAGAGATAATGTGCCGTGAAATTGAGTTTCATTTATTTGGGGACCACTTTTATTTTTTTCTTCTCATTTTTGTTGTTGTTCAAGAAAAAGTAGTTAATGCAAAATGGGCCACATTAAATTTTCACTAAGATTATGGAACTGCAGGGCTAAGTACTCACATGACTTCGGAAAGTTGTTATTGAAAATGACCAATGATTGAATTAACTGGACTGCCCAATTTCTTGCAGGTCTGATCAGTAGGTGCCTTTAGTTTGTTTGTTTGTTTATAGAATTACCACCTTTAGAAGTCAGTCATCCAGTAGTAATATCGTATCATTAGCCAACTAGATTTGATTAACACTATTCTATCACTTCTGGAAATGCTCCTGTCATTAGTGGCACTTCTCTGAATTCTTTAACTCAGAAGTATGGATGAGACATAATGAGGAACACAGATAAACAAAATACAATATTGCCTATTGGCTTAAATGTTTTTTTTTTTCCTGTAAAGGTTCATCTCATCATTAATAGTTATATAATGTATGAGACACAGCCTAAAATACTATGAATGGTTGAGAGCAGTGTGATCATTCTAAGGCTTTCTTGGGATGTAAAGGAGACAATAATCATCTCTTGGTGTCCTAAATATTCTATCTTAGGGTTTTATACAGCCACCCATCACTATAAAATTGATTGGTAAAAGAAAGGTCCATAGTAATTCTTAAAAATTCCAACTCTAACTACAGCTGAACTCTAGGTCAGGGATCGGCAACCTTTGGCACACGGCCCGTCAGGGAAATCTTCTGGTGGGCTGGGATGGTTTGTTTACCTGCAGCGTCCTCAGGTTCGGCCAATCGCAGCTCCCACTGGCCATGGTTCGCTGTTCTAGGCCAATGGGGGCTGTGGGAAGTAGTGGCCAGCCCACACCGCTTCTCGCAGCCCCCCCATTGACCTGGAATGGTAAACCATGGCCAGTGTTAGCTGCGATTGGCTGAACCTGTGGACACTGCAGGTAAACTAACTGTATCGGCCTGCCAGCAGATTTCTGACAGACTGCATACCAAAGGTTGCTGATCCCTGCTATAGGTTATCTGCAATATTGTAAAATTAACAATGACATGACATTGCATTCTTGAGTGTTACCTCATGATATTTATTTTGTTTGCCTTTTCTGTCCTTTGTTAGGTTAAGAATTCCTTTTCGTATTCTTCAGTACACTCAGTTCCAAATTTTCAGCTGGTGTAAATTGGTGTAGACTGGTGGAGAGCCTAAGGATGATATTGCTGCAGTTCTACAAATGCGTAAGTCTAAGATGTGCTGTTTTGGGTATTTAATAGTAACTGTATATCATGGCCCAATTTTTACTTAGTCCCTCATCAGCCCTCCTATAGATTTCAGTGGGAGCTTTCCAGGTAAGAACGGAGTAAGAACTGCAGAATATGGTGTTTACATCTAGGTAGATAATATTTATTTAATAATTGTGCATTTGTGTTTCCCCTGCTTTTCTCCTGAAGGGGAAATAATACTTACTGAGTCTAAAGGTGCCTGATATCTCAGAACCCACAACAGTATATTGTCTCCCTGATACTACAGAAGAAAAGTAGAGAAGCTCAGTCTTGAAAGGGGACTTTGAAACCTCAGAATCCCACTTCGTCTGGAGCTCACAGTGGTGATTCATAATATCATAATGAATATTTATATTTCTTAAAGGTGGAAGCAGTAGTAATCTTTGTTTAAAAATACTGTATATCCATTCTGGATCAGATTCAAGTATAACATAACAGGGTTTAAGATCACATACGTGTTTAGAAATATATGTTGGTTGGATTAATAATGGGGAAGTGGATATGGCAAGCATAAGAAATCTGATGTGATCAAAACTGACACTGAATAAAGGAGACAATGTATGTACTTATGTCATGCTGATTAATGTTAGTAATATTACTGATTAATCAATTGACCCAAGATGAAAGTGTAGAAAGTGAAATGAGAATAAAGCAATGTGGGGAAGGTTATGCTTTAGAACATATTGTAGGCTTTGAATCAATAGCTACCAAGGCAAGCAGTTCATTTCTCACTGTAGTCTACCAAAGTTTAATTGTTTAATGTATACCAATTTCTCATGGAAGTGGAAGTTAATTTTTTCAATTCATGCAGAGAACTTAGGAATTTATGCTTCCGTACCATATGAGGTGTCCTAAATGCCTCTCTTGGTGTTACATACTGAAGAGGTGCAGAAGGAGATGGATGAAAGCCAAAGCCAAAAACAGTGAAAAGGAAACTCTAGGAATGAAAGACAGAGAAGAATGGGGAATTAGTTGGGTGTTTACATTTTATTGTATTTTCAAATGTGATTTCCCTGGGTGTTTTAGAGGTTTTGTAGAAAGAGTTTAGCTTGAAAGACTAGTGACACCTCATGGAAAACTTGGAAAAACAAAGAGAAAGCATTCCATTTTCATGATATTATGGGAGAATTTTCTTCCCCCGTTACTTATTACTAAGGATATTTTCAGGAAGATATCACACCAAATTCATGGCTGGTGCAAATCGGCATAGTTCTATTGACTTCAAAAGGGCTTATCTGAGCTGAGAATTTGACCCTTAATGATTATATTTGTTTACTGGTTCCAGCTACTGCCTTTTTTTTTTAAACTAAGAACTCAGTTACTTGTTTATGTGAATTATAATATTCCAGGGCCTGATCCAAATCCACTGAGGTCAGTAGAAATATTCTGACTTCAGTGAACTCTGAAGCAGGTCTATAGAAGGAAAGGATGATCCTGTGGTTTATGACACCGAACTGGAATTCAGAAGCTCTGGGTTTAGTACCTGATTCTGCCACAGGCTTCCTTTGTGACCTTGGACAAATCATTTAATCTACTTTTTCCTCAGTTCCTCATCTGTAAAACGAAGATAATGCTTCCTGTCTGCCAATCTTTTGCCTTGTCCAGTTAAATTGTAAGTTTTTTGGGACAAGCGCTGTCTTTTACTATGTGTTTCTATAGCACCTACCCCTGATCTTGGTTAGGGCTTCTAAGGCACAATTGTATACAAAGGCAAAATACTAACCATTATTGTCGGATGATTATGAATAGACTTGAGTAAAACTTTTGTAACAAAACCTGAAATCTGAGGCATGTTTATGAGATTTTCTAGGAACCAGTTCCAAGTTTCAAGCAAATATGTTTTCATCCATAGGAGACAAGGCAAGCTTTGGCAATTTTGACTGCTGACTTTCCCTTTGAACTTTGGGGTCCATTTGACCCAAAACGCAATGGATGCAAACTTACATTAATCAGAAATAAGTGAAGAAAAACACTTGTTGACTAAACCCTGCCAAGCTAAGAACAATTTTGGTGCACAGCTCTTAAATAATGTTATAGAAACACATGAGCTAAGGAAAAACGTCAGATTTAACATCATGGCTTAAATGAAGAAAAATCAGAAAATATTAGTGTGAAAAACATTCTCCTCAGAAATAGTTTGCCTAAATTGTCCATGAACCATTAATTTTTCTTTAAATATTTTGGCAATAGCAATTGATATGATATATGCCTTTAATGGCAAAGTAGAGCTTGGGTCTAGAGGGTGGGAATAAGGAGGAGGAAATGCCAACACAAGTAAATATTGTAATAAGTATTTTTATTACTAAGAATTAGATGTTCAAAGGTATTTAGGTGCCTAAAGATGCAAATAGGCACCTAGTGGAATTTTCAAACATACCTAGACACCTAATTCCCACTGAAAATGTGGTGCCTATATGCTTTTGAAAATTTCACTAGGTGCCTATCTGCATCTTTAGACACCTAAATACCTTTACAAATATGTCCCTTACATGTTTAGGCCAAATTGAGAAGTGATCTGTGATGGGATGTTGATCCTGTTGCTAATTTCTTGTTGGTGTAAATCAGGGTTGGCACCACTGAAATCAGTCAGAATCAGGTTCCATTATATGTACTTACAACCATTTACTGATGTAAAGGGAACTTGTATGTCAAGAAGCTGGAGGAAGATGCAAAAGTAAGAGAATGGATAGTGCGTGTACATATGTGGGATGGGGGAAGGACAGCCAAAGAACACACGAGCTGCAGCAAGACTTCTCTTTAGACTTAAAAATTCATCTCTGAATTTGGCCCTTCATGTGTAATTCATATACTGATCATTTTCTATGAGTGAAGAAAAATTTCTCAGCAGTAACATTTGTTCCTCTTATTATTTATTTGTATGGCGGTAGCATCCAGAGGTCCCATATCAGGGTCAGGGCTCCATTGTTCCAGGTACCATATTCATATAAAGAAAAGAAGACGGCCTCCTCTCTAAATCTAAGAAAAATTCTATATTTAAAGTACAGGTATTTCAGCAAATTACACTGTTAGAGCTATGAGCAGAGAATATGACTTCTACAAAGTAATATTAGAAACCATCCTCTAAACAGGAAAGATAAAACAAAGATACTATATCTGAACATTATTTCCACCTCAAATACTTTCCTGTCTGTGGGCACATCAAGTAAAATTGATTCTGAGACACAAAGCAGCCATAAACTCAGCTTGACTGGCCAGTTATATATGAATATAATTCTCATGAAAGTTACCAGACAGGAACTAAAATCCTCTGTTTATCCACAGAACAAGTATACCATGTGTAGTGGCTTCCCCATGTTGCTCTGTCAGCTCTGATCTGAAGAGACCACCACTAGGGGTGAGAGGACAGTTTGCTGTCTGTGCCATTCAGTACTTGGGCTCTGCTGAGATTGACAATGAGGGTGTCCCTTATGTTGATGGTAGGTTTGATGATATGAGTTCTCCATTAGGAACTCAATATTTTTCTTCCGCACTCTATGATGCTAGCTCTAAAAGGCCACGTATGGAGGGTCATCTTACAGCTATGGCCCATGAGAACTGACTGATGCTATGAAGACACTACTGGTATTGCTGACTTTGATAGCAGCAATTTTGGTTAAGTAAACAGCCTGTACTGCCTTCAAACCCCATCTTCATTTAGACGTACAAAATCTCTTGAACTAATGTAGCCTCAATACAGTTCCACAAACCCCACCCTTCCAAATAAAAAGAAAGACAGCTGTTTCCTTTATTCTCCTTGATTTCTCATTTGTCAGTGTTTCCTGACAAATACTGACTGGTATTTCCTTCCATCTGCTAGCGAATTAAATAAAATATGAACCAAACACAATACAAACCAAATGTCCAATCCTGCAAGATGCTCAGCAGCCCTTCACTCTCGTTGATTTCAATACAAGACCAAACTTCCTAGAAACACAAGTGTGCTGTACTTGATCTTTCCATATGGGCTTTATTTGCTCTCATTATTTCCTCTTCCTGCTCTCAGAAAGTTTATTTTTTCTGATAATGTTTTTAGCCTAACTTAGTTAACTGTCAGCATTCTATATTATGCCTTACTAACTCAGTGCCAGACTTTTTTCTCCATCCCATTCAACTACTCTTCTTATTTTTAATTTTTCCCCATAAACATGTTTTCTTTTTCCCAACTTACTACATTTTATATGAACTTTTAAAATAATCTATAACACACTTTAATATAAATGTATCTAATTTCTGGACAAGTGGGGCTACTCCACAAGTGGGGGAATTACACCAGCAAAAATGTGTCTCTTAATGTGTCCATTGAACTTGAAGGCCCCTATAGCCTTTACATCTGTACTCTGAATATACTGGCTTTTCTTTATGTCACTTTTCTAGAGATCCTTTGTTCATTTGCAAGTTTTCTTAACACTCCTACCACCTAGTCAAACCTCCACTAACAACTTCCCTTCATCTTTGTCTCAGCCCTGCTTTAATTCCCGTATAAATAATAGCATTTAGCTCTCTCATATTAATATGATTAGTGCATCGTTGTGTTTGTTATTATTTCTGAACTTCATTGTTCTGTTTGCCAGCTACAATTTGTTTGAAGTATATATCCATCATCTTGTGTAACACTGTCTACCAATCTACCAGCTGTACAGGCCGTATCAATCTCATGCAATGTATTTAATTTATATTCTACAGCATTAAGGCTATGAGTTAAATGAATATGAACTCCTCCATACCAAACCTGTAATATCGTCTTGTTCTCTTCTTCTATTTTGCATGAAGCCTAGTCTGCTGAACTCTCTCCCTTCGTTCCAGCTTCCCTGTTCTTCCTCCTTTCAGCTCTGCCATAGCCTCACTGTATAAATCTCCAGGAAACTATTGAATGTACAGTGTGGAAACCACCAATGTTCTGCTCACCACCACCTACTGTTAATCCTTTTCACTCCCCAGCTTTCTCCTTTGGTGCTAAGCCTTCCCATCACCACGCTCTCTCCCATCACAGAATGATCAAATAATAATTTATCTCACTCCCATTTTCTGTTACCTGTTATCACATTCAACTCCATCATTTCTCTTCTCTATTTGCCCAGCCAGTCCCCCATCAACTCTCCTACCCAATAAGCCCTTCACTTGGATCCTTTAAAGCCAGTTGAAGTTTTGTCATTGACTTTAATGGTATTTAACCAAATCAACTGGATTTCACCCAAACCCAGTGGGTTCATAGAGCAATGCCAGCTAGGTGCCAGGATTTAAGACTATCCTGTCCTTAGCAGGATAATTCTCTATCTTGAAAGCAATCGATGTTCCCACAATCAGCTCATGACTGAAGAGTGTTGATGGGAGGAAGTAGGCAGCAAAAGAGACAAGAAAGAAAGAAAAATAAAGAAAATCTGAATATATCCACTGGGAAGAAGGGAGAGTGTGGGGACATTTCCTTCTAGAACACATTCAGTGCTATTGTTAATCATTCTAGTCCTTAGAAAACTCATTGATAGCAATCTGAAAAGCCTCAAATATCCTCTGAAGAGTTTATAGGGGATCATATTACTGTATCAAAAACTGAATGGTATATGTGTGAGAGGTTTTTAATTTGTCACTGTAATTTTGTGAAAGCAAGTTATGGTCCATCAAATCAAATAAGGTTCCTCTTCAGTGTTATCTGTGTTTATATGTTGCCATAACGTGATATGATGCCCAATATTAATGTTTCCAAAATCCATACTTAAGAAATATACAAATGAAGGCTCTTTCCTTCAGTCCATACCATCAACTTTACAAAGAATAGAATGATTATTTATGCCACAAAATGTAAACATCTTTTTTTTTCTTATACCTTAATTTGTAGGAGGAGCTACAGACAGAAAGTTAACTTTGGTAAATTGATTCTCTAAACCACTATACTTCCTTTCCTTCTCACACACTCTTCTGTTTGGAACAAATAATGGGCAAGTCTTCCAGATAATTCTCCTTTACTCAGAGTTGTTTGTCTGAATTATAATCATCTAATCAGCGAAGAGGAACTTACATGTGACTAATCTGTCCAGTCACTACAACCTGAATATCAATTAGTCACAACAAATGGCTAGCAAACAAGCCACAGACAAAATGTTTTATTCACAAAAAATGTATTCAGCAAATATTTACACACACACACACACACACATACACACACACACAAATCTTTTGATAAAATGAATATCTATTATGGACAATACAAACAGCAAAGGATGAAATTACTTCAGTAAGCTTTCAGATATGAATTTTAATTCAGCTCAGGTTACTAGGCACATGTTTACAGATTGTATATGTAACACATAGAGAAGTAATGGTCTGAGTAACAACAGTTGGTGAAAAACACTTCCAGTTATGATCTGCATGTGTGAGAGCTAATTAAGCTTTGCCACAATAGCTAGTCCCACTAAAATGCTTTTTTCATCTTGGGGATACACCAAAAGTCTGGGAGAAAAGTATGAATTCCACTCCTGTGTCTGTCCCAACATACCACGGTCCTTCATGTAGCATGGCATGAACAAGCTTAAAAGTGAAATAGCTAAAGTTTGAAAATTGCATGTTGGGATAGAAATATTTCTCTCTGAGGAAAGCAGTTTTCATTTGTTCAGGTTAAGATAATTTGAAATATATATAGCAACTTTGCATTATAGCTTTTTTGGGCCAGATTTTTGATAAAAATCATTGTTGCTCAGTTGATTTCAGTAGAGCTATGTTAATATACACAACCTGAGTATTTGGACCTTAAGAGGCACTACCAATCTGTTTAAGAGTGTTATACTGCAACCATCACTGAAGTGTCCAAGAATGAATGTGATGTATCTTCATGAGTATTTATCTGTCACGAAACATTGAGCTGAATTTGTTCATTAGAACAGAATTTTGTGTGTGTTGAGAAATAGTAGATGTATTCACTATATTTTGGCAAAATGTTTAATCAGTATCAGATGTTTTTCGTCTTGACTGGTGCCACTCAATTTTATTCACTCTACAAAAATAGTTCTACATCACCATTATTGGAAAGAAGATGACTTCTACTAACTGCAACTGCTAAGTTTATCCCTTTGTTGGACGTTCATTCAGTGATTATAAATGCCATTCCTTTGCAATCTGTCACTAAAATACATTATTTGAATATTTTTTCTTGGAAAGCATATTTAGTAACAACTTAATTTCTCTGTATTACCAAACTTTAGAGCTAGCATAAAGACATCAGTGTTCTGTTATGGAAAATACCCTTCACTCCCTTTATTGTTCTGCCAAGAATGTCCAAAGACCAATCTAATTATGACTTCACATGAATGTGTCAAGTTTCCATAAAACAGTTTCTCTGACTCTTGGTTTCTTATTTAGACATTCTGTTACTAGCTAGTGCTATATCCCTGACAAGTTATTGCTGTTCATGATGCCACTAGCTTTTTCTTTTGACTGGAATGACTAGACAAAGTCTTCTATAGTGTTTGAGGGAAAAAAGCAGACCTTCCAGTTTTGGATGATTTTTTTCTGGGTTCTTGAATTCAGCTGATATATTATTTTGGAAACCTCTAGCAAATACCTTAGTATGTATTCTATTAAAAAACATTTTGGGAATTCCACTGTCTCTCTTTAGCTGACTAATATCCAGTTCCCAATAAGGCAGAATGAATATTAATAAAATACTTGTACCATAAAATCGTCCCAAAAATCACATGATCCTGTAACATAAAACTCAGTCTTCAAGGCTCATTATTCAGGACAGTCTACAGATCACATGCTTTCTTTCAACTACTCATAGACTCATAGACTCTAGGACTGGAAGGGACCTCGAGAGGTCATCAAGTCCAGTCCCCTGCCCTCACGACAGGACCAAATACTGTCTAGACCATCCCTAATAGACATTTATCTAATCTACTCTTAAATATCTCCAGAGATGGAGATTCCACAACTTCCCTAGACAATCTATTCCAGTGTTTAACTACCCTCACAGTTAGGAACTTTTTCCTAATGTCCAACCTAAGTCTCCCTTGCTGCAGTTTAAGCCCATTGCTTCTTGTTCTATCATTGGAGGCTAAGGTGAATAAGTTTTCTCCCTCCTCCTGATGACACCCTTTTAGATACCTGAAAACTGCTTTCATGTCCCCTCTCAGTCTTCTCTTTTCCAAACTAAACAAACCCAATTGTTTCAGCCTTCCTTCATAGGTCATGTTCTCAAGACCTTTAATCATTCTTGTTGCTCTTCTCTGGACCCTCTCCAATTTCTCTACATCTTTCTTGAAATGCGGTGCCCAGAACTGGACACAATACTCCAGTTGAGGCCTAACCAGCGCAGACTAAAGCGGAAGAATGACTTCTCGTGCCTTGTTTACAACACACCTGTTAATGCATCCCAGAATCACGTTTGCTTTTTTTGCAACAGTATCACACTGTTGACTCATATTAAGCTTGTGGTCCAATATGACCCCTAGATCTCTTTCTGCCATACTCCTTCCTAGACAGTCTCTTCCCATTCTGTATGTGTGAAACTGATGGTTCCTTCCTAAGTGGAGCACTTTGCATTTATCTTTATTGAACTTCATCCTGTTTACCTCAGAACATTTCTCCAATTTGTCCAGATCATTTTGAATTTTGACCCTGTCCTCCAAAGCAGTTGCAATCCCTCCCAGTTTGGTATCGTCCGCAAACTTAATAAGCATACTTTCTATGCCAACATCTAAATCTTTGATGAAGATATTGAACAGAGCCGGTCCCAAAACAGACCACTGCGGAACCCCACTACCTTTCCAGCAGAATTGGGAGCCATTAATAACTACTCTCTGAGTACGGTTATCCAGCCAGTTATGCACCCATCTTATAGTAGCCCCATCTAAATTGTACTTTCCTAGCTTATCTATAAGAATATCATGCGAGACCGTATCAAATGCCTTACTAAAGTCTAGGTATATCACATCCACCGCTTCTCCCTTATCCACAAGGCTCGTTATCCTATCAAAGAATGCTATCAGATTAGTTTGACACGATTTGTTCTTTACAAATCCATGCTGGCTATTCCCTATCACCTTACCACCTTCCAAGTGTTTGCAGATGATTTCTTTAATTACTTGCTCCATTATCTTCCCTGGCACAGAAGTTAAACTAACTGGTCTGTAGTTTCCTGGGTTGTTTTTATTTCCCTTTTTATAGATGGGCACTATATTTACCCTTTTCCAGTCTTCTGGAATCTCCCCCGTCTCCCATGATTTCCCAAAGATAATAGCTAGAGGCTCAGATACCTCCTCTATTAACTCCTTGAGTATTCTAGGATGCATTTAATCAGGCCATGGTGACTTGTAGGCATCTAACTTTTCTAAGTGATTTTTTACTTGCTCTTTTTTTATTTTATCTTCTAAACCTACCCTCTTCCCGTAAGCATTCACTATATTAGACATTCCTTCAGACTTCTCAGTGAAGACCGAAACAAAGAAGTCATTAAGCATCTACTGAACAGAATGTCTCAAACTTATTGTGTCAAACCCCATGTGATTCCAGGCATTTACACAGGGTAAGAAAGGGTGGAATTTGGTCCAATATATTTTGTTTCTTCTGCACTTTTCAATAATCGTAATTCTTCTCACAGAGGGCCTTAACCTGCTATATCTGTTATATGTCAGGAGCTCTCCTTTGTTTAGTTCTCCAGAAAAAAACAGAGTAAGTGAGCAGGAAAGTTTGCTTAACAGACACTCCTGCTTATCTGCCTCTGATCCAAAAAAGATTATTAACTGGATGGATGAGTAGTACTATAATCCTTACTGGGATCTCTTTCATTTTTCTTTGGAACACATATCTGTTATTGTCTCTGCACCATTATGACTGCAAGCACAGCTTGTGTCAGAATCCGTGCACAGGTCACTAGTCCTTAAAAACAACAAGTCTGATTCTCCATTGCCTTACATCTTGTGCAGTCATTTACACATATGCAAACCAGTGTAGAATACTGCCACCCTGGTTTGGTAGTATTTTACACCTACTTTGCTCAGGAGTAAATGACTACACAAGATGCAAGGTAATGGAGAACTGGGCCTATCATTTTTTTGTAAATACACATGCTCCTTCTCACACATCTCCTGCTGATACTGCAAGGATGATTCTCCATGCTTTGTACCTTGTACAGTCTTTTACTCCTGGTTTTATCTCATTACCAAATCAGAATGGTAGCATTTTAGACCCACACTCCAAACATGTGTCACAAAGCAATGGAGAATCAGGCCCTCAGGGACTAAAATGAAAATTGTGGAGAACAAGGCTAATTGTGAACTCATTTAGATCAGGCATACACTGTTGTATCTGTATTGACTTTGGATTAATTTTTCCTTTCCTATATCAGAGTTAGATTGGAATAAGGTTTATATCCTCCCACCTTGGGTGACATATTCTGTTGATCATAACAGAGAACTCTCATCCAGTCAATGACAGTTCCTCACGTATCATGAAGGCAGAATATTGCCATATTGCTGCAAAATTTCAGTTAGATTCATCAGCTCTCATCCTCCAGATCTCAGAGAAGGCATGAGGGGTTTGCTTAATATTTCTGAAACGCGCTGTCAGTGTTCACTGAGTAACTACTCGCATTTTTGTCAACATATAGTCCCTCATCCTGCCCCTCAAACCACACAGTCAGACTCTCCAGTAATTATTTTGTTTTGGTTTTGGTACTGAAACTACACCGAGCTATGTTTCTTACAGGGACTAACACTATCGGATGTATGTTTACATGTGTGCAAAATGACCAAAATCCCCAAAGAATCCCAGTGGCTAATCTAAAATGTTCCATGATGGATTATTTCTGACATTGTTTAGCAAAAATGTCACAAATCACATTGATAATGGGAACATACAATATAATGGGAAGGTTACCTATGGCAGTATGATATCTGTATGTAGAGCTGTAAGAGGCTTGGACAGATTTTGCCACAACAGCAGTTTAGAACTTCATCAATATTTTCAACATCAAATAATTGGGATTCTCCCAAACACTGAACTATATAACCCAAAAATCCAATACAGAGAACCTGACTTTTATGCATTACCGGATTAAGTAGTCATAGTTACAGCATTTTTATAGCCACTGTTATATAATGTCAGTGAAGTGAAAGCCGTGACATACGGTCAATTTTAGCTATGTTAAATCCCTAGTCAAGGTGTTTTTTTCGCTAAGACACTTCTAACCTCATCTTGCATTTTGAATAAACAGTTTCCAATTATGTATCTTCCTCCCTGAATTGCGCTTCCACATTAGTTATAGGTGAGTTCTGGGAGCCTCTAACTAGTTAGCTAGATGTCATCTGCTTGTAGGCTAAATAAATGCATACTTTAAATATTGAACCACGTCCTTAGCTGGTGTAAATTGATATATTTTAACAGCAGTTAATAAAACTGTGCTGACTTACCCCAGCTAAGGATCAGGCCTGCAGTGTCTCACCCTAGAATTAGAGGAGGGTGAGACGTCTGAGAGGGCACAATATTTGCTGGCTAGGAGAGACACTATCTTCTCTATGTGATACAGAAGGAAAATATTTGAAGAGGAGAAGGAATCCTGTCTCGTCTCTTAGAGGCAATACCAAATGGAAACTGTCTGGAGAGCTCGATATGCTTCATGTTCCTGATCTTACCCAGGAAGAGGGAGAATACTCTGTGTTTGGAAAGCACATAGCCCATAGCTAGGGCCCTACCAAATTCAAGGCCATGAAAAACCCATCACAGACTGTGAAATCTGGTCTTTTGTGTGCTTTTACCCTATACTATACAGAGATCACGGGGGAGACCAGAGTTTTTTAAAATTGGAGGTCCTGACCCAAAAGGGAGTTGCAGGGGGATCACAAGGTTATTTTAGGGGGGTTGCAGCATTGCCACCCTTATTTCTGCGCTGCCTTCAGAGCTGGTGGCTGGAGAGCAGGGGCTGTAGGCTGGGTGCCCAACTCTGAAGACAGCACCTCGCCAGCAGCAGTGCAGAGGTAAGAGTGGCAATACCATACCTTGCCATCCTTGCTGCCTTCAGAGCTGGGTGGCAAGAGTAGCAGCTCCTGACTGAGGGCCCAGTTCTTCAGGCAGCAGCACAGAAGTAAGAGTGGCAATGTAATCCTTACTTCCGCCCTCCAGACCTGGGCTCCCAGCCAGCAGCCACCACTCTCCAACTGCCCATCTCTGAAGGCGGCACTGCTGCCAGCAGCAGCACAGAAGTAAGGGTAGAAGTACTGCACCTTCCCTACAATAACCTTGCAATGCCCCTACAATTCCTTTTTGGGTTAGGACCCCTACAATTAAAACACTGTGGAATTTCAGATTTAAACAGCTGAAACAATGAAATTAATAAAAGCAGCAAAGAATCCTGTGGCACCTTATAGACTAACAGACGTTTTGGAGCATGAGCTTTCGTGGGTGAATACCCACTTCCTCAGATGCATGTAATGGAAATATCCAGGGCCAGGTATATATATATGTGTGCTAGCAAGCAAGCTAGAGATAACGAGGTCAGTTCAATCAGGGAGGATGAGGCCCTGTTCTAGCAGTTGAGGTGTGAAAACCAAGAGAGGAGAAACTGGTTCTGTAATTGGCAAGCCATTCACAGTCTTTGTTCAATCCTGAGCTGATGGTGTCAAATTTGCAGATGAACTGAAGCTCAGCAGTTTCTCTTTGAAGTCTGGTCCTGAAGTTTTTTTGTTGCAGGATGGCCACCTTAAGGTCTGCTATAGTGTGGCCAGGGAGGTTGAAGTGCTCTCCTACAGGTTTTTGTATATTGCCATTCCTAATGTCTGATTTGTGTCCATTTATCCTTTTCCGTAGAGACTGTCCAGTTTGGCCGATGTACATAGCAGAGGGGCATTGCTGGCATATGATGGCGTATATTACATTGGTGGATGTGCAGGTGAATGAACCAGTGATGGTGTGGCTGATCTGGTTAGGTCCTGTGATGGTGTCGCTGGTGTAGATATGTGGGCAGAGTTGGCATCGAGGTTTGTTGCATGGATTGGTTCCTGAGCAAGAGTTATTATGGTGTGGTGTGCAGTTACTGGTGAGAATATGTTTCAGGTTGGCAGGTTGTCTGTGGGCAAGGATTGGCCTGCTACCCAAGGCCTGTGAAAGTGTGGGATCATTGTCCAGGATGGGTTGTAGATCCTTGATGATGCGTTGGAGGGGTTTTAGCTGGGGGCTGTATGTGATGGCCAGTGGAGTCCTGTTGGTTTCTCTCTTGGGTTTGTCTTGCAGTAGAAGGCTTCTGGGTACACGTCTGGCTCTGTTGATCTGTTTCCTTATTTCCTCGTGCGGGTATTGTAGTTTTGAGAATGCTTGGTGGAGATTTTGTAGGTGTACAAATTAATGATTTTTAAAATCCTATGACTGTGAAATTGACCAAAATGGACTGTGAATTTGGTAGGGCTCTACCCATAGGAGTTGATACTGTAAATAAACAATAAAATGTTTATAATAAAACATTAGATGAAAGGGAGGTTTTAAAGGCTCTATATCTTTAAGAAGATTTTTTTGGGGTTTAGAAGGACTAGTTTATTATTTCTGAGTAAGAGTGAGAAAATAAGAGTTTGATTATGTAATTAATGGCATCATAAATACTAATAATAGTTCACATTTATTTACAATGCAGAGAGGGCTGTTCCTTTCCCTAGTTTGCAGACGTTGTGTTTGTTTATACAACCATGTAACCATCATTAACATTTATACCCTGGATATTCTCCTTCAAATCTGGAGCTACCTGTAATAGAGGTCAAGAAGCTGTTTTCTCTTTTGTCAGAGAAAGGCATCTGAAGTTTCTCCTTATGCACATGGGCACAGATTTTCAATGGCATTTAGGCATCTGAAGATGCTCATAACTATCTAGTGGAATTTTCAAACACACCTAGGCCCTTTTCTCCCATTGATTTTTCTGCTAGGCGCCTATCAGCATCTTTGGATGCCTCTGTACTTTGAAAATCTGGCCCATGGCCTTTTCAGAAATGTAATTTAGTAACTAGATGGTTGATTTTGTTGTTTATTAGTAACTAAATTAAACAATGCAATTATACTAAGGGGTTTTATAAGTTAAAGGATGTTGATGAGTTGTCTGATATGTCCTCTGCAAATGTGAATTCACTGTTGTTTTTTTTCAAATGGACAGGCAGATTTTTTATTCTTTTGAGCGGTAGTATTATGAGTAATGTCCTTGTGTTGAGGCAGAAAGCATCACTTTGGCAATGAGGGAATTAATAAGGCAGATAAGCTCCACACTGGTAATGATGGGGTTAAGGAGAGCCAATGGACCCCACCCTGCCATATCTGTAGCCCAGGGGTCAGCAACCTCTGACACATGGCTGGCCAGGGTGCTTACCCTGGCAGGCCAGACCAGTTTGTTTACCTGCCATGTCGGCTGGTTTGGCTGATTGCGGCTCCCACTGGCTGTGGTTCACTGTCCCAGGCCAATAGGGGTGGCGGGAAGCCATGGCGAGTATGTCCCTTGGCCTGCACCGCTTCCCACCACACCCATTGGCCTGGAGCGTTGAACCACAGCCAGTGGGAGCCGCGATCAGCCAAACCCACCGATGCAGCAGGTAAACAAACTGGCCCAGCCCACCAGGGTGCTTACCCAGCGAGCCACATGCTAGAGGCTGAGGACCCCTGCTGTAGCCAGTGTAAAGCCTTGGAGAGGGCAGTTAAAAGAAGGAGCCCTAGACCAGTTCAGGGCTGACCAGCGAGGAGAGCAGAGCTCTGTTGTCCTCCCAGTGAAGAAAGCCTTGTTCCAGCCAAGAACCTGAAGCAGCTTGCTACCTGGACAAGGCATTTTCTGGACGGGATGCCTTGGCCCAGGAAGACTGACAAATAGGAACTAGCCATTGGGAGACAAGAGTAGAACGTCAGCGTCCTGCCAAAACTAATCTGTGGTCAACCCTGATTTTGGAAGTTCACTGTTTTCTTTTTTGCTTTGGACTGTAATGTCCAAGAGTGGGTAGGACTCAAAGGTGTCACAGCCAGAGGGCTATGGTACCAGGGAACCAGATCTTTGTGGAGTCAACATCTGATTGTCAGGAACCTTCAGTGGAGTGAGACATGCCCCGATGGGCCAGAAGGAAGCATCACCTCAACAACCAGTTTACAATCCTATAAAGAGGACTGAACTGAATCAGCCAGGCTAGAAGAGTTAAGAAGATACAGAAGGAGATTCAGAAAACAAGTAAAAAGTGTATGGCAGGAATTTTAATATTTTCCACTATTATAAATTATCAGATCACTCCTGAAATTAGCTGATCATGGCTTGATTTTGCAAATTAGCCATTGTGTTCTCTTTCTTAACATTGTTGGGATTTGAGGGTTCCCAGTGAGTCTGATGCTGGGTAGAAATCATGGGACTTCAATCCAATGCTATTCAATTCAATTCAATAAAGCTTTATTCAACATGTGCACAAAGAGACCCCCTGGTACAAAGAATCAGGAAGAGTCCCTCCAGCAAGGAGCCCCTCCCCTTGCTACTTTATAGCACATGGTGCTTATATTACAAGTTATATAACAACTTACACAATATGAACCTCTAACCAATCAGAGTTAAACAAACCCATATATGGGTTTGTTTATCACATGCTCATAGTGCTCCAGTCCACATGCTGAGCTCACACCCCTCCCCGTGGCCTTCTCCAGAATGTTCCTAGGCCGGTAAGCCACAGCATGCTTCCCTATGCATAAGCACCCTGTAAACCACATTTTATCTAAAATAAACACAACCATACCCTTCAGCATTTAAAATAAAAGGAGGTTTTTTTATATAAATCCTTTCCTCATTCTTCAATGACTTCCCAGACTCTCCCAGGGATGAACATTAATCATTAGTCAGACTTAAAAGGTCTCTTTTCTTTTGAAATTGTGGAGTGTTGGTTTAAAGAAAATGGGTATAGTTTTCCTTTATATGAACAATACTGGAGCAAGGTGTTATCTATTCTGGATAAAAATATTTTATTAAAAATAGTAATACATTTATATGACACTCACTATCTGGAAAGCAATTTACAAACAATAAGCAATTAATCCTGTTGAGTTGTCTCCATGAAATACATTTATTCCTTAATAGATCTGAAATCCTTAACAATACAATAACACAGATCCACTAACATAAGAATAGCCACACTGGGTCAGACCAAAGGTCCATCTAGCCCAGTATCCTGTTTTCTGACATGGGCCAATGCCAGGTGCCCCAGAGGGAATGAACAGAACAGGTAATCATCAAGTGATACATCCCCTGTTGCCCATTCCCAGCTTCTGGGACCAGCTAAGATATCTGAGGCTACCATTTGAGTTTGGAATTCTGATTTTGCTGACAGTTATAGAGGATAGAGGGGGAGACTGTGTTCAAACAACTAGCTAAAGCTAGTTTGTGCAAACTTTCCTTACATTGATTTCAAATATGTAGAGCAGGGGTTCCCAAACTTGGTTCGAGGCTTGTTCCGGGTAAGCCCCTGGCGGGCCACGAGACACTTTTTTTACCTGAGTGTCTTCAGGTACAGCCACGAGCAGCTCCCAGTGACCGAGATTCACCGTTCTCGGCCAATGGGAGCTGTGGGAAGCGGCCACTGGGAGCTGCGATAGCCATACCTGCAGATGCTCAAGTAAACAAAGTAAACTGCGAATCAAGTTTGAGAACCTCTGATCTAGAGCAATAGGTCTGGGGCCAAAGCTGTTAACATAGCAAAATAATAACTAATAATAATGTGCCTTTGTAAAGTTCTTAAGTTAAAAAAATGATATTAAGCTTTTTCATCAAATGAAGAACAAAAATGGAATAGATTTTAACAAGGTGATTGCAGTGCTGAGTTGTGTTCGTCTCAGGATATGAGTGAGACATATAGGTGATGTAATATCTTTTATTGGAATTACTTCTATTGGTGGAAGAGACGTTTTGAGCTCCACAGAGCTCATCTTTAGGTCTGGGGAAGGTAAACAGAGTGTCTGAGCTGAATGCGAGTTCAGACAGACTATTAAGCAAAAGAGGTTCACACAAGATGTAGGAGACCACTTAAAATGAAGTGGGCGATTAAAAGTCAGCAGGCAATGGTAGTACTAATTGTTGCAATGAGACATAAAACAAGTGTATCTAATAAGTCCATGATCTTTAGTGTCTAGGAAAGTTATGAATTTCATTTCCCAAGCTCATTTCTTGAAAGTGTAATGCAGGTTTCCTAGAGGATGAGGACTGAGAGGTCAGATTACTTTGTGAAAAGTGTTCATCCATTGATGATATGGCATTTATATCTTTTATTATTTGTCTGAGTTCATTCACGAGCATAATGGTTGTCTGGTTTCAGATGCATAGTTGTTGGGGCATTTGACACACTCTGTGAGGTCCACCACATATGATGATAGGCATGTGTAGGACCCATGGATCTTGTTTCTTGTCATTTTTGAGATTCTATTGTTAAAGCTGATTGTGGTGGCCAGGAAGTTGATGCTGATGTGACAGAATTTGATGGATGTTAAATTTGTTATGGAACTCTATGAGGGATTTTAGGTAGTCTATCTGGAGAATGAAAATATCATTGAAGTATCTCAGATATATCAGTGATTTTTTTGGTGTATTTTTCCAGAAATTCATTCTCAAGGTGTCCCATGTAAGTGTTGGCATACTGACAAGCCATCCTAGGAACCACAGTTGTTCCCATAGTTTGGACAACGCATTTGTTGTTAAATGTGATGTTGTTGTGAATGAGGATGAAATGGATGAGTTTGACGTGTTGTACTGTAGGTATTTGGGGTAAGTGGCAAAGCTACCATGATGAGGGATGTTGGTATATCAGTAGGTGACATACATAGTGGCCAGGATGATGTTCTGGGGGAGGTTGTTAATGTTGTGGAGTTTCTAAAGAAAGCTGGTAGATTCTTGAAGGAAGCTAGCCTTTTGTGTGATGAGTGGTTTGAAGGTGGTTTCTATGAGTCCTGATATTCCTTTAGTAAGAATGTCATGGCCAGATATGATGGGTCTTCATAGTTCTGGTTAGTGGGAAGCATGTAGGTGAGGTGGGTTCCTGGAGTATGAAGTTGCAGGGTTTCGCTTGGAGTTGTTTGGGGAAGGATTTGATGGTATCTTTAAATTACTCTATGAATTAAGGTATGTTGTCTTCTCTGAATTCTTTTATAGTAGGTAGTGTTAGAGAGATATCTGTTGGCCTATTGACTTAGTGATCATGATAAAGGATCATCATGGTGCTGCCTTTGTCTGCTTGTTTAATCACTATCTGGTGGTTGGATTTCGGGGACTCTCTAGCTATCTTGTCAGTGGTAGAAAGATTGTGGTGGGTGTAAAGTTTGTTAAGGATTTCAGTGGATTTTTCCCTGAAGCAAATGATGTAATGATCCATGTGCACCATGTTTTAAAAGAGCTACATATTATAAACTGGAGCACCCACAGGGAAAAATTGCTGGATGCGGAGTACCCATTGGCAACTCCCCGAGCTCACCTCTGCCTCCACTCCGCCTCCACCTCCTCCCCTGAGTGGGCTGCTGCATCCTGCTTTTCTCCCCTCCCTCCCAGCACTTGCACTGCAAAATAGGTTTTGGGGAGGGATCCAATAGGGGCAGGAAGGGGGCAGAGTTGGGGTGGGATGGGGTCGGGGTGCGTGAGCTCTATCAGTGCCAACAAAAGTTGGCACCTGTGAGAGGTGAGATGTGTTTTGGGGCCTGCTTAATTGCTTACATCTTTGCATAGTCACAGCATCTGCTTTGACCAATACAATGTGACCTATAAAAAGCTTGTTTGTCCCGATCTTATTTCATTGTTCATTCTAAGATTTTGCAGGGCCTTTTAAACATTATGTTTTTCTTGGCTTGCTTTGTCATCAGCTCTATTCCTCTACCCTCATTTACATCTCCTAAGGGTCTATTGATTCATGTACTGATATAATTATGATATAGTTGACAGTCCATGCATTAACCTCTACTCATTATATAGTTTGTATGAACAGAGTTAGAAACTGGGGTGACTGTACATGATTCTTCTTATTATATGACCCAATCGTATTTTCAACAAAGGTACACATTTATTTCAGTCTTGGTATGCAAATAAAATTCTTTATAACGTCTTATTTAACTGTGGAATCTGAAAGCCTTTCTGCGTCAAACATATTTTCGGAACAGCCTGGGTCAAATGCCATTCCCACTTACACCAGTGTTAGTCTTGAATAATTTCACTGGTGTCACCTGGTACCACATGTCTAAATGAATTTCACCATGAAATATGCTTTTGGAGATTTCAAACAGAATTTTGGATTTTCAACAGCTCTGCTTTGTGTGCTAACATTTGTTTCACTAGTGTGTGGTTTAGAATTTCCATGACTGCAAGTTATATCACTCTTCCTCCCCACATCTACCAAAGCAATATATGTGCACACTACACAGAGAAAAAAAAAATCCATCTTGGGATATCCAGTACCACTTTCTCTATTGTTCTCTCCTTCCCCTTCCCTACACTGGCTCCTTCTTTCCCAAGCTTGAACATTCCCAGATTCTTGCTAGTCCTGATTGATCTTGTGTTGCTACACTACTGCCCTTCAAGACCATGGAAGGAGTAACAATGCAGTATCACAGAGTACTAACCTACAACCTCAGTATACCTTGTTTAAACTATTTCAAATATTTTTGGTTACATTTTATAAAGTTTAAGCAATGAAATGTATATTAAATGAGTTGCTGATCTCAATTTAGTTTCATTAGACAGACATCCTGTTCACATACACTACCATCATAGTTGGCATCCTCAATGGAAAAGCAAAACAGGAAGAAAAAATAAAAAGTTATCGTGGGTGCTCAATTTCCTGCTCATCTACAGAGGTGGCTCCTTTTGGGTCTGGACTGGGGCATATTGGAAGAGTGTTATGAAATTCTTGTCCTGATACTATCAATGTTATTCCTTTCCTGTGGCTAAAGACAGAGCTTCAGTGCTGAGAATATCTGGCACCTTTCACTACTACTACTATATTTACATTCACTTTTAAAAGATTGAAAAATGTGTACCGCTGCCCTGCCACTCATATAAGGCTTGATACTTTTAAGGTCTCAATACAATCAATGAATCAAATGGAAAAGATCTGTTAGTCCAAATGAAGTGTAGGTGCCTATAGCAGCTCTAACAGTTTTTCCCAGCCTAGATTTAAAAGTTCTGTGTGATGGGCTTCACTGCTCAACAACCTAATATATGTCTGCCAGAGGGTCTTCCATGGCCAGGCAGCCTACTGGTTAGATCACTGGTCTTGCAGTCTGGAAGGCCAGGGGGGGCTGTAGGGGGACAGCGGCACTCCCTCTCCACTGGGTCCCAACCCATGGCCCTGTATAGATCAACCCCTAAACAAGGGAGATGGGACTCCCTCTTGGTGGGGGAGGGGCATTTAGACCCACTTTCCTGGGCTACTTACTACAAATCTCTTTAGTTTGGGGCATGACCCCACTAGTCCAATTGCCCCATGGCTGAGGCTTATTTCCAGGTTTCCCTTGGCAGGGGAGTCCTTCCTTGCCTCAGGAGGCAGCAAAGGCTGGCAGGTCGCTGATCCATCCCTTCGGGCAGGCAGACAGAGAGCTCCTGCTTTCTCACCAGCCAGCCCCCAATTGAGCCAGGCTTCCTTCTTTTCTCTCCTCTCTAGGCCTGACATTGGC
Source organism: Gopherus evgoodei (assembly GCF_007399415.2). Lineage (NCBI taxonomy): Eukaryota > Metazoa > Chordata > Testudines > Testudinidae > Gopherus > Gopherus evgoodei. The sequence goes on from NC_044322.1 coordinate 74,871,969, forward strand.
TGCAGGTGGAGGTTTTCTTTAACACCCGGTGTGCCAGACAGTAGTTTCTCTGCTTCCTCATAATCTCACAGTAAGCAAAAGTTTCCTGATACTAAGACTATGTTGTCTTAATTTGAACCCATTACATCTAGTGTTTTTCTTTTTTAAAAAAAAACCTAGAGAACTTTTTCAGTGAGAACTATACATCATTTATCAAATTTTACCTTCCTGACTTGTCTCCATGCAACTCCATTCGGAGCAGGCAATCATCTGGAAAGAAAACATGATACACCAACACCAGGGACCTAAAAATGGGAAAGATAGGTCTTGTAGTAATGAACTACCATGCTAGGGATAAAGTTCCTCAAAGAAATATATTAGAGCTCTAAGATCAAACATTGTATAGTGTTCTGTCAGGCGAAGGGAGGGAATGTGAATATGTTTTCTGGAACAAAATTTTGCTATGCAGTTTTCATAAAATAATTCCTACAGTAATTTTGATGCCAAATTTTGCAAAGCCAGACTACTGAGTTTTGATCAGCTTTTATTTAAAGAGTTTAAGTCCACAGGGGCATTTTTCAACCGGTTTCAATTTCAAGTTCTCATCAGTGTAGCTTTCACTTTACAGCATTTCAAATATAGAAGTGTTAACCTTTTTATGGTTGCCAGGAGTTTGACTAGCAGCTTAAGATACATTTCAACTGGACGTTTAATACATTTTCAAGTCACTAAAAATATTTCTGGTACCTACACACAATGGATGGGAACGACCTTATCAACACTTGTAGGAATTTGAACGTGAGATTCAATAGTGCTCACACACTGAAACACACTAAAATAATGCATTGTTTTCAAAAGCTTTTTTTTATTTTACTTATTTTTAAGAATCAACAGTTTCAGCCATTGCAGCAGCCTAATCAAAATAATGTTAATACTGAAATCTCATAAAGCATCCAGTGACCATAAACATTGTCTAATACACATCTAATAACATTTGCATTTATGGGACAAGATTCATTCCCTCCATCTAATCTCTTTGTACTGCAGTTGCAGCCAGCAATGAAGTTGTTGCACACCTCCAGCAAGGCAATAAGACAAGGGGAAAAAAGGCATGACTAACAATTCAGACACATTATCTAACTGGCCTAGATGTAGAAAGGCAGAGGTAATTTTTAATGGCAACATGGGACCTATCTCCCTCTTCGAAAATTGTTCTGAAATTAGATAGCTCTTTTCTGGTTTTAATTCAAGCCCAAACCTTCTTAGTTTTAAATCAATAGTCATGTCGGTATCATGGAATTATTTGGTCTCCAAAGACCACTTATGGTCTAATGTGTAAATGATACATGAACTATGTAAAACATATTTGCCAGCCTGTATGAAGTCACAAATATAATTTTTCTCAAGTCTCTGGAACTATTTCTGATCTCAGTTATACTGGTGTTAATTACAGTGATTTTGATGGCATTTTCCTGCCCTTACACTGGCTTAAGTGAAATCAGAACCTACCAATACCATGATACTCAGAATGGTAACCTGAAGGCATTGATCACAGCCTGAGGAAAGACTAAGCAAAGCCCCTAAAATTCAAAATATACTGTAAAGGAAGTACATATTGGATTATATATAGGTCATTTATACAATGATGTGCTTCATTGATACCCACACTACCCTTTACTTCAACTACATATCCTAAATACATTCATATTAACACTTCATGTTACTTGCTAAGTAATTTTTATGGAATGGAATTCACACAGGCTGCCACTGGCCAGGAAAACTATAATAAAAATGCATGTCTCGGGAATGGATGGAATGAGATTTTAAGAGAAATCTTCATATAATCAAAGCTTCTGTGAAAGTCAGTTACACAGAAAGATCTCTGGAAAGAAATTTAGACATTGTCAGATAAAATCTCCTTATCTCAGTACTTAAAGCTGAGAAAATATTTGGTTGTAACCACTCATAAAAAAACTTTTGTTTGTTTGGTTGGTTGGTCGGTCTAAGCCCTTAGTCTTTAATATTGGTCTGAAAAAAGGTTTTCTATATTTTTGCAGGTTTGCTGTATCCAGTCAAACTGCATGGGTCAAAATCTGCCTTCAGATTAGGGTTGTCTACTATCTAATAACACAAACCGAAACACCCTTGCTCTGCCACCACCCTGCCCCTTCCCTACCCCCTTCTCTGAGGCCCCAACCTGCACACTCCATCCCGTCTCCCTCTGTTGCTCACTCTTCCCTACTTCCACTCACTTTAACTGGGCTGGGGCAGCAGGTTAGGTTGCAGGAGGGGGGTGCAGGGTGCAAGGTCTGGGAGGGAGTTTGGTTGCTGGAGGGGGCTTAGGGGTGGGGCAGATGGTTGCAGTGTGGGAGGGGGTGCAATGTGCGGGCTCCGGGAGGGGGTTCAGGACTGAGGCAGAGGATTGGGGTGCTGGCAAGGGTTGGGGGTGGGCTTTGGGAGGGACTTTGGGTGCAGGAAGGGGGCTCTAGGATCGAGATTGGGGTGCAGGAGGTGATGTGGGGTGCAGGCTCCAGCCAGGCGGCATTTACCTCAGGTGGCTCCCAGGTGGCAGCACAGCGGGGCTCCCTGTCTGCCCTAGCCCCATACCACTCCCAAAAGCATCCAGCATATCCCTGCAGCCCCTGAGGAAAGGCAGGGGGCTCTGTGCGCTGCCCCTGCCTTCAGGCACCATACCCGTAGCTCCCATTGGCTGTAGTTCCCTATTTCAGATATACACCAAATATTTCTCACAATTTTTCACAATTTCAATTACAAATCATATTTACACTATACTATGAGTTTAAAATGAAAAACACAAAGGAAAAGTTAACACAATATAGGATGACCAGATAGAAAGCCCGAAAAATTGGGACAGGGGTGGAGGGTAATAAGCATCTACAGAAGACAAAGCCCTGAATGTTAGGACTGTACCTGTAAAGCTCGGACATCTGATCACTCTAACCCAATACAGTAAAAACCTTGTTATCCAGCATGTTGAGGGAATGGGGGGTGCCAGTAAGTCCAAAAGTCTGGTTAATGAAGAGAGAGGGAGTTTGGGTGTGAGAGGGAGCTCAAAGTAGGGGGTTGTCACCTTGGGTGGCTCCCCGCAAGAGGTGACATGTTCAGAGAGGCGCGGCCAGGTGGCTTTCTGCATGACCTCTGCCCACAGGTGGTGCTCCAGCAGCTCCCGTTGGTTGTGGTCTTCGGCCAATGGGAGCTGCGGAGCCAGTGGCCATTCCTCCACCTAGGAGCATGGACCGTAGCCAATGGGAGCTGCAGAGGTGGTGCCAGCAAGTGCAGGTAGTGCGCAGAGCCACCTGGTGGCACCTGTCCAGACATGTCTCTGCTGGCACCGCAAAACCCCTCCAATGCCCCAACCCCCTGCCCTGAGCCCCCTCCCACACCCAAACTCCTTCCCAGAGCCCATGCCCCACATCCTATCCCAAAAATGCCAGTTTATAGAGCTTTCTGGTTTGTAAAGTGATGGATAATACAATTTTTCCTGTTCCTCTAAAATACTATAAAAATAGCAGTAGATGTGACTGCGTAAGATTCACTAATCAATCACGTGTATGCAGCATTTGAGTTAAGGGTTCCATAGTGCTCTTAATTTGTGCCTCTACTCTTCTGCAAATATTGTCCTCTGAGAATGGAGCTTATAATGCAGGAAGTTGTTAGACGCTACTTAGAAAATAATTCAGCAATGTGAGCGAAAGATATAGTGTGATAAGATTCGTTGGTGCACCACAACTTGACAACATATTTTTAATGAAATGCCTGAATTAGGAAATGTGATTTACTGGTTTTTATATACACTTTGATAGAATGTGGCTGTTTGACCTGAAAGTATATTTTTTAAGTCTTTGTTTCATACTTGATGTAGACAAAAGAGAAAGTATTTAAGACTGTAATGTATTAAGGCTTTATATGAAAAGTGTATACATTCAGAAATGTATTTTTCAGTTCTTAGTGATGTATACTAAAATACATAATGCAGACAAAAATATTTTATGTGTATATATAATTAATACAATAGCTTTCATATTGTTTTGCATCCTTTATATAATTTGTGATTTTCATATATAACTGTGTGTATACAAAAATATATGTATTACTCATCTTCTCTATTCACATATATTCATATAAATAGAAAGCATGAAGCTGAGTACTACTCTTCTCTGGAATTATAGATTTGAGTCAGTTTCAGTATGCACTGAAAAATACATTTGTCTATGTACATACTTCTTCACACACACAGAGACAGTGGAGAAATTCCACAATTTAATATAACATTCTCATAATAGTTTATGGTTTTGTCAATATCAAATTACATGAACAATAAAATACAGATTAATAAATAGATTAACAAAAACAATGGTATTTTGGGTTAAGGCTGTTGTAAACAGTTATAATTTAGCATATTCTGGGTTATCTCCTGGGTTATTGTACGCCTATGTATATCTTCAGATATTTCATTCACTATCAGTATATTGTATTTAAAAATTATGTATTTGAAGTATATGTAATATATATTACATGAAATATGAAAGCTAATTCACAGAGTAAAGTCTATATTACCCGTGGAAGCTGTCCCTTACACTTATTTGAATGAAGCACACGATTATTAAAAAATAGCATGTACTCAAAATGCAGCTCAAAACTGATTTGTGTGCAGAAGAGGGCTGTTTTTCCTCAAAAGTACATTCTTAAATCAGAGAGTGTTGGAAGTAAAAGTCTAACAGCACCTTGAAGTGAAAGAACAGGAGCAGATGTCCTTTAGCTGTGTGTTTTATTGATTTATAAACACTCAGTCAGGCTACCTCATCTCTGCAGAGTAATTTAGATATGGGAAAATATCTGTGAAATATATTGATTGCATTATTGATTGAAAAGCCAATTGCTGTTGCACTCCTGTTTTACCATTTAAGTCCTGACACATTTTGACATATGAGCCAGCTGCGACTACTGCCTCGATTCTGCAATGAGATAATGTGAAAGCTGTCATAATCACTTCTGTGTCAGCCTCAAGAATTTACAGTGTAGTAGTGCTGCTATTTAGCTTGTTCCTTAACAACCTGAATAATTAGGATTTGTTAAAGCTTTTGCTGTTGCACACTTGCTTTATGTATGTGCTCTTTTTATGTATTCCCGCACACCAGACTGATAGCTTCTGAACAAAAGAAATGGGGAAACCAGGCTGTTATTATTCAAAGCTTATACACATGGGGATGATTGTTTCTGCTCAAATATTTTTCTCTTTCTCCATGAGGAATTTGGATTTTAGGACATTTCGCTGGGGAATTTTCACTTGTTACCAGACCAGTTTACACTCAGTAGCAATAAATCAAGGGAAGACAGGGAAAAAATCCACTATCACCTATTTACAGCTCCATTATTTATTTTAAAAATTTAAACAGCACAAAAATTATTGGAAGGAGATTAGATAGATAGATAGATAGATAGATAGATAGATAGATAGATAGATAGATAGATAGATAGATAGATAGATAGAATTTACAAAAGCAATTACATGATAATCTTGATTTGAAACTAAAACAAAATTAATACAACAAAAGGCTTTTGTGAATCTTTGTAAATACCAATAAATAAAAATCTCCCTTAAAGTGCATATTTGAAGGGAGAAAAAAAGAAAAAAGAAACTTGCTTCCACTTTTTAGTATAGCACATAGTGAATTATAAGTTAAATATATTGATTCTTACTCTTATTCATGAAATCAAAATGCATCTAGTTAGCTACTGTAGATCATTTTTGATGCTTATAATCAATATGTTTTTTCAAATAATGTTTGTTAAATATATAATTCTTATGACATTCATTGCCCTTCTTCTACAGTTCATATTGTGATGCTTTGACTAGTTTTAGATCTTACAGTAACCTCCATGTGAGTCAGCATCTGTATCCATATTTAGCCTCATTTGACTTCAGTGGATCTGCTTAGTTGGATCTCATTGCAGGATCAGGACCCTAATTTGCATACGACTACTCAAAGTGGTTGAAATAATCCCGGTGCAGAGGTTCAAATGAGACTTAACTTGTCACTGGGCCTTGTTCTGCAATACCATTACTTATTTTGTTTCAATAGTCAAATGAAAATGGTCCACAATATTATAACTATACTGATAAGCTAGCCTGGTACAAATGGCCAATATTATGAGGATGCAAAGCAGGCCTCCCCATTAGGAACCTACATACTCACATTTCCTGGTTTAACATAGCGTTGATCATATACTTTCCAGGCAGGTGACCAATATGTTTCATGTTGTTGAATGGATGAGTGCTGAAATCCCTTTGCACTGTAATGAAACCTTAACTATACCCAGAAGCATTGGATTTCTCTTGGGAAGCTATTAAAAAAATAAAGGATTATCAGATATTGCAGAAATACTAACGCATTCAGGCTTAAAAACTTCTTATATTATTGAAGAGAAAATAATTCTAGTTCAGCATGGAGAGAAACTAAATATGGTGCTTGCAGAGATTATTGGTTTTTTCCAACTAATTCTGAAGCAATAACTACATATCAAAGTACAAGGCAAAAGTGTCTCTTGTTAGGTGAGTTAGTCACTTTTTCTGTTGTGAACCTATTCATTTTATAAACATTTTGCCAACAGGACATGCCAGGATTTCCTTTCCGATGCAAAAACAACTTTTGAAGCAAGGAAAAGCATATCTGAAGATTAAGATGTGAGATGATCCTTTTATATGTGTTACCAAATCTGAACAAGGCAAGTGCTGGAGAAAGTTGTGTTTGTTGGCTTCACATTTTAGAAAAATGATCCACAATCTCATCAATCGGTGCTGAAGGGCTGTTTGGACTAGCACTGAGATAGCTATCCCTGGGTTCCTGACTGGCTTAAAAATGGCCAGTCCCCTTTGCTGCCTGAGTGCCCCCTCCCAGTCTGGGTTGACCATCTTGGTGTCCTAAAGAGCACTTGTTTACCCATCCTTCATTTGCAGTGTTTGGTGGCTGCAGTGGCTGGATCTCCTGGTATGTTGTGGGCCTGGCCAAATCATTTCTTGACCTTGGAAAGAAATTTTCCCTTAGATCAAAACTATTCAATGTCCTATGGGCTTTTTCCCCTTCCTTACAGCGTCCTGGAGGCTTGGTTCAGTCAAGAAGGAAAATGCTAATAACACTGGTCTACAATTTTTGAGAAGTCATCTGCTTCAGAGATAAAATGTGATATTTATTATGTATTTTGATGTGCTGAATTCAAATATGACAATTAAAACAACTGATTGGCTACTGTTTCTAAGATATTTAAGTTTTTACATTTTATGTCTATGTATATTGTGTAGATAGTAGAGTTTTAATCATAAATTGTAAACCTAGGTCTTTTCATGTGTTTATGGTTGCTTTACATGATAATATTTCACCTGTCCTGTTTATGTAACACTTTAAAAATCAGCAAAAGGGTTATATAAATAAAATTGATTATGAAACAAAAGGCAAAAAACTATTCTGTACATAGTTTAGTCCTATTCAGTGTCTACTCGGCGCTTCTTGGCTTGTCTCTTGTATTCATTAAATGGAGCATCTCTTGTCACTGTCCAGCATTAGTATGCAAACATTCATGGGCTCCATTTGCCCTGATAGCCTGCCAGGAGATTCCACTGCTGTAGTCTGGAGCCCAACAGCTCTGCCTTACTCTTGGGTAGTTCCAAATCCCTGACAAGGTCATTCAGTTCACCTTGTGTTATGAGGTGTGGTTCAGAGGAGGAGGATGGGAGAAAATGTGGGTCCTGTGACATTGATGGCTCAGGACCAGCAGTTTCATCCTCTTCCTCTTCCTCGTCTGACTCAAGTGAGAATGATTCTGGTGCATCAGGCAGTCCTTCTCCGTGGGGTACTGGGTGTATAGCTGATGGAATGTTTGGATAATGCACAGTCCACTTTTTCTTCTTTGACACACCTTTCCCAACTGGAGGCACCATGCAGAAGTAACAATTGCTGGGATGATCTGTTGGCTTTCTCCAAATCATTGGCACTGCAAAAGGCATAGATTTCCTTTTCCTGTTCAACCAATGGCAAAGATTTGTTGCACAAGTGTTGCAGCATATGTGTGGGGCCCACCTCTTGTCCTGATCTCCAATTTTGCAGCCAAAAGAAAGGTGATAGGCTTTCTTAACCATAGTGGTTAGACTGCGCTTTTGTGATGCAAAAGTCACTTCACCACAAACATAGCAGACGTTATCTGCACTGTTCACACAAGTACGAGGCATCTCTGCTCACTTTGGCTAAACAGAAATGTGTCCCTTTACAAAATCAAACACTGACAAAGAAGAGAGCAGGACACTGTATGATTTCTAGAGCTGATCTAGGGCAATTTGTTCAGCAGAGTGATGTAAGCTTCGTTATGATTGCATGATCCATGACTTCTAGGAATAACATGATGCAATTCATATCATGTATGATGCAATACCAGCTTCAGATTGCATCATTCATTGTTTTGCCTAAAAAGCAAGTACTATCCAAACCCAGTCATAGATTTATTCATAGATCCAGTCAAAGATGTATTTTAGTCATTTCTGGTTAAAATTGAGATCCCTTCCCTTTATAACTCACTTATTCTCCGCCATTCCCAAGTCAAGGGTCGTATATACTGACCCAATAGCATATCTTGAAAACTAGAGCCAATCAACAATTTTAAGCATCATTTTCGTTCTCAGTGACCCAGAATTAGTAAAGTTGGACTACATTTATTTCAGAAGCATTTTGGCTGTAGAGCAGTGTAATGTTCTGCAATGTTGGCTGGTGTTCAGTGTCAATTATGATGGATGGCAGCAAGCAGGGGATTCAAGAGGCTGCTGGGTAATCTTTGGATTGCTTGCAGGGCCTGGTGGTTTGTGAGTCTTTTGGTCTTGTGCAGCTGAAGGCACCCTTTATCCAGACTCTTCCTCCCACACAAAAGGGGAGGGTGGTGGGATTTCAGCTGCTGGAGTTAATGGTATGAGGCGTTAGATCTGAATTATAATATATTTACTCCCATATGTTAAAAGGTCTAAAATTATATGAAATGTGGTATGTTCCTATTCAGAATCCCCCTGATTTTTGTTTCGGGGTGTGTGTGAGTGTGTGTATGTGTATGTGTTTGGGATTAGGGTGTGAAACAAGTCCTAGAGTGTCATAAACAGATAAGTAAGAGTTAATAGAACAGAAGTACTTCATCTCTCTTTTGCCTTTAAAGGGTTAACAAGATCAGTGAGCCAGGCTGTCACCTGACCAGAGGACCAATCAGGGAACAGGATACTTTCAAATCTTGAGGGAGGGAAGTTTGTGTGTGTGCTGTTAGTTTTTGGTTGTTGTTCACTCTGGGGGCTCAGAGGGACCAGACGTGCAACCAGGTTTCTCTCCAATCTCTCTGATACAGGCTCTTATAAGTTCAGAATAGTGAGTACTAGGTAGATAAAGCGAGTTAGGCTTATGTTTGTTTTCTGTATTTGCAAATGTGTATTTGGTTGGAAGGAGTTCAAATTTAAATTTTGCTGAAAGGATTTTAATTTGTACTTGAATACTTAGGCTGGGAGGGTATTCCCAGTGTCTATAGCTGAAAGACCCTGTACATATTCCATCTTAAATTTACAAAGATAATTTTTATTATTTCTTCTTTCTTTAATTAAAAGCTTTTCTTGTTTAAGAACCTAATTGTTTTTTTATTCTGGTGAGACCCCACGGGACTGGGTCTGGATTCACCAGGAAGGAGGGAAGGGGGAGAGAGAGGCTAATTTCTCTCTGTGTTAGGATTACTGTCTCTCTCAGGGAGAATCTGGGAGGGGAAGAGAGAAGGAGAGGGGAAGGTACATTTTCCTCTCTGTTTTAAGATTCAAGGGGGTTGAATCACAGTGATCTTCCAGGGTAACCCATGGAGGGGAAGTCTGGGAGAGGCAACAGTGAGGGAAAGGGTTTACTTTCCTTGTGTTAAGATCCAGAGGGACTGGGTCTTGGGGGTCCCTGGGCAAGGTTTTGGGGGGACCAGAGTGTACCAGGCACTGGAATTCCTGGTTGGTGGCAGCGCTACAAGTACTAAGTACTGGTAATGAAGCTTAGAAAAATTCATGCTGGTACCCCATCTTTTGGACGCTAAGGTTCAGAGTGGGGAATTATACCATGACATAGAGTATTTTGACATTTAATGTAATTTTGTGTATTTTCAGGGCTTCTTTGCAGGGCCAGCTCTACTGTTTTCACCGCCCCAAGCAGTGTGCCTAATTGCCACCGTGGGCGGCAGGGACAGTCCATGTGCCATTAGGGCGGCAATTCAGCGGCAGCTTCTGTCTTCAGCTGGAAGACAGAAGTTGCGTCGCCACGGACAGCTGAACATAGAAGCTGCCGCCAAATTGTCGCCTCCGCGGAAACGCGCGTGCCACCCTAATGGCGCACGGACTACCTCTGCCGTCTGCAGTTGGGCGCACTGCTTGGGAGCAAAAACACATGGACTGCCAGCCCTTGCAGATTGCTGCTCTAAGCACCTGTTTGGAATGCTGGTGCCTGGAGCCAGCCCTTCTTCTTTGTGTGTAAATTTCATGTCATTCTGAACAAAAACTTAAACGTTATGTCAAGAAATAAACAGACCAACTGAGGAGAAATGACCATTTTCCATTATTCCTATAGCTTTATGTAAAATGATGTTTTGGCAGACATCAGTGGTCTTATGACTGATGTCCACCCTTGTGTATGGGACAAATGGGTTCTGATTAGAGCTGGCAAGAAAACAAGAACTCCATTTCACAAAGAATTTTGAAGTTTTGTCATTTGTTTCTGTTCTAATGCAGAACTAAACCTAGATCCTTTGAATTTTTTTCAGGAAAAATTAGAGAGCTGTATACTTTAGAATAGCCAATAGCCTAGGGCGGGGGTCAGCAATCTCTGGCATGTGGCTCGCCAGCGTAAGCACCCTGGTGGGCTGGGCCAGTTTGTTTACCTGCCGCGTTGGCAGGTTCAGCCGACTGTGGCTCTCACTGGCCATGGTTCACCATCCTAGGCCAATGTGGGTGGCGGGGAGCAGCATGGGCACGTGCCAGAGTTTGCTGACCTCTTGCCTACAGCTTATAACATTCAGCTGGGATGTGGAGACCTAAGATCAAGTCCCTGTCTGCCGGATTCATAGTATGGAATGGAATCTGGGATTTCCCCCATCACAGCTGAGTGTCCCAACCACTAGGGTAGACATTCCATCTCTTCTGTCGTAGCAGTTTCACTTTGTATAAATAATTAAATATTCATTGGACAGGAGACAGAATCACTGAATCCACAACATACATTTGGGATGTAGGAGAGTTCAAGTTCCTGGTCTAAATCAAGCTGACTAAGGACCTGAAGCTGGATCTGCCACACGCCCCTTGCCCCAGTGCCCTAACCATTGGGTTACTTAGAGCTGACTTTTGCCTTCTCAGTTTCACCAGAAATTCCATCCTCGACCTGTGAAAGTTTCATCTAAACATCCATTTGCATGAAAAGTTTTCCTTTCAATGAAACATTTTCCTGAAAAATAATTTGAAGAAAAGTTACCAAGCAGCTCTAGTACTAACACATTTGATCTGTCTACATTTAGTCTTCTAAGTATAGCCATCTGAAATTGAATTATTACTAACTAAAGGATACATGAGCCCTGAGTTCCACACTAGCACAGGTGAATAAGGAAGAGTAATTACACACACACACATCCTTTTAGCCTTGCAAGGACTAGCTGGACCTTGAGTCTAGGGATAAAGATATAAGTTCAGCATAGGTGGGGAAGTAAAGAGGTGGTCTCATGATGCACTGTCCCTTATTTTATACTCAGTCCATGTCCCTGGAGAGATACTGGCCAGGCATGTCCTGGTGGGGGTTGCTGAGTCATAAAGTTGAGCAATTCCCATTGTGTAGGGCCTGCACAACTGATTCTCATTAAACTGTAAATCTCTTGTTTACAATACTCCTGTTGGTCAATGGTCATTTGATGCCCACCTGTTTGATGGTTACCTCCTTTGATGTCACTGGAGAACTAGCAGTGGGAGACTCAAAAATTCACAACGTATTTCAATAATAACCATATAGCAAAATCTCATAACTTCATATACACTAACAATATACATATTTTGACAGAACAATGAGTTTCAACATATCATGATCTTTCATATGATATCTTACATGGCATGTTTTTGTATGAAATATCACAAACATATAAGAATGAATATGGCGGTTACAGGGTGCTACTTTGACATACAGTGTGTCACAGGGGTCTCTGGCCTTTATGGGCCTTTTTAAGTCTCTCTGGGTGGAAGATCAAAATGAAAGTCACAAACCCACATGATTCAGGTTTACTCCCTCCCTGTAGTCCCAGCAAAGGAGAGAATGGGGTGGAGAGTCTACAGCACTTCCAACAATCCAGTCCCAACTGGTCGGTTAGGGAAAGTTGGTCTGGCTGTCTCTGTTTGTCTTACCCTGGGCACCCACTGTACTTTCCCCAGGGTCAGGGTGAAGGTCTCCTCTTCATGGCTCCAGGAGTCAGTCCTGCAGTCTGCTACTTAGGGCAATCCTTTTTCTTCCCCACCCCTCTCAATGACTGTATTTCCATAATTTTAAAAGCCTTCTCCTTATCATGCATGATTGACAGGGCCAGAGGGGTGGGGCTAGCCCTACCACCAAGGCCTCTCTGGCACCTTCCTTGTCCATGTGGGGCCAATACATCCTGTCACAAAGCAAAAGACATTCCAAGAGGCTGTGGAATTTGCCACAGGACTTGAATCTTTTCTTGCAGCAGTTCACCAGAAGATGAAGGAGCTGCTAGTGACCAAGGTGGAAGCTGATCACCATAAGCCCTGTAAGAAGAGCTGTGTGTCTAATATGTGTGCTGAAAGTGGGGGTTCTAATCTTGTTCATGCTCATAATAAATGGTTATAACAAATTATAGGTTTGGTTTGGGAATAGGAGATCCCAAACCAAATCACCTAATTGGTCTCCAATAGAGACCATGACCGCAGCAAGGGCACCTGTTAGAAAACTGGGTTTGAAGATTAGATATCTGGAATTTGAGCAAGAAGTCTGGGTGGCTGGAATAGCATATTAGCTAATAATTGGTTTGGATCAGAAGTCCTAGATGGTGTTAAATCTCGGTGATGTAATTTATACAGAACCTCAAAGAACTCAAACTTCTATTAAAAGCCTTTCATTTAAAATGTGCCTCTGTTAATTATTTTACTTTTCAAACAATTGTCTGAAGTCACCATGGGCCCTTCTTGACTCATGGTTTGGGTTGGGTTGGGTCAGTATTTGAATAGGAATGTGTTAGACCCCCAAGTGGGGCCCCAGGGCCAGACTACGGGTGCTCCGGCCTCCATCCCCCAACGGATTTCTCCCCCACCCCTCAGAACTGCCACTGGTCACGTAGTTGCTCAGAAAGCAGAACTTGCAACAGGAAAAGCAGCCTTGTGGTCAGCTAGCCTGGAGGGACAAAGTTCCCCTGACAACAGTAGCTTCCTGGGTAGGGACGTTGGGGCCCACTGCCTCCCTTGTATGGGCATTTACCACTCGCGACCCCCCAATTGGCTTATCACAAACTCTGACGACAAATTGACTATATATTGCCGGTCCCCTCCCGGGGACGGGCGGAGAGCCCCCGAATTCCTGTCAAAACCGTATCCAGGCCTGATCACCCTGCTGCAGGCTCTCTCGGCTCACGCGTTTCCTGAAGCCTAACCGTTTGCCGGCCGTAATGAAACTTTTGTGGTTTGTATGTGTAAGTATAATTAGCTGTTAAGTATTCTGTACTAATAGGTAAGAGGCTAAGACTGATTCCAGCCGCCCCGAGACTCCTGCTAGGGGAAACCCGCTGACCAGGAAATCTCGAAAGCAAGGGGGATCAGTTACGCCTCACAATTTATTTAGGGAAATTAGTTGCTGCACTTATGATTACTAATAGCACCAATATCACTTCTACTAACCCCTGGAATGATTTAGATAACTATTGGGACTTAGAAAAATACCAGGGCCAGCTTTTATTTGTAATTGCAGTATTTGTATTATTTGCTTTGGTAGTGTGTTGTAAGCCCCAGATGTAACTGATCGTGTTCTCCCTTATCATTATCTGTGATTCATTTAATAAACCCCTATTCTCTTAAACACTAAGAGTGATTGCTTGCGTGTTCTCCGTCACTGTCCTTGGGCACTTGATACCCCCCCCCAGGCATCCAGTGATCGAACCTCCGCCCTTCCCCAACGCTCATTACCCGGTAGATAACGGGCACCTGGTGACCATATTGGTGGAGCAAGGGGCGAGAGTAATCAGTAATCAACATGGCGTCACGAACAGGATGCCTTCGGGAGGGTCAGTGCCCGTGGTGTAGTGGGGACCGTGAACAATCTGAGCTCGAGCAATTTCAACACTTACAATTTCACCAAGTGGCCAGCAGGCAGTCTGCGAGGCCCACCCTAGATTGGGTTTGTACTATAGAGTCAGGGTCAGGGTCGAAAAGCTACACTACCTCATTAACCCTGCCTGCCGTAGGATGCCTCCTCCACTGCCATCCCTCCTTTAAGTGTCAGCCGGCTGATGGTTCCCTGCAACCCCAGTGCACGGGGGTTGCGGAAACTAGTCGGACTGAGACACCATCAGGCATTTGGAAGGAGTGTAGCCGTATCCTAAAGAAATCCGGGGCCACCGTTTCTAAACTCATACCCCCGCCCCGGGTACAGCCAGGTGATCCTGCCCACGGGTTGCTAGCCCAGTTACTGCAGGAATTAGAGCAGACCAGGCGGACAAAGAAACTTAGACCAGACGAGTTTAAGTCGGAGGACGTGTCCACGGTCTTGTTCAGTGCACTTAACAAAGCGCTGGACCTCTGTGCGGTCCTTCATGGAAGCACTATGTTTGCTGCTAAACAAGCCGCTGCGAGCGGTACTGACAGTGCAGAAAGTGAGATAAGTGGCAAGGAGCAGGAGGACGGGAGTCAGGCTGGTAAAAGCCCACCCCCCTATGAAGCTCCCGCTTCGATCTACCCTGCTCTCCCCCCTGCTCTCCCCTCAGCCCCACCTGCGCCTGAGCAGGAGAGGCAGATGGAGGCAATGCCCGTTGCTATCACCAAAAGTAAGGTGGATTCTAATACAGGCCAGACGGTTACGACCACCGAATGGCGAACCCGCACTAAGGCAGAGTTGAAGGAATTCTTAGCAGATACAAAGCGAAAGGAGGGCGAGGCGCCCCTAGTGTGGCTGGGTCGTCTGGCCCTGGATCACGGGGCAGAGACGGTAGACAGGGACGAAGCCGCTGTTCTGGCTAAAACGTCCAGCTGGGCAGGCGGGTTCACGGGCCACCACCTCTTAAGAAATGGGGTCTGGCCGCTCACCACCCCGGCCGCGGCCGCCATGGCCATGAAAGGCACCCTTAAGGGATTGGTTGTGCCTCCCGGCAGCATAAATACACCCCACGAGATTATCTGGGCTATTGCCGGGGCATCTATCGTACTGTGGGATGCACAAGCGACCCCGTTGAACTTAACCCAGCAACAACAACAGGATCCTGTTCCATTCAATTATGTCGCGGACCCTACCCTGATCCCGGTCACTAGGGACGCAGTGGACCTAGTCATAGATAGCGCACCACCGATTGACACAGGGGGATCCCTATTATTACATGGTTGGGTCGGGGAGCCTCTAATTACCTTATATGAGGCCGTGTCCCGGCTCCGAATGCCACCGACCCCGAAGAATCCCATTTCAGCCCTTCCAGCTGAGAACCCTGTTAATAAGGGTCAGCCTAAACACCCTGAACGAACCAAGGCTGAAAGAGCACTTTTCGGGTTCCTATTACATAAGGGGATCCCCAAGGAGGCATTGCGGAAGATGTCTGATACCCAACAGCAAGATTTGGGAAAGCAGTTGGGATGGAAGGATTGGGATGACTATTTGAGGACAAAAAACGAGTAGAGGCCGGGTGCGCCCCGGCCTCCACAGAGACTTGGGATGACCGACCATACCACACCCTGTTAGTAGCTGGTCCCAAACCCCCTTACACCCCTGTATCCTTTCTGTTGGACACCGGAGCTCAAATCTCCGTTATAAAACCCGATGTGCCCCACGTACCCACAAGTTCTACTATGTTTGTTCAGGGTCTTAACAGTATTGAAGAAAAGCCTGTAGTCAGCTTTACTTTAATTCATAAGGGGTACAAGCGAAAGGTAAAGGCTTTGTTGGGAGGAACAAATTTGTTGGGGGTTGGGGATATAAAACGATTGCGGTTACAAAAACAGGTCTGTCAGGCCCTGCCCGTCGCCCTGTCACCTGATGACCCCCCCCCTTATAGCCCCGAACTTGTTAATAACAGTTCATGGAAATTTTCCCCTATTCCCACGAAGCCTGAAGGCATCCCCCTCATTAAGCAGCTGCTCGACCAGTTGTTAAAGGAGGGACGGATAGTACAGGCGACCGCGTCCAACTATCTATCTCCCGGCTGGGGAATTCCCAAGCCCGGCAACCCCTCTGAATTTCGATTGGTAATTGATTATAGGCAAGCAAATAGCCGAGTCCGACACCTCCCGTTTGCAGGCCCAGCCACCATTCCAGAAATACGGCAGCAGCTAAGCGATGCCAGTGGGAGGTGGGCCTGCACCCTAGATTTAAAGGATATGTTCTATCAAATCCCTTTGGAGGACAAACCCCAAATTTTAAATTTCGCTTTCCAGGGCGCGCAGTACCAGTGGAAGGTGTGCCCTCAGGGGTTCTGTAATTCCCCAGCCTTGGCAACGGCCACCCTCGCGAAAACCTTAAAAGGGGTAAAAGCCACTGGGGGCACCACCATTTTAGCCTATGTGGACGACATAATTGTAATCGGGCCCAACGAACACATAGTTCAGCACGTAACTAACGCCGTGGTAGCTGAACTAAAGGCCAATGGGTGGCGAATTAATGAAGCAAAAAGCCACCTTGTGCCCTCTCAAAGCTTTTCCTTCTTAGGCCAACATTATGACCCCCACGACTGTGGCCAACCCACCTCGGGGATTCTAGATCCTTGGGTAACAGACCCGCCCGAGAATAAAAAGCAACTACAGAGACTTTTAGGCTTAATTAATTATCACCGACACTTCATCCCAGATAAACACCTTGTAGACCTGGAGGTGATCCAGGAACCCCTCTCGTCCAAACGGAAACGGGAAATATGGAGTCCTGAAGCCCAAAAAAGCCTGGAACGAATAGCCACTTGGTTTGCCTCTAACCCACGGCTGGCCCGATACAAAAGGGACTCACCTTTCACCATCACCCTTTTCTTTACACAACATCACTATGGGTACTCAGTATCACAGGACGGGCGACCGGTCTATAACTGGGCCCGACGGCTCAAGGGCCCTCAATATCGATACGGGCCCATAGGACTCATGTTACTAGCCGCAGGTGAGGCACGCATTTGGGCCCCACTATCTAGTAAGGGAACCCTGATTGGCCCTGAGGTACACCTCATTCCATGGCTCACGCGGTTGCCCCCTCCCAGTTTTCATGGAACTAGCCTAACGTGGCAACAGCTGTGTTATGTGGGGGAGATCACGTGGCGGGAATGGACGCTTAAATCGCTGCCAAACGATGTCCGATTCCCAATAGCCTCGGAGCCCCTGTGTATAGAAACAAAATATGACCCCTGGATTGTATCTGATGGGGGCACTTCCCCGACCCCCCGGGCAGGTGTCCTCTGTGCTAAATGCGACCACTTCCAGGTTGACCTCCTTCCCCCGGGTTCATCGGCCCAGCATAGCGAAGTGCATGGGGTTCTTCTCGCTGCCCAGCACGTTACCCAGGCCCATTCCGTTTCTGCTCAGGTCGTGCTGGGTATAGACTCACAATTTTGTCTCAGCATCCTCACGGGAGAGGCCAACCCCACAGCATTTACGCCCCTGTGGGAAACTATTTTTGACCTCATACGTAAGTTCCCACGGCCCTGGTTCGTAACCCATTGCCCGTCACATCGTCCTGACTCTAACCCCCTCCACTCCGAATTGGATCACAGAATGAGGGAAATTCAGGCACCACCCCAAGTGTGCCTGGGGCAACGGCCCCAGCTTAACACCGACCCATTCCTCCAATGGCTTCATGAGGATTGGGGGCATTTGCCTAGCGGCCGCCTATACAATCAGTTAGCCCTAGGTGCTCAGGGAAAGCCTGAGGTACGGAGGCAGGACTGCGAAAGAGTCGTGCAGGCCTGCCATAAGTGTGCACAAATCAAGTCCCAAAACCGCCCGCGCTACGAGCGGTGGGCGTACGCTGCAGAGTACTTCCCTCCTGGCGCGGTGTGGCAAATAGATTTAATGGGACCCCTACCCGGAGCCCGTCGCCACCCTAAGGCTCTGGTAGTGGTAGATTTGGGCTCCCGTCAAACTCACTGCATTCCCCTGAATACCACCACGGCTGCGGCCGTGGCTGGGGCGCTGCAACAGGTAGCTGCAGCATGGGGTGTGCCCTCCGAGGTTCAAGCAGATGGAGGACCCCCGTTTACCAGCAAACGCTTTGAAGCATTAGTGCTGGGATGGGGGGCTTCCCTCCATATTCACTTGAAGTATCACCCCGAAAGTAACGGTGTTGTAGAGCGGAAAATCGGGGTTCTGAAAACCATGATACGTTCAGTTAATCCCAACGATGACTATAAGGGCTGGAGTGCGCTATTACCCCAGGTTCTTATCTCCCTCAATGCAAACTATTCTCGTTGGCCGGAGATCAGCCCCAGACCTAGAGGTCCCTGGACTCCTGTATATCACCCCGACCAACTAGTCTGGGTGGCTGAGCCACAGGCCTCAGGTCGCCGGGAACCCTACGCTGCACAAATTGTAAGTGCAGGTAAATATCCCAATACCTATACGGTTGTGGATGCCCAGGGCACCCACACCTTAGTCCACCACAACTGGATAAGCAAACGTTCTGAGTCAGGAGCGAACTAACGGGGGCCAATAAGGCCGCCTTCTGTTCTGTCTTACAGTTTGCCATAGTGGCAGGAAGCCAGAACGACGATCGGAGGGGCCCACCTCTGCTGAACCTGAGACGGTATCCTGTGGGCGAAAATGCCCATCAGCTTCTGTTTGCAGCCTATTGGATCCAGGAAGCCCTGGGAGGAAACATCGACTTATCTTCGCTGACCACTGATAACTGCCTTGCATGTTCTAACAAGCTGTCTGTAAATAGGCCTTTGTTTGATTTATTGCCGTTAGTGTTTAACTTTAGTAGTATTGATGGTCCCCTTAATTGCTCTTCCCCCTCAGCTCAGTGGCTCCCTACCGCGCAGTGGACAGGTTGCACGAATGACCTTTTTAACCCCATTTCCCCTCTCGTTTTCCCTATTTTTAATAGAACTAGAGCACGCTGCAGGGACCCACTCCCCTTGTCACCTGCACAGAGACCCATGGCGTCCCATTGTTGGGCATTTTACGGCAGGGAGGGACATAAAAACCGGTCAGACTCACCTCATTGGGTCGGCACGTATCCGAATTGTTCCCAAACCCTTGTCTATGGCAACGTGTCTTACGGTGACGTTGTTATGGACCGGGACACCCCCTTGCCAATAGTCAACGCAACTGTCGTGGAAATAGATGTCTGGGCCCCACCCTTTAGCACCTTTTTTAACCCTCTTAAACACACCTATTTTTATTCTAATTGGGTTTTAAACAGATTACGGCCCGGTCATTTCTGGCTATGTGGCGAGGTTGCCTTTGCGGCACTCCCCCCCAACCCCAAAGGCATATGTACTATTGGCTCTCTCCTGATAAAAGGGGGCGGTGTTTATGTTAAGACCTGGCAGCCCAGTTCAGCCGGGAGGGTTCGACGTTCCTGGGGATGGTGGGAAAGGGCGAAGGGGGCGTTGTCCTCTATGGTTTCTTCAGTAGTCTCGTTTAACCCCGTGGGGTACATGTTATTGCGTGAGCAAGTATTATTCCAATCACTGGCTATTGAAACGCTAGCTAATACTACTGCAAAAGGCTTTACTTTAGTTAATCAGCGGCTAGGTGAATTAGCAGATTACACTTTTCAGAATCGCTTAATGATACAATTTTTGTTACAATCACGGGATTTTTGTGAAACCCTTGTATCTATGTATCCCCAGTTTAAAGATAAGTGCTGTATCTCTCTTTCTTCTATTTCTGGAAACTTAACTGAAGTAATTGATGATCTTAAGGCCTTAGGAACCGCTGTGCGTGAGTCCAGAGAGACCTTCCGCTTTTGGTCATGGCTGGAGTGGTTGGGCCTTGGAGCCTATAAGGCTTATTTTCAATCCCTTTTTGTGTCGCTTGTGGTGGGCCTCTGCCTCCTCTGCCTTGGGTGCGCTTTTGTTAAGGCCTGTGTTCGGCGGATGGTGGGAAGTGCCCTTATTGCCTCGGCTACTGAGAAACGTCCGCTCGTAGGGGCGGATGCTGACTCAGACACTGAGGTTTAGGTACGTGGGGTGTTGTCGGCCGGAGCATGGGGGCATGTTAGACCCCCAAGTGGGGCCCCAGGGCCAGACTACGGGTGCTCCGGCCTCCATCCCCCAACGGATTTCTCCCCCACCCCTCAGAACTGCCACTGGTCACGTAGTTGCTCAGAAAGCAGAACTTGCAACAGGAAAAGCAGCCTTGTGGTCAGCTAGCCTGGAGGGACAAAGTTCCCCTGACAACAGTAGCTTCCTGGGTAGGGACGTTGGGGCCCACTGCCTCCCTTGTATGGGCATTTACCACTCGCGACCCCCCCAATTGGCTTATCACAAACTCTGACGACAAATTGACTATATATTGCCGGTCCCCTCCCGGGGACGGGCGGAGAGCCCCCGAATTCCTGTCGAAACCGTATCCAGGCCTGATCACCCTGCTGCAGGCTCTCTCGGCTCACGCGTTTCCTGAAGCCTAACCGTTTGCCGGCCGTAATGAAACTTTTGTGGTTTGTATGTGTAAGTATAATTAGCTGTTAAGTATTCTGTACTAATAGGTAAGAGGCTAAGACTGATTCCAGCCGCCCCGAGACTCCTGCTAGGGGAAACCCGCTGACCAGGAAATCTCGAAAGCAAGGGGGATCAGTTACGCCTCACAATTTATTTAGGGAAATTAGTTGCTGCACTTATGATTACTAATAGCACCAATATCACTTCTACTAACCCCTGGAATGATTTAGATAACTATTGGGACTTAGAAAAATACCAGGGCCAGCTTTTATTTGTAATTGCAGTATTTGTATTATTTGCTTTGGTAGTGTGTTGTAAGCCCCAGATGTAACTGATCGTGTTCTCCCTTATCATTATCTGTGATTCATTTAATAAACCCCTATTCTCTTAAACACTAAGAGTGATTGCTTGCGTGTTCTCCGTCACTGTCCTTGGGCACTTGATACCCCCCCCCAGGCATCCAGTGATCGAACCTCCGCCCTTCCCCAACGCTCATTACCCGGTAGATAACGGGCACCTGGTGACCATATTGGTGGAGCAAGGGGCGAGAGTAATCAGTAATCAACAGAATGTACAGCTAGTACAGGAAATGATGTTGGAGATTAAGCAGAGGGCACTCTTCCCTTTGATTAATACTGAATAGACCTGGGGGATATTGCAGAACATATTATGTGAATGTTTGTTTGGATTTAAAAATGAAGCCACTTTGGCCTTGCTAGTGCCCCCTCTGTATTCTCTTTCCATGAACATTCCAGTGATTGCATTTTACTCCCATGAATGCACATAAAAGTGATTTTTTTAGAAGCTTCTACTTGAGCATTTGTATATATCAGAAATGGCATATTATTCAAGAGTAGGCTAAGAGGTTATAGGATCATAGTCTATAAGTAGCTAAATAGGCAGAAAATTCACATAGTAGATGGTTCCTTAACATAGATTCTTCTTCGAGTGCTTGCTCATATCCATTCCAATTAGGTGTGCTCGCGCCGCGTGCACGTTCGTCGGAGATTTTTTACCCTAGCAACATCCGGCGGGTCGGCTGGGCGCCCACTGGAGTGGTGCCGCTATGGCACCAAATATATACCCCTGCCGACCCGTCCACTCTTCAGTTCCTTCTTACCGCCCATGTCGGTCGTTGGAACAGTGGAGCGCGGCTCAGCTGATCTCCACCTCCCTAGCTATTCACTCGTTCTAGTTCTTATTGTGTATATAGTTTTATAGTTCATGGTTGTAATTAATACTTTTCATAACCTTTTGTTAACATAGTTAGTGTATATAGTTCAGAGGGCTGGGGATTAGCCCTTCCCCTCTCCCGGTGCCTAGGCTCATGCCTGGTTCACCGGGCTTCAAACCGTGCTCGGCCTGCCAGCGGCCGATGCCATCGGGAGACCCCCATGACTCCTGCCTAAAGTGCCTGGGGGAATCCCATCTCACAGATAAGTGCCGGATTTGCAAATCGTTTAAGCCACGGACTAAAAAGGAGCGGGACTTTCGTCTTAAGCAGCTCCTAATGCAGGCGGCCCTCACCCCTCTATCTTCGGCACCGAGTACCTCACAGTCCGCGCCAGGGAAAAGTGCCCCATCGGCACCGGAGAGTGCCGGCACCGCCAAGATGCCCCGGCACCAGCCATCACTGGCACAGAAGCCAGCCCGGCACCTCTCCCTCTCCCCGCATGCCAAAAAGGTTAAAGCTCCTGCGACTCCGATATCTGCACCGCAGTCTGAGCACCAGCCAAAGCCGAGTCGCCCGACACCAATAACTGCCACGGCACCGGCAGGTTTGGCACCGTTGATTCCAGCCATGCAAGAGCCATCGAGTCCGGTGCAGGATAGCTCCCCGACACACGCCTCGGTAGAGCTTAACATTCCCACCACGTCAGAGACCTTTTCGACGGCGAGGGAACTGATTGCCCTGACGGAGCCCTCCCTGCCTCAACCCCCGACACCGCCGGTGCGGGTCATTGCGTCAGCAGGGAAGCCTGCCCTCGTCAGACCACCCTCCATCGACGTCGCAGGCAGGCACCACTCCAGATCGAGGTCTCGACAGCTTCCCGATCTCGTCGCCGATCCCGATCTAGACGCCACTCGCAATCCCGGTACCGTTCTCCTTCTCGGTAATGGTTGTACTCACGGCACCGCTCAAGGTCCCGCTTTCCAGACCGGTACTCCAGACGGCGGTCCAGCTCCCGGCACCATTCGCTCTGCAGCCGCTCTCACCATAGAGCCTCATGATCCCGGTCGACCTCCCGGCACCGTACCGGTCGCAGGTCCCAGTCAACCTCTCGGCACCGGTACGACTCCCGGTACCACTCTCCAGCACAGCACGACGTCCTGTACCATGCTCACAGGGCTCCTCATGCACTCTCTGCTCTGCCATGGCCATCACGGCACCCATCTGAGTCTTCACACGTGGATAGCGCCGCATATGGGGACTCAGAAACGCAGAGCCGTGTCCTCCAGGAGGCTCAGGGCTCGGAACAAGCGCCTCAGTGGTCCTTCTGGATGCCTTGGGCATATCACCAGACCCAAGGCGAACCCATGGTTCCACCTCGTTCTGTCCCGTCGGAACATTGTGCACCAGAGGCCA
Source organism: Gopherus evgoodei (assembly GCF_007399415.2). Classification (NCBI taxonomy): domain Eukaryota; kingdom Metazoa; phylum Chordata; order Testudines; family Testudinidae; genus Gopherus; species Gopherus evgoodei. The sequence goes on from NC_044322.1 coordinate 74,895,421, forward strand.
CTTTAGCTGCCCTCCTCCAACAGGTACAGATGAGTTGGCTCTGGCGCCGGACCCTCAGGTGCTCCTGGACCCTGATGCTCCTCTGGAACCAAAGTTACTAGATGAGCCAACTGTGCCGGATCTGTCGTCCTCCTCTTCACCGGATGAGGCAGTAGTGGGCACTTCGTCATCAGGCCTACCCCCGATCGACCTCCGAGCCCACCAGGACCTTCTTCGGTGAGTCGCCCTAAATATTAACATCCAGGTGGAGGAGATCCCGGAAGTGGAAGACCCAGTCATTGACATGCTCTCGGCAGACGCCCCAACTCGCGTGGCTCTGCCATTCATCCGTTCCATCCAAGCCAAAGCAGACACCATTTGGCAATCTCTGTCGTCTATCCCTCCCATGGCCAGAGGCATGGAAAGGAAATACATAGTACCCTCTAAAGGGTATGAATACTTATATACTCATCCTCCTCCATGCTCTCTGGTCCTTTCAATCCGTGAATGAGTGAGAGCGCCATGGACAGCAAGCCCCTGCCTTAAAATCACGGGAGGCTAGACGGATGGATCTGCTGGGGCTTAAAGTCTACTCCACCGGGGGCCTCCAGCTACGGGTAGCCAGCCAACAGGCCCTGCTCAGCAGGTATAATTATAATACCTGGCAATCAGTGGGTAAGTTCGCTGAACTGGTCCCACAGGACTCCCGCCTAGAATTTCAAGCCCTTCTGGAGGAAGGGAAGAAAGTAGCACGAACTTCCCTGCAAGCCTCCCTCGACGCTGCTGACTTGGTGGCAAGAACCGTGGCCTCGGGGATTATGATGCGGAGAATATCATGGTTACAGGTCTCAGGTCTACCTCCTGAACTGCAACACACTATTCAGGACATTCCATTTGATGGACAGGGCCTTTTCTCTCAGAAAATGGACCCTCGACTCCAGAGTCTCAAAGACAATCGCGTCATCATGCATTCCCTCAGGATGCATACCCCGCAAACCCAACAGAGGTCCTTCTGTACCAACCTCAGCGCCCTTACCCACCACCCAGACCACGACAAGATTTTAGCAGGAGGCGTGCTCTCGGGAACCGTAGACGGCAATCGGGTTCCCAAGGGAGCCAGAATAATGGTTCCGCCAAACCATCAGCGGGACCAAAACCGAACTTTTGAAGGTGCGCCCGAGAGCAGAGCATCAGTCCTTCCTCAGGATCCCCTCCAGTTTTCCAACCGCCTTTCCTCCTTCCTCCCTGTGTGGACCCAATTAACCTCAGATCATTGGGTCCCACGCACGGAGGAGTCTGGATACCACCTCCAATTTATTTCACCCCCTCCCTCCCACCCTCCCCGTCCCTCTTCAGGGACCTCTCTCACGAGCAATTCCTCTGGCAAGAGGTTTGTATGCTCCTCTCTATCGGAGCTATAGAGCAGGTGCCAGAGGAGTTCAGGGGCAAGGGATTTTACTCCTGATATTTCCTAATCCCCAAGGCAAAAGGAGGTCTTCAACCTATCTTGGACCTGCGCGATCTCAACGTCTTTCTGAAAAAGTTGAAGTTCTGCATGGTGTCCCTGGGGACCATCATCCCATCCTTGGATCCTGGAGACTGGTTCGCTGCTCTCGACATGAAGGACGCATACTTTCACATCACCATTTACCCTCCGCACAGACGGTATCTACGGTTTATGGTGCACCATCAACATTTTCAATTTGCAGTCCTTCCGTTCAGCCTCTCCACTGCCCCGCGCGTATTTACAAAGTGCATGGCTGTAGTGGCCGCCTTCCTCCGTCGTCGGAGAATACACGTCTTTCCTTACCTAGATGACTGGCTTATTCACGGGACCTCCAAAGCCCAAGTTACCAGGCATGTTGCCATCATCATGGACCTATTCGAGCAGTTGGGCCTCATGATCAATCTAGAGAAGTCTACTCTAGTGCCCACTCAAAGAATAGAATTCATTTGGGCCGTGCTAGACTCAAAACTCGCAACAGCCTGCCTTCCACTACCCCACTTTCAGGCAATAGCCTCGGTCATAGAAAGCCTCTGAACTTTTCCCACGACCTTGGCCCGCACCTGCCTCAGCCTTCTCGGTCACATGGCCACGTGCACTTTTGTAACCAAGCATGCCAAATTACGCCTGTGTCCCCTTCAAACCTGGCTCGCCTCGGTTTACCGTCCAGGCAGGGACGCCATAGACATGGTCATCACCGTTCCTCAGAGCGTCTTAGGCTCCCTCAACTGGTGGCTAACATCTCCCCTGGTGTGTGCAGGAATGCCGTTTCAACTGAGACAGCCCTCAGTATCCTTAACGACGGATGCGTCATCTCTTGGCTGGGGACCACACCTAGGCCATCATCGCACGCAAGGTCTCTGGTCTTCTCAAGAGCTGATGTCGCACATAAACGTCCGGGAGCTGAGAGCAGTTCGCCTCGCCTGCCAGACGTTCCAACATCATCTGCAGGGCCGTTGTGTTCTAGTACTCATGGACAACACAACAGCAATGCGCTACATAAACAAGCAGGGAGGGACTCGATCCTCCTCCCTTTGTCAGGAGGCGATCCAACTGTGGGAGTTTTGTATAGCCCACTCCATAGACTTTGTAGCATCTTTCCTCCCAGGGGTCCGGAACACTCTGGCAGACCATCTCAGCAGATCCTCTCTCTCCCACGAGTGGTCACTTCACCCGGACATTGCACATTCCATCTTCCAGAAGTGGGGCTTTGCCCACATAGACCTCTTCACTTCCCGCAACAACAGCAAGTGTCAGAGGTTCTGCTCCTTCCAGGGTCTCGCCCCGGGCTCAATATCGGATGCCTTCCTAATCTCTTGGGCGAACCACCTGCTTTATGCCTTTCCACCCTTCCTGATGGTGCACAGGGTTCTCATAAAGCTTCGCAGGGACAGGGCTTGACTGATCCTAATTGCCCCTGCATGGCCCCAACAACACTGGTATACCACGTTGCTGGACCACTCGATAGCCAACCCGATCCCCCTGCCCCTTCATCAGGATCTGATAACGCAGGACCACGGCAGGCTTCTCCACCCAGACCTGCAATCCCTCCATCTAACGGCGTGGCTCCTGCATGGTTAACCCAATCGGAGTTATGCTGCTCTGCACTGGTGCAAGAGATACCCCTGGGTAGCAGGAAAGCTTCTACTTGGTCTACTTACTTAGCCAAGTGAAAGCGGTTTTCTTGCTGGTGCCAAACGCGAAATGTCGCACCTACAGAGGTTCCCATCCCCACTATTTTGGACTACCTCTGGTATCTTAAACAACAAGGCCTCGCTATCTCATCTTTGCAAGTGCACTTGGCGGCTATTTCTACTTTCCACCCTGGAGAAGGAGCTTACTCCGTCTTCTCCCACCCTATGGTCTCGAGGTTCCTCAAAGGCCTGGAGTGTCTATACCCCCATAGTACGTCGCCCCGCCCCTTCCTGGGACCTCAATTTAGTCCTGACAAGACTTATGTCCCCCCTATTCCAGCCATTAGCAACCTGCTCACTCCTATACTTATCATGGAAAACTGCCTTCCTTGTGGCCATTACATCGGCTAGGAGAGTCTCTGAGCTTCGGGCTCTGATGGTGGACCCACCGTACACAGTGTTTCACAATGACAAGGTGCAGCTACGCCCACATCCGGCGTTCCTCCCAAAAGTAGTCTTGGCCTTTCACCTCAGCCAGGACATATTTCTCCTGGTCTTCTTCCCCAAACCGCATACATCTCGTAGGGAGCAGCAGTTACATTCGTTTGACGTCCGTAGGGCACTCACCTTCTATATTGACCATACGAGACCCTTCTGCAAAACGCCCCAACTCTTTGTTGCAGTGGCAGCCTGGATGAAAGGCCAGCCCGTCTCTTCTCAGAGGATTTAGTCCTGGGTAACAGCGTGCATCCGGACTTGCTATGATCTAGCACATACCTCTCCCGGTCATATTACTGCACATTCTACCAGGGCCCAGGCCTCATCGACTGCCTTCTTAGCCCGAGTGCCTATTCAGGAGATATGTCGGGCTGCTACGGGGTCTTCGGTACACACCTTTGCTTCCCATTATGCCCTGGTGCAACAATCCAGAGACGATGCAGCCTTCGGATTAGCAGTTTTGCATTCTGCAGTTTCTCACTCCGACCCCTCCGCTTAGGTAAGGCTTGGGAGTCACCTAATTGGAATGGATATGAGCAAGCACTCGAAGAAGAAAAGATGGTTACTCACCTTTGTAACTGTTGTTCTTCGAGATGTGTTGCTCATGTCCATTCCAAAACCCGCCCTCCTTCCCCACTGTTGGAGTAGCTGGCAAGAAGGAACTGAGGAGCGGACGGGTCGGCAGGGATATATATTCGGTGCCACAGCGTCACCACACCAGGGGGAGCCCAGCCGACCCACCGGGTGTTGCTAGGGTAAAAAATCTCCGATGAACGTGCATGCGGCATGCGCACACCTAATTGGAATGGATATGAGCAACACATCTCGAAGAACAACAGTTACAAAGGGGAGTAACCGTCTTATATAAAGGCATAACAAGATTCAGTGATAAGTAGGTAAAGCTAGGAAAAATGCACAAATACTTAATTCTGAAGGGAATTAGCCATTGGACTACTTTATCAAGAGATGTGGTGAATTCTCCATCGCTTGAAGTCATTAAATCAAAATTGAATGTCCTTCTAAATGACATGATCTACTTAATTCAGAAACTATGGATTTGATGCAGGAATTACTGGGTCAAATTATATGGCCTGAGTTATGCAGGAGTCAGACAACATGATCAGATTAGTCATTTCCAGCTTCAAGGTCTATGAATCTATAAATGCTTTATATCAGAGGTCAGCAACCTCTGGCACACGGCTCACCAAGGTAAGCACCCTGGCGGGCTGGGCCAGTTTGTTTACCTGCTGCGTCCACAGGTTCGGCCGATCGCAGCTCCCACTGGCCACGGTTTGCCATACCAGGCAAATGGGAGCGGCAGGAAGCCTCGGCCAGCTCATCCCTCGGCCCGTGGCGCTTCCCACTGACCCCATTGGCCTGGGACGGTGAACCACAGCCAGAGGGAGCCGCGATTGGCCAAACCTGCTGACGCGGCAGGTAAACAAACTGGCCCAGCCCACCAGGGTGCTTACCCTGGCAAGCCACGTGCCAGAGGTTGCCGACCCCTGCTTTATATGAAATGGGGCACTATTTGACCAAGCATGGGTAAAAAGTTCCAAAAACCTGTTCTCAGGGTCCTGACACAGTGACAATTAAACAAGTTAGAGAAAAATGTAACCATACTCCTCACAACTAGGATATGAAGACACAGGTATGTCGCATCTTATGTGCATTTAACATGTGCGATTTAAGCTTTATGCGGTCAACAAAAAAAAACCCAGAAAAATAACAATTTTAATACTGTACCTGTAGTGCGGACAATTCCTCCCGCCATTACATTCAATGTAATTTTGACTATACGTGATTTTCACTTTACGCGCAGACTGCGGAACGTAACCCCAGCATAAGATGCGACAGACCTGTACACATAATTAAATCTTAACTTTCTAAGAAAGATGATGCTGGTATACTGGAAACTGGTTAAAAGCAGTCTAAAATTCCCGAATGAAGCTTGTCTATAACAGTAACTCCCTAAACTCTTACTAATTCCTTGGGGTTTGAGAACCTCAGGGAACAGGAACAATACTTACGTAATGTTTATGACCAATTACAGCTAATCAATAAAACTCCCATTTTGAAATTCTTAGGACTGGTCTACACTAGAAAATTAGGTTGGTTTAACTGCATCAGTCAAGGGTGTGAAAAATCCACACTCCTGAACTGTATGGTTAAGACGACCTATGTCCCTGTGTGAACAATGCTAGATGAATGGAAGAATTCTTCTATCAACCTCGTTACCATCTCTTAGGAATTACCTACGCCGATGAGAGAGTCTCTCCTGTTGGCATAGGTAGTGTCTACACTGTAGCATTTTAAGGGTAGACAGGCCCAAAGATAATTAAATTTCTGGAAAACATGGCTGTTCCACAAGCAGAAAAAGAGACTAAAAATTGCTGAATGCCTTATTTGTACATCTTTATTTTTGAATTGACACAAGCATGCTTTCAGAGAGCATGCAGCTAATGCAGGAAACACCTTTCTCATCGGACATAACAAAGAAGTGCCTTTATTAAAGCTCCCTTGACATTTTTTGTAAGACTAGTGGTGTTAGCCCAGCTAGCTAGACAAATTCCCACTAAGATCATTACATTCTGACCAACTTAATGTCTCCTGCAATTTCAACTGAGTACAGAGCTCAGTCATCACTTCCTGTCTTGAATGTTGTGTAAGTCATGTTGTGAGCTGCTAAACAGTTGGCATGTTTTGCTCCTAGAGATAATTCAGTGTTGCATGAAGTGATCTGTGACTAAATTTTGTAAGATATATCAGTTTGGAAAGCAATATGGGTTTCTTAAGATAAAATAACAACTCCAAATACAAAATATTATTTTCACTTACTCATTCCAGCTGTCATTTGCATTTTTTTCACACTACATCATGTCTTCGGATTGGGTATCACCCTGTATTTGCTGCCATCCGAATTAATACTGGAGTTCAACACACCTTCAGGATGAGCAAGTTTATTCAGTATGTTAGCTTGTCCTTTTTCCATCCAACCAATGACACATCTGAAGGCCTTTGCAAATGGTGACTTAAAGAAGAGTTAATGATAACAGTACTTCCCCCATAGAGAAGATGCTGGAATTGTCTAACTAAAGGGAGAGCTTGAATAATCCAAGTAATCAGTACCTGTGAAAATTTAAGTGCAAATTATCCATAAAATTGTAAGCCAAAATTTAAATGGAAAGTACACTTTTCATACTCCATCTCTTTTTAATAAGTACTGAAGTCAGATTATGCTGTCACATGTGCCCATGCTCCATGGCTTGTAATGGGGATAGAATGTGCAATTGGTAGCAGTATTAACCCTGCATTTGCATGAGGAACTACCATTCACATCCACAGAAGTTGTATACATATAGAACAAAGACAACATATGGTCCTATGCCTTTTTCTTTTGAAAGGGATTCATCTTTTTACACCAGGTTATGCCAGTGATCAATTGAAAGCAACCAATGCAACATCAAGTTTTAATTTATACATCTTGTAATGGACTCCTAGTTATAGATATACACCATGTGTTTCTTTGTTATGAAAACTGAATACCTATGAATTCATTAGATGAATTCATTTGAATGTGAGTCAATTCATTGTCATTTATAATGCAATCTTCCAAAAAACATTTTCCCAAATGCTTTCTCTTACCTTAGGAGGTTTAGATTGTTGTTCAATGCAATTGGCAACTCATGAAAGACTAGTTTTCATCCAATTTACTCAAATAACATTTAAGAGACTGATTTACTATGATTCAGAGTTATTCCTAACAGAAAACCTGAGCTGATGAATTTTTCACAAACACAGAAAAATGGTCTATGGACTAGATATAAATATTTATCGTAAAGATGCGTTTGCAGCTCACTTATATCTCTATTTACAGAACTATGTGTATGTAAGCATATGTCCACATGAATATACTTACAGTATGTTGATTATATAATATCATTCCTTGGATATTTAAAGCTCAGCAAATGGTTTCGAGGTTACAGACAACATTTAGGATAATAAAAAAATATTGCAAATTATTCTTGAAATCTTTCCAACTAAGTTGTATTCTCCCATGACATAATGTCAGAAAATGGCCCTTGTTTGCTTACTTTAGATGAGTTTGGGTTTTACAGACTCTAATATTTTAATGAAGGGCTGATGAAAATTTTAAAAGATTTCATATTTATGAAATTTTAAGTAAAGATAAAAAATATAACTGAAAGTCATCAAAGATCTGACCTATTTATACAATAGATGCTTCATTCTAAGAAAGAATTATGAAGCACTTTATATAAAAAATTTAGCTAGGAAGATGGATTAACTTTGCACAATTTACTTTGTCAATCTTCCAAAGAAAATGTGTTTATTATTTAAAAAATAGAGGATAACTGAAATTTATATAGTTTTTATTCTGCATTTTCCTGAGCTCTTTCCTCTCAACTTTTTATCTAACATGCTAAAACTAAAAAAATTTTCCTTTACCATCATTTTGAACCATGACTCCTTTAATAGAATAATAGAAATGTAGCTTGAAGGGACCTCGAGAGGACATCTTGTCCATTCTCCATGTTAAGGCTAGACCAAGTATACCTAAATCATCCCTAATAGGTGATTGTGTAACCTATTATTAAAAACCTCCAGTGATGGGAAATCCACAATCTCCCTTGGAAGTCTCTTCCAGTATTTAACTATTCTTATAGTTGTCGCAGCCCAAAGGCCTCTGTCCTAACATGGTGTCTGTATGGCCAATTGTCGGTAATCTAAAGGTCACACTGGTACCGTGTGCAACACCGTGGTGCTGTGTGCTACCTTAAGGTGCGGTGTGCAACATTACAGTGCCGTGTGCATTTTCCCGCTCTTTTTGCCTGGTCACCTAGGGGTCAGGCTAGTGCTGTGTGCATAATACCGGCGTGCCGTGAGCAAAGGGATCCAATCTGACCAGTCGTAGTTCAGTTCAAACGGTCAGATTAGGGTTGTGTGCAAAACCATGCTAGTGTGCTGGGTGCAGCTTCTAGTAGCTTCTAGTGTGCCATGTGCAGACTCTATCTACGTAGAGGGCGCCAACTCGGAACCTGGAAGGTGAAGGAGCTAGGGACCAATCAGATTTTGACAAGTGTAAAAGAGCCTTTGAATAAAACTATGCCTTGTGCCAGAATCTGCAGAAGTATCTACATACTGACTGAAGGACCTGATCAACCCTTCAGCCAGGGGTCTCCTCTGGATATAGCCAGCTCGGGACGTGACATTTATTTTTCAAAGTTATCTTCTACGGATTCGGTATGCTTCTGGTGTCTGTACTGCTGGTCAGCTGCGCCTGGAATACGGTACTTGCTTTCTATTTTTCTGTGAATACTCTGCGCTTTGCTTAGTCTCTTCTGCAGAACTGTATATTGTTGTTATGCGGTATAAAGTGTGTATATATAGCATATGAAAGTTGAATTGTTGTATTAATAGCTATTGTTGGTGTATTTTATGATATTTGGTTAATGTGCACACAGTTCATTTAATTTAGTGTATTTATTTTACTTTTTTAAAGAGCAGTTAATTTTGAAGTATTTGGTTCCTTCTTAATGAATGTAAATAGATTGCTTCAAGCTGTGTGAATGTTTTGTTCTAATCGTACTGCTAGTTGGTAGAAGTGCTCCTCCCCAGCCCAAGCTATGATTTTTTTTTCCCTGTTAGTAAACGGCCACGTGGTGTTTTGAAGTTTCAATTTGTCTGGTTTTAATTTTCCTCTCTCAATTAAAAAATTCACTGAACCCGCATTAGGGACGGACAATAGTTAGAAAGTTAAATCGCTTAATCTGCAGATTAAAGCATTTTTTTCTTGTCTTACCTTCAATGGGTATGGAGAGCAATTGATTATAGTCTTCTTTTTATGGGAAGATTGTTCTCAGATTCCCCACCTGCACTCCCAGTCTTCTTTTCTCAAGACTAAGCATGACCAATTTTTTAACCTTTCGTCAGCGGTCAGGTTTTCTAAACCTTATATCAGTTTTGTTGGTCTTCTCCTTCATAATTTGTCCACATCTTACTTAATGTGTGGTACTCAAAATTGGAGACAATACTCCAGGTGAGGCCTCACCAATGCTGAGTACAGCAGAACAATTATCTCCTGTGACTTAGATATGGCAGTCCTCTTAATACACCTCAGAATTATATTAGCATTTTTTCCAGATGTGTTACATTGTTGGCTCATGATTCACTATAAATACTACATATTTCAGAAGTATTACTGCCTAGCCACTTATTCCCCATTTTGTATTTGTGCATTTGATTTTTTCTTCCAAAATATAGTACATTCACTTGTTTTTATTGAATTTCATCTTGTTGATTTCAGACCAATTCTCCAATTTATCAAGGTCATTGTGAATTTTAATTTTGTCCTCCAAAGTGTTGGCAAATCCATTATCCAAGATATTAATGAAAATATTGAATAGTACCAGACCCAGGACAGTACCTAAAGGAATCCATTAGATATGTCCTGCCATTTTTCAGCAAACCATTGATAACTGCTCTTTGACTATGGTGTATCAACCAGTTGTACACCCAACTTATAATAATTTTATATAGACCAGTGGTTCTCAAAATAGGGCCACCGCTTGTTCAGGGATAGCCCCTGGCTGGCTGGGCCGATTTGTTTACCTGCCGCTTCCACAGGTTCGGCCAATCGCGGCTCCCACTGGCTGCGGTTCATCGGGCCAGGCCAATGAGGGCTGCAGGAAGCAGTGCGGGCTAAGAGATATGCTGGCTGCCCTTTCTGCAGCCCCCATTGGCCTGGAGTGGCAAACTGCAGCCAATGGGAGCCATGATCAGCTGGACCTGCAGACACGGAAGATAAACAAACTGGTCTGGCCCACCAGGGGCTTTCCCTGAACAAGCAGTAGCCCTAGTTTGAGAACCACTGATCTATACCATATTTCCTTCGTTTCCTTATGAGAATATCATGTGGGACTGTGTCAAAAGTCTTATTAAAATGAAGGTATAGCCCATTTACTTCACCCCTCCCTTCCATCCACTAGGCAACTAACCTGATCAAAGATGGAAATTAGGTTGGGTTAGCATGACTTTTTTTTGACAAATCCAAGCTGGCTATTCATTATCATCCTATTATTCTTTAGGGGCTATCAAATTGATTGGTATATAATTTGTTGCAGTATCATTCCAGAAACTGATGTTAGGCTGAGAAGTCTATAATTCCCCATGTCCTCTTTGTTCACTTTTTTATAAAATAGGTACTATGTTTGCTCTTCTCCAGTCTTCCTATCCTCTACAAGTTCCCTTCCCTTCTGTCTCTCTCTAGATCAAGATTGAATGCCTTGTCATCACTTTCAAGACACTGCATCCAGTTCAACTTTTTTCTGCTTTCCTGTTCCCACTCTTGCATCCTATGTTCTTGTCTACCCTTCTTGACTGTTTGTTCTCATTTGAGATGCCAGATCCTCTTAATTGCCAGTGAATTCAGTGAGAATTAAAGGTGCTCACAGAACTGAGCACAATTGGTATAACAAGCCTTGAAGCCTTTTTTCATGCTGCTCCTTGATCCCTGGCACGAGTATCTTCATGCACTTTCTTCAAAGCCCATTTCTTTCAGTTAGCTTCAGTTGGACATTCACCCAAGAATTGTCTATTCTCTTGCCTTATCTTATTCTCAATCTAAAACTAAACCGAACAAAACAGGACCTTCAAGGTTCATACACAACAAAATAGTTATATAGCAAATGATTGTTATTTGTTACAATGCTTGTCTTTCCCTTCCCTGCTATCATTATCAGATGTGTTTGTCTAATTTAGGCACCAAGCCTGTAAACAAATATAAGTAACTGTAGACACATGGATAGCCTCATTGAATTCAAGGTACCCAGTAATGTAAGACAGAAGTACAATTACACATATGCTTAGCTGTTTGCAAGATTGGGGTCTTAGACAGTATGCTTTGGGGGGCTCCATAAAACATCATGTACATTTACAGTCATCCATAAATATTAAGTAGTAAATAATAATACTTACTTTTGAAAAAGCAGCCCAAACTATTCCCATCTCTAACAGTGACCTGTAGAACATTGCACATTAGAGAAAAAAATGCCCTCAACTTATTTTGGGGGGCAGCATTGTGAAGAAGCAACCACAGTGACTCTGAAAAATAAGACTGTAAATGTTTGACCCTAATCCTTTCATTTGAAAACACATCTCTTGAAAAGTATTATGCTTTCAAAGTGAAGCAGACTTGACCAACTTCCACAGAAGATCATTTTTAAGTGACAGCGACAGATAACTTAACTGGGGGATTCAGTATATCCTATAGGACATTAATTCCTGAAGATCACACACAGCCATCATGATCTGTGCAGAAAGCAACTGTTAGTGTTAATTATTAGAGAGATTCATTTTTCTAAATTGAGCTGTGTACATTTGGATGTCCAGGAATAGATATATTTTATTAAAGGGACCCGAGAAAATGATTCTTTCTCTTCTTGTTACAGGCTTTCCCTTTTCAGTTGTAAAACACACTGACTGATATTTTTATGGTACCTTTAGAGGTATTCTTTACTGAGCATTCCAGGTGCACTTTATAAATTTCACATAAATATTATGTAAGGTAGTTTAATGAAGGAGGGACTATAAGGAAGAATAATAATATGCACTTTAATAAATCATGCATCCTTGTGCTATTTAAATGTTTCTTCAAGGTTGATTGAAACTTTAACCTCAGTCTCAATAAAGAAGAAAAGCTTCAAATTTTCCAGACCTTGAATTTTTACAACAGTATGTTGAATTATGCAGTGATCAGTCAATTATTCATCTCTCCCAGATCGAGATGGCTGTGCTTTGAAAAGCATGCAAAAATGGGGCTACAGAATGTGATGCTGTGTCAACACATTTCACTCAGGATTGCTTACAAGACAATTTTTTGTTTCAACATTGATTCTAGTTTTCTTGATGTTTGCTTCTAATAAGGTACCTGTTACAAATTAATTTCAGTTTGCATGCTTTAGTTTCTGATTCTGGATGATACACTGCAGAAATGACATTGCCCTGTTTTCCATAGATTTCTACAACTATTTGAGAGATAGATTTGTATTTCAAGGGAATCTTAATACAAAACAGTAGTTTACAGCTGATGGAACAAGTGCAAACTGAAGAACTAGCTTAACTGAGAATACCAAACATGAAATAACGAAGTAATGAAATTAATTCTAAAGCTTAAAAGAACTACATTTTTACACAAATGAGAAACAGGAAGATCAGGAGAGAAATAAGAAATATTGAAATAATCTGAGCATGATTCCCCCTGCCTTGCACTTTATATAATCATTTACCTCCTTCCAAATTGGATATACATCACTCACAAATCAGAGTGGTAGCATTTTATACCTATTTTGACTTTGTAAGTGACTACACAGTGTACAAGACAGTACCTGATCTTTTAAATAAATGGCAGATTCTACAAACTTAACACACTGTCCTGAGTTCACCTCAAGGCTGCAGCTCTGAGCCTGTCTATACCTGTATTTATACCATGAGTGGTAGTATTTCAGGGACCCAATAATCTAATTTTCCAGCCAATGAGTAGGTTAAAATCCATCATCAAATGGATCACTGTTAATAATTTTAAGGAATATTCCAAAGGAAACATACATTGATTATTACTAGCCTGGAGCTTACCCCTTAACGTTTAGAATTTAAATGGATCTGTATTTCCAGTCTTGCCCTCTCACCCTATTTAACCCATCCAAAGTTCCAGGGTGTTGAAATTCAGATTTTCTGTTCAAATACATCTTTAATTATTCTATGTAAAACCATTAAGGTCCAGAGTCTCCTGCACCAAGATGTGTTCAGTACAGAAGAGCTGGGGGCCATCAGAGACCAAGTGATATTTCTGTTGGCCCCAGCCCATCAGTGTGAAATAGAGTCTCTTAGGGGCTGGTCCAATTTACAACATATGGCTATGGTCCCCGTGGAATGTTATGCTAGTTGTAGTGCCCCAACATGACCAGGGAATTCTCGGGGGGTGGGGGACAGATTCCAGCACTTTGTGCTCTGTGGTCAAAGTAACTGGACCAAGATTTAATGTAGGCCAAAATATACAATAGTCATGGTGTTATTCAAATGAGCCAAGTAAAGCATTTCAAAACATCATTGGCTTGTTATACATCTAAGGCACAGCCCCAGGTTGGGGACGATGAAGAAGAACACTACCTTAGGAGTGCAAGGCACACCATCCTTTACAAGAGCACAGAATTTGCTCCCAATTTTCTTGGTCAACTCTGCTGTTAGATTTGGAGAGTCAGAAGTTGATCCATTCACCTTTGTCTTTCTGAGCAGAAAAGAGGCAATCCTAACATGTCTGGGATTTGGGATGAGCATTTTAGTTCCAGGAGCTTGAATACTTGTGGCCTGATTTTCAATGACTCTCTTGCTCAGAAAAAGAGACAGAGAGAAAATAATGAATATGTGGATTTGCTTTTACTTTTTTTAAGTTAGCTTTTGCCAAGCTATCTAAAACTCTACCATGACTGGCAAACTTTCTTTTAATACATCCTCATCTGTGAGGTTAGAAAATGAATGTCTTTTAATACATCCTCATCTGTGAGGTTAGAAAATGAAATGGTCCCTATAAAAGTCTGTGAGCCAAAGGCCCAGAAGAACTCTCTCTTTGCATTCAGAGAGAGAAGGGCCTGGCTGCAGGGAGCTAGAGACAGAGTACCTGAGTGGAGCAGGGCTGGGGACAGGCTGAGAATCTCCAGCCTGGAAAGCCTCAGGCTGTGGCCTAGCAGAAGGCCAAGGGGTACTGGAGGTTGCTGAGGGCAGCCCAGGGATAGGCCAAGGCAGCAGGTCCAAACTCTCCTTGCCAGTGATGAGTAGGCTGATACTGCAGTCTGCCCCAGGGCGTGGGGCTAGACGATGACTGGCAGTAGCCTTATACTGAGGCAAGGTGGAAATAGAGGGTGAGGGTTCCCTGGGAAGGGGAGACCCTGAGAAAAAAGGGTTACTGCCAGGGGGCAGCACCCCAGGTAAATGGGGCACCAGGGTCCAGGGAGGGACACGGGGGGCAAAGGACAGGTGGATCACCAGCCTGCAGAGGGAACTCTGGAGCTGGAATGAACTAATTCCCAGAACAGACTTGCAGGAGATGCCGCAGGGGTGAATCTGCACCTCTACAATCAGTAACTGAAGATTCACTTGCAATGAAATATGACTCACATTATCTTTAATTATTTTACATTTAGGCCCTCCCTGCTTTACCCACTTTCTGATCTGTTATCTTCATTATCTATGTGTATTTAATTTAGGCCCTAATCTTGCAAACACTTTCAAAGTAGTGTAAAGTTAAGAACTTGAGTCATTCCAATGAAGTTAGTGGTACTACTCACATGCTCAAAGTTAAGTAAGAACAAAAAGACTAGATCCTCAGGTAATGTAAATTGTCATAGCTACAATGAAGTCCATTTATGTCACCTGAGGATTGGGGTTTTAGACTGTAAATTCTAGATAGTTATTCATAGATCTTGTTTTTTTCTAATCACTTTAAGGTACTTTGCAAATTATGGCACTATAGATATGATATTTAATCATCACAAAATACTTAAAATCGCCTACCAACTCAGTCACTGTTTATTTGAGATTTCTTTTTCAAAGTATAACAAACTAAAGTGACTGGTGGATGAAATCTCTAACTGCCATTCACTAAATGTATGCATGAAAAGAACTAAGCTAAGAGATCTCCAGAACATTTCTACCTACTTTGAATAGGAGCTTCAGTTTTAGAAATCCTTTCTGTATGTCAAAGTCTCATTAAGACATTAAGCAGCAAGCTTCTTGTCAGTGACCCACTGCTTCAGTTTCTGTCACCATTTAGCTTATCCAGCAGGATTTGGTTTCCTTTTGGGGTCACATGAACTGTACTACTCTAGTACTTTGCTTAACAGGCCCTTGTGCTGTCTAATGGACTAAGAGAATTATAATTAATGTTGGGTGCATAGGAGAGTAAGCTGCATGACACACACTGTTAGTTTGATACCCTCTCTGATGACAGTTTATGGTTCAACAGCTTGGTTAAACAGCACATCAGCAGAAGTGATGGGTGATCAATCTCATTCCCTATAGTATTGCTCCCCAAACTGTCATTACTGAGAAATAAATCCAGGAAAGGCCATAAGTGGGAATCACAGGGCCTTTTGTTTAAGTCCAGAAAGAAAGAAAGAAAGAAAGAAAGAAAGAAAGAAAGAAAGAAAGAAAGAAAGAAAATAGTTTTCTATTAGAGCTATAGAGCTATACAGGAACTTTAAATACAAAAAAAATTCTTAGATAACTTCCTACTATAGGTATAACTGTTATACATTTCCTGTAAAACAAAATGCATGCACTTCAAATTGTATAACATTGCTGGAAATTGCTACAACTGAAACCCTCAAAGAACAACTTCATTTCTTTCTGCTACAGATTATCGCAATATAAAATTATGCTTCTCACAGTCCTTAGTCAATTAAAACAGTTCCACTTTCTTTTGTATTCTATGCATGCTAATTCAGGGCAAGATTTGGCTCACTTTAGTCATTGAGTAGTCCCTTATTCCATAAGTAGTTCAACTGAAATCAATGGGACTAATAAGATATTACTCAATATGAGTAAGGATGACAGAATCAGGCCTTCAGTCCAGAATATTTATGTGCAGTGTTTGCACTATCAACACTGGTGCCCCAAATTAACATAATCTAAAAACGACTTCTACATTTTAACACTGAGTGCCATTGGATGTACAGTAAAGTTGGAAAAGTCTAGTTCTTCCAATCCAAGTCAAAATGCATAAGATATTAAGCAGATAAGTGGGAAATTTAATCTAAGCAATTCAGTCTGAGCAATGCATTTTGTCTTGGTGATTGCAGTGATTTTAGTGGTCATTTGGGTTATGAGGAAGAGTATCTCTGATGTTTAAATCAAAGTCAATATGAAATCCTCCTTACTCAGGCTGACCATGTTCTGAAGCATATTCTGCTGAATAAATAACAGACAATATGCAATGAGATAAGTACTTTCCAACCACAACTACCTCTTAAATATCTAGACAGTTCTCTGAACTCATTAGATTCCTCCATAAATACACAGGGGACTATGCTGAAGCCCATGATCAGAGTTACACAGTATTGTAACTAAACATATTGTCCCTTTTGCATGCTCTGCTTTCATCTAGAAGGTCTTTCAATATTTTTAGCAAGTACTAGCCAACAATTCCTTTACTCATTCTGAGACTTTAAGAGTGTTTACAGTTCACATAGAAGCATGTCATGTGGGCCTAGGAGGAGCATTCACGCAGAAAGATGCTCAGAGAAATGACAGGATATTAGCATATGGAAACAGAACACTGCACGCACCAGAAAGGAACCTCTTGACTTTAAAAAAGGACTGTCTTGTGGTATTTTGTGCTCTGAATACATCTCTGGATGTAATGTATTTTCAAATCTTCACTTGTTATTGTGCACTGAAATGGCTGAAAAATAGGAGATCTTGCAAGGCAGACTTTGATTACATAGAAATGTATTTTCATGAAGGAAAAAAAGCAGAACTACAAAGTAGTATATAAAATATACTGTCAAGAAAACCTCTTTAAATCTTCCTCTTTTAAATAGATTGTCTACCTCAACAATTAAGCTCCAATTATTTGAACAGCTAACAAGCAAGTGATGGAGCTTTGAATATGAGGCTTCTTTACTTTCTACAGGGCATAATTACCAATTTTGAGTTTTGACTAGATTAAGAAAAGATTACATTTTCCATTGCTCATTTTGAGAACCGTATAATACAGCAATTTAAAAAAAAAAAGCCAGCATATTCACAGAAGGAGGTTGAAAGTGTTTTGAACTTAAATAACATTAAAATCATATATTTTCTTGATCATTTGGCGTACCTAAGATTATTGCAACATCACATCAAATAGTTGGTTAATTTGGTTTCCGTAAGGATGGCCTTATCAGTTATAGGTGATACAAATATTCTATGCCACTTGGCTATAAAGCAGAACCAAATAGTAGCCATTAGTGAAATATATCCTAGTGAATAGTCTAGTGAAGGCCAAAACTGCCATCTTGACAAACTCCAACACGAAGAAATTGTATATTGTAGTGCCTCCAGATTATTGGCTAATTAAAAAAAAACTCTTTGAAGATAAATCTGCTATGTAACAACAAGCTCATGCCTAGTGATCATCCTTTAAAAGTCAGCCTCTGCCAACAGTTACCGCACAGTGGTACAGTATCTGAGGTACCAATATAAGTACCTCTGAGTAATAATGGTAGGTAAATGTTATTGGCTTAATGGCAATCAGTGATGTAGAGAAGTGTGCAATATGGCAGTGTCACCATATAGGGGTTCATACAAACATTTCCTTCGGTATCCATCTAGTTTTGCTTTGAGTTGTGAGGTAGAATGATCCCAAACCTCAATAAGAAAACGTATTTCCAAAAAATGCATTTCTCCTGGATTTGTTTTTTAAAATTGTCTTATTAATTATTATTATTAATAATAGTTATTATTAAGCATTATTATTATTACAGTGCTTATTGTCCTCAGTGCTTACTGTCCTAATACTGTGGCTTTATTGTGCTTGGCACTGTATAGAAATATAGCAAGATACCCACTCCCTGAAAGCGCTTACTATCTAAACAGAAAAGACAGTTAATAAGTTCTCAGTTCTTAGTGAACCTTTCAACAAATTTGAGGTTTGCAGTGAAACTCCCAAACCAGGTGAATTTTGGGTCATTTGGGTTTGGTTTTATTTCTGACACATTTCATACAGCTCTAATGTTAAAAGCCACTGTTTTATAGGGGGTGTCTATAAACTGGCACCCTAATATCACATATTAAGTTGAATACATGTTTTTTCTTTAGCGACACATTTTCCTCAAACACTCTATTTTAATCAAAATAATGTCTTGACCACATATTTGAGAGGGAAGGACAGAGAGAAAATTTGTAAGTGAAATTTTTAGGATGAGTTTTTGTTTCCCTGAAACCAGCACCTTATGATGCAAGATGCAGTGTTATGCCCAGCGCTGGTCCGCTTCTGACAAGGTAGCAGATTATAAAGTAGAACATAGATCAGATTCACAAGAGTAAACACAACCACTGCAGGGCAACCTCAATAGGAAATTACAGGATAGAAAGCAATACTATGATCATGAATGAATACAAGTAATTTTTTAAATGTTCATGACCTGGTGAAAAATACCTTCTCTCTCAGACACAAATGCAGCAGAGAGCGTTACTGAAAAATTAGCACCAATCTTCACTGGACCATTCAGTGTCACCAAGTATTCATCAGATGTGAATTACACTCTGTACAAATTGCCTGAAGGAACAGATACAGGGATTTTCATGTTCTAAATGTGCATTCCTATTAGTATCAAAACAGTCCATTGGAGGATACCTCAATCCCTGAAGACTTGCAGTGAAGAAAAATGTTACAATACTCAACCATTATTCCAAAGCACTGTCTTCAAGAAAGAAAGATAATATACTGTAAGCTTGACTCACTATTCCCTTACACTCCATTATAATTGCCCTTATGATGAGCCACACCTCATTATGCTAACAGCCAAATTGCTTGGCTCCCAAGGGTAGACTTACAGTCAGGGTGGATTGTACTTACACTCAAAACAACCAAGAATAATCAAGATGAGTCACTCAGTTTGACAATGTGTGACCACTTTTGCATAACTAATGTGGTTCTGACCGAAAAAGAAATGCTCCAGATTAAGAAAAAAGAATTAATCTTCCTAATATTGATTGTGTGCGGGGACGCAAATCATGTGTTGGCATTTTTATAACATCTAAATACATGTTATAAAAATATATGTTTTCTGGAGAAAAAGTTTCTTTTCTTGGCTAATCAAAGGGATCTCAAAACCTTGGATGTTATAACGTATACATTACTGTTAGAATATAGATATTCAGGCCTCCCTGTAAAGGCCTATACCAGGGATCAGCAACCTCTGGCACGCAGCTTGCCAGCGTAAGCACCTTGGCTGGCCGGGCCAGTTTGTTTACCTGCCACATCTGCAGGTTCGGTGGACCACGGCTCCCACTGGCCGTGGTTCGCCGTCCCAGGCCAATGGGAGTGGCGGGAAGCAGCACGGGTGAGAGATGTGCTGGCCGCAGCTTCTTGCCACCCCCATTGGCCTGGGATGGAGAACTGCAGCCAGCGGGAGCCACGATCGGCCAAACATGCCGATGCAACAGGTAAACAAACTGGCCTGGCCCACCAGGGTGCTTACCCTGGCAAGCGGTGTGCCAGAGGTTGCTGACCCCTGGCCTAGTCTTTAAGAATTTAGGTGTATTTTTATCACTTAGCTAGTTATAGGGGTATAAAAACAAAGAATCACACAATCCACCTGTGGACGGGACTTCTCTAGCTAGGATATTCTGAGGCCTTGTTCTTAGGATAAGGGCTTTGGCTAAGCAGTGGGGCAGCCATAAGCTGAGAAGCATAAGGTCACATCCTCACATTCCAAACCAGTCATATTGAAATAAGGTGGTATTGGGCTGTGAGGAAGATGATCCTGTTCTGATAGTGCCCATCACCACCAGATAAAGAAACAGATCTTAAGATCGTTAAAGAAAACTTAGTTTGATATCATCCTGTCTGGCAAGAAATCACTTATCAATAGTTGTGGTTGTGAAACCCTCATTTCTGTGTCTTTTATCTTTATGGCCCACACTCTTCTATTGTTTATCTGTCTGTTTCTCTAATTGTTTCTGTCTGCTGTATAATTAATTTTGCTAGGTGTAAGTTAATTAGGATAATGAGATATAATTGGTTAGAGAATTATGTTACAATATGTTAGGAGTGGTTAGTTAAATATCAGTAAAATTATTGATTAGGTATAGTTAAGAATATTACTATATAAACTGGGGTCAAACAGGAAATGGGAGGAAGGGAAATTGAAATCATGTTTGCTAATGGAGGGAACAGTGACAGGGAATAGGGAATGGGGGAGGGACACAGGCAAGGCTCTGTGGTATCAGAGCTGAGAAGGGGGGACATAGGGTAAATACTCTGCAGCATCAGAGCAGGGAATGGAACACTGGTGAACAGACTCTATCGGTGTATAGACATAAGCCTGACTGGCACGAAGGGGTTCAGAATAGGCTTTCTTGGAAATTAAAACCAATAAACATCACATTGTCTGCACTTCGGACTTCTGGTCTTTTGCTGCTTGCTATCTTTGTGACAAGAACCAGGGAAGTGGGAGGGTTGAGGGAAAGCCCTCTAACAATTACTTCACTGAACAAGGTACAGCAGCATACTATCTACCGTGACCATTTTTTTTAAAATTTGAACCAGATATATCTACTAATGGTAACTTGTTTGTCACTTAAAGGGTCAGATCCTCAACTGATGTACATTGACATAGCTTCATTGAACTCAATGGAGTTACACCAATTTACATCAGCTGAGGACATGGTGAACAGCATTTTATATCTTCAGAGTACTCGAACACATCAGGTGGCACCCCGGAAGGCAGGTGGGGGCTAACGTGTGACAGGCCCAATTTCTGTTGGTGAGAGAGAGACAACTAGATATCACAATGGCCTTGCTTTCCTTGAGTGCTTCTTTAGCACATAGATCCTCCCACTGACTATTTGATAAATCTCCTGCTTCTGATGTACTTAAAACGTTGCTGTTAGTTTTTGCATTTTACATTATCGTTCAACCACTTCTTATGGCTGAAATTTTCAAAGGAGCCCAGATGAGTTGTGCATCTAAATCTGACTTTCAATGGAAGTTGGACAACTTGTCCCCATTTACGGCTTTGCAAATCTTCCCCCATGTATATAAACTAAGAATTAGACATGAATTCTTTGCCCCAATCCCCTGCACAATTATTTATTTACACTTGTTATTGACTGAAAAGAAGCAAGACTAGTGAAACTCCACTGATAAAAATATGTGAAATGCAAGCTTGAATTTAAAGGAAGACATATGGGTGGCAACACTGTATGTGATGACAAGGAGGAAGATCAATACAAGAACAAATTTGCTTTTATCTTAACTAATTGTACTTTTAAAGATACTTGGCATAAGTTACTATTTATTTATAAATAGCAGAAAACACCTACTGTATTGATTCACAGCAGTGATTGATTGACATGGTATGAGTGTAGTGTAATCACCTTATCCATGAAATGATTTAAAATGTACTGAAAGAAAATTAATATAGTACGAGGGTTATGAGTCTAGTAAGTAGTCAGTTTAATGACAAAATATGCTTGGTGCTCTGTGCTTTAGTGTTTGGGGGTTCAGTTTGCTTGTTAAAAGATGAGTGTATTACGCAGCACATTTTCATTATTTACCCACAAAAGTCTCACTAATAAAGGACTGAATGTTGCCTGTTCTGAACCACAATCCAATATAATTTTGGGTAGGGAATAGGGGAATTCCACACTAGAAGACAAAGAAGAAAATATTTCTCTGGAAGGCTCTTTTATTTGTTTAAATGGCAGTTTGAACTGCTCAGTGGTTTAGAATATTCTCAGCAGTCCTAGCTAGATAGATTAGAAGTCAGAGTTCAGGTCAGGTAATGTTTACCATATATCTCCTCCACACATACAGCACATGTAAAAGATGAGCTAGAGCAAGAGACTGGGCCAGATCATAGGAGTTATGTCTGTTTATGTCAGCTGAGGATCTAGCCCAGAAATGCAGAATTACTGGTTATTGTGTAAATGTACCCAGTCTGTTTTAAAAATGCCTTTTGTTTTCTCTCTCTTTAAGTGTTATGTGCAGAAATCTAAAACTACCAGTAAAACAATCCTGAATACACAATAGATATTCAGTTGCAGTCATATCTGCACCTGTTCACATCCTATTGCTTATTGGCAATGTTCCTTCTTAGGGATCTCATCCAAAGCTTGTTGAAATCAACAGCAGTCCCTCAAATGACTTCAGTAAGCACTGGATCAGGTCTTTTACCTGAAAGAGAAGGAGATTCCTATGTTCAGCTCTAGCCTTGTAATTTTGTTCCTCTTCTATATTTGTTACATTTGCACTACTCCTTAAACAACTGTTGTATGTTTATCTAACTATGAATCATTTCACTAGCATTCACTATATAGAAAACATGGTTTTCAATTTGAGCATTATCATGGGTAATCTCATGAGCAGTGTAGGACAAGCCTGGGGTAAAAGACAGACTCGGCACCCGAAAGCCAGTGATAGAAGGCTGTAGGGCCTGATCTAAAGCCGAATGACATGCATTGAGTTCAGTGGGCTCTGGATGAAGACCTAGTCAGCTAAGTGGCTGCACTAGGATTCCAGTTACATAACTGTGCTGGTAAATGGAAACTGACAGAAGACTAAATACTGTTTTATGGGCATTCTGGGAGCTTCTGCTTCACCAAGTGCACCTTCAGAATAGCCAGGCAGAAGGCTGTCGTAGTGCTCAACTGAATCTTAGCTAGAGGTTTGCTTAGCATGCCCAGTAGCACTTCATAGCTCAGGGGGACCTGACCAAGCACTATATTTGCTTCCAGTTGCAGACTTCTAACCCGTCTTAACCCTAGAACTGGGTACCAGTCATAGGTGATGCACACTGCTCTTATCTGCCACAGCACAAGGAGTTTTACTGAGTTCACTGCACAGAGGCCCCTCTCTTCCTAAGCCATCCTACTCTGTGCAGGCAGAATCAGAATCACAGAATTAGAAGAGACACCAAGAGTCATCTAGTCTAAGTCCCTGCTAACCCAGTGAGCTTCTCATTACAGCTCAGTTCCCCGCCCCTTAGAGTGGCTCTGAGAGGAAAAAATAAATTTAGCCCAAAGTTTGTTGGGTCTGGAATCTGGAATTTAAAGTGAGGGCATCATTCTTAGTGGAATTTCAACTTTTAGTCAGGTTCATAAAAAAGAGTGGGGGAAAATGAAAATGAGTGAAAATTAACCATCAGAACTGCTCTATACTTGGCAATAGAGAGATGTGTACGCATTGTGGTAGATGAAAAAGATAAATGTCAAAAGGCAAATCTCACTTCTTATTACACTCTGTCATCCATTCTTGGCCCCCACTCACTACAATTAGCAGCATTGTCACAGATTACTGTTCATACTCACAAGACAGAGGGCTAGGGCTGTGAAAGAAAACCTAAAGGGAAACAAGCTGCCCAAAATGGACTGAGTGGTAAATGATTGCTTTCTTTTCCATTGCATTTTTTGTCCTTTTTCTTTTGTATCTTCTTTGTTTTGAAGGTAGCAGAAGGGTGGATACACATTTTGAATGAGGCTGATTGAATTGTTACCACCTTTACTTTTAGATGTTCTTTCAGTTTTGTAGAGCTCATCCCCAAATCTACAGAGCCATCCAAAGGTGAATTTTCACACTTGGATGATTAAAGCTGAACACCTAATATAACCTGATTTCCTGAGATGTTCGTGCCAATAGGAGTCTGGTTATGTGAAAAATCAGGAAAATTACACAGAATCTTGAATATGTATTTAAGTGCCCACCTTTTGTTCCCAAGTTTGAGAATTCGGGAACTCAAACCAAAAAAGTGGCTGAGTAGGGAACTGCAACCTGTCATAGTGGAGATGTGTTGATATTGATATTGAGCCAGAATTTAAGTTCTGGTTCCAGTGAAGTATCAGGAAGTTTTGCCATTGGCTTCAGTGGGGCAGGTCTTCACTCCTGATGGGTAAAGAGCTAAGAGCAAAATGCTTGTGGGTGGAAGGGAAGAGGCTATAGGGTTTATTAAATGTGTCCTGTGTGTAAAACTGAAACAGGAAAATACAGTTTTGTATATTATCTTTAACACTACACCACTTGTAAAGGAAAAACGGCTAAATGCAGGCATTAACATTCACATTGGAAGTCATTGCAACAGTTCAGGAAAAACATTTGTTTAAAGTGTGACCGTAGTAATAAAAGTGACTGTGTCAACATAGCATTTTTTCTCCAACAGATCTGTTTGCTTGCTCTTTCTCTCTCTCTCTCATAGTCATATCAAAATATGTTTGTATTACTTTTTACTCATAGTACCACTGCAGAGCCAATACATGAGAGTGAGCTGGAGTCTTTTCTATATCATTCAACAGCAACAACATTAAGTAAATTCTAATTTCAGAATCTTTAATATGGTGCTCCAGAAAGAACCCAAATTGACTTTCAGATCCCAGGTTGACTTGACAAAGATTACTGCTAGAAATAACCTTCTTTGTACTTGTCAACTGAACTAATTTGATAGAAACCTCACAGAGATACAATGAACATGAATTGCCCGACAGTGCATTTTTAGAGTCACTTTTCAGAGTAGAACCACAAGTTTGGAGGAACAGAGTTCACATTATGATTCTTATTTATGATGGAGCACCCACAAGTGTGCTAAGGAGTTCACAGGAAACATGTGAGAGAATTTCCTGCCCTAGTTAATACATAAGCTTGCAGAGCCATGAGCTTGAAGACGTCGTTATGCTAGCAACATGCCAATCAGGAAGTTGCAAGATGCCAATGAGTCAGAGTGCAGCCCTCCTACAACTTCTCCACAAACATATTCCTTTCTAACTCTCCACCACACTCAATTATTTTAACAGTCACCAGAAGTGTTCATTCACACCAAGCCATATTATTTACTTCCTATTATGAATGTGACATTACATGACTGTTTTACAAATACAGAGAAACAGATTACTTTCCAAAGTGTAAGCATTACCACATTACTCTATGAATAGAAATGAGCATTGATACTAGATGGCCTAGGATTTACAGAAGATATTCTAAATGTTATGAACACAGTTTCATTTTTGATTATATACTGGACAAAGCTAAAGTGCATCAAAAATACTCTACTGACTGAATTTATCATTCATATTGTCAGCCCATCATGTTTAGTCGAACAATTCATAGGCTAATTATGTGCAAAATGAATGAATCAAATGATTGAATATTTTCTAGTGACTTTATGAAAGATAGATATAATCAATAATGTACCTGAACAGAGTTAATCTCTAAGGCCATGTCTACACTACCACTTATGTCAGCAAAACTTATGTCTCTCAGGGGTTTTACAAAAACACCACCCTGAGTGACATAAGTTTCTCCAGCATGTGTAGAAGCATGCACACTGCTATGTCGGTAGGAGAGCTTCTCCTGTCAACATAGCTACCGCCGTTAGTACAGGTGGTTTAATTATGTCAATGGGAGTGCTCTCTCTCAATGGCATAGAGATCTTACTGCGGCCCAGCTACATCAGTTCAACTGCGCCACAGTAAGGTGTCTAATGTATACATAGCCTAAGTGTTGCTGTTAATATCCTAACACTCTTGGTAACTTCAGACCAAAGAAACAGCAATGAAATAAAAGGTCTATAAACTCAGAAGTAGATAAATAGGGCCTGATCCTTGGCTCACAGCGTAAACCAGGAATTACCATATTTAAGTTAATGGAACAGGTTCAGAGCCCATAGGATTTAGAGCAACACCATTATCACAGTTACATCATTATATAGAGGCATGGATTCATATTATTCTTGTATCCCCATGTTAACTCTGCATCCAGAAGTGGATCTCATCTACTCTATTCCATGCACTGAGCAAGAATGTCCAGTCCATACCTTATAGACAAAGCCTGACATTGATAGTTCTCTTGAATACAAGGGTGCATATAAACATATAGTATATGAAGTATCATATCTGGAGTAGAACATTTGCATACTGTATTCCATCACAGATCCAAGATGATCAGGCCGAAATTAACCAATGTGCACTCAGTGCCCTTGTGGAGGGGGACTCTGACCACCAGGAAAAAGAAAAAAAATGAGTTGTACAGTGAACCCATCCTCTATGTCTTGATGTCACTCAATCATATTCCGCCCAGCCATCCCTCTGTCATGATGTAGGGGTGGCCAGGCCAAACCTCAGTGGATCTGTGATCCTACATTCCAGGTCACAAGACCAGTTACTTGAGTTTGGCCTGTCTGCCCCTCCATCATGGTGGATGGGTGGCCAGGCCAGACCCAAGCAGCATAGGGCTATGTGAATGTAGGTTAGGCAATGGAAGACAGTGGGGATGGGAGGAAGGGTCCAGAAGGAGCTGCTGATTAGGTAGAGAAGGGGGGCACAAGTGAATGGCCAATAAGGTCCCAGGGATGGTGGATAAGGGACTGTGGTGAGTTATTGGTGGGCTGTGGGGTAAGGGGTTGGAGCAAATGGGGGTTGGGGGCAGGGATGTTGTTTGGCTTTGCCTGTGGAGCTGAGGTGAGCAGGATGTATGATGGGGTTGAAGAGATGTGTATGGGGGCTGTCAGGATAAGTGGGAGATGGTGGAGGGTTGCTGAGGTATATGTAGGTGGAAGGGGAATGTGGAGATCTATGTGACAGGATGGAGTATCTGTGGGATGGGGTAAGAGGGGCAGTTGGTAGGTCTATGGGGGGAGGAATATGTAGAAAGGTGTGGGTGGAGCAATGCCCAGAGTGAACAGGGTCTCAATTTTTTTTTAATCTGGGCCTGCAGATGATGTATAGTATGATTCTCTCCCTGAAGGCACTCCAGTGACACCCCCACACACACACAAGTGCTGCTGCAGCTGTAAAAGTGAAAGAACAGCAAAGACAAGACAAAAGAATCCAAAGTAAAAACAAACAAAGCCTATGAATTGAAAGATTACCTGCAACCTTCACTTTGCATGGTGCAAATGCCCTAGACTTTCCAAACAGCTTTAGCACCTAACTAGATGAGAAACAACAGTAGTTTATAGGCAGAGATAGGTGACATTATAAAAAAAAAATGTTGATATTTCAACCAGTCCTCTATGTATTTTTCCGGAAGTATGCTAAGGAACTGAAATAAAAAATAACAGATGCTGGTTTTCCCCTCATCCTCACGTTTTGCCCTTTACACAACAAATTTAGTTATTGGAGATATACCTATCTCCTAGAACTGGAAGGGACCTCAAAAGGTAATTGAGTCTAGCCCTCTACCTTCACTAGCAGGACCAAGTACTGATTCTTGCCCCAAGACCCTAAGTGGCCCCCTCAAGGATTGAACTCACAGCCCTGAGTTTAGCAGGCCAAGGCTCAAACAACTGAGCTATCCCTACCCCTGAACAAAGGCAACATGAAGAAACTACATGGGCAAAGCTGGGTGCCAAATAACCATGTTCACCAAATATATTGTACAAATATGCCAGGCCTACCTTTATAGACGTGACTGCTCTGGTTGGTTCCAAGAAGCTTCTAAAACTTAGTACATGATGAGAACTGCTAGAGGGCTCACTAACTTTTTTAAAAGATATTACCATAACTCAGGGGTTGTTACCTCTGGCACGTAGCTCACCAGGGTAAGCACCCTGGAGGGCTGGGCCAGTTTGTTTACCTGCCGCATCCGCAGGTTCAGTCGATCATGGCTCCCACTGGCTGCAGTTCACCGCTCCAGGCCAATGGGGGTGGCGGGAAGCTGCGGCCAGCAAATCCTTCAGCCCATGCTGTGAGCCGTATGCCAAAGGTTGCCAACCTCTGCCATAACTAGATTCTGTGAAGCCTATATACGGAACATTTGTAGGAATATAGTATGACATTCTCCACCACCTATATCCAAACACACTGGATTGGATAAAACAAAAAAACCCACATTTATTAACTACAGACAGATAGATTTTAAGTGATTACAAGTGATAAGGCATAAAAGTCAGCATTGATTACAAAAGAAATAAACAGATACAAATGTAAGCTAACTCATCAATGAACTTAAAAGCAAAATGTATCTCTTCCCATAAGATACAACAGTTCACAGGCTAGATTTCCTTTTCAGCCAGGTACCCCTTCCCCAGTTCAGTGTCTTTCAGGTGCTCATTGATGTCATGAGCAGAGAGATGGGAGGTGGTGAGGTGAAGTCAAGTGTTTTTCTCCTCACTGTATAACTCAGTTTCTTGTGCTAGAAACATCCTTGCTGTGTCATGGTGACACGCAGTCTCTTGTGGATGTGAGGTTTGAAACATTCCTGCAATGCAATGTAAATTTCTCATTTATACCCTCCTCTCTGCTGGTGAATGGACAGTTAAGTAGGTAATGGCCCCTTAACACCTTGCTGGTAAGCTAGTGTGTCTTTGTCTCTGATAAAAATTGTTTTGTGGGCATTACCCAGAACTACACCACATTTCAGTAACAATCATATAGCAAAATCTCATAATTGTACATGCAGTGTTTTTGCATGCATTTCAACAGGATAATAATATGCAGCATTATTATGAGTTTTCAAATGATGCCTCACAGGGCATACACTGTACAAAATATATAAACCATACAAAAACTGGTGAACATGGAGTACAGGGTGTCACATATAGGCCTAAGTTGAACCTGGGAGAACTGTGGTTTTAAATAGAATTTGGATGTTAGCGTGAGTGATAGGCCCAAAGCAAGTGACCACAAAGAATGAGATCACAAGAAAGCAGAGTAGATTGTATTAAACTTGTAGTGACCCTTAAAATATCAGCATTATCTTGTTAAGGATTTGGGTTGAGGTAATAGAAATAAAGAAACCATGGTTCCTTGGGCACCAAGTATGGTAAATACACCTCTACCCCGATATAACACAGTCGTGGGGAGCCAAAAATCTCTACTACATTATAGGTGAAATGCCATTATATTTGGGTAGTGGTGGCAGGGCTGCAATGGTGATTTAAAGAGCTCAGGGGAGCCCCAGGCCCTTTAAATCATTGGCAGACCCCTGTTGCCGGAACCCCAGGGTATCGGCAGCAGGGCTCCAGTGGTAAAGGGCCCTGGGCTCCCTGCAGCAGCTGGAGCCCCAGACTCTTTAAAGCGCTGCCGGAGTCCCGCTGCTACCATGCTATATGCAATTTGATGTTATATCAGGTCGCATTATAGTGGGGTAGAGGTGTACTTCTTTATATAAGCCTGTTTAAAAATAAATGCTTAATTTAGTAGTTAGGAATAAATATGGCAAATGGAATTAAAAGAAATCTTGAAAAGAGGAATCCAGCCATTAATCTTGTCTTGACCAGGCCAGAGTCTAGATTTCAGCCTCAATTGCCTCAAGCTAAGGTCCAATAACCAGCAATGACATCACCTGTGTATTATAATGTATAATCATGCCATGATGGGAAGGTAGCTCCCAAGCCTGATCCTGTTGTGAGTATTTGGCCAATGCTCATAATTTTATTGTTGCTAGGACGTAGAGCATACGCATGTATATGCTTGTATTTGTATTTTGGATGTAACCAGCACCAAGTGGCTTTTGGAGAAATAAAGGAATGCTTGTGTTGAAACTGAGTTGTAGTGACATTATTAGGAAAATTAGGCAAATTATTTCCAACACCACTGATCTATTACACCTGTTTGACCTGGAAATTGTATAACTAAGTAGAGAATCAGGCTCAATAAGACTAGTGAAATTCACAGTAAGCCTTGAAGAGCCAGAAATGTAAAGATAGTAAACCTCATGCATTGTCCATGATGGGGGCTCCTGGGCACTATGATAACACAAATAAATAAATAGTAACGATAATGAAGAAGATGTTCTATATCCATCTGACAATCCCCAAGAGCTCTGAGCTGTGTTGCATTGTATCATGCATTCTTCACTAGAGCTTGTTCAAGTTTCCTGTCCTGCTGCATTGCCTTCTCAGTTCCCAAGGACAGGGGGCTGCCGGCTGACTCCTCAGGGAGGAGTACTAACAGGCTCACTGTCACCATTTCTCAGCTCAGAACTCTCCTTTCCACCTCCATCCAGGCAGCAAACTAAAGACTGGGAGAAAAGCTGCCCAGGAGCAGACATTGGATTTCAGGTAGGGGGTTGAGGAAGTAAGTCCTGGCCCAACACATTATTCCAAGGAGGGGAAAGGGCTCGAGTGGGAGCAGATTTGTCTCTGAGTTCTTTCTGCTCTCTTCATTTCCCCTCCCACTCATGTGAGTAATGTGCCAGCCCAGAAGGCCTGCTAAATCACTCTGTACCCCACCCCTACTTGAAATCTACTGTTAGCTTCTGGGAAGCTCCCCTCATTCCTTCCCAACCCTCCCTTGGCTCCCAGGAGCCGAAGAGCCGCTGCAGCAGCAGAAAGACCATCTCCACCAGCAGGCAGTCAGCAGCTTCCTGAAGAACTTCAGGCTGCAGCAGGAGGAATAACAGCTGGAAGTCCCTAGCCCTACTATGTGGTGCAGAGGAGTGGAGGCAGCAGCAGCCCTAAGACAGGGGCATGAGAGGCAGACAGTATTCACTGTGGCTTGCTTTACCTGTGAGTGAGGGCAGCCAGTACTAACTGAGAAGGTGCTGGGGTGAGGCAGGGGATGCATTAATTGTGGGGAAGAGGAAGCAACTGGAATTAAAAGGTGAGGGAGCCCCTGGCATGAATTGGGTATGTGTGTTGGCAGCTAAATGCATTACAATACATGAGGTGCTGCACATATTGACTTTGGGGACAGTGTGGGCTGTGATCATCCTTCTCATTGGTGCCTCATTGATGGAGACCACACAAGACAATGTGCCGCCCTAGACAAAACTTCAGTATTTCACCTCCCTTCTCATAGGCCAAGGGCAGCAGATTTGACCCAACTGCCCTCCAGAGGGGTAGCCAAATCACATCTGTTGTCCTAGACAGCTGCCTAGTTTTCCAATGGTTAGAGTGGCTCCTGCCCATTGAGGAGTCTGGGCAAGGAGCCCTTCCCTGGCTGGGCCCCCAAGTGACCAAACTATGGAACAAGCATATTTAGCCACATGTCACACTATAACTGAACAATTATAATCTATGACAGCCACCACCCCACCATGCACAAAATTAATCAGATTGAAAAACTGATTCTTTGATTGACATAGTGAAAAACATCCATAAAAACAAGTTTTATACTTATCATTATACCTTTATAGTTTGTCATGTATGATGAGACAAGCAACAAAATATACATATCCCATCTTTAGGTCATTTGTCAGACATCTGTGTGAC
The DNA here is from genome assembly GCF_007399415.2 of Gopherus evgoodei. Taxonomy (NCBI): domain Eukaryota; kingdom Metazoa; phylum Chordata; order Testudines; family Testudinidae; genus Gopherus; species Gopherus evgoodei. Next base: position 74,926,956 of record NC_044322.1, read on the forward strand.
ACATTGACAACTTTGATGGTTAAGAGGTATGCCACTGTAACCCATTGGCACTCAGTACAAATCCTCCTCTGTGCCAATCTGCACAGGATATGACTCAGACATATCCCTCCTCCCCCAGTGCACAAAGCCTGGCTCGTTAACTCAGGATGTACAGATTCATGATTTTAGCTCTGGAGCCCAGATGAGCCCACTTATCTGATGACTGCTATCTTGGTTAGCTCACCAGGAATGGAACTGGGGACTCTCCAGAACCAGAAACACGAGTCTGTACCTCTTGATAATCTCAGAACAAAATAAATATTAATCTTAAATATGCCCCTTACCTCTTGATTGCACTACGCACTGCCAAAGAACAAAATCAAAGATCACTCAATAATAAAAGGTTTGTCGCAATTACAATTTTAAGAAGCATTCAAAGAAAGAGACCATTCCACACCACTCTCTTCTTTGCTTCTGACCATCCTTCTGCTCACCAGGAATCCTACAAGTAAGCAACATAATCTTTCCTGAATAAAACATATGTAAATAATAATTACAGTTCCCTCTTGAATGCTGGCTACATCTGCTATGCAGTGCCCCTGAAATCTTTCAAAAATACAGTCACTAAATTTTTCTTCAGCTGTCTTGTTAAACAAATAAAACAATGCCCCTATTTAACCAATTTCCCACTGTAGTTATCACCAGATGGAAGGGGAAAAATGTGACCCAGACTACTTGTATGGAAGTTTCAAGAGATTTACTGCATGAACCAGAATGTTTTTTAACTGTAGAGTTTTTGGCCTTTGTGATCAGTGGTGGATGGGATGTAGATTGTCACTTTATCAAATTAAGTTTAATAGCCAGGAATGATAGCAGATATGCAAGTCTGGGAAAGGCAGATCATCTATATTTGCTCGAAGATGGACCTAATGAATGGGATGGCCCTCCACAGTTTTTGATATTCAGAAAGCATCTATGGGCTACTTATTGGAGCTGAAGCCCTGATCCAGCAAGGTACTTAAGTACATACCTAGTTTTAAGCATGTGAGTATTTTCACCAACTTCAAGTATTTAAAATTAGGCAGATGCTGGTTGGGAGGCTGATAAATCCATTTTTCTCCCTTCGTCTGTTGGGCATGATCACCATTCTAAAAATAAATAGTCACTTTTCTCTGGGAAAGGACTTCTCCTCAAAACTGAGGGAAAGTCAAGATCAGACCATTTCCAGTCTCCCCTCTTAAGGATTTATGCTATTCCTGAAGCTAGCTCTTAACCCTCATTAATCCTAGATATGTGCATATTAGTAAGAAAACAGCCTCTTTTGTGTTCATTCATGTATTAGAACAACCACTATTTTGGAAGTGGGAAGGTCGGGGGGAAGTGTTCTGTTGATTCAACTGGCAATTTTTTATCTACACATTTGTTACCGAGGCAATTTTTTCCTGTAATGTTGTTACTTTTTCAAATTTGTTTTAATTGAAAAAAATTTGAGGCAAAACCCCAGTGGGGTTACTTCAAAATATCTCTCTTTCTGGTCTTTACTGTGCTGCTGTCAAAAGTAAGATAATAGCTAAATTGTGGCATCCCTTGTCAATATGTATGATATGAACGCTTCATGCACAGCTGTACCTGACTGTTATAAAAGTCAATAAAGAGTTTGTCTCCATGGCTCCAGCTCTATCTTTTAAGTAGCAACAAATTATTACACAAACGTCAGAATTTTTCAGAAATTTATAGCAATTTTTGGTGTGGTTGGTCAAAATGGTAGCAAATATAGCAGCTTCTTTGTTGCCAAACACAAATGAAAATCCTTCGCTTCTTTGATCTCATGATTTGGAAAATTTTAAAGCTGCAGATATTCAATATTCAGGTCAGTTTGCATGTTAGTGTGACTGGCATATCAAAACCAAATCTTAATTAAAGCCTTAGAATAATTAAGCGGTGTCAAGAAGAAAAACAGGGACTAAGCAGAAGAACCTCTGACGAGAAAATAAATAGAATAAAATAATTATTCAGAGTGTCTTGCACAACTATACAAATACTTTAAAAAAAATAGTGAAGAGCTCAGGCTTACGAGACTAAGTCCTCACATTTCCAAAATGAACGCAAGCAAAGCTGGCGGGATTCCAAAAACAGGGAAATATTTATTATTTAGTTGTGTCTTCCTCTTTTATAATTAATTCACAATTAGACATGTTACAATTATAATTCAGATACTGGCAAAATACATTTGATGGTGTTAACCATTGATAGATTTGTAAACAAAAGCAGCTGGACTGGAATTTCTTCCAGGAAATATTTACATGCCAACAGTTTATCATACTGAAAGTCTGAAGATAAATCTGCACATGGGCATTATGTTGATGACAAGAACAACTATGATTCATATTCTTGGTTGTAGCAGCTTTGTACTGCTCCAGCTAAGAATAAAACCTGGAAAGAAAAAGGCTAAGGAGGCAAGTTTAGGGTTTTTCATTTCCCTGCCTCCTTCAGACGTAGAATATTTGTTACACTACAGTGGAAAAAGACTGTACAGGTTAGAAAAGAAAATACTCTAGTGAATAAGGGAGTGATGAGACAAAAGATGGAGGCGGAAAGTGGAGAGAGGAGAAATACTGGTGAAAAAGTCAGAAAGTAGATTACTTTTTAAATTTACATAGTGTGCTGTAAATCTTAACTGCAGCCCTGTTAAGCACTGTTCATATATATAGTTCTGTGTTTACACTGAGCAGCAGAGGGGCTGGAGTTCAGTTTGGGAGAACAATCATGTCACCACCACATAGGATGAGGCTCAGGGAAACCTTTAACAGGAAACTTTACACAGAGGCACAAATGCAAACTGCAGTTTTTTGAAGGTGTCCCCTGGTACCAATGTTCCTGTTTGCCAGAGGCTCATTTGCCATGGCCAAATGCTTGCGGATTCAAATAAACTCACCTCACCAGCAATTTATGCAATGATTTAAATTGAATTTGGCCACTTTAGATTAGAGATGAAATTACTGAAATTGATAAAAGAATAAACTTGTTCAAAATATAGTTTACTGTTTCTGCCCCAAACTAAATGTAGAGATTGATATAATGATATTCTTTTTAATGACCACCTCTTAGAGAAATGTGCAGTACTGTAAAAGGACTGAAATGCCTGTACAATTAAATGTAATATATAATTATGAACTATTAAATGGATTCATTGTCTAATTCTTATTCCAGGTGCTAACAGCAGCAGAAAGGGTTCAGCATGTGATCTGTAGTCACAGCGGGTGGTCCCTCTCAGAATAAATTGAACACTGGACTGCAGCCCACACCTACAGCCTTATCCACACTCACAGTATCTAGTAACCCTTATTCCCTTTTGCACATGTTCCTTCCCCACTTTTAAAGCACATGGAACCTGGGAACATGATTGCCTTTCATTAGGGAAAAGACAAACATCTAATTAAGTAAAAACCACAAAATGTATGTGAGAAATGGCAGACTGCACAGGCTCTGCTGTTATTCATTGGCCAGTTTGTTGAACACCCATTCCCTCTCCCAAAAAAGTCTTGCTCAAAGCCAAAACACGCTAACTTAACCTGAAATCACAAATTCAATCTGAATCACAAACCTTATATGGGTTTTCTTATAACTCTGTGGGGCTGACATTGTCAAGGTCATCAGTTCAAGTTTTCCACTTAACCACACTCCAGAGGTCCCAGGTCCAATCCCTGCAGATGATTCAACCAGAGACATCATTACTGGGGCCCTAACAAATTCATGGCCATGAAAAACATATCACAGAGCGTGAAATCTGGTCTTTTTTTGTGCTTTTACTCTATACTATACAGATTTCATGGGGGAGACCAGCATTTCTCAGATTGGAGGTCCTGACCCAAAAGGGAATTGCAGGGGGGTCACAAGGTTATTTTAGGGGAATTGCAGTATAGACAACCTTACTTCTGCGCTGCCATCAGAGCTCAGCACTGGAGAGCAGCAGCTGTTGGTTGGGTGCCCAGCTCTGAAAGAAGCACCCTGCCAGCAGCAGTGCAGAAGTAAAGATGGCAATACCATACCAGCCTTACTTCAGCGTTGCTGTGAGTGGTGGCTGTGCCTTCAGAGCGGGAATCCCAGCCAGCAGCACCATTCTTCAGCTGCCCAGCTCTGAAGGCAGTGCGGCCACCAGCAGCAGCGCAGGGTAAGGGTAGCAGTACTGCAACCCCCCCCCCCACACACACACACACTGTACCCCACAATAATCTTGTGACCCTGCCCACAACTCCTTTTTGGATCAGGACCTCTACAACTACAACACCATGAAATTTCAGATTTAAATAGCTGAAATCATGAAATTTATGATTTTTAAAATCCTATGAGCATGAAATTGTCCAAAATGGACTGTGAATTTGGTAGGGCCCTAATTATTAGAAATGGTCATCTGGAGACTTGAAACATTGAGCCAGAATTTCGGCTGGTGTAAAACAATTTAGCTCTATTGGCAGATGCTGACTTCCATCAATTGAGGCTCTGGCCCTTCATTTACATCAAGGTCACATGCTGTTTTTTTATAAATACCTGAAGTAATTAGCATGGACTTAGACGATATATTTGCAGATTTGAAATAAATTGAAGTATTTTTTGCTAAAACCTGCCACATTTACCCTCACACTGTCTCAGTAAAGTTTCATCTGCTTCCCTCTTCATAAAGGGATTTTTTAAAATCTCTAATTCCCATAGTAACCTTATCATCTTACAAGATGCCATGTATATGTATTGTAGTGTTGTGACTCTGAAGTAGATATGGTAAGATTTCACTTGGATAAGGTCAAATATAAATTATTTTTAATTTATTTATTTCCTGTATGTGCAAGTTCCTCACAATGTGGCCTGTGAACTTGCTCAACTTCCAGCAGTGAAAAGGCTTAAAAGAGAAATAGTAGCATCTGTTTCCCAGAGGTGTACTTGTTACTGATCAGCTCTCAAGAGAGGTAATACTTTATCTCGATCCTCCTCGATTTTTAAATTGAGTGCAGATTGTTCAAGAGATCCATGTAGAAACCTATTTCTGGCTCATCGCTCACATATTGGATGGCAACTTCATTGGGGAACACCGAACAGCAGTCAAATGGTCATTAGTTCATTGTGACTGGAATTTAGAACATCTGTTTTTCCCATGGTCTTGCCAATGTAGTTTGTTCAATCTAAATTTGCTGGGAGAGACAATTATAAATTATTTAGGCTTGTAATCAGAGTAACATCTTTGACTCAGCCTTCTCTCTTGATGCACACAGCCAGGCCATGTCTGACTCTTGACACATTTTCATAGATAACATCTCTAGCATCTGGTCTTTCCCTGTTGTCCACACCACCATCATCTCACCTTAACTACTGAAAACTCCTTTTCTCACACCTTGACTACTGCAACCTAATCTCCCTGTCAAAACACATGTTGCTCTGAGTATTCTGTAACTCTAACTTGACATGAGTAACTTGACATAGGTAAGGCTTCATTTCTCACTGGCATGATTAAGAAGATGAATGGAAGATTAAGTCTTAAATAAGGGTGTAACAAGCATTAGGCTGGAGTCAGTCTAACTCAGTTAAATAGGGAATACCCTAGTACTAGGGACAATGGACAAGGTAAATCTGGAATGTAGAAATCAGCTTGTACTGGAACAGCACATGGATAGAGCAGGTTACATGGAGATTGGTTCCTGACAAGTAACTAAGTCACTCATGAAGCACATAATGCAATATATAGCCAGGAATGCAGGTGTTAGTAAAGATGTATATAAGGAAAAGTTTTGCTGTGTAACTTTGGATTTGTGATGTACCCGTCATCCACCAGCTGCATTTCAGCCTGGACATCTTGAGAGTACTGTTGCTCTATGCTAAATAAAGCTACCTGAGTGCCAAATTTGGGAGCTGAACTGCTTTTTTGGGAACTGAGTAGAAGACAGTCTTGGAGGGATCCCAGAATATGCTAACCCCCACTTTGAGTCCCTCCACAGCATTTCCATTCACCCCCAGCAAAAATATAAGCTTTTTCTTTATCTTCAAGGTCCTTAACCATTTAGCTTTGTTCTGCCAAGCTGCTGTATATTGTCTAGTCTGACCTCCTGTAAATCACAGGCCACTAAATTTCACTCATTTACCCCTGTATTGAGCCCAACAACTTGTGTTTGACAAAAGCATAACCTGCATTTCATTAAAGCATAGAAAGGCATCCAGTCTTGATCTGAAGATATCCAGAGATGGAAACTCCACCACTTCCATTGGTAGTTTCCCTTGGTAGTTCCAGCAGTTAAAACACGTGCCTTACTTCTTGTTTGAATTTGTCAAGCTTTAACTTCCATCATTGGTTCTTAGATTAAAGAGCCTTTTAGGGCCCAAGTATCAGAGGGGTAACCGTGTTAGTCTGGATCTGTAAAAGCAGAAAAGAATCCTATGGCACTTCGTCTGATACTTGACACCATGCAAGGCACTGCATTTAGCCATATGGAGTGGAAATCCATTTGACATGCATCCGATTAAGTGGGTATTCACCCATGAAAGCTCACGCTCCAAAACGTCTGTTAGTCTATAAGGTGCCACAGGATTCTTTGCTGCTTTTAGGACCCAGTATTTTCTCCCTATGAAGTTACCTATACACAGTAGTCAAGTCACCTTACAAACTTCTTTATCATAAGCCAAACAGAAAGAGATCTTTAAATTATTCACTGTCAGGTTTTTTCTCCAGCCCTCAAAAAAAAGTTGTGGCTTATTTCTGCACCCTCTCCACTTTTTCAGCATCCTTTTTAAAATGTTGACACCAGTATTCTAGTATTAGCAATACCATGTACAGAGGTAAATTCACCTCCCTGCTCCTACTAACTATTTCTCTCTTTATACATCCTAGGATCGCACTAGTTTTTTTTGCAACAACATCACACTGGGTGCTCATGTTGAGCTGTGTGTCCTCTATGACCCGTACATTCTTTTCCGAGTCACTGCTTTCTAGAATACAGTAGTCCCTGCTGTAGATATGGCCTGAAGACTTGTTCCTATGTGTATAACTTTGTATTTGGCTGTACTGAAACACAAGTTCTTTGACTGGACCCAGCCTAACAGGCGATCCAGGTTGCCCTGTCATTATTATTTATTATACTGTCAAATTTTGCATCACCTGCAATTTTTACCAGTGATGATTTTATATTTACTTCCAGAGCACCCATAAAAACATTGAATAGCATAGCATTAGGACTAGTACAGACTCCTTCAGACCCTCTTTAAGCAACTGATTTGATGATGAGTCCACACTGGTTGCAACTTCTTGAGATCTGTCAGTTAGTTCTTAATCCATTCAATGTTGGCTTTATTGAACACTGCCTTCACTCTGCCAACGTCCTCACACTTGAATTTTTTTTTTGTCTTTTAGATTGTAATCTCTTTGGGGCAGAGATGTGCCTTTTTACCCATTTCTACACTGATTAGCACAAAGGGGCCTAAATCTTGATTAGGACATCTAGAATAGTGCTTCCATACCATAAATAATAAAAAAAAATGATAAAATTCAGGGAATTATATTTATATAATTCTTGATGTGAACTCCACTGAATAGATGCTTCTTAGTCTAAGGGCGAATTTATTATATCAAATGTCAAAAATAACCTTAAAAAGCCTATAACAGTCCATGTCCGTTGCAAACCCATGTTCTAAGAAAACTTTTCCCTGCAATTTTTTCCACTTTATTTTTCATTTCTATTATGCATCATTCATCTGTCATATTGTTGGCATTTGGCATTGGTAAATGAGGCACAGTGTGGTGACATAGATTAATTTATCCCCTGTAGTGAGATCTTTCCCATGAGATCTTGTGTTAGGTAATACGACCCTGAGCCATTTCTTTTTGAATTAGTGAAATTGACTCATGAAACTACAGGCAAGACTTTCAGCAGTAGGGGCCTAAAATTAGGCTCCTAAATCCTTTCAGACTCCTAAATAAATTATCTGATTTGTACTCAATTTTCAGAGTACCCCAAAGGTTGTATTTAAGCTACTAGGTCAGGGGTTGGCAACCTCTGGCACGCGGCTCGCCAGGGTAAGCACCCTGGTGGGCCGGGCCAGTTTGTTTACCTGCCACATTGGCAGGTTTGGCTAATCACAGCTCCCACTGGCCACGATTTGCTGTCCCAGGCCAATGGGGGTGGTGGGAAGCCATGGCCAGCACATCCCTCGGCCCGCGGCACTTCCCGCTGCCCCCATTGGCCTGGGACGGCGAACCACGGCCAGTGGGAGTAGCAGCAGCTAAATAAACTAGCCCAGCCTGCCTGGGTGCTTACCCTGGCGAGCTGTGTGCCAGAGGTTGCTGACCCCTGTTATAGACTGACATGTATCGGAGCATAACATTCACCCACAAAAGCTTCTGCTCCAATATGCCTGTTAGTCTCTAAGGTGCCACAGGACTTTTTGTTGCTTCCTTTTTACACATACTGTGGATCTGTAGGCATAATATTATCTTTTGGGCCCATAGGCATGTGTCCAGGTTGCCCAAAGGTTCACAGATGGGCATTGGTGATGAGGTGACACTCAGCTGGCATGAAAGGAGAAGCATGTTGTAGGATCAACTAATACCGATGCTTGCTGTGCGGGCCCATCAGCAGCTCCCAGATATAATTGTGGTGCATCTTGGGGAAAATGACTGGGGAATGCTTAAAGGGGTGAAACTAATGCTTAGAGCAAGGTGGGACTTGCTGGGCTTCCAGCAGCCCCCATTGGCCTGGAGCAGTGATCCGCGGTCAGTGGAAGCCGCTATCGGCAGGACCTGCAGATGGGGCAGGTAAACACACTGGCCCGGTCCACCAGGGGCTTTCCCTACTCAAGTGGTGACCCCTGTTTGAGAAACCCTGCATTAGCAGATGTCTGGAAACCCGACTGGGTGTGGGGAGGAGGTAGCCAAGCTAGTTGCTGGTGCCTCCTTGTGATGGATGTCCAGTGCAGGTACTCCATAGGAAAGGTATACAATGACTGGAAAAATAGCTTGGAAAAGGACATAAGGTGTTCATTAAAGGAACGAATGGGGGGAGGTTGCGGATGATTGGTATGGCAGGAGCCAACCCCCCCATTCCTATAGCACACCTTAACCCTCCTACGAGGGGTGGTGGTGGATGGTAAGGTCCCAGCAATGAATTTGTTGGAAGGACTTGGATAAAAAAAGAGGGGGAGCTGGTAAAAGTGCCCCCAGGGTAATTACAGGATAAACTTGGGGTTACCTGACCTGTACACTGTTATATGTTGAGTAGTCACAGACATCTAATAATAAAGTTGTGGCCTGATTAACCCATGTCAAATGTCTCCTGTCCTTCTTTCTGCATAGCTATACAATGACCACCCTGCATCTTTAAGTGTGGGGGGGGGCCTTGGGCTGGTCTGGCCGAGTGAAGGGAATAGTGCTTTATGTCTGGGGGGCAGGGGAAATGAAAACTGCTGCAAAAAGGGCACTGTGGTCACTGACTCATCCCCTGGGAATGCAGGGTTTGAGAAGGAGCAACCCCATGCCAGGAACCTTCCTTTTTACACAGACCAAGGCTGAGGCAGGACCCACCTTCCCTCCCTTCTAGATGGTAAAATGCCAGGTTTGATCAACACCAGGTGTGGGCATTACATTAATCAGCCCTTTTTTAGAAGGGCTGGACAGGAATTTTTCCCTTACCATCATATTGGCTTGGGTGCAGTTGGGTTTTTTTTCGCTTTCCCCACAGCGAGTTCAGGAAGGGCTCTATTCATGCATAGCATGACAGGCAATAGGCCATATGTCGCAACTCATCATTTAAGTGTAGGGCGGATGTCCAGTGCAGGTACTCCATAGGAAAGGTATATTGTGACTGGATAAATGGCTTGGAAAAGGACCGAAAAAGAGGTGTTCATGAATGGAACGAACGGGGGGGTAGGGAGGGTATGGTTGGTGAATCCTCTGATTGGTCCTGCAGGAAGACAACCCCCCCATTCTTATAGTCCACCTTATGAGGTGGGGGTGGATGGTAAGGTCCCAGCAATGGATTTGCTGGAGGCACCGGGAGAGAAAAAGATGGGGAGCTGGTGGAAGCCCATCACTCCAGGTATGGTAAGGTCCTGGCAATTCATTTGCTAGAGGGACATGGATGGAAAATTAGGGGGAGCTGGTAAAAGTGCCCCCCCAAGTAATTACAGAATAAACATGGGTTACCTGCACTGTACATTGTTATCTGCCGGGTAGTCCCAGACATCTAATAACAAAGTTGCGGCCTGATTAAACCCATGTCAAATGTCTCCTGTCCTTCATTCTGCACGGCCAGACAATGGTAGCACATTCTGTTATAGTTAAGGCTGCAAAACAGTTTCCGTGACTCTGTTCTATTTTCATATATTCAGAATGAAAATGTAAGCCAAATCCTTTCAGTCATTGTGGGGGGGCGTAAAACAAATTCTAACTTCCGGTTTAAAAACAGAGATAAAGCAAAGATGGGTGGCATTTGAAAATTAAGAATAATCATTCTTAGTGATCATGCAGCAATTTTCTTCAGTAGATTTTACGAAGATGGATTAGTAGTATATTCTGTACTATACACCTCCACTCCAATATAACACGACCTGATAATAACACGAATTCGGATATAATGCAGTAAAGCAGCGCTCCGGGGGGGGGGGGTGAGGGGCTGCGCGCTCCGACAGATCAAAGCAAGTTCAATATAACATGGTTTCACCTATAATCCAGTAAGATTTTTTGGCTCCCGAGGACAGCGTTATATCAGGGTAGAGGTGTACTGTAAATTGTGGGCTCTTCAGGACAAGGACCACAATTTTGGTGCTAAATAAATAATAGGAATAGAATAGCCTATATACAATAGGCTAAGAGATAATTAACCCTTTAGCTGATTGAACACTAGGCAAAGTATAGGTATAGGGCAGGAAAGTATCTTAGTAGTCTTATAGTCTTAGCAAACCAGATGTTTGCTGGGTTTCTGTTTCCTGGAACTACCTCGCAACAGTCTTATGTTGATACATTGCTTCAGTATGACCTCTGTACCTTGTGAAATCTCACTCTGTGTGCAGATGAGTTTTAGTGTCTCACAGGGTATGTCTACACTACGGGATTATTCCAATTTTACATAAACCGGTTTTGTAAAACAGATTGTATAAAGTCGAGTGCACGCGGCCACACTAAGCACATTAATTTGGTGATCTGCGTCCACGGTCCGAGGCTAGCACTGTGGGTAGCTATCCCGTAGCTATCCCATAGTCCCCGCAGTCTCCCCCACCCATTGGAATTCTGGGTTGAGACCCCAATGCATGATGGTGCAAAATCAGTGTCACGGGTGATTCTGGGTAAATGTCGTCACTCATTCCTTCCTCCGTGGAAGCTATGGCAGACAATCATTTCACGCTCTTTATCCCTTGATTGCCCTGGCAGATGCCATAGCATGGCAACCATGGAGCCCGTTCAGCATTTTTTTATTGTCACTGTATGTCTACTGGTTGTTGCTAACAGACGCGGTACTGCAGCGCTACACAGCAGCATTTATTTGCCTTTGCAAGATAGCAGAGACGGTTATCAGTTGTTCTGTACCGTCTGCCATGCCATTGTAAATTGGCGGTGAGATGACAGTTATCAGTCATTCTGTACTGTCTGCTGCTGTCATGGGTGCCCCTGCCTGAGGTCGGCCGGGGGCGCAAAGATGAAAATGGGAATGACTCCCTGAGTCAATCCCTCCTTTATGGTATCTAAAAATAGAGTCAGTCCTGCCTAGAATATGGTTCAAGTGTACTAGAGAACCAGTGTATCAGGGAACCAGAGAGCACAGCTGCTCCGTGTCAGATCCCGCAGAAATGATGAGCTACATGCCATTCTAGGGGGTGCCCCTGCAACAACCTCACCCCTTGCTTCCCTGCTCCCACAACCCTCCTGGGCTACCATTGCAGTGTCCCCCCATTTGTGTGATGAAGTAATAAAGAATGCAGGAATAAGAAACACTGACTTGTTACTGAGATAAAATGAGGGGGAGGCAGCCTCCAGCTGCTATGATAGTCCAGGCAGGACATTAAGTGGTGCGGAGGAGAGGAGCCCAGCATCCCGCTGCTATGATAATCCAGACAATACAGAATCTTTTCCTTACACGTGAAAGGGAGGAGGTTGATGGAGCTCAGCCCCCAGTTGCTATGATGAAGACAGTTACTAGCCGTTCTGTACCATCTACTGGGAATGACCAGGAGTCATTCCTATTTTTACCTAGGTGCCCCCAGCCGACCTCATCTGAGGCCAGCCAGGAGCACTCATGGGCTGATGATGACGACAGATAGCAGTCATATTGTACCATCTGCCACCAGGGAGGAGAGGGGAGAAGAGAGGATACTGCTGTTCACTGCCGCAGCATCGCATCTACCAGCAGCATGCAATAGACATAGGGTGACATATAAAAAAGTCAAGAAGCGATTTTTTCCCCTTTTCTTTCATGGGGGGGAGAGGCTGGTAAATTAACGAGCTATACCCTGAACCATCCCGGACAATGTGTTTGATCCTACAGGCATTGGGAGCTCAGCCAAGAATGCAAATGCTTTTCCGAGACTACTGGGGACTGTGGGATAGCTGGAGTCCTCAGTCCCCCCTCCCTCCCTCCATGAGCGTCCATTTGATTCTTTGGCTTTCCGTTACGCTTATCATGCAGCACTGTGCTGTGGACTCTGTATCATAGCCTGGAGATTTTTTTCAAATGCTTTGGCATTTCGTCTTCTGTAACAGAGCTCTGATAGAACAGATTTATCTCCCCATACAGCGGTCAGATCCAATATCTCCCGTTCAGTCCATGCTGGAGCTCTTTTTGGATTTGGGACTGCATCACCACCCGTGCTGATCAGAGCTCCACGCTGAGCAAACAGGAAATGAAATTAAAAAGTTTGCGGGGCTTTTCCTGTTTACCCGGCCACTGCATCTGAGTTCAGATTGCTGTCCAGAGCAGTCACAATGGTGCACTTTGGGATACCGCCCAGAGGCCAATACCATCGATTTGCGGTCACACTAACCCTAATCCGATATGGTAATACTGATTTCAGCACTATTCCTCACATTGGGGAGGAGTACAGAGACCGGTTTAAAGAGCCCTTTATATCGATATAAAGGGCCTCGTTGTGTGGACGGGTGCAGTGTTAGATCGGTTTAACGCTGCTAAAATAGGTTTAAAAGTGTAGTGTAGACCAGGCCTCAGAAAGGTGTTGGTGAAGGAGAGCACTAGAATCTAAGCTGGTTAGGTTACTGTTTTGATCTCGATCTCTCTCTCGATCTCTCTCTGCTTAGTTTAACATTTGTTGAAGATCTCCAAATGACTGCTTTGCAACGCTTCAGTGTCCACCATAGAGAGTATTACACAATCATTCATGCCATTTTGATAAACAAATAAACAATTAGAACTCAAAGATAAAAATAAAACAAGTAGGAGGATTAAAGAAGAAAACAACAGGATATGATGCTGCTGAGCTGCCCAGAACAGAAGAATACTAGAAGGATTCACTCACATCTATAGCAGCCATGTGTCATTCCTCAGGATGAAAACCAGCATATGCTCTCCTGTAAATGGGGAAATATGGTGGTAGAGAACTTTAACAGAAACCTAATTCTTATTTCACTGTTACTGAGATGCCCTTCCGTCTTTCTAGCATAAAATATGTCTGTGTTACAGCCCTTCTACTTAGTGCTCTTCTGTTTAAATCCTTCTCCCAGTTTCAGCATATGTGGATTCAGATTTCCAGAGAAAGTTTCACTTTTTGAACCTTAAAATGTCCACCCAGAACTCAGCCAAAACTATCATTTTGGACCAGCATGAAAACCAAAACCGAGCCTAGACTTAGCTTGAAGTGTGGCCAGATTTGAAGTTCATGAGCTTCCACACACTTTTCTGTAAATTTGTGCTGAGTTTCAGATTTGTAACAAAGCCAAGTAAAGGTGAGGTTTGGCTGAATTCTGATTTTGTTGCAAAAGATTCTCAGAGCTCAAGGGACTATATGTCCTTCAAAGCAGCTAACAGTAGCTCAAATTACCTTTCCAAAATGACTAGCAGTAATTAATCATTTCAAACCACAGGTGTAATTCAAAGTCAACCCCTGGCCATGACTCTTAGGCCATTATTGCCTCATTAGTCTGCATCAGTCCTTGATTATTATTATATATTTGTATTATCTAAGCACGTAGGTGCCCTAGTCATGGTCCAGGACCCCAATGAGCTGCTGCTAGGTGCTCTCCAGGCACAGAACAAAAAAACAGTGCCTGCCCCAAAGATCATATAGTATAAGCATAAAACTAAAGACAGATGGATATAGACAGAAGGGGCAATGTAAATAAACAATGAGACAGTTCTTGTCAACATGATAGGCAGTGCTCACTACACAAAGAGTTGCCCCATTCTTCTCCAGACAGTGCTATATTTTAAAATGTTAGAAGTTATTCTCATAAATCTACTCCTTTGACCACTCCCCAGTACTCATGTCTGATCCCTTAACTCTCTTAATTAAGTTCTCCGTGTAAATTACATTATCAATAAAAACGTTTTTCAGGGACGCTTACATATTTTAATCATAATTATGAAAGGAGCATTCCATGATACATCTAATCAGTAGTTAAAGATATAGTCCCAAATAGGATGATTAACAAATTAAACTTCCCTTAAACATGAAACTTGGTTTCAGCTATTAGGATTTTAGGAATGTAAATTACAGTTAGCCAACAGGTTCAAAGATTTGAAACACTTTATTTGAAGGGGGGGAAGAAGAACAGAATGAAAAAAAAATGTAAATGAATACATAGTAATTAATTGGGCTTTATGCTGGTTTTCTTTTCCTTTCAGACTGTTGTATAAACATTAACTCATCACACAGTGTCAGTCTGCTGAATGTGCTCAAGGGAACTTCCTCCTTGAGCAAATAAGGAGAAATTGTGCATACTATCCAAGAGTCACACCTGTTCTTCCCCAAAATGAGTACTCAGATAAAGCTCTCTTTCAGGGACTTACATTAAAGACGAACACACTAAGTAGCTTTAAGTGAGGCTTTCAGATCTGGAACAGTAATATGCTAGAGAGGACTTTCAAGTTTCTGGAAGTGAACCCTTATACTTCTTTGGAGATTGCTGATATGTCCCCACTAGATATGACATCAGTAGAGTAAATATCCTGGTTTTGAAATATATCAGGTTGTACCAAGGGTCAGGCTTTCCAAGCAATACTTTGTTGAAGTACACACCTGGGTTTTTCTACAAAATCTTTTCTCCCTCCCTCTTTCAAATTACATGGGTTGATATGAGGGATCAGCAACCTTTGGCATGTGGCCCGCCAGGGTAAGCACCCTGAAGGGTTGGGCTGGTTTGTTTACCTGCCACGTCTACAGGTTCGGCCGATCGTGGCTTCCACTGCCGCAGTTCGCCGCTCCAGGCCAATGGGGGCTGCGGGAAGCAGCATGGGCTGAGAGATGTTCTGGTTGCCGCTTCCCACAGCCCATATTGGCCTGGGACCGTGAACCATGGCCCGTGGGAGCTGCCAT
The DNA here is from genome assembly GCF_007399415.2 of Gopherus evgoodei. NCBI lineage: Eukaryota > Metazoa > Chordata > Testudines > Testudinidae > Gopherus > Gopherus evgoodei. The sequence goes on from NC_044322.1 coordinate 74,942,448, forward strand.
AGGCCGAACCTGCAGACACGGCAGGTAAACAAACTGACCCGGCCCGCCGGGTGCTTATCCCGGTGAGTCGAGTTCCAAAGGTTGCTGATCCCTGTACTATATCCTGTTTTTGCTATGTCTGTCCCACCCTCAATCCTGGTTCACTTGTCTCATACATACATTATGGATAGGGACCTACCAAATTCACGGCCATGAAAAACATGTCACGAACTGTGAAATCTGTCCCTCCCCCTTCCCCCCCCCGCCATGAAATCTGGTCTTTTGTGTGCTTTAAACCTATACTATATAGATTTCGCAGACGAGACCAGAGTTTCTCAAATTGGGAGTCCTGACACAAAAGGGAGTTGGGGGGGTGTCACATGGTTATTTTAGGGGGGATGGTGGTATTGTCAACCTTACTTCTACGCTGCCTTCAGAGCTGGGTGGCCGGAGAATGGTGGCTGTTGGTCAGGTGCCCAGCTTTGAAGGCAGAACCCAGCCAGCAGGAGAGCAGAAATAAGGGTGGCAGGATATGGCATTGACATCCTTTCCTCTGTGCTGCTGCCTTCAGAGCTAACCCTAATCTCTACAGTTACAACACCGTGACATTTCAGATTTGAAAGCTGAAATCATGAAATTTACTATTTTTAAAAGCCTATGTCCATGATATTGACCAAAATGGACCACGAATTTACTAGGGCCCTAATTTACTAGGGCCCTGGGATGGGGGCAGGTTGTAAGCTCTTTAGGGCAGAGACTGTAATTTGCTATATATTTGTATAGTTCCTAGCATAATGGGACATTGACCAGCTTGGCCTGTAGGCACTCCACATTAGAAGTGTTAAATAATATTCTGGATGGTTTTCAGGAAGTATTAAAGCAATCACTTTCTTTGTCAACTGTTGTTCCCTCCTTCGTTGGTTACAGCTTTAAAGTAATTTAAATGGGGGAAAATTAATAGACTAGCCAATTCTAATCTGAATGGGAGCCTTTGTCTTCTTTCTTCTCTGGGTTTATCCCCCTTTCCTATGCTGCTAATCTGGCTCATTGGTTGCTGCAAGAAGCTGCATTGCTGGAACACTAGGCCTCTCACAAGCTAACAGGGAAGAAATTGGGAAGCCCTTTCTAAAATAGTGGCAGCAAACCAATGACTTGGGAAAACTTTAACATATATCAGATTAACACGTACAATACATTCCGAAGTTTTTTCAGGTGACATCAATGGTTGGGGAAGGCTGGGAAATCTAAACAGCACTAATACTCATTCTTCCGCTTTACTCTGCGCTGGTTAGGCCTCAACTGGAGTATTGTGTCCAGTTCTGGGCACCACATTTCAAGAAAGATGTGGAGAAATTGGAGAGGGTCCAGAGAAGAGCAACAAGAATGATTAAAGGTCTTGAGAACATGACCTATGAAGGAAGGCTGAAGGAATTGGGTTTATTTAGTTTGGAAAAGAGAAGACTGAGAGGGGACCTGATATCAGTTTTCAGGTATCTAAAAGGGTGTCATCAGGAGGAGGGAGAAAACTTGTTCACCTTAGCCTCCAATGATAGAACAAGAAGCAATGAGCTTAAACTGCAGCAAGGGAGATTTAGGTTGGACATTAGGAAAAAGTTCCTAACTGTCAGGGTAGTTAAACACTGGAATAGATTGCCTAGGGAAGTTGTGGAATCTCCATCGCTGGAGATATTTAAGAGTAGGTTAGATAAATGTCTATTAGGGATGGTCTAGACAGTATTTGGTCCTGCCATGAGGGCAGGGGACTGGACTCGATGACCTCTCGAGGTCCCTTCCAGTCCTAGAGTCTATGAGTCTATGAGTCTATGAATACCGCAGTTGAGAACACTTCAACCTCCCTGGCCACACTATAGCAGACCTTAAGGTGGCCATCCTGCAGCAAAAAAACTTCAGGACCAGACTTCAAAGAGAAACTGCTGAGCTTTAGTTCATCTGCAAATTTGACATCATCAACTCAGGATTAAACAAAGACTGTGAATGGCTTGCCAACTACAGAACCAGTTTCTCCTCCCTTGGTTTTCATACCTCAACTGCTAGAACAGCGCCTCCTCCTCCCTGATTGAACTAACCTCATTAACTCTAGCTTGCTTGCATATATACATCTGCCCCTGGAAATTTCCACTACATGCATCTGACGAAATGGGTATTCACCCACGAAAGCTCATGCTTCAAAACGTCTGTTAATCTATAAGATGCCACAGGATTCTTTGGTGCTTTTACAGATCCAGACTAACACGGCTACCCCTCTGATACTTAATACCGCAGTTGTCTCCCAAGTCTTAAAATGTTGGTATAACTGCTCTGTGCCTCAGTTTCCCAAGTTGTTTAATGAAGATAAAAATGCCTACCTCCCAGGAGGTGTTAATCATTAATGTTTAAAAACCTTTGCAATCATCTCATGGGAAAATAATATAGAATTGCAAAGTATCATTATTAAGGTAGATTACAAATTGCTGTTTTCCTGGTCAAGGAAACATTTTTGCTATATTACCAAAGGAGTTGGTGGATTCCTGATTATGCACAATACTTATTTTCTAACTAACTCATGGTATTCAATAGCTTAACCTGTCCTGGGCACCATGTTCAATTAACCATATGTGGGAAGGGCCTCAAAAAGGCCAGTTGCCTTCAGCCAAAGTAGTACTTTCTATTTTGTTAGACTTATCATGCTTATTTTATATGTCTAGTTATAAAATGCAGCTGAGTACCCCTATAAATTATCTAAAAACCAAATGTGAAACTTTCCCATAAATCCTTATGTCTTCATCGTGGATCAGCTATTTAAAAGGGCTAAATTCTAATCTCTATGGGAGCCTCTGTCTTCTTTCCCCTCTCTCCTCTCCTGCTAATCTGGCTCATTCCTCTGGCCTCCTGATACACCTGATGCACAGAGGCAAAAACCACGCATTTCCCCAAAGGTATTCCAGTGACTTGAACCTCAGAACAACTGTAATTCCCAAAAGCTTGTGGGTAAAGCAAGTGCTTCTTGCTACCTGACATCACGAGCAATTATACTTGAGATTGCATGGTGGATGCAAGCTCTGTGATTAATAGACCAACACGCCAACCTGTCACAATATGCACTATCCTCATTATCCTGGAATCTAACTGAGACTTCACAACGGATCATCTTGAAGGTACAAATCCTCATCATAGGGAGCCATAATATTAACCCACAGATTATGTTTGAATTCTTTTGGATTATGTACAAAAACAGAGCATTTAGGGCAAGATTTTCAAAAGTGTCTAGGGATTGGGTGTGCCTGAATTTTCCATGTCCAACTTGGCACACCTTAAAAGGTCTAAACTTCATAAAGAGCTGTACAGCTGCTCCCTGAAAATCAGACTTCTTTTCACAGATTCATAGATTACTGTGAACACCTAGTCTGATCTCCTACATTACACAGCCCTCAGAATGTCAACAAGTAATTCTTGCATTAAGCCCATATCTTGTGATTGAGCTGAAGCATATTATTTTAAAAAGGCATTCAAAGTGTCTAAAATTTGGCACCCAAAACCATAAACACCCTAACTCATTAGTAACATCTGAAAATCTTGCCCTTAGGGCTTTGTTTATTAGACAGCACCCTGACAAACATCATATAATCAGTGAGCCACTTTCAAAGGTTTGTGGCACCTTCAACAGAATTGAGAGCTACATTTCCGCCAGAAAGCAACTTCAGAGCTCCAGAGGTAGCTGACATGCGTCTGATGAAGTGGGTATTCACCCACGAAAGCTAATGCTGCAATACTTCTGTTAGTCTATAAGGTGCCACAGGACTGTTTGTCACTTTTTACAGAGCCAGACTAACATGGCTACCCTATGATAGGTAGTTGAGTTTGTCAGCTGATGCCTAAGGGATGTTTGTAAACCTTTAGGTGAATATTTTCCACACAGTTCAGGAGCCTGTGTGTCCTGGCTCGAAACTCCTTGGTGATCTGGCTGTGGCCAGATCTGATACTACAGATGGGCAAAATGTGAATACTACAACCACTTCCTGATACAGAAATCTATTTCTGCGTTTTGACCCACACTTTCTCCCTAGTGTCTTCTCTGTAGGTATCTTCCACATCTCCTTCCACTTGATTCAAGTATCAGAGGGGTAGCCGTGTTAGTCTGGATCTGTAAAAGCAGCAAAGAAACCTGTGGCACCTTATAGACTAACAGACATTTTGGAGCATGAGATTTTGTGGGTGAATACCCACTTCGTCAGATGCATGTAGTGGAAATTTCCAGGGGCAGGTATATATATGCAGGCAAGCTAGAGATAATGAGGTAATTCAATCAGGGAGGATGAGGCCCTGTTCTAGCAGTTGAGGTGTGAAAACCAACGGAGGAGAAACTGGTTTTGTAATTGGCAAGCCATTCACAGTCTTTGTTTAATCATGAGCTGATGGTGTCAAATTTGCAGATGAACTGAAGCTCAGCAGTTTCTCTTTGAAGTCTGGTCCTGAAGTTTTTTTGTGGCAGGATGGCTACCTTAACGAGAACACTTCAACCTCCCTGGCCACACTGTAGCAGACCTTAAGGTGGCCATCCTGCAGCAAAAAAACTTCAGGACCAGACTTCAAAGAGAAACTGCTGAGCTTCAGTTCATCTGCAAATTTAACACCATCAGCTCAGGATTAAACAAAGACTGTGAATGGCTTGCCAATTACAAAACCAGTTTCTCCTCCCTTGGTTTTCACACCTCAACTGCTAGAACAGGGCCTCATCCTCCCTGATTGAACTACCTCATTATCTCTAGCTTGCCTGCATATATACACCTGCCCCTGGAAATTTCCACTACATGCATCCGAGGAAGTGGGTATTCACCCACAAAAGCTCATGCTCCAATACGTCTGTTAGTCTATAAGGTGCCACAGGATTCTTTGCTGCTTCCACTTGATTGTTCTTAACTGTTAGGGAGGATCTGCTTTTGTGGGTGTATTGCCAGACCTCAAGATAGTCACTACTACTGGTGTTGTTCAACTGGACCAGTCCAGCTGAAGCACTGGTTGGTTCCAGGTGCTGGTTGCTGTCTCACTGCCTGACTACTAAAGATATGACTCATTGTGCAAAGAAGACAACGTGAAGCCAGTGGATATGCAGGTAGCTTCTGAAGGAACTGATGGAAGCTCCTTGTTTGGGATATTTAAAACTGGACTGGAAAAATGCTAGACAACTATTGTAAAGAACAATCCTGGCATGGAGATGGAGATGGATTCATAGACTAAACAGTTTTTTTTTTCATCTTAGCTCTATAATTCATAATTGCACCACTCTAGTTCTCAGAGCTATCAGTAAGCTCCAGTGGAGATACCAAGAAGATACTTGGCTGCACAAGTACATAGATGGTTTTTGACCATGGGGCATTTTAAAGCAGAAATAGGAAGAAGAATGTTGTTGCTGCACATGCAGGGGACAAAAGAACTCCTGTCTGAACAATTGGCCAGCAGCGAGAGCCCTGTGGGATCCATGCAGCCCTTAAATCACACAATTGCAGCACTCAGAACACCTAGGAGTAATTAAATAGGTTGGTCCAGCTAAGCTAATCTCCTTCTGATTCCCAAAGCAAACGTGCTCCCCAGTGAAGACAGGAAGCAATATTGCAGGTGAAAGCTCCTATATTCTCATCCCTGTAAAAAGGGAACATGGTCCTTAACGTGTAAGAAGAATATCTAATTTTGGGGTTCTCTAGTGCAAAAATATATTTCCAGATTTGTTTTGAAAGACCTGCCTTCAAAAATGCCACCAAAATCTCTACTCTTTCAGAAACACTTAAACATATGTTAAGACATGAGTGCTGTTTTTTTTAATAAAATACTTGTTTAAGCGTTAAAAATATTTTCTATATGTAAAACAAAAGCATTAGGATTTCAAGTTTCTAAATATGTTGCATCAGCTGAAGGAGATTTCAGACAAAAACAACTGGGTTAGAGTAACAAATCCCACACACTCTTGTAGTTACAGGAATATGTTTTGTTCCATCAATATGTCCACTTTACATTATTCAGCACAAAGCTTTGTGAAATAAGAATCATGGGAATATCACAATATAAAAGAAAAAGGTACAAATAACAGCTTCATAAACCGAGCAATGTACATAAATAAATCATGTAGATGGGGGCAGTTTGCTTAGCTAGCAAGAAACAAAATATGGAAAATCTGCTTGTTAAACAATAACCACAGAGTGTGCTTTTATGATGTTTTTTCACCACAGTAATTCATATTAGAGATAGAAGCAGTTGCATGTTAAATAAAATCATTCAGCATTGTTCTCCTCGCATTACAAACAGCTGACTTATGTTGTTTTTAGATGCCTCCCATTAGAAAGTAAATATTCCTCTGATGTTATACGTTTCACAAAATTTAATAAAGATGAACTGTAAATAAAGTCACAGGGAGATTTCAGACAGTTTTATTAGCAGATTGTTGAAAAGAAAAAGAAAATTAAATACAGTAACAGTAAACGTGGTTCTCACATTGAAACCAGGCTCAAATAACTAGGCTACCATAGAAAAATTTCCAATTCTTGCATTATGATGTAAAAACAGATTTTTGTACAGATTTTGTACAACAAAATTCGTAATAACCTTTTATCATTTTTAGAAAACTTTAAATATATAGATAAAAATAGACAATTTTCATAGGTCCTACATGAAGATGAGAATGTTCTGTTCCAAGGGCTTGCATAGAGCGCAAATGTGGTTATAATATAGAACAACTAGACATTAATATCTTTAAGATTTCAAAAGCATATAAACAATACCATGAGCACACTTTTTTCTTCATAATCTATGCAAAAACAAACAAACAAACAAAGAAAAAACAAAACAAAGAAAGAAAAAACCCAGCAACCCAAACTTGTGTAACTGAAGAGGGGCAAAAGTTCAGCTGACGGTAACATTTCATGAATTGTAATATTTACACCATTTTATTAAGCTCTTAATCTTATGAATTGTTTCCCCCTTAATCCTTAACATTTCCATTTATGTACCAAGCCAAATACTGAGGCATTCCTAAAGGTCTTGAAAGTATATACTGTAAAACTATTAAACCGACTTACAGGTGACTCTATGCAAGGAGCAGAGCAATGGCAGATGCTACTACATATTTCAGTTGTAGGTTTTAATTCTCTTTCAGATATGAATGATTCAAAAGCTTGCCACAAGTCCATCAAAATTTACAGCTGTTAACCCTTTAAAGACTGCATATGAAAAAACTGGTGTACAGAATCTCTGAAGTATTCAAGCAACTATGAAAAAATCATGATTAAAAAAATGTTACTATAAAATATTTGGTAAAGATATTTAATGAAAAATATTGCTCGACATTTCTTTAAAAAAATTACCATGATGTGAACTTGTATATAAAACTTTTCTATTGTCAGAAAAGTATTGTGGTGGACTAAATAAGGGTGTACCAGCATGGCAAGCAGGGGCGGCTCCAGGCCCCAGTACGCCAAGAGCGTGCTTGGGGCGGCATGCCATGGGGGACGCTCTGCTGGTCGCCGGGAGGGCGGCAGGCAGCGCCGGTGCCTGCGGGAGGTCTGCAGAAGGTCCACCAGAGCCGCCTGCCGCCCTCCTCGCTACCGACAGAGCGCCCCTCGCGGCATGCCGCCATGCTTGGGGCGGCAAAATGTCTAGAGCCGCCCCTGATGGCAAGGAAAGACCTACAAAACAATAGAAGCGCAGAGCTAGAGTTTACAAATCTTTTTAATTTGATAAAATGATATCCAATCAGAACTATTTCGTAAAGGAGAATTTTCTTGTTAGGCATCTTAGACATTTAAGATTCTGATATGTTTCCATGTAATAAATATCATTTTATATGCATACATTACAGATGAAGAAAGCATAATCACAAAACTTACAGTAACAACGCTGATTCACCAAATCAGTCTTTAAAGGGGTAACTTAAAATTATGCAAAGCAAGGAACATAAGTAAGTATGTAAAAAGCAGTGTGACGCAGCTTACTTCCAGTTATCAGCACAAAGGTGAAAACACATTGTAGCTTTCATAAAGACAGTGAAAATAACACATAACCACCCTTCCTCTAAGATCAGGTGAGAGAGGAACAATAGACTTCAACTGTATCACTCAGCTCTATGTGGTATTGGATTGATACATCAAGTGTTTGTTAGGTTTTCTTTTTAGCAACATTGACGTAATCTGACATTAACATATAAAAATATTTCTGGTGTTCTGACTTGCTGCTCAGCCACAGTCCATTCTTAAAAGTGCTGTTTCAGGGCACTAATCAGGGATCAATATACAAATAAAAGTGGCTGATATGGAATTCTGATTCGTTACCAGATGCTTAAGATCTCATTCATTAATACTGTGACTCCAGGACAAATATTTACATGCCTGCATGCGTTAAAACTAGAAAGGCGTCTTTCTGACAAACAGGGTGACAAAACATTATCTAAAATGTTCATTTTCCTAAATGCTAGTATTCTACTGCATACATAATACCTTCCTGGTGTGGTTTGTGTTTATATACTGTACACGTGACCAACAGTTTGAATAAGAAGCAAAGTCTTTTTTTTTCCATAAACCCCTGCCAGTTTAGAATGAGAAATTATTACTCATTTTATTTATATTTTTATGTTTATTTTAGGAAAAGAGACTTTGTGAACAGTAAAACAGTTTTGCTTACATTCAGCATTTCCTTTCTCTTAGACAAAATTTCATTTTACTTCATGTGGTCTAACATCCATGTGTTGGTCTCCTGGAAAGCATGTGGAAAAAAAAGTCTTTAGAAGAAAATCCACATTCACAGAGTTTGAAAATTGAATATAACAGGGTTTTTTTCCTTTTACTTTTTTTTGTCGGAATCCTCTCATGCCCCCATACAAGTTTACTTCTTAGCTGACTTGCTGGTTTAGGTATGACAAAACAGTCTGTAAGTGTAGGTGGATACTGCTGGAAGGATTGTTTGATGTGCTCAAATACAGAATCATCAGAGGAGGACAGAGTTTTCATTTCATTAAAAAGGGAATGCTAGGCCTTGTTCTGACTGGTCTATAACTTTGTATACAAGGATCCAATCACAAAGCTGCAGTTTTTGACTGTAAGAAGAGTAAAACTTGTACATTTACAAACATTTTCTAGATCGCTGGCTTGAGCCACAGGTGATAACGAAAGAAGAACACTCTTGCAGAATGCTTTAAACTTTTGAAGAACATTGATACACAAAGTTAAAGAAGTTGCCTTGAAAATACTTTGTTGCTGTAGAACTTCCAAATAACGAACATCTTACTGCAAAGTTCTTTACCGTAGCACAAATTGCTTCAGCAGGAAAAATTCAGTACATGACTGTAGTTTTCAAATAAAGTCGTCCATCTAAAATAAGAAAACAAATATTTTTTTAAAATATTCATTCCTGTACTGTATCAACAGAAATAACAGTTACTTTGTAAAATGGATAACTGCAAAATGTCATGCACCATAAAGCTATTTTAAATGAGCAGTGTTATCAAGAAAATCTGTTGTCATCAAGAAATCTGTTGACCTGTCACTGATGTAACATCACCTATATGTATTCAAAATTAATTCCATCAACAATTACATACAGTTTGCAAGATTTGGATGCTGCAACTGTTTCTAATACCTGTAAAGCTTTTATATATGCTGCATTCATATCAATACATGGAGACTAGGAAAGTAGGTGGAGCTTCTGTGCATGTTTTTTTAATGATATGCAAACTTAACTGAGTACTGCTGAACAGCAATTCCTTCCTTCATGGTTACAGAGCAAAAATATTCCTTCATGCAACCATAAGTACTACCATCATTAAAGGCATAGCTTATAACTCATGCTTTAGCTGTGTTGTTAAATATACCGTGTAATGTAACCATTGTGCACTTTTGTAGCTATTTATATAGAACTCAGTATAGGATATTTAATCAGTATCAGTGAGCCTTTTCTCCCATAAGTGAGATTAACTAAACAATTACTATGTTAAAGATGCAATCATATCTTTCTTTTTATCATCCAACAGAGAAACAGACTTCAAGTGGTGGGGAACCATGAGTAACAAATAATAAATTATTTGAGTCAGTAACACTAGAAATAAAAGCACTGGGATGCATAGAGCCTTCCACCCAAAAGTATTGTAACCTGATTTATAAGTATGAAGCAAAACCTACTGCTTTATGAGTTCAAGATGTAAAATATATAGCTCTATGTATATGTATATTTCAAGAGTATAAGCAAGCTCATTGGATCATTCTTACTATGCTGTCTTGTGTATAAAAAGTACAGGTTCTCTGGCTCTAAACTACTGAGATTAAGGCAAATTGTGAAGCACATTAATCATGTACTGTGGATAATTATAAAACACCCAGCCTAACCATGAACCTCAGAGCAAAACACTACACATCTGTATTTGAAGACACATGCAGCACATAAGTCCTTTTGGTTCAACCCCAATATACCAACAAGTATTTGCAATATGTTTTTCAATTCAACCTAATTAAACTGAATTAGTCTGTAAAGTTCACGTTAGGAAAAATTAAGGTCAACAACTCTGTGCAATGCAGATCTACTGATAACGAAGGAAGTCTATTAAATACTCAGACAACTGCATAAAACACCTGCATCAGTGAAATGATCCGACTATAAATACTGAGAGAAACAGAGAAAAGTTTTCCTGAAGAGCAGCTGAAATTATAACACAAATGTAACTGACCATATTCTTTCCTCAGGTACACCCCTGGCAACCCCATTGTCAAGCTTCTGTGGTGGCTGCACAGGGAGAAAGGGCAGACTTAGCATCTATTTCTTTCCTCTCCTGCAGTTGTTCTGCCCATTTCCCCTCTATTCTTAATTTCATTTTGCATCACTTTTCCTGATCTTTTCTCCCTTTCCCTCTTCTCTGCCCCTCTCCTTTTCCCAGAAGTTCCAAGCCGTTTTCAGTGGAGTGTTCCACTCTCCCACTGCTTGCCACCACTTAATCTCAGAACCATTTCAGTGTTCTCTTTGGTCTTTATGTTCTTTGTGCACTAGAGATAGAAAGGAATTGAGTAAGGCCTCAACTGAAAGGCTTTTTATTCTTCGGTGATGCATGAAGTGCAACCAAAATGTTTGTGAGAATCCTGGGGGGAAAGAATGAACATGTAAAAACTAGCCTGGTAAATATCAAATCAGGTGGTATGATAAAACTGATTTAAAAATTGCAAAACTTAGGATGGCTGGACCCATTATAGGCTATAGTTACATATAATTCTCCTGCACACATTCTCCTGCAACAATAGTACTAAAGCTGTCTCAGTACCTCTGTAGGAGAATTACTCTATAGTATATACCAGCACTTTGGATATCTTGAATGTGTGCGTGCTAATGAGTGCTAGGCATAACTCCTGGGCCTAAACATTAGGATAACCTAAATTCAGTGACTTATATTTTATTTGACTATATTTGGTCTCTACATGTCTTTTAAATAAAATGTTTAGTTTCAAATATTCTCAATGAAAATACACCTCTACCCCGATATAATGTGATCCGATATAACACAAATTCGGATATAACGCGGTAAAGCAGCGCTCTGAGGGGGAGGGGCTGCGCACTCCGGCGAATCAAAGCAAGTTCGATATAACGCGGTTTCACCTATAGCGCGGTAAGATTTTTTGGCTCCCGAGGACAGCATTATATTGAGGTAGAGGTGTATGTCTGTATCATGCTGAACTCTTCTAACCACTTATATGAAACAAAGGATATGTAGACAACAGCAGTACATCTAAAAAAATCATTGCTTAAGGAGTCAATTTGACACTGAAGTCGATGGGAGTATTTTTTAAATGGGAGCAGGAGAAGGCCTTGCGTTTTCCATCTAAAGTCAACAAAAGACAATACTGATGAAGATCTTAAAAAAACTCTGTCTCCTTTACAAAGTCAAACATATTTGTTTTTAAAACTTGTTACCTTCTATGATATGGTGGATACGTATGATAAAATATAAACCTCATTGTTCCTCAACCAGCCTAATGGTGGATCATAAAATGTGCCATTAATTACCTTTATATGGATAATTACCTTAGAATGCTATATGCGAGCTAAGTATCTGATCTAATCGTAGAATGCTATATGTCAGGGGTCGGCAACCACTGGCGCACGGCTTGCTACGGTAAGCACCCTGGCGAGCCGAGCCTCTTTGTTTACCTGCTGCATCGGCAGGTTTGGTCGATTGCAGCTCCCACTGGCCACGGTTCACTGTCCCAGGCCAATTGGGGTGGAGGGAAGCCGCGGCCAGCACATTCCTCATCCACGCTGCTTCCCGCTGCCCCCATTGGCCTGGGATAGTGAACTGCGGCCAGTGGGAGCCGTGGTCTGCCGAACCTGCCGACACGGTAAATAAACTGGTCTGGCCAGGCCAGAGGTTGCCGACCCCTGCTATATGTGATCTAAATATCTGATCTAATCCTATCGTAAGGTTCCTTATAATACATCTTTACTCTCTTAAATTGTTTGACAAATTCTGCTAACAGATGGACAAATGTAGCAAGCATTAAATATGTCACCTGTAAAATATATGCCACCTGCCATGGTTACTGTAGATTAGGCACTTTAAAGATTAAGTCATATTTAGTAAGATTTTAATGGTTTCCAGAAATTGCAAAATATTTTATTTAATTTTTCAAAATTCACAACAGGAGGGATAAGATACAAAAATGAATAACTTTTTCTTTAGGACCCATTGCACCAAACTCCGCTTTGAAAAATATAATACCTATGCCAAGGTACTCTTCTCAAGAGACTGCTCATGGTAAACTTACAAGCAGGAGAAAGAGAAGGAGTTTATGTAGATTTTATATTCTTCTCCAAGTACACTTGCTGTATATAGCAAATAACCTCATGAAACTACATGTAAAGAACAAACAGGCAACTCGCTCTTCATCTCAGAGACGTGGTGACATCAAACCACAAGAACAAATGTTGAGTGGTCTGTGAGTTGCTATAGCCTCATATTATGATCTAATATAGCTTATCTAATACAGTACTTCTATCCTCTTCTCCCCTTTCCTTTCCTCAGATTATCCCCTCTCATCCCATACAGGTCTCACCTCTCCTTTCTCCAAGCTCTTCTCTCTATGATCCAGCTGGAGTGACTGGAGCCTACCGATGCTGTTATCAAAGTGATCTTGGCCTTATGAAGGTGTTGAGAAAATTCTTGTATGGACCCCACTGGAGTGTTATCATTAGTAGGGTTTCCTAACTCAGTGGAGCATACCAAAGAACCCATAAAACCTGATAGCTAAACAGGGCCTTGCATGTACATTATATTTTATTGAATTTAGTATATGTAGATTTTATATACAGGCACACAAAGATATTGTGTATATGATTAACAGACATATATAATATCCCCCACAGACAACCTCAGTGGTTTGCGCATTGGCCTGCTAAACCCAAACTTGTGAATTCAATCCTTGAGGGGGCCACTTAGGGATCTAGGGCAAAATCAGTACTTGGTCCTGCTAGTGAAGGCAGGGGGCTGGACTCAATGACCTTTCAAGATCCCTTCCAGTTCTAGGAGATAGGATATCTCAATTAATTTTGAGGTGTGAGGGATAGCTCAGTGGTTTGAGAATTAGCCTGCTTAAACCCAGGGTTGTGAGTTCAATCCTTGAGGGGGCCATTTAGGGAACTGGGGTAAAAATCTGACTGGGAATTGGTCCTGCTTTGAGCAGGGAGTTGGACTAGATGACCTTCTGAGGTCCCTTCCAACCTTGCTCTTCTATGAAAATATATACAAATAGACTCTGCTTATTGCTCTATGTACATGTCTATAAAGATGGAGTGTATTTTTGTCATTATGAATACTGTTTTCACAAGGTACTGTACAATGCTAGAGGTATGCATGTTATAAATACACAGCAATACATTCCACTATTAATGTTAAACATGAAATACAAATTAGGAAAATTGTGATAACTTGCTGAGTAAAAGCACTTATAATTAGCAGAATTTAACTATGTTTTAATTGGTCTCCTGTAAATGTCAATATTCAGCAAGATTGAGTTACTAAAAGGAGCTTGCACAATGTGAAAGTGCCCACACTCTTAACACTCATATTTGTTTTTGTTTGTGGGGGATGTGATGACAGGAGTTATAGTCCAGGCAAGGGAGTATTTAATTTTTTTTTAAAAATCCTTTTTAATTAAATCTCATCTTGAGGTTTTTGAATAAACACATCCAAATAGTTACAAGGTCAGAAATGTCATGGACAAAAAACAGTTTTGACCTAACGCATGAAAAGGGTAGGGTAAGGGGAGGGGGAGTTTGAAGCAATACATATGCCATGAAATGCATCCCCTTTGAGAAGTAAACTGGGGAATATTTACATTCACACTTGTGTAATGTGTGCAACATTCAGCTTCTGGCAGTCTAAAAATTTTGCTGGATAAAATGCAACTGTATTACAGTATTATTTCTGTTAACATATGCAACTGTAATAGTGTAATATCTATATGACTTTTCAAGTGTTGCTTTAGGTTGCAATTTAATAGATAAAATAATCCTGCAGTTAAATCAAGCAGATTATAGTGTGCAAAAGAGGATGAACCACTCTTGGGATGAGCCATTGGGGCTGTTTGAGATCAGAATCTATTGTGTATTATTAGGTTACCAAAAGAAACTATACCATTTTGCTCAAGAAATTCCCTGAATAAGCACAGGAACAAATCTGCACAGACACACCCCTAGAAGCCCGACCACGGGTATTCTATCTGCTACCCAAGATCCATAAACCTGGAAATACTGGATGCATCATCGTCTCAGGCATTGGCACCCTGACAGCAGAATTGTCTGACTATGTAGACTCTCTCCTCAGGCCCTATGCTACCAGCACTCCTAGCTATCTTCAAGACACCACTGACTTCCTGAGGAATCCAGAATCCATTGGTGATCTTCCTGAAAACACCATCCTGGCCACTCTGGATGTAGAAGCCCCCATACCAACATTCCACACAAAGATGGACTACAAGACATCAGGAATAGTATCCCCGATAATGTCATGGCAAACCTGGTGACTGAACTTTGTGACTTTGTCCTCACCCACAACTATTTCACCTTTGGGGACAATGTATACCTTCAAGTCAGAGACACTGCTATGGGTACCCGCATGGCCCTACAGTATGACAACATTTTTATGGTTAACTTAGAACAACACTTCCTCAGTTCTCGTTCCCTAACGTCTCTACTTGCGCTACACTGATGACATCTTCATCATTTGGACCCATGGAAAGAAGCCCTTGAGGAATTCCACCATGATTTCAACAATTTCCATCCCACCATCAACCTCAGCCTGGACCAGCCCACACAACAGATCCACTTCCTGGACGCTACAGTGCTAATAAGCAATGGTCACATAAACACCACCCTATACCGGAAACCTACTGACCACTATACTTACCTACATGCCTCCAGCTTTATCCAGAGCACATCACACGATCCATTTTCTACAGTCAAGCTCTCAGATACAACCACATTTGCTCCAATCCCTCAGACAGAGGCAAACACCTACGAAGTGTCTATCAAGCATTCTTAAAACTACAATATCCACCTGCTGAAGTGAAGAAATAGATTGACAGAGCCAGAAGAAAACCCAGAAATCACCTACTCCAGGACAGGCCCAATAAAAAAGTAACAGAATGCCACTAGCCATCACCGTCAGCCTCCGACTAAAACCTTGCCAGTGCATCATTAAGGATCTACAACCTATCCTGAAAGATAACCCCTCACTCTCACGGCTCTTGGGAGATAGGCCAGTCCTTGCTTACAGACAGTCCCCCAACCTGAAGCAAATACTCACCTGCAACCACACACCATGCAACAAAAACACTAATCCAGGAACCTATCCTTGCAACAGAGCCCGTTGCCAACTCTGTCCACGTATCTATTCAGGGTACACCATCATAGGACCTAATCACATCAGCCACACCATCAGAGGCTCATTCACCTGAACATCTACCAGTGTGATATATATCATCATGTGCCAGCAATGCCCCTCTGCTATGTACATTGGCCAAACAGTTTCTATTCAAAAGAATAAATGGACTCAAAACAGATGTCAAGAATTATAACATTCAAAAACCAGTCAGAGAACACTTCAACCTCCCTGGTCACTAAATTACAGATATAAAAATTGGAATTCTCAAAAAAAAAACCCTTCAAAAACAGACTCCAGTGAGAAACTGTAGAACTGGAATTAATTTGTAAACTGGCCACCATTAAATTAGTCTTGAATAAAGACTGGGAGTGGATGGGTCATTACACAAAGTAAAAACTATTTCCCCATGCTAATTTTCTTCTACTGTTACTCACACCTTCTTGTCAACTGTTTGAAATGGCCCATCCTGATTATCACTACATACGTTTTTATTCTCCTGCTTATAATAGCCCATCTTAATCGATTAGTCTCATTATAGTTGGTATGGTAACACTCATTTTTTCATGTTCTCGGTTTACATATATCTTCCAACTGTATTTTCCACTGCATGCATCCAATGAAGTGGGTTTTAGCCCATGAAAGCTTATGCTCAAATAAATTTGTTAGTCTCTAAGCTGCCACATCTTTTACTGATACTACAGTGATGGCTGCTTTATAAATGTGCATACTAAAAATGACCATCATTATTCTAGTACAGGGGTCAGCAACCTCTGGCACACGGCTCACCACGGTAAGCACCCTGGTGGGCCGGACCAGTTTGTTTATCTGCTGCGTCAGCAAGTTCGGCTGACCGCGGCTCCCACTGGCTGCGGTTCGCCGTCCCAGGCCAATGGGGGTGGCAGGAAGCCGCAGCCAGCATATCACTCAGCTCGCACTGCTTCCCGCAGCCCCCATTGGCCTGGGACGGTGAACCGCGGACGGTGGGAGCTGCAGTTGGCCAAACCTGCCGATGCAGCAGGTAAACAAACTGACCCGGCCCACCAGGGTGCTTACCCTGGCGAGTTGTGTGCCAGAGGTTGCCGACCCTTGTTCTAGTAAAAATACCCTGCAATCCTGGTTACAGCTGTAGTTTTTTAAAATCCATTAGCCCACATCTAAGTGGCTCTGGTGCCAAACCTGCACTCTGTGGATTACCAGTCAGCCAATTGCCATCAATAGAAGGCTACCAAGCAAACTCTTTTGTAGTGATAGGCTAAAGCCTTTGCAAATGGGGGAAGACTTGTTCTGGCTATGGGAGTAGGGAGGGGATACCTACAGTGTTTGACTAGAGAAGACCTAGGATCTATTCTCAGAACTACCACTCATCATCTTTGGACAAGTAATTTCATCTCTACACTTCTGCTTTCCTTTCATTTTTCTTTTCTTTTTAGATTGCAAATAATTTACGGGCAGGGACTGTCTCTTACTGAGTCTGTACTGTGCCTAGCACGATAGGGCCCAGACTTCAGCTGAGGTCTATAGAGGCTACCATAATAAATATAATAAACTAACACATCACCCTGATTCTATTTTAACTGAAACTATAGATCAGAGGTCAGCAACCTCTGGCATGTGACTCACCAGGGTAAGTATCCTGGCGAGCCAGGCTAGTTTATTTATCTGCCACGTCGAGAGGTTCGGCGGACTGCAGCTCCCACTGGCCGCGGTTCGCCATCCCAGGCCAATGGGAGTGGCGGGAAGCTGCGGCCAGCCAGGGCTGGCTCTAGCAAGGGCCGCCTCAAGCAAAAAAAAATTTGGCTGTCTACACCCCAACCCTGGGCTTCCCTCCACACCTTCCTGCTGCCCCAGCCCTGGGCTCTCCCCCTCGCCACCTGCACCCCCTGCTGCCCTAGCTCTGGGCCTCCCCTGACCCGCATCCTCCTGCAGCCCTGTCATAAACAGATAGTTAAGGGTTAATGTCTCTTTTACCTGTAAAGGGTTAACAAACAGGGAACCAAACACCTGACCAGAGGACCAATCAGGAAACAAGATACCTTCAAATCTCGGTGGAGGGAAGCCTTTGTTTGTGTTTTTTGGGTTTGGCTTTGTTCTCTCTAGGTCCTGGAAGGGACTAGACGTGCAACCAGGTTTCTTGCCAATCTCCCTGCTACAGTCTCTTATATATTCAGAATAGTGAGTATTTAGTAAGAAAGGCGGTTATAGTCTTTTGACTGTTTCTGTATTTGCAAATGTGTATTTGGCTGGAAGTATTTTAAATTGTATTGCTGCTGGAGGAGGCTTTTTCTCCAGTTTCTATAAGCTGACAGACCCTGTAACTTTTACCATCTAAATTGCAGAGATAGCTTTTACTTTTTTTCTTTCTTTGTATTAAGTTTTGCTTTTAAGACCTGTCTGATTTTTCCCCTTGTTGAGGCTCAAGGGAATTGAGTCTGTACTTAACAGGGTAACCCAGGGAGGGAAATCCTAGGAAAGGCAACGGTGAGGAAAGGGGTTTACTTTCCTTGTGTTAAGATCCAGGAGGTCTGGGTCTTGGGGGTTCCCAGGGAAGGTTTTGGGGGGACCAAAGTATCAGTATCAGGCACTGGAATTCCTGATTGGTGGCAGCTTATCAGATCTAAGCAGGTAATTAAGCTTAGAGGAATTTATGCTGGTACCCCAACTTTTGGATTCTAAGGTTCAGATTGGGGAAAGATACTATGACAAGCCCCAGCTCTGGGCTCACCCGCCCCCCCCCCGCGACCCACACTCCCCCGCCATCCCAACAGTGGGCTCTCCCCCCCCCCACCACGTGCTGCCCCAGCTCTGGGCTCTCCCTCCCCACCCGCAGCCCCTGCTACCCCAGACCTGAGCCTCCCTGACCCACACCCCCCTGCCGCCCCAGCCCTGAGCTCTCCCCCCTGACTTGCACCACCCTGCCATCCCAGCCCTGGGCTCTCTCCCTAAACACCCCGTGCTGCCCCAGCCCTGGGCTCCCCACTTCCTCCCACCAGTGCCCCCCCACCCACACAACCCCTGCCACCCCAGCTCTCTGCCCCCTCCACCCACACCCCCTGCTGCCCCAGCCCTGGGCTCTCTTCACTCCCACTTGCACCCTCCTTCCACCCCATCCCTGGGTCACTGGTAACTTGCTCCCAGGGTGGGTCATTCAGCAGGAATTTTGGATGTGCACAAAACACAGACAGGATTGGTTCCCATATGGTTACAGAACTGCAGTAAACAGGAACATTTTTCAGCTTGTGTGACTGGAGGATATCTGGATGCATATTATAAGACTGTCCTCCGTAAATGAGGAAAAGTTGAGATGCCTTTATTATTCTTTTGTTCCACTCTTTGTTGCTATGGGGAATTTGCCAATGCAATATCATTGTCTTCCTTTGAAAGAAATAAAACTAAAAAAAAAAGGCAATGGCTGTTGAAAATAGCAATTCCAGTCCTTAAAAACACTGGGAAGCATTTCTTGCTCAATTTTATCCTACTTTTTCTACAGCAAGGATCAGTATATTTGATTTGGGAGAAATGAAATAACAGCTGCCCAAATTGAGTTTGAGCACTCCTGAATTTTGAGGTGTTCAAATCTGGAAGGCAGGTGCTAGATTCCCTTTCTGAATATTAGCTGAATCTGGAAAGGAAAAGTCAATTTCTGCTTCCATGGCTCAGAAGTGGAAATCCTCCTACGTGCCTGGTACTGTATCTAAAGCTGCCCAGGTCCAGAGCCTACCCTCCCTTACTTTTCATTTTAAATTCTAGTGGGATCCACATACGTCCCTTGCTAGGCTTCAGATAGAGAGGGTGTGTCATGGTATAATTCCCCACTCTGAACTTTAGCGTCCAAAAGATGGGGTACCAGCATTGAATTCCTCTAAGCTCAATTACCAGCTTAGAACCTGTAGCGCTGCCACCAACCAGGAATTACAGTGCCTGGTACACTCTGGTCCCTCCAAAACCCTTGCCCGGGGACCCCCAAGACCCAGACCCTCTGGATTTTAACACAGGGAAAGCAAACCCTTTCCCTCACCGTTGCCTCTCCCAGGCTTCCCCTCCCTGGGTTACCCTGGAAGATCACAGTGATTCAAACCCCTTGAATCTTAAAACAGAGAGGAAAATGCACCTTCCCCCCTCCTTCTCTCTTCCCCTCCCAGATTCTCCCTGAGAGAGAGACAGTAATCCTAACACAGAGAGAAATGAGCCTCTCTCTCCCGCTTCCCTCCTTTCTCCTCACCAATTCCCTGGTGAATCCAGACCCAGTCCCCTGGGGTCTCAGCCCAGAATAAAAAAAAAAACAATCACGTTCTTAAACAAGAAAAGCTTTTAATTAAGGAAAGAACAAAGGTAAAAATTAACTTTGTAAATTTAAGAATGGAGTAGCTACAGGGTCTTTCAGCTATAGACACTGGGAATACCCTCCCATCCTAAGTATACAAGTACAAATTAAAATCTTTTCACCAAAATACCAATTTAAACTCCTTTCAGCCAAATACACATTTGAACTCCTTCCAACCAAATACACATTTGCAAATAAAGAAAACAAACATAAGCCTAACTCGCTTTCTCTACCTAGTACTTACTATTTTGAATCTATAAGAACCTGTATCAGGGAGACTGGAGAGAAACCTGGTTGCACGTCTGGTCCCTCTGAACCCCCAGAGTGAACAACCACCAAACAATAACAGCACACACACAAACTTCCCTCTCTCAAGATTTGAAAATATCCTGTCCTCTGATTGGTCCTCTGGTCAGGTGACAGCCAGGCTCACTGTTCTTGTTAACCCTTTACAGGCAAAAGAGATATGAAGCACTTTTGTTCTATTAACTCTTACTTATCTGTTTATGACACGCCCCCCAAATCACTGACAGTGTGGAACCACACTGGCAGTGATTTCTCCATAGAACTCGAGAATAAACAGATTAATAAACACATGCACCTTTACATATACTACTAATTATGAACAACTACAAGATTCTTCACATTGTAAGGACAATTATTAACCAGTTGATTTTGGGAAACTTTCACGGGAGAGTGCATCAACTCCTTGATCTGTTGCCGCTGCAGACATTCCAGGGTTGTGGAGAGGTTCACTTCTTCCATGACACCGTCACTTTTCCCTTTATTGTAGACACCGTCAGGCCACTCAGCATCATCTCCTCCCTGGGCTGTAAACTGACAAACCTGTAAGTCTCTGGAATAAAAGGGCTTGAGAGAATTAACATGGTAGGCTCTGGGCTTTAGGGGGGAATTGGAAAATGCTATGAGGTAGTTAACAGCTCCCAGGCACTCTTGGACCGTGAATGGCCCTTCCCATGATGCTTCCATTTTATGGGCCTGTTGCGCCTTCAAGACCATAACCTGGTCTCCTACCTTGAAGGAACGCTCTCTGGTATGTTTATCATACCAGGCCTTTTGCTCTTTTTGAGCATCCTTTAGGTTTTCTTTAGCGAGGGCTAAAGAGTGTCGGAGGGTGTTTTGTAGGTTGCTAACAAAGTCCAGAATGTTAGTTCCTGGAGAGGGTGTAAACTCCTCCCATTGCTGCTTCACCAACTGTAATGGCCCTTTAGCCTCGTGGCCATACACAAGCTCAAATGGTGAGAACCCTAAACTGGGATGTGGTACAGCCCTGTAAGCAAAGAGCAACTGCTGCAACACCAGGTCCCAGTCATTGGAGTGTTCATTTATGAATTTACGTATCATGGCCCCCAAAGTTCCATTAAACCTTTCCACCAGGCCATTGGATTGATGGTGGTATGAGGTGGTAACCAACTGATACACCCCATGAGTGTTCCACAGTTCTTTCATGGTCCCGGCCAGGAAAATAGTCTCTGAATCCATAAGGATATCGGAGGGCCAACCTACCCTGGCAAAAATGTCTGTTAGGGCCTGGCACACAGTTTTAGCCCTAGTGTTGCCTAGAGCTACTGCTTCCAGCCATCGGGTAGCAAAGTCCATGAAAGTCAGTATGTACTGCTTTCCTCTGGGGGTCTTTTTTGGGAAAGGACCCAGAATATCCACAGCTACTCGCTGAAATGGGACCTCTATTATGGGGAGTGACTGGAGAGGGGCCTTGACCTGGTCTTGGGGCCTTTCCACTTTTTGGCACACCTCACAAGACCAGACATACTTGGCAACATCCTTGCCCATCCCCTCCCAGTGGATGGACTTCCCCAACCTGTCTTTGGTTCTGTTCACCCCAGCACGGCCACTGGGATGATCATGGACTAAGCTTAAGAGCTTCCCTCAACACCTAGTTGGAACCACCAACTGTTTCTGTGGATGCCAGTCTTTCCGGTGTTCACCAGAAAGAGTCTCCTTATATAAAAGCCCTTATTCTATAACAAACCGGGATTGGTTAGAAGAGCTGAGAGGCGGTGGGGTGCTCCGTGCCGCCGCCCTAGCTTTCTGAAGGCTGTCATCTGCTTCCTGCTCTGTCTAGAACTGTTTCCTGGAGGCTGCAGACACCAGTTCTTCCTTAGACTGTGGACTTGGGCTTGGTCCTTTGGGAAGCGATGTAGGTGATGGGGTTGTTTTCGTGGCTGGTGAACCACTCTCCGCTGGTGCACCAGGTGGTATTTCAGGCTCTGGCTGAGCCTCTTGGGTGTGGTTGTCTGCTGCTTCTGCCAGTTCAGGCTCGCTGGCACCCTCTGGTATTGGGGTTGAAGATGTGTTTGCAAGCGCTGGCGTCAGTGCTGGCAATGGTTCTGGTGCTGGTTGCGTTTCCAGGTCCAGGTCTGGGACTGGAAGTACTGCGGCTGTTGCAGTCGTAGGCAGGGGATCTGTGTCCACTACCTCTGTCTGGGTCTCTGCTAACACAGATGGGGCCTCTGTGGACGGTTCAGGAGCAAGGATGGGTCTGGAAGCTTGCCTGGCTTGGCTGCATGTAACCGTTCCCACCCTCTTGGCCCGCTTTACCTGGTTGGCCAAGTCTTCCTCCAGTAGCATGGGGATGTGATAATTGTTATAGACCGCAAAAGTCCACATTCCTGACCAGCCTTTATACTGGACAGGCAGTTTAGCTGTAGGCAAGTTTACCACTTGTGACATGAAGGGGTAAATTGTCACTTGGGCCTTTGGGTTGATGAATTTGGGGTCCACTAAGGATTGGTGGATAGCTGACACTTGTGCCCCCGTGTCTCTCCATGCGATAAACTTCTTTTTGCCCACTCTCAAAATTTCCCTTTGCTCCGGGTATTTGAGAGGCATCTGGGCCTGGGGATCTTTGGTGTGATAGTGGTGTAATGAACTGCACTCGGTTGGGGTTCTTGGGGCAGTTGGCCTTTATATGTCCCAGTTCATTACACTTGAAGCATCGCCCAGCTGACTGGTCACGGGGCCGAGGTGGGTTACTGGAGATTGGTGAGATGAGAGAATAGGGCGTCAGTGGCTTTCCTTGGGTTGTAAGTAGTGTCTTGGGTTGCCCTCGGTTATAGGGTTTATTGTCGGTGTGACCCCTGTGATATTCCCTCCCCTTGATAGTAGTTCTTTTCTTCTCTGCCACTTCCACCCATCTGGCTCCAATCTCCACCGCCTCAATTACAGTGTTGGGCTTCCCATCTAGGATGTACCTTTCTATTTCTTCAGGAACACCCTCTAAGAACTGCTCCAATTGTATTAGGAGGTGCATCTCGTCCAGAGATTGAACACTGGCTCCTGATATCCTGGCATTATAATTCTTTCCAATGTGGTAGGCGTGTCGGATGAATGACACATCTTGTTTCCACCACAGGGCTCTGAACCTCTGACAGGCATGCTCAGGTGTTAGCCCCATTCTGATTCTGGCCTTGGTTTGAAAAAGTTTATAATCGTTCATGTTCTCCTTAGGCATTTCAGCCGCCACTTCTGCTAGGGGTCCACTGAGCAGTGGCCTCAGCTGTATCATGTACTGATCTTCAGAGATGCTGTACCCATGGCAGGTCCCTTCAAAATTTTCTAGGAAGGCCTCAGTGTCATCACCTGCCTTGTAGGTGAGAAATTTCTTGGGATGTGAAACAATAACTGGAGAAGGGTTGTTAGGGTTGGCTGGAGCATGCTGCCTAGCCTGCGCTAATTCCAGTTCATGCTTTCTCTCTCTTTCTTTTATCTCCAGCTCTCTCCTGTGGGCAGCCTCTTTTTCTCTTTCTCTCAGCTCCATCTCTTTTTCACTCAGTTCTATCTCTTTTTGTTTTAGTTCTAGTTCTTTTTGTTTCTTTTCCATGTCTCGCCTGTGGTCTGCGTCTTTGATTTGTTCCTCTGCCTCTAGCTTTGCCCGTTCCTTGGAACTCATACTTCCGGCTTCCTTGTGCTGGGTGCCCTCTGCTGTTTACTGCTTGAAATGCTGCTTTTCTGTTGCCTTCTTCGGGTTGCTTAGCAACAGAGTCTTTTTTTTTAACTCCTTCTACCTAGCTATTCCCGACAGAGTTAGTAAGGAAAAAAAACATTCATTTGCAAATGTGTTTTGCTGGTGTATGGTGACTCACAACTGGAGTCCCTTTGTTTAACAAAAGACCCTTGTTAAACTTAATGCCTATGCCTTCAGAGTACTCAGAAGGGAGAGACCAAAAAAAACTTGCAGACCTTTGCTGTTAAAACAATCTCCTCTAGCCTGCTTTACACACAGCTAGCAAGGAAAGAGAAAGAAAAAATCCTACTGGCTTTTGCTTCTAAACCCAGACCTCTCAGTCTGCCTGCAGATAGCTAGCAGGGAGAGAAATAAAAACCTCACTGGCTTTTGGATTCTATCTTATCCCACCGCTGCACACCATGTCATGGTATATTTACTCACTCTGAACCTTAGCGTCCAAAAGATGGGGTACCAGCATGAATTCCTCTAAGCTCAATTACCAGCTTAGAACCTGTAGCGCTGCTACCAACCTGGAATTACAATGCCTGGTACACTCTGGTCCCTCCAAACACCTTGCCCAGGGACCCCCAAGACCCAGACACTCTGGATCTTAACACAGGGAAAGTAAACCCTTTCCCTCACCGTTACCTCTCCCAGGCTTCCCCTCCCTGGTTACCCTGGGGGATCACTCTGATTTAAACCCCTTGAATCTTAAAACAGAGAGGAAAATGCACCTTCCCCCCTCCTTCTCTCTTCCCCTCCCAGATTCTCCCTGAGAGAGACAGTAATCCTAACACAGAGAGAAATGAGCCTCTCTCTCCCCCTTCCCTCCTTTCTCCCCACCAATTCCCTGGTGAATCCAGACCCAGTCCTCTGGGGTCTCACACCAGAATTAAGAAAAAAACAATCACGTTCTTAAACAAGAAAAGCTTTTAATTACGGAAAGAACAAAGGTAAAAATTATCTTTGTAAATTTAAGAATGGAGTAGGTACAGGGTCTTTCAGCTATGGACACTGGGAATACCCTCCCAGCCCAAGTATACAAGTACAAATTAAAATCTTTTCACCAAAATACTAATTTGAACTCCTTTCAGCCAAATACACATTTGCAAATAAAGAAAACAAACATAAGCCTAACTCGCTTTCTCTACCTAGTACTTACTATTTTGAATCTATAAGAACCTGTATCAGAGACATTGGAGAGAAACCTGGTTGCATGTCTGGTCCCTCTGAGCCCCCAGAGTGAACAACCACCAAAAACTACACAAATTTCCCTCCCTCAAGATTTGAAAGTATCCTGTCCTCTGATTGGTCCTCTGGTTAGGTGACAGCCAGGCTCACTGTTCTTGTTAACCCTTTCCAGGCAAAAGAGATATGAAGCACTTTTTTTTCTATTAACTCTTACTTATCTGTTTATGACAGAGGGGCACTGTCCATTTAGTCCACTCAATTCCTTCTTTGGTGGCTGCAAGGTGATGTCACACCAGTATCCTTAATCCAGTCTGGGGCTGTCTTCTGAAGGGGATATCTGGGCCAACGCCTTCTACTCCTTGGGCACACTTGTTCCCCATTCACAGTGCCACCCCACTGTAGCAGTGAGGTCTCCATTCACAGCAAGCTGCAGCATGAGGTTTCAGCTACCATACTCCCTCCCCTGTTGATAGCAGCCAAGGGAATGCTGGGAAAGTAGTTATTTTCCAGCTCCAGGGCTGGCTCTATAGGTAGGGAGCTAACCAAGGATGGTTCTCAACTCCCAGGCTGGATCCCTGCCAGCTGCCACCCCTGCAAATGGGCTGCCCCAAGCAGCGGCTTGCTTTGCTGGTGCCTAGAGCCACCTCTGAAGCCAGCATATCCCTTGCCTGCACCGCTTCCCACCGCCCCCATTGGCCTGGGACAATGAACCGTGGCCAGTGGGAGCCGTGGTCCACCGAACCTGCCAACACAGCACGTAAACAAAGTGGCCCAGCCTGCCAGGGTGCTTACCCTGGCGAGCCACATGCCAGTGGTTGCCAACCCTTGCTATAGATTTTTCTAATACCGCTAAAAAAATAAACCATTTGAAGACCATTTTCTTTAATGGCAGTTGAAATGAGCTGAGCTCAGAAAGAAAGACTTTTGCAAACCAAATACTACCATATAACCACCAGCCCAAACCTTGGCTCTCATTGAAGTCACTGGGAATGTTACACAGAAATTCAATGGATTAGGTCCATTGCTATTACATTCTGAATACTTTCAAAATATGTCAGTTTTGATTCTAGCCAGCTGATGTAATTACAATGTATTTCTCCTTCTCTCTGCAAATAGGGTGGCATGCAGGCAAAGGAAATATCACACCAATATAAGTTAATGTAACACACATGTTATGACTTTAGAGTCACTATGTTTTTTTGTCCCCAACATTTTATACACTGTGGCACTAGAGGGCAAAACATCATGATCCAGCCTCAGTTCAATATATTAAAAGAAATAAAATATTTGTGACATAAAATAGTGTTACTTTTATTTAAATAAAAGAAAAGATGCTCACTAGAGCTCACTTGTATTTCCTGTAAGGAAGTAGCTTTATTGAAAATGACAGTTATTTTCTCAGAAGTTATTTTCAGGTATCTGTAATCTAATGAGGTTTATCCCTTTCAAAGAACAGCTGTACATGCATGCCCGAATTCACACAACCTCTTCAGTCCAGAGCTGATAAATAGCACCAGCAAGCCACAGCTGAAGCACTTTTAAATTATATTATCGGCCAGTTTATTGTTTTTAATAAGATGGGGCAAATGTGAAACATAGTGTACTTCTAACCTTTCATTCAACTTGATGTTTTAATCATTTGGAGGAAGAAATAATAATAATAATAATAATAATAATGAATGGCAAACAAATGATCATGATTGAAGTGGTGTTTGACGAGAAGGCAATGGGAAGTCAAAAGAAACACAAACATATTGCAACAGACGGAAA
Organism: Gopherus evgoodei; assembly: GCF_007399415.2. Taxonomy (NCBI): domain Eukaryota; kingdom Metazoa; phylum Chordata; order Testudines; family Testudinidae; genus Gopherus; species Gopherus evgoodei. Next base: position 74,969,595 of record NC_044322.1, read on the forward strand.
GGATCTGAATCAAATTGTAATTCTTCTTCGAAAAACTTAAAAGGAAGCTGCTAATTAAGGGTGAAATCTATTTTTGCCTACTCTTCATATATGCAGACAAAAGAGGATTTATTTACCACAAAAGCAGGAAGACCCCAAAATGGGAGTCTGACTGCTTAACCATGGGAAAACCACTTAAGATAAGGGCGATGTTCTTTCAAAGACACAGAATCTAACAGAGAGCATAATCCTGGCATTTCTAAAGTAAGTTCAGTTCATCATATGTGGCTAATTATTAATCTTTACAAAAATAACATGCCTAGAATGGAGAAGACTCCTCCTGGGTACAAGATCATCAATAACGCTAAAGCCTTTATAAGATTCAGGTGGGGGTCAACTGAGGGAGACGAGACGCAGGTCATCACACTACCGCATGCTAAAAAGGTGGTCTCTACACTAACCCAAAATGATTGGCAAGGAGACAGGCAGGTCAAGGATTGATGTGCTGATTACACAGCACCAGTACCAATACCCTGTCAAGAAAATGGGATTGAGGAAAACGGAGCAGGGCTGGAGTGCAGCCTGCTCAAGAGTTGAGACTGGTGGATTTCATTCTCCAACCCTCTGAAAAAAATCAATGTTTTCCCAGGTTTTATGCAGAGATCAGAGCCGGACCAAGGCATAAGTAGACTAAGCAATTGCTTAGGGCCTGGAGCAGCTCAAGGTGGTCCCCTATTAATTATTAGCATGTGTTTTGTTTGGGGAGGACCCCAAAATATTTCTGTTTAGGCCCCCCCAATGGGCTACTACAGCCTCTGGCACAGATAGATTATTTTCACCCAGCATGTTCAATAAACTCATGCAAGCATGAATGTATTTAAGCACACTGAGATAAACGATATCCCAATTTACCTTCTGTACAATACCACTGAATTCTACACATGAATTCCAAATTTAGCTCTTTGCATACTGTGAGTAATGACATATTTTTAATTTTTTCTACTCAGCATTCATTTACAGGTATTGTATTAACATTTCATGTAAACATGCGGTGGAGTGATATTTTCACACCTACCTTTTTGAACTAAACATTTTATATTTAAGATGTTTAAATTTTGCATCCAAATTGCCAGAGATTAAAATAGAGAACGGAAAAATATCCAGTGAGCTGCCTAGGTGTTTGTAGTGTCTTTGAATATTAAAGTGAAATCTCCACTATTTCAGGATCTTCTCCTTTCAACAGTTTTCTCATATATTTTCATTGTTTATATGTTTTTCAACCACTTCATAATCACATTGGATATTATGAGAATAAGCAAAAGGTCAAAAGTCTGATTAGTAAACTAACAATTCCATTAAATATCTGAACATATCTCCTATTATTTAAAGATCATCCAGATGACAACGATCTTGCACTTTAAGTACACAAAAGACACTGATGTGGCAAAGTGAAAGGTTTGTTTCTTAAAAAGAAGATGTGAAGCAATAGTACACTATCTTATTATTGCTTTGTGAACTCGGCTACAGTTGTTCTGTTTGTATGAGCAAAAGAAAAGGACTTGCAGGAAACAAAAATACAAGAGAATTAATTACGGTACTTTCAATCACTGAACCTGCATCTCTAGGCAACGTATTATGTCACTTCTCTTAAAAAAAAATCCCAACACTGAGGAATTCTTTGTAAAACCTTGTAATAGCATGAAGTTAATGCTATTATAAGCTTGTGACCCAGCACAGCTCATTGTGATTAACTCACTTTGTGTCACAGTGTGAATATTTCTTATGCTGATCAATTTTACAAAAGTTCTACATGACATGTATTAATCATATTTAAGCTCCAGCTAAACAAATGCCTTACTTGGTATGGTGCTTTCAGAAGTACAAAAGTATGAAGTTATTTTTAGCAGAGCAGCAAGCAATCTTGGACTTGTGACTATTAGATGCTGAAAAGTCTAAGCATCAGAATGGGTCTCTGTCTGAGTCTATGTCTACACTACTGTAGGATCGACGCTGCTTTGATCTATGCACTGGGGGTTGATTTAGCGGGTCTAGTGAAGACCCACTAAATCACATCAGAATTCTCTCCAGTCAAATCTGGTACTCCACCGGAAATGAGAGGAGTAAGGTAAGTCGATGGGAGAGTGTCTCCCGTAGACCCAGCATGGTGTAGACATCGCAGTAAGTCAACCTAAACTACGTCGACTCTAGCTACGTTATTCACGTAGCTGGAGTAGTATAAAATAGGTCAACTTACTGCAGTATTGTAGAAATAGCCTGACACCTAACTCTCTTTTCCCTGAAGTGGAGGGACTGTTTCTCTTCCCTATATTTTGTTCAAAGTTTTGTATCCTCTCCTTATAGTTCCCCTCATATGGTTCTCATTTTTAGATAACCATCACCTGCCTAAGTAAATCTTATTGCTCCAAAACCTAAGACATAAAAATAGATCTTGAACCAGGTCAGGAGGTGGATGCAGGGCAGCAATGGGTCAGTAACAAGGCTGGAGCAAGGTTAGAGTCAGGGGTGGCTCCAGACAACAGCCTACCAAGCAGGTGCTTGGGGCAGCACCTTGAGACTGGGCGGCACTCGGGGTTTGTTTTTGTGTTTTTTTGGTTGGGGGCGAGGCTTGGGAGGTGTGGTGCCGTGCTGGGGGGCGGGGACTTGGGCGGTGCGGCGCTCGGCTGGGGCAGGCTTCAGCGGCACAATGCTCAGAGGGGAGGGGACTTGGGCGGTGCAGTGTAGAGCTCGGGAGGGGCGGGGGACTTGGGCATTGCGACACGAGGGGGCGGGGACTTGGGCAGTGCGACACGACACTCGGGGGCGGGGATTTGGGCGGTGCAATGCGACGCTCGGGGGCGGGGACTTGGGCGACGCGACGCCCGAGGGGTAGGAACTTGGGGGACGCGAAGCTCGGGGGGCGGGGACTTGGGCGACGCGACGCTCGGGGTGGGGGGTGGCGCTCTTTGTTTTTGCTTCGGGCGGCAAAAATGTTAGAGTCGGCTTTGGCTAGAACAAACTACAGACAAGGCTGGAGCAAGAACTGGATCAAGGGCAGGCTGGAAGCCTAGGGAGTCTGTCACACTGTGAGGTAGCAGGAGAGTTCCTAGCCGAGTAGTGTTGTTGCACAAACTATCTTGAGGCTCTAGCCAGGTCAGAGAAATATTTGTGCCTTGGGGTTATCTGACCCAGGCCCGGCACAGGGATAGACTGCTGCAGCATGCCTGAGGGCTGAGTCACTGCAGCAACTGTCGGAAGGGTGAATCGTGGCACCCATTGAACATCCGGGATGCTTGCACCAGCCCACATCAAACATCTCTCCATCAACCTCAGGGGAGGAGCTATGGAATCCAGAGCTCAAATGAGTTTGGGGGACAACTAATGAAACACTGGGACAGGACTGAGGGTAACAGGGTCAAAAGCAGGGACCCAAAAGGGGACAGACATTGAGCAGATAACCCTGGACAGCACCCTCTGCTCTTCAAAGGCATCCAGGAACTGCCCATATACATGACCTGAGGGAGAAGTGAAATAGGCCTCACAGTCGCAGAGCACCTCCTCATCCAACATCATCCTCTTGGTATGATGGATGCCTAGTGCCAGGAGAAGATTGACAAGGAGGTTTTGTGGCTTCATGGGGTCATGGGTGTGGTGTGCAAAGAGCAGGAGATGCAGGGAAAAGTGCAGCCAGAACCTAAGAAGAAGGTTCTGGGGGAGCCGGAATAGGAGCTGCAACCTGGCACACTCAAGATAGATGTGTGCCAGGGTCTCCTTCATGCCACAAAAGTGGCAAGTGTCAGCGGGGGAGGAGGGAATTGCACCAGGTGCACACCCATGCTCATGGCTCTGTGAAGAAGCTGCCAACTAATATCCCTGGTAGGCCAGAGGACCAGGGTAGAATACGAACTAGCCCACCAGGGCTCCTCACCCTCCACTGGTGGGTGGGAGGTTCTGCCACTTGGTATCAGGGTAGGACACGAGAGTCAGGAAGTGAAGAGTATGGCGCACGAGTGCATATAGCTGTTTCCTATGCGTGGTTTGGAAATGGACTGTCTGCATGTCACGCAACTGGCGTGGGTGCTGTGGAGGGGCAGTCGGGCGGGCTCATGGGGCAGGGGCCTGATGGCATAAATCATGGAAGCTGAGTGAGAAGCACTAGTCTGGCTCTGGGTTTGCCTGGTTTGCATCAGGACTCCCGATACTAATTTGGCTTGTCTATGGACTCTGACCTCAGTTCTGACCTATGGCCTATCCCCGGACCCTGACTCTAGCACTGTCCTCGGCTCAGACCCAACCTTATGTCTGGCTTCAAACACTGCTCGTGCGACCAGGTCTGACTGCCTGGAACCAGAGCCTGACAACTAACCCCTGGAATTGGTTCCTTCAAAGTAACCAAGTCAATCCAAAAATGTGTGATGCAATATATAGTAAATACCATTAACACCATTATCTAAGACAGGGGTCGGCAACCTCTGGCACGCGGCTTGCCAGGGTAGGCACCCTGGCGGGCTGGGCCAGTTTGTTTACCTGCCAGCACATCCCTTGCCCGTGCCGCTTCCTGCCACCCCCATTGGCCTAGGACGGCGAACTGCGGCCAGTGGGAGCCATGATCAGCCAAACCTGCAGACACAGCAGGTAAACAAACTGGCCTGGCCTGCCATGGTGCTTACCCTGGCAAGCTGCATGCCAGAGGTTGCCAACCCCTGATCTAAGAGATAAAATATCATTTTGATGGTTTCAGACTACACTCTTCCCTTAACCCAAAGAACTGGAGCACCAACAGGATCATTTTCCTGCTTTCTTTCATGCTCATTTATTGCAAAGTCTCAAAAGGTTGCTGCCCATTTCAATAGGATATAGCCATTTAAAGAAGGATTGAACTTTACTGCTTACACTAGCTTTTTTATATCAACTGTGATGCTAGTAACCATATTCTGACATCAATACTACATTAACACCACTGTTTTCCTGAATTTACAACTATACTCACTCTCATTTGTTTGCCAACAAAGAATAACTGTCCTATATAAAACATGGAAGCAGAGTCACATGAGGCTGTAAAACAGATAGATTGTATTGCAGAAAGCTTATGGAAAATCTATAAAGGTTGCATGGGATGTCAAAACATATGTGAAACAAGCATGCTGCTTTTAGGTATTCTGTATGAAAGTTTTGGAAGACAATAGAACCAGGCAATCAGCTTCAGAACAAGAGCCAAGGTGACAGAAACCAAACCACGTCATGCCCTAAGAAATGAGCAATGAACTAAAGTCACACATAATCCTGACCACAAAATAGAAACACAAATAGATCTTAATCAAGATCCTGGGTCTTAGCATGAGTGACATAGCTGAAAAACTGAAAAGAAAAAAAAAGGAAAAAAAAAGACAAAAACAAAGGAGCCCATTAATCCTGATGAAGGCTTCATACTGAAAGATGTGTATATGGTTTAACTCAGTAGCCGGCCATTAAGCAAAGCTTGTTGTTTTACTGCTATATTGAATGAAAAATTCTGCATTTTAAATTGAAGGAAATTATTATTTGTCTCAAGTGCTAATGCTGACTCAAGTGGGTTATTTTACAGTTCCTAATGCAGACTGGTTTCCTTGATTGACTGATGTGCTTTCATTTTGGGCATTTCTTTACATAAGCACTTCCATACTTCAGTAATAGCTCAACCTTCTTTCTCTGTCCCTTTCCAGTGGCAATACTCTTCAGGGTAGATATTGCAGCATACCTCTTCTCCTCCACCCTCCAGTAACAGCCTAAACTGGCCTGATGACAGAATCAAGTAGCCTTTATGGTAGACCCTACTGCTGTCTGATTTGAATTTGGTGCTGTCTGAGGCTTCACTAGTAGTGGTGACCCAGAAAACACAGCATGTCATGAAGCCAAGTTTTAGTACACTGTGTGGCTTCTGAAGCATACTATATACACTGGGTTGCTGTTGTGGTGAAGTCCCCAGATCACATGGAAACAGCACCCTCCAACCAGAAAGAATAAAATACCGCACTCTGTAAACAAAAGGTAACTAAGGCCAGGAAGAAAATAGGGCCAGATTAAATCACAGACATTCATGGCACCTAAGGCACCAGCTCCGGAAGTCGCATGATTTCATCAGCTTTCTTTCTTTGAGTAGTTTTCTACCCTTTATAGTGACAAACAGAGCTGGCTGAAATATTTTCCTGCTTGAAAATGTGATTTTCTCAAAAGAGGAAAATGTTGGCTTCGGTTATTTTTTTTTCTATTTTCCAATCAGAAAAATTAATGGAAAACATTTGTCCCAAAACAACATTTCAAAAGGAAAGGAAAGCTTTTGTTTCTTTTCCATCTTAAATGATGTTTCATTTTGATTAGGTTTAGGTTGGACATTAGGAAAAACTTCCTAACTGTCAGGGTGGTTAAGCACTGGAATAAAATATCTAGAGAGGTGGTGGAATCTCCATCAGTGGAGATTTTAAAGAGCAGGTTAGACAAACACCTATCAGGAATGGTCTAGATAATGCTCAGTCCTGCCATGATTTTAGGTCCCTCTAGAGGTCCCTACCAGTTCTATGATTTTCCATTTTAAAGAGCAGGTTAGACAAACACCTATCAGGAATGGTCTAGATAATGCTCAGTCCTGCCATGATTTTAGGTCCTTCTAGAGGTCCCTACCAGTTCTATGATTTTCCATTTTTGGTTTCTAGATTTTCCTTCCTTTGTCTCTCTTTTTTTACTCCCCTCCTCTTTTTTTTCCCCATCACTGTCCAAAGGAGGTGGGGTGGGGGAAGAGGGGCAAGAAAGAGTAGAAAAGGTGTGAGAAAAAACAAGTTTTACATTTGTTATTGTTTTCCAACTGGGCAAAGCTTGAAAAATGTAAGAAAAGTGTGGGAAGTGAGTGTATCTTAATATCAAGTAGTCCAACGATGTACCCAAAGGCTGGAAAATGAACTTAACAATGTACAGTTTTAAAAGAGCCACCACTCCTTTAAATATAAGAAAGGCTTTCCGAAAATGACCTACATCTTTATCATAACTTGGCAAAGTCAGACTCGGTACAGCAATTATTTCCTGCCTTGGATGCTTAGGGTCGGGCTGTGGAAATGTTTCTTACACAGATGATCATTACCCTGATGAGTAGGTCTGAATTTAAGCTAATGGGACTATTTGTGTAAGTAACTTCTCACTAACATAACTATGGTTTTCAGTCGGGTCCATAGCACTTAAAATGGCATAGTTTTGTCCTCATAGTCACTGTTTTGTGACAATCAGCAGAATATTATAGCACATAAAAAGTCATGAATTTGTACAATGGACCTGACTCTCCAATTATTTCAGATTTAGATGGTATCCCATCAATGAAGCCAGAGTCAGGCACAATGACTGTAATTTTTACTTTGAATTCATCAACATGCAAACATACTGTAAACATAGTCACTACAATGACTGTGAATATCTATGTGACAGACTGAAAAGCGGAAAGAGAGTAAATTATTGCTTCTCTTTATTTTATGTTTGTATTCAATATAGTTTGATTACTTGAAAGGACTTGTAGCCAACATACTGCAGTATGAAACGATATCATGAAAAATACATGTCTCCTAATGCAAAGGTGCACTGACAGTTTGTCATAGGCAAAATCTACAAATCAACAAAGAGGCTAAACAAACAAGTCAAAAGTTGAACTAACTAATATGGTACTGTATATTTTTAGCAATATCTATTCTAATGTCTTGTACATAAACCAGTACTGTAAATATTTTGTTCCTGGCTTTATTACACATTTCTTCCAATGCCAGTTCCAACTCTTTGTGATCCATCCTTTATGACTGCCATAACAAAACCACTATTATGCCATTACTGTTTTTTCTAAGCTTTTAGAAACCACATCACTTTTTAACAAATAAAGCTGACAAGACTATAATAGAAAAAATGTTCCTTTTACCATAACTGATATACACTTCATGTTTTTCAACTAGGAAAAATAAAACAACATTGCATTATCTTTACATATGCTTCTCTTCCCCCAGATGTCCTTCAGGTGTTATAGAAACTTAGCATCCTCCTTATAAAGAGTAAAAAGCAAGTTTTTAAAGTCAGTGGCCTATTCTATACAACACATTTTCCTCTTTACTGGCCACTTGGCTAGCTCACTGAGAAAAGAATATGTATTACAGATATATTCTGACAGTAAATCCTAACTGGAATGAGATGCTGGCTAGGTATCCTTCTAAATGCATTAATTGTAGTTCCACTTCCTTTACACTTTTATTGATTGAATGACTGATCTTTTTAAAAGGAGCCATATTTTCAAAAGATATAAAGTTACTATTACAGAGGGGGTCAAATCAAATCTGTGGGCAAGTCTGAGTACTGGAATAATTTGAGGCCTAGCCGCCATGCTAAATTACATCAGTATAAGAATAACCACTGCTAAAACGTGTAACTTTTAAAATTAACATGATAACTGTTGGCATATTTCACTCAGTCAGTCTGAAATGAAGCTTTTGTTTGTATTGATGACTTTAGAGATATTCAAACATTTGAGTATTTTAATATAAAATACCATGCAAGGGAACTACAATGGGGGAGTGGGGTGGTGCTGTGTGCTTACCTAAAACAGGTGATAAACGTTACAAGAGGTATGTAAAAATGTTATCTCTTGCTCTGTCTCTCCATCATGCTGGCAAGAAAGTTCAGTGATGAAGATTCACACACCAAGGTACCAATGAAGTCATCACCTTTGGATACTTTAAAGTTAAAGGAACAGATTACAGTGGTCCCTTCTGGACTTGGAGTCTATGACTCCTCATTATGAGTAACTTGGCATAGCTCTCATCATACTTGGCATGCTCTTAGCACACTTCTAATGATAAAAGAAGATATTAGTTAAATGAGGTTTGTCCTAACCTAAGACACACTATGAGTATCCTTAGAAAAGTGCAGAAAAAGCTTTTCTTTCACAACCACCAATTTTGAATTTCTAAACAGATTGTTTTTAATCCGTTTGCTAATTGTTCGAGGTTTTGCTTTGCTGATAATCTTTGAAATTCTAAGAGCAAAACTCTCTTATTGGATATGCACTCCATATTTCTTATCCATCAGAGCTGTCTGTTGAACTCCCTCTGATGCAATAGAAGTTCTGTGCATGGAATAAATTCAGAGTACACATCAGAGATTGACATGCTGGCTGGAGAGGAAAATACTGTCATTGGAACGTGGCTTTCACTGGTTTTACCCAGGCCTAACAGAAAAGAATGCAAATAAGTTAGTTTAATATGATTTTCCTATATTGAAATCCATGCTGTCTGGCTTTATTCAAATTAGCACTGTAAACTATTCCGTTGCTAAATCCTACAAAATAGCTCCTAGTATACCCCATATTAGAGTCAAACAAACCAGTCAATAATTGATTATTAATAGTTATAAACTGTAGTATTTTGCATCATCCCTGTTTGTTGCTTTCTGATCAGTCGTTAAAGAACATATAAAAGGATTAGTTAAAAATAACAGTTGCACTTCTAAAGTGCCTTACATTAACTAAATTTCACAACACCCTTGTGAGATATGGAAGCATTTGTGCTGCCATGGACAAGTCAGCAGATAAAAGCTCTATGCAGCTGGTTACGGTTATGGTGTGACTGGTTGAAAAATTAAGAAAACATGCACAATTATAAATTCTTTCATCTTATTATTCAGCAGCATAAAAAACAGATGCAAAACATGCAGGGACCCTAAACAGCCCTTTCCATTGAAATCTGGCTCTGAACTGAAATTATATGATTATTTCTTTCTGGATTCGAACAAGGAGAGTGCTTCTACAGTCTATGCTTGTCACCCCTGGCCTATCACTAATTATATCCTACAGTCCACTCATTCCTAGGACCTTGGTTTGGGTTTGGATGAGATATGGCCTGTCTGTGCACCATTCCCAGAAAGGATACCATTCAACATAAAGCTATGGCAAAAGGACACAAATACCTACAATGATAAATTTAAAAAAAATAGCCATTTCCCTGTGGTAGGCAAACCAAAACCCAGCTTCAACTAACAGATATGTAGGTACATAAGGGAAGGTAAAGAAAAACAGACAGAAAAAACAGCTACTAAGCCATATGATACTTTTGTGTGATACTGGAAAAATTCTTTCCTATCTCCATGTTCACATAGAAAACCAGTGGCAGTGCTTAAATTAAATCCAGACCTCCTCGCTCCTGGTCTCTCCCTCTAACAAATTAAAATTTTTAAGGGCAAGTTGTTTTCTGAGTTTCAATTACTAATTTACTATAATTTCTTTTTTTTCCCCTTGGATTTTGTTACATTTCATACATCTAAACTGACCTCCCTCCACTTTGTTTCCACACATTTTTGTTCTCATTTTTGTTTGAGTCTTTGTACTACCCTTTTCATTTTGTGTGTTCAGCTGCACAGTGTTAAATCCAGGCAAAGCTATAGGGTTAAAGCTAGAGGGTTAACTTTTATTAGCAGAGTTCCAGCAGTCTATTCTATGCTAGAGATTCATCCTCTAGAACAACTTCCAGTATTCTACAGGTGATCAGATTACAATATGCTGTGCTTAAAGGGTCACATCCTTACTCCCAGCAGCAGAGGAGAATGATCATGTATGGGGATTGTTCCTGAAATGATGCACAACTCCTAGCAACAGCAGCTGCAGGAAACTGCCTAAAGTTCAGCTATTACAGTCAGTTTCATATCACTGCTGCTCCAGTGTTACCAGGCAAGCAATGGAGCACAGACACAACCACATTTTTTGGACATTCTACATGATTCTCCAGTTTATTTGCTGTAAGATATATGGGGGTGAGGGGGAGGAAGGGAATAAGAATATCTTGATATCATCCACAATTTAAATCACTTAAATCTGCCTTTTCTTAATTTCTGTCTCTCCTTTGCCGGTAAGCACAGACTCTTAAAGGTTTCTTTTATAGCTTCTACTTTTGTATTAATAAAAGACTGATTTTCAAAGCATCACCTGTCTGTCATAGGAGTAAAAAAATGCATTTAGACTCATTAATGTGTTTTCAAACTCCTGTGCAGGGATTTAAGCACGCAGGGCATATTAAAAAAAGGTGCAAACCTTACTGTGCATTTCCATTGTACAAATTCAGTTTCTAAATCCCCAATCATTTGCTTGGTTCAAGTATACTTTTATTATTCCAATAATACTGTACTTATCCCTGCAAACATGAAACTCCAGATCTTATTATGTACAATGTTAGATTTCGTACAGCCGCAATTTTGTATTGTAACCACACTTTATTATCACTACCCTCCCCTTCACTATCCCTTGCAATATTGGCTAGCTGATACATTACCTTGGGATCTAGGTGGTCCCTTTCTCAAGTAATAGCCTTAACCTTTGTCCCTAAAAGACTAATCATTGTCCTTTTAGATCCATCCCTTTTATAGAAATTGCTTTCTGCAAAGTGCTTCATCACACTTCATCTCCTAACACTTCTCCATTCAGATTTTGCATTACAACATTAACATTCTTTGCACTGCACAGTCTGACCCTCTGAATTCCCCTCCTTCCTGGACGCTATCTCAGACTTGTTCTCCACAACCTTTACTGTACCTAATTCCTCTGTAACTACTTTTCCTTAGTGTTATTACCCTTTTGTCCTTTGGTTTATCCCATGTTGTATCATTAACATTCACCACAGTTAACTCACACAGCTGGTTTTCCTCAGCTGTTACTGCTTGTGAGTCTAAAACCAACCATGTACCATCTAAAAAACCCACCCGTTCAGTATTTTATTTATTGTCCTAAAACCCAGCCCTTCTTTCTAAATCTACTATTGGATCTAAATATAATATCAGAGCTGTTAAGTATCTCAAGTGAATGACAATGCTCACAAAAATGTGTGTTTGCCTCTTTGGTCCTAATAACAAAGAGTAATATATCAAACAAAATAAGAAAAGCAAACTTGATATTGCACTCATTGAAAATCCCATGCAAAAAGTGAATATAAGTTTTCAAATATTAAATGTTGCTGTAGTCAAAATGATATAGAATGTATAATAATGAGTTTGTTTTTCAGATGCTGTAAGCCTAAAGAGATTTTTTGAATACTTCAATTATAAAAACATTTAAAACATACAAACTTGTGCAATTTTTATTTTAATGAAGATGAGAAGTTCATTAAAGAAGATAAATATTTCATTAGATGTTAAATAAAACAAAGAGATTTTTTGGCTTCTCTCAGCACAAAATTCCTTTGAAAGATTAATTAATACATGCAAATTATGCAAATTAGACCCATGCAAATATTTTATGAAGACAATTAAGGGAGCCATTAATTACTGCTTTTTTTGGTTCAGTGAGATTCATTCATTTAATTTTAATTTCACTTTAACTGTTTTGATGTATAATCTTGCAGCTAAGAACTTTATCTTTCCTGATGGGTCACTTAAACTTATAAATTTCATCAAGTGAGCAGCAACAGAAATCTGTACAGATATTCTCTGGGCTATGTTTAGTGTCAAGAAAAAATTTTAACAATGCGCTTCTAGAAACTGGAAAACTGAAAGAGAATGTGAGCTCATTCTTGGACAAGGTTCAACTGCTGGAAAAGCAATTAATTTGCTTTGGCTGTGCTAATATAGGGGAATTAGAAAGTGTGACACAAGACAAATAGAAATAATTAGTTCTCCAAAATGATGTTCTCATTAATATGGTTTGAACAGTAGAAATAAAAAACATTATTGTGGCATGTCTGCATTCTGTCCCTAGCCACAGGAGGTAGAATAATGGAAGACACAGCATTTTTAACCTTTATAGTCCATGCGGTAATGGTGTTTATTTTTATTTTTCATTTTGATGTATCTGGAAAAGCATATTATGGACAATCCAGCAGTCCTGCTGAACGTGCCTAAAGATTGCAGGATCTGGCCCTATGTGTCTAAGCTGTTTTCTGCCTGAGAAAATATGAAGCTATAAACATAATTGACTGGATTTTTCAAAACTATACACTCAAAGTGCTAAACTGAAACCTGGATTTCAATATTATGCATTTAAATCATATTTTATGACATGCACTACACAATAATGTATAATGTGCTTATACTGTAGCTTAAGCTACTGTGTAAGTGTAACATTATCCTATCAAAAGTTTTTATAATGTCCTCTTCTATATTTGATAACATAAAAGTTTTTTTTTTCTTTTTACTTAAACATTAAACATTCAGGCATGCATTTGGTACAGTACAGAGAGAAGCAAAATTCTTGCTGCTGTATCCCCTAATGCTTATTCTTATTCAGACCTGGTAAGTGTTTGCTATTATATCAAGTAGTGAAAATGGCTAGTCAGTACTCTTCATAGAAATAGCCCATTACAAAGGCTGTTAAGAACCCTGCTTATTGATAACACATATTTCTTGGATCTCCACAGAATTTAAACTTCAAAGTAATGCTACAGTATATGAGACTTTGTACTCTCAAATTATTATAAGTTGCACTTTTCCTTCCAATAATTTGCTATGCCTTGCACCTGTTCTGCCACTTTCCAATGAAGGGCATGTACGTGTATGTGTGTGTCCCACCTAACAATTCTCTCCCATGTGCATATTGTTAATCTGAGGTCAAATATTAAACGGTTATACTCTCGTTTAATTTAGTTTTTCTTTCACAGAACTTGAAAATCTATAGTATCTGACTGACACTGGGACTTTTCTATTAGAATCCAACAGGAGGAGTGGAAGTAGAAATGGGCATGCCGGTTACTGCTTGACATTAATGTAGGAACTTCCATTAAGGAGACAGCCTCCAATTATCACACAGTTCTGCCCAGAAAACCTAAGAAAATATTCAGGGCTCATGCTATGAAGTCAGCAAAGGGTGTTAAAACCATTCCTGTCTAAACAGGAGGTTGTCATCAAGGAAATAGTTGCCAATGGAACTTGGGAACAAGGATTTTGCCCTGCAGCAGATGCAGGAGAGCATGGACCTGTTTTATACCTGGCATAGTCATTTACACCTGTGGAAAGTGGATGTAGAACTGCTAACATCCTGATTTGGAAGGTGTTTATACCTGCTTTTCACACACCTATAGGACTATATTCAGGGCAAGGTGTGAAGAATGAGGCCTTATATCTTTTATGTTTTCCCTGATGACCACTGATACTGTTAATTAAATTAGCCTCCCATCGCACTAGTTAGTTTATTTGTAAACATGTTTTAATATGGTCAATGCCAATGAATTCTGTCTAGCCAAAGATCAAAACCAGTACTCCATCTTCATCTTCCTTGAGATGTCAGCCATCTTTGACACTATAGACCACACTATTCTTCGTGAAATCTTGTCCTCCTTTGGCTTCCATAACCCTGTCTTCTCTTGGTCATCCTCCAACCTCTCTAATCACTCCTTCAGCATATCCTTCAGAGGATCTTCCGTATTTCCTTTTGGGAGGGGGTTTCTACAGGGCTGTGTCCCCTTCTCTTCTCCCTCTACACCTTATTTCTTTGTAACCTCAAACAAAGCAAACACAAATTCAATTACCATATCTATGCTGACTATTAACTTATCTACCTCTCTACCCCAGACCTGTCTCCTTCTGTACACATGAAAATCTTGGCTGGTCTCTCTTGGTCATCTAGCTCAACATGGTTAAAACAGAGCTCTTAACTCCCCCAAATTCTCCCTCCTACCATCTTTCTTGATATTATGGACAGCACAACCATCCTGCCTGTCACTCAGAGCTGTAACCTAGGCATCATCTTCTACTCAGACTTCCCTCTGTCTTAAAATCCAGGATATGTCTAAATTTTGCAGATTCTTTGCTCATAACTTCTCTAAGATCTGGTCTTGCCTATCCATTCACACTGTTAAGCCTTGTCTAAGCTCTCATTACTGCAATATTTTTTCTCTCTAGCCTTGACAAATGCAGTCTGGTCCCCTTGAAAATGCTGCTGCAAAGATAATTTCCTAGCCTATCAGTCTGATCATGTCACCATCTCTTTTCATCCCTCCATTGACTCCCCCTCCTCTATCACATCATAAATAAACTACTTGTCTTCACATTCAAGGCCCTTCATGGCCTTTATCATTCTACCTATACTCTCATTCACTATTGAGATGCCAGTTCCCACTTCCAATTGGCCCCTTGTGCCAGCCTCTATCACTCCCACTTGTTAAATTTTCAAACAAGCACCTTTATACTTTCTACATTGCTGCCCCCCATCCTCCTGTGAGAATCTTACAGTGAACATCTGAAAAACTAACATATCATCCTCCTTCAAAACCCTCGGTTGCTGTGATGCCTATAAAACACATGACAACAATTGGGCTGCTAGTGCACTGATACCAGAGAGTCATGCTGACCAATAGTCTCATTGTTTCCCTGTACTTCCCTATCTTTCTGTCTTTATCCATCTTTTGTCTCTTACCTTATACTTGGACAGTAAGTTCTTTGAAGCAGGGACTGTCTTTTGCTCTGTATTTGTACAATGCCTAGAACAACAGGATCCTGGTCCATGACTTGGGCTCCTAAGCAGTATGGTGCCACTTACAAATAATAATAATCGTAAGTGGTAATATATATACATGGGTAATCAAGCAATTTTAATGGACAAATCCTGCCTAGAGAACTGAACCAGAAGGCTGTCATGGAGGAACTGCTCATAAATGAGCTAGAAAAAAAGAATGCCTTACCCTGGGGAAACTACACAATACTGTATATTGTGAACTCCCAATTCTTTGAACCTTTGTCCTGATTATTATCTACAAAGCAATGATATTATAGCCATCACTCTGGCACCTAAATACCAAAAAGAGTTTAAGATGAGGGTAGACAAATCTATATTTTTTGTTCTTTCTGCAAGTACATAGAGAAATATTTATAGGGGAAAGCTAAATTGCAAAGATGGGGTTCCCATTCTGTCTCATTATGATAAGATCCATACTCATTCTCAGCTCTTGAGAGAGTTCCACATCTGCAGACAAACTAGCAAGACAGTTCCATTCTAAGGACTCAGATGGGTCTGATGTTGAAGTAGGACTTTACCTCAGTCCAAGAGGCAGTCTTTAGAGGTAGCTTTCACCCAGTCCCTTGAGAGCCTTAATGATCAAAACCAGGATATTGAAATTGATCCAGTATTCAGTGGGGAGCCAGTATACTGTGGGAAGCATCAAGGCAATATGTGTTGCTGAGAGGGTAGGCTGCCATATGAACTAACTGGAGCTTTTTCAAGGATTTTCTGTTCATTCCCAGATAATGTGTATATGTTGCAGTAGTCAAGTCTGCAAGTGTCAAATGCAAGGATCCACTGTGACCATGTCTTGATAAGTTAGGAGCCTTCTAGCCAGTCATGGATGAAAGAAAAGGTTTGTATCAGCCATGTTTATCTATGTATACAGCAGCAGTGAGTAATCTGGGAGATCATTTGCTGTCTTGACAGTTAGAGGGCATGTTCCCTAAACAGCAAATTCCTCAAAACATTCCCTTCATCCTGCCAACTATCTGGATTTAGCTTCAGCCAGTTTCTCTTCATCCAGACACTGGTCTTGCCCAGGCATCTGGACAACTGAGGGCTACCTGCAGTACATGTAAAGGATGGAGTTGGATGTTGTCTGCTTATTGCTGGCATTTGAGTCCATGCTGTTTCACAGTCTCTCCCAAGAATTTGACAGAGCTGAAGAGGGGGGAGAAGATGCAGCCTAGCTCTCTACAGGTGAGATCCTGGGTTTGCAGGTACAGCTGTTCATCCCAACCTTCTGAGATCTGCACCTCAGTTCCTAGTTGTAAAAAGGGAAGTAGAATACTTCCTTACATCTCAATAAATCCATCAAAGATTGTGAGGCACTTAGGTACTATCACTACAGTGATAGTGGCCCTATAAGGATCTAAAATATATAGAACAAGTGACATACAGACTGGACCCTTGAAAAAGAATTTAATAATTCTCCTCTCTTAAAACATTTAAACCCTTGCAGAAATAGGTTGGATTACATGGTGTTAACCTCAGAACATAAATAATACTAATTTAAGAGATGGCATGAGGCCTAACTAACTTTGGTAGCTTTACGGAGTTAGTATTTTCTTATGGATAATCTGTCCTTAAACAGTTTCTCAAATGAATTATGCATAAACAAGCTTTTCTTCAGCATCAAGCATGCATGTTTTGGTACCTCCTTTTTTTCAACATACATATTTCTTTAGCAATTGCAAGAGAAATCACAGTGTCTTAACATTCTCCTCTCTCTCTCATCATACATAATTTATTCTTCTTGTTTCTTCTTCATACAAAGAATTCCTGAAAGCTTCACAGTGAGAGTTATTTTTAAACTAAAGTTAAAAAGGAATTTAAATAGTTAAAGTAACATGGAGGGAGTTGACAAATATGTTCCAAACAAACAATGGAGCAAAAGTAAAAGAGTGCTCTAAGGTATGAAGAATTTCAGGGGAAAAAGGAGAGGAACCTAAGAGAGAAAAAACAATCCTATAGTTAATTCAATGGACTCAGACTCATGAGATCTGGATTCAATTCCCAGCTCTGCCACAGAATTATTGTGAGAGGCCAGGCAAGTCATGTAGGGTAAAAATTTCAAAGAAGCCCAAGTATCTTTGAAAATCAATGTGATTTAAATGCTTTAAAAAAAATGCCCTAAATCTTTTTACCTGGATAATAGTTCCCCACCTAAGAAGCATATTGTGAGAATGTCCAATACTATGCCGACAGAGCCATATAAACAGATAGACTGGAGCTGTGAAATGAATGTACAAGTCAGCCTGAGGATGAGGCCAGAGAGACAAAAACATTTCTGAAAATCAGGTGTGCTCTTTGGCATTGTTTCAGAGGCAGATGGGAAACCAGTAAAAATGATAGAGGAAGAGACTGACATGGTCCTTCCTCTTGGAGTAAACGTTACAGTAAATACTTTTTCACACAGTACATAATAGACTGTAGAACTCATTGCCATAGCATGATCAAGAATTTAGCAACATTCAAAGAATTGTACATTTATATAGATCACAAGAATATCCAGGGTTATAATCATTAATGCTAAAAAAAGAGCCTTGGAAAGGATATAGTCATGCTTCAAGGGTTAAAACAATTTCTAGCTATTAGGCATTAAGATCACAATTTCATGGGGAAGGGGGACACCTTAGCCCACATCTCTCTGTTGTGGAGTTTCCTGAATCTTTCTCTGAAACATCTGGTGTTGGCCATTATCAAACAGGACACTGGATTAGATTGACCATAAATATGATCTTGTATGGCAATTCTTATTTCTCTACTATCTAGTGTAGTTTAGTACATTTCAGGAGGTGAATTTCTTGAGAAAATTATAGAATACATCTTGCTCTATATTCCGCAATGTCTTTAATTGATTTCCCCATAGGTATGCTACCTATATGGAATAGCTTGTATCATTTACACTTATGTAACAAAAGTTCCTTTTAAAAGAACTGAACATTATCATCCTTTACTCAGCATAGCATAATTGGGGTATGCCCTGTCCTGTATTTCAGGAAAACTAGTAACCGGGAATAAGGCGGCATCAGGGAACAAGATCTGCAAGCGGTGTGCATTAAGGTAGTCCTTAATTGCCATGAACTCATGCAAAATAAATATACCCTTAGCATTAACATTGGTGGATGCAGTTTCTTTGTGGCAGCATGTTACATACATAATAAGTATTGTGCATGTTCACTCTTCTCTTGAAACAGACAAAATTCCACTATTGCTCAATTGTAAACTGAAACTCATATGTACCATTGTTTCTAAACCCAGCCCCAGAAGAACATTGTGTGTGGTCATGTAACTACTTCTGACAGGATATTTGTATCCATCAGGGCCTGTAATAGAACTGAGTTTGGCTGAGAAAGAAAGTTATAGGGCTCCAAGGGGAGAGGCAAAGTTTAATGAACAGAGAGCTCTTCAGCCTCCAACCAAAGCAGCCTGGAGTAAGTATGGGATTAAGGCCATTTTGGGAAGGCTCAGTCTGAGAAGGAGAACAAACTCTGTGAAGGGACTAGAAATCTGCTTGTTTGTTTCATGGTGGGACTATAGGCACTTTAGCAGAAAAGGGATCTAGACTGCATCTGTTTCTGTTTAGTGGGCTAAACAAAAGATTTTCAACTCCTCCTACAAAAGGAAAAAGCATTAGACAGATTTTTGCTTTCCAAATTGCTGAAAATACTTTCACTGCATGCTCCAGCCACAGACATTCTAGAACTGTGAGTATTTAATTTTGCCATCCTGCTCAGGCTTAGTGACCCTTAAAAGAAAAGGATGTATTAAATGCGGTGTTTATGTGAAGGTCAGTGGGCTGGAGTCCCCATCTTTTCGAGGTACTGAAGCACCTATAATGACCCAGTAACACTATGTATATTCTTCAGGCAAGAGTACATCCTGCATACCCCTCTTTCTTCACAGAAGATCAATGGGGCAGGTTGGTGGGGAAATAACGCAAGTCAAACCAACCCTAAATAGTGCCTTAATATTCTCTTTTGTGCATGTTTTATTTAATATTCTTATTGTTCTGAAGCTTCACATGGACTGTGTCATGCTTAGTCATTAATTTTACACATAGTTATTTTGAAATTGTATGAGAGTACCATGTTGGGAAAAAGCCTCTGATTGATTAATCATTTATCTCAGAAGAAAGGCCATGAACATATTTGATTTCAAGCAACTCCACACATACACAGCTATTAAACGTTGTACATTGCAGTACCCAGCCATTTTAAGTGAATTGTGAAAAAGTTTGTATCTGAAAGGCTGAATGAAGGGGCTCTTTTAGAATGCATTGCAGCATATACATACTGTGCATTAACTAAAACCCCAGCATCTGCTTTCTTAAGTGATAAATAACACAATTGTCTAGTTTAAAGTTTAAAGGTGCAGCTAACAATGACCTATGAACACTATGAAACAATAGCCTATTTATAGGTTACTGCCTGCAATCAATACCACCTTTTGTTTAACTTAGTCAATGTTGTCTTTAATTGATTAGTTTGAGTTGAAGAGCTGCCAAAATACCAGACTGCTGTGTCAGGGGAGAGAAAAATTTATTATTGTGTATTGTAAGATATTTCCAGTATTTATTCTTGGTCAGGAAAAAATGCTGTATGTGAGGTAAAGTACATAATTACTGCATTTTTCCCTCCTGACTATTCAGGGATCAATTACAAAATACAGACAAACTAGAAAGAGATTTCTTGATCATCTACTGTATGACCTCTGTTTAATATTTAAGTTAGAGAGGGCTGTTCACCAGGAAGGTGAACAAGGACGTTGAAAATTCATGAGCCAACTGGTATAGTTTGTTATGCTCGCCTTTTCACTGGGAGTCTAGAATCACCCATTAAGACTGGAACAAAGCTACAATGACAATACTTAGTTTTAGGGAAATTTCCGCAGCTGCACATGAATTACCGTAATTCAAAGTGCTGTGCTGAGATTAATGCTGTTATTTATTATGATGTATATAATTTCATTGAGTTTATGGCTTTATACAGATGAATAAAAAGAGCGCGATATTAATTCAAACTCCTGCACCCAGCAATCAAAAGGCAGTTGAAGTTTAAGTTAACAATCAAAATGAAATTAAAACATTATAAGTATATTTTACTGCACATGCGATGCAGGCCTGATTCTCAAGAACTTTAAGAAGACTAAACATAAATAAAAAAGGATCATGGGGATTAGAACTTTCAAAGGAGCTAAAGGGATATCAATAGGATTTGGGCTCTTATCTCCACTAGACTCTTTTGAAAGTCTCAGTCTTTGACATAAAAACATACTTTAAGATATTATGTCCCTCATTCAACATGAGAAAAAGAGAGGAGAGATGGAGAGAATATATTCACCCTTCTGCCTCTAGGACTCAGTGGGTTATGTGCATACATTGCCATAAATCCACCAATTTTTCTAACAGACTTTGGCATCAATAACAAGATAGCAGATATCTCTCCCTAAAGGGCCACTGTGACATCTTTGCTCCATTCTGTTCCCTTTTTTAAATTTGTCCCATAGCTTAATTCACTGCTCTCACCTAAAGATACTAGGACAATACTGAAGAATACTGTCAAGCTACAAACCCTCTCCTTTTGATTTCTACAGGTAATTATAAATGTAGGCATTGAGTTCAGTGATCTCTCTGAACTTTGGAAATCTGACAACCAGTGATAGGAAGAAACCTGAAAGTCAGACTGAGAAGAACTGCCGTTCTATGTCAGGTTATTGCTAAAGAGTCCTCACTATACTAGGATCGGATGTTCCATTCCCAGGAATTTATGTTTTCACTGTTAGATGCATCCAAACTCAAATCTCCTTTCTCTGAGTTTCTGTCCCATGTGTTTTTCAGCTTATGTCCAGTTGAAAGTCTGAGACACTGGAAGAACCTGCTGAGGAGCTTCCAAACCAAAATTGAACTTCTGAGACAAATTCATCTTCAAGAAGAAGCCATTCGCTATTTTGCCTTTGCTTCATCGTAAACCCCATTTCTACCTGCATGGATCTGGTAAGTCAGCTATTGTTTCCACAAGCAGCCATAGCAGTGTTTCTCAAACTGGGGTCACCGCTCGTGTAGTGGAAACCCCTGGCTGGCTGGGCCGGTTTGTTTACCTGCCCCGTTCGCAGGTCCAGCCGATCGTGGCTCCCACTGGCCGCGGTTCGCTGCTCCAGGCCAATGGGAGCTGCTGGAAGCGGCGCGGGCCAAGGGACTTACTGGCCGCCGCTTCCAGCAGCCCCCATTGGCTTGCAGCGGTGAACTGCAGCCAGTGGGAGCTGTGATCAGCCGGACCTGTGGACTGGACAGGTAAACAAACCGGCCCAGTCAGCCAGGGGCTTCCCCTACACAAGCGGTGACCCCAGTTTGAGAAACGCTGAGCCACAGCATAAGAAGCAGTTGATGATTCCTTGTGAAGTTATCCATGATGTCTACAAAAAATTCTTCTGGTCCTTCTAGGCTTCTGAGAGCTCTGTTTCCAGATTCTAGTTTATTTTCCCTTCCAAAGTGCTCAACTTCTGCAGTCCCCAGTGTGGCATTCTGTACCTCAAAGCAGCAGCCTGAAAGCCCCGTACTCTCCACTGTCATATGTACAAAGTATGCACTGTGAGATATCATTTTAAAAGTCTCAGTCTGTTGAACATTAACATCCTATTGGATTGTATGTGCTGTCATTGGTTGTGGAGTCGTGAAATTTTGCTACGTGTGTGTTACTGAAATATGTTGTGAGGTTGGGAACACTCACAACCAGCCTTTCAAGTATAACAGTAGAGTAGTCAGATGTTCTGATAGCCCATTAAAGGGGAATCTACTTGCCCAGCAACCATCCCAGAAGACTTCTATGAGAGCACATACACAATGGAGGCTCCTTGACCAATGGGTGTGGACCTCCATGTCACAAGCATAGATCTTTCCAGAAAGCTGGAAGAAACTATAAAAAGGGGAAATAACATCATAACTTGACCTCACTCCCTCATCCCACAATTCAACACCTGGAAAAAACCTCTGGAGGACAAAGACTTTCAATGGGGAAGGGTGGTCCTGGGCTGGAGGAGAGTTCTAGCCTGTGAATCAAAGATCTTTGATTTGTTTATACCATCTGTCAGGGTGAGACACTGTTTGATTCAAATCCTGTTTAATTTATAGAACTCAGATTGCAAGAATTTATTTTTATTTCTTAGGTAACCAACTTTGATTTCTTTGCTTACTACTTACAATCATTTAAAATGTATTGTTCTGTAGTTAACAAATCTGTTTTATATTTTACCCAAAACAGTGTGTTTTGGTTAAACTGCTTTGGAAATCTAAGCTCAGTTTATAAAGGCTAGTGTGTGTCCTCTCCAAATCGAGGGAGGGGTGGCCTGGGTAATGAATTTACCCTGGTCAGGCTTCTGATGAGGGCAAGATGGTAGAAGTCTGGGAAGCTGGGAGAAATTGGCTGAAACCTTTCTATTGTTGGTTCATTAATTGCTGGGAGAGGCATCCGTGTAACTCAGCTGGGTTTGTCCTTGCTTGTGGATGTCTGTGTAAGTGCAGTACCTGCCAGAGGTTTGTAGCTTGCCAACAGCATTACAGTATGATAGGGAGTGCAGGATGCTGAGACAGAGGACTCAGCAATCCCACAGTTCAGGTTGCACCCCGGGAACCCAGTCACACTCAGACAGCCCCAGCCCCTCTTTACTAAAGTCCCATACTGGTTGCCTTACATGAGCAACAAAAACTTGTACTTAACAGGTGGTACTACATAGGGTACAACAGCTTCCAGAGCTGATGAGAAAGTGTCAACTGAATACCAAAGCAGAACTTTAAAATGATTTATTTGAGATATATATTACTGTTAACTATAAACTGTTGGTAAGAGAAAAGTCAAGAAAGACTTGGAAAAAAGTATAATAAATAATCAGATTTTTTTTCTTTCCTTAGGGAGTAATCAATATCACAATATACATACCATTATTGGCATTTGTGGTACTGTACAGATGAATGACCCTGTCCTCAAGGAACTATGGGAGCAGATGAAATTGCTCTTGGAATTAGAGAGAAGGGAGAAACTGAGAGGAATAGAGACAGTGATCTGAGACACATCAGAGAAGCAGAGAGAGAGAGAGAAGAAAGAAGAAGTGCCACTAAAAAAAATGCAAAAAGAGCATGGGAGGTTAATTATATAAGGATATACAGTCCAGAAGCCCAGGGAGAAGAGGGTTTTAATGTAAAGTATTCATGGTGTTGAGGGAAGTAGAGGGTCCAAACATTTTAAAGACAAAGCCTTAGATTGCCAGTAATTTCATAAAGAGGTGGACACCAGAGATGAAATGATGGAAGAAATAGATCAATCAAAGGAGGATTTTAAGGAAAGGCATTTTAATTAAATGTCCTACTAGAGGAAACTAGTAAGCAGTGGGACAAGCAAAGAACGGGATGGCCCCATCACTTGGGACATTTAAAACTAGACTTGACAAATCATTAGAACAATCTTGCATTGTCAGGAGATGGGATCCAGAGTAATAGCTGTGATAAATTACCTACAATAATAATCTTTTGTATCTCAGACATAAAATTGTGTACATACCTGTACCTGAGCAGACTACAGAGATTTAAATTAAGATGTACACATTTTAGGAAGAAAGACTGGAAATATAGATTGAACATTTGAGACTAGTGATCAGGTAGTGCTTTGAGGTGGTTCACTAATCTGAACCAAAATATTAAGATAATTCAGATCTTGCACATATTTGCAGTCCATATCTAATAGGTATTCTTGTTATAAGAAAACTAGTGATGTGTTGGAAACTTTGTGAATAATAAAAACCAAACACTAACAAATAGAAATCTCAGTAACTTTTGTTCTTTCAATGTAAGCTGATTTTTAAACTGACCTAGACACTGCATTATCTTCAGTGCTTATAACTTTGCCAATCTCTACTCAATTGGGCTGAAATCTTCTATGCTGAATGTCTGACTCAGGCTGACTGACTGACTGACTGATTGATTTTATATAAATTCCAGCCAAATGGTTCAGCTCATTTCTAAGATAGGGAAAATACATTGTCTTGGCCATATTAAAATTCTGATTACCTTTTCTTTGAATAGCCTTAGTGCCCCCCTTGCTTTGGGACTTGAAATTTGGCAGGGGGAGGCCTTTGTGTCAGGAATGTGTCTCTTGCTGTCTCTGTGAAAATCCACCAAATTTGGTCAAGTTATAAGCCTCGAAAAATCAATGCTCAGCAAAGACTTATTAGATGTCAGGAGTTAAAATATCCGCAGATATCATCACCACTTACCAAGCTCGAACCCCTCATAGCTCCTAGTGTTGACCAAACTTTACAAGGGTCATCCCTACAGAGCAAATGAGCATCTCTTTCAGCTCCTACATGGTGACCACACTGCATATGAACTCTCCCTACAGAGTGACTTATGCATGCCTCAGTGTAGGGCTAATGGGCAAAGACAGACTTTCCCTGTAATGGCTATTCCCAGCTGGATAGGCTGAGTTGGGGACAGGCACTGGAACTTCGAGAAGGAACCAATCTCTCCTGTGCTCTCAATGAACAAGAAGCTCTCTGATTGAATGCAGAGGAGAAAAAGCTGGAGAAGGGGGAAGGGGAAGGAGTACACTGAAATAAGGAGTCGGTGAGACTAAACAGGAGGGCAGGAGACAAGCTGGGACGAGATTTGGGGTAGAGACTAAGACTAGCTGCATAAGGAGACTGATGCTGGGAGGGGAAAAGAGCTGGGACAATCTGGACAAGGTGATTGGGAGCGTTGAGGGAAATTTAGGGGTGACCACTGTGATGGAACAAGGAGCTGGGGAGAGGCAGGAGACTGGAACTAACTTATCAAGGAAAATGGGACTAAGAATGAATAGAGGTTTGAGGGAGAAAGAGACAAATCTAACAAGGAGCTAAGGTGTGTGGTGAGAACTGGTATGGCTGGGCAAAGACACTGAGACAAACAAGACTTGGGCCGTGGGGTGGAGGGAGAATCCAGCTGAGACTGAGGTGGGATAAGAAGCCTGAGAAGTGGAGACCAGGGAGTGGGTAGGCAAGGAGAATGGGACTGAGACAAGGAGTCAGTGGTGAGGAAGAGACAGGACTAGGGACTGGATTGTTTGAAGGGAATGTGGCAGAAGGGTTCAAGCTTGAGGGGAGAAGAGTCGCTGACCATTAGGACATACTCTCCCCTAGAGCCTGGAATGGAATCCAGGTTTCCAGAGTCTCACCATTCCTTTTCTGTCAGCAAATTATCTGTGAAACCCTTTGGCAAAATGTGCCTCTTGTCTCCTCTACTGCTGGTCCACATAGAGGATAACAATCTACTATTCCTATCCATTACTTTATTAGTTAAAGTGACACAGGTCTGAGTTGTGGATCTAAAGGTTCCAGCTCTGCTGATGAGCCATGCGAGTGTCAGTATGATGCCACATGATGACACTTCTGTTTTTTCAGTCTTCCTTTTTAAAAACCTAGGAATTTATACACATAGAACTATGTTAAAAGATTATTAAGGTTGCAAATTCAAACGCTCAAAGGTTGGGAATTGCTAGAATTAAGGTCATCCTGTGTAAACAAAAAAAACCAAAACAAAAAAACAAAAAAACCCAAACACACAGAGATAATAATACTTACCTCCTTTGTAAAACACTTTGAGACCTTCTGATAAAAATTGCTATGTAAGAGGTAGATATTATTTTTTCTGTTAATAAATAAAGCACAGAGCCACACAGTGAATAATGAGTATAAAGCAAAATACTGAATAGTTGCTCATTAAGTGAGAACTGTCCATCCTGTGCACTGCATGAGGCCATGTTTCTGTGGAAATAATAGTATGGGATCAGTCAATTAAAGGCTACATCAAAATCCCTTTGCACAAGGGGACTGAATTAAGGTTGTATGGACATCCTTAACTCTGGCATTTCTAACTTTGAATGCTTGACTTTGTGACCTTAAAAATATTCTTTGAACATGGTTTATATTTGTCATAATAAATGCCGTAAAGTATTGAGAAATGCCTGGTCAAAATTTTTACATCATAAATACAATTATGTGCATGTGGTGCATATAACAACCACAGGTCTTTTTTTAAAATACGCAGGTATCTCAGAAGTGTACTTTCAAAACATGACAAGTATCTTGCAAAAGAATCAAACATAAATGCCTCATTACTGAGATTATTGCACTCATTTCCATTGTTTAATAATAGATTAAAAGAGTTTCAGATGATTTCAGAAAACAATTCAGGTTATGGTTTCAGTCAAGAGACTAAGGACTTATCTAAATGATTCCCATTAATGTTAGTGGCAGCTGCTAAGGACTTATCTAAATGATTCCCATTAATGTTAGTGGCAGCTGCTTGCAAAGCCTGTGCCCTAAAAATCTGCCCAATATTTAAACAGCAAAGTGCATGTATTAAGTACCTGGAATATGCACAGTTAAATCACCAACATATTAGTTCTGTCAGATGATGGACACTACTCTTCATGGACACTACTCTTCATGGGCTTTGCATGGGCACTCACAGGAAACTTCTGCCTTGTGCCTCCACAAAGGGGCCGGACATGGTCCTATGAGCCTCCTATGAGCCTCTCATACTGGTGGTGTTACTCAAAACCCCAGTGGGCCCAGAGCTGGCGAGAAACACATGACACATCTGAACAAAGGGTGTACCAGGAGCCATAACCTCTCGGTGCTCTGAATAGTATTGTGCCTACCTAAGAGTAGATCGACCATGTACGTTGCTCTTATATTTCCTGCTGGGCTCATCCATCTCATGCCACCCCTACTACCAGCTGTGGCTTAAAATCACAGTGTGGTCCCTTATGCATGTTACTTACAAATATCAATCATCTCCTAGCAAAGGTGTCGCTCAGCACTAAGCTCATCACAACAGAGAGGTGGTAGGAGGTACTGCCTGACCCATAGCCCTGAGAGCACTACTTGCTTGTGTGACTATGGAACGTGCTGAGTTGGAGCTGCTTTTTCTGCTCTGCTGCAACTGCTCAGCACTGCCCCCCACTGGCTTCCTGTGGGAGGAAGACTCAGCTAGTTTCCCAGACAGGCAATGTGAACCCTGCTGTGGGTTCACGGGGAGCGGGATAGATGCTCTGGTGAGCCCAGATCTGGATGGGAACTCCGTGCACAGGATAGCTTCCCTTCTTACACAGGGTCAGAGTGTAGTTGGGAACCATTTCTAGCATCTCTTCACCCATGGTCAGAAAATCAGCCTGCAGATATGTTAGAGAACCTGAATGAAGGGAGACAGAGGAGATTGGTTTGCTGGAAAGGATTGGGGAAACACAGGATTACTCTGGTTTAGGGGATGAGAGGAGGAAGAGGATAGGTATGCTTGATGGGAGGCAGAAGATTCACTAGAAGGTAGAGAATTGTTCTGCTAGGGGGCAGAAGATCAGTTTGCTGCAGAAACAGGAAATGGAGCAATGAAGAGACTGGCAGCCAGAAGAGGGACTGGAGCATGCTGGCATCAGAAGCTGAAATTATGGAAGAGAGGTTAGACCGAAAGAATAATTGACACAAGGAAGCCATGGGGATGAGCAGAGGGCCAAGGAGGGACTCAGGAAATGGAATGGGGTAGCTGGAGAGGCCAGGGAAATCACGGGCCTGAGATTATGGGACACCAGGGTAAAGACGATGGATTGTTGGCAGAGAAGTGGTTGAGAAGGCAGAGGATCTTCATTGAGTATCACATCTGCAAATGGAAAGGATGAACTGAGAACAAATGAATTGATGGAGGCAGTAGAAAATGGGAAAGGCAAGAGAAAGAAGGGAGCCTCAAGGGCAGGAGGCAAGTGAGGAAAGCTTAAAAAAAGCAGGAAAGGTTTGGAAGAGAGGACAAATAATGGGAACAGGCTGGGGGATTGGTAACCAGAGCATGTGAGACAAAAAGGGCATGAAAGTGAACAGAAGGGGGCGAGAGTTAACAGGGAACAGGTTTAGATAACGTGTATTGAAAAGGATGAGGAAAGAGAACTGGGAGGAGCTATGTGTGAGCTGGATGGAGTGGAGGAAAAGGCTGGGGGGAAAGAAAGTTGGGAAAGGAGAGATTTATAAGGGTAACAGATGCATTAGAGGGAAAAGAGCCAGCAGAGAGGAAAGAAAGTGGAGTGAAGAGAGAGATTTCTGAGGAAGAACAAAAAATAAGGGAGTCAGTAAATGTCATTGTTTTCTTGTTTAACAAAAGGGCCTGGTAACAGAACAGTATATAAAGTTAAACATTTCTCTGTATAGTACCTTTTGTGTGGGATGAGGGAATCTTGGGAGACCTGGTTGGGAGCTAGGCATAGGTATCTAGTGAACCTACATATGTATGGAGAAGAGGATAACCTGCTTTATTATTGTTAAAAATCAAGAACAAGGAAGAAAAATACATAAAACCAGTGTTGACACCCAGTGTTAAAAAAAAAAAGTTTATATGGACTGTGTGTCATTAGGAAATACATGTGTGTGTTTGAGGCCCATAGATTTCAGTCCTTAGTGAAATCTAGACAAAAAACTAAAAAGTGAATTAAAAGGAGGTGTTAAGTACTATACCTGCTTTTAATTTCTTCTTTCAATTTTTGTGTGTTTTACATTCACATTTTCCTGTTTTTTAAAATGCTTTTTTTCTTTCCCCTGTTGTTATGTAAAAGACCCATATAAACAACAGTGTGAAACTGACTAAAAGTCTATATAGGGCCAACAGTGAAAAGGATTGTGGACAAATGAACTGATCTCTCTCCCAGTTAAAGTAATCACAACAATGGCAAGGTAAAAATAAATCAGGTTTTAAATGTGATTCTTAAGTTGACAATATCATTTTATTAGGATACAATTAACTGCCAACTTATTTTAGAATAAGCAGCAATGATTTTATTTATATTTAACTTATTTTTATTTTTTGCTAAGTTCTTGCCTAAACTTTTCTAAAACTGCACTAGATATTTCAAAATTTGTATTAATTTATTCTCGCTCCCCATAGAACCCTGTTTTGTTTGCTACTCAGCATATTCAATATTGAAAATTAGAAAAATTAATGGTTGTTGGTAAATAGGCAATTGTAC
Organism: Gopherus evgoodei; assembly: GCF_007399415.2. Lineage (NCBI taxonomy): Eukaryota > Metazoa > Chordata > Testudines > Testudinidae > Gopherus > Gopherus evgoodei. The sequence continues at coordinate 74,999,082 of NC_044322.1, forward strand.
ATCCATACTACCAAGAGCTGGACTGGGATAGGGGTGGAAGGAAGAGGGACAGAGGAAGTAGATTGGGACAAGAAGCCCGTGGGGAAGATTGGTACTGGGGAAACATAAGATGGGTGGATACTGGGAATGGCTGAGCAAGGGACGCTGGGACTTAGAGGTGGGATGGGGTGGAAAATGGGGTCAGAAAGGCACAGGAGGGAGACTGGGAGCCAATGCAGGGAGGAGATATCCAGATATCAGACTAAGAACCAGATGGAGGCGGGGCGCTGAGACTGAGATCAGGAGAGGATCCAGGGCAGGAGAACTAGGAATGGATGGACCTGGAGACTGGGAAAAGGAGCCTGGGTGTGGGAGGAAATAGATTGTGATTGGCTGGTGAAGGAGACTGGATATGGAGGGAGAAGGAAGACTGGGATGAGGAGCTGGGGCAGGGAGAGATAGGACTGGCAAAATGAGCTAGAGGGGATATGGGGAAAAGGGGTCAAGCATCAGGGGAACAGGAAAGGGCTGCAGAGTGTCATTTAAAGTGTGTAGGGGGTCAGATGGGTGGTGGTGGGAGTTGGGTCCTGCCCCCAGGGGGAAGGAGGCCCCAAGGGGCCTGTACTCACCCCACAATGGCTCCTGTCCCACAGGGCTAACACGTCCCCTGTGCAGCCCATTGTCTCTTACCACAGAGTGCAGCTGGGGCCCTCCCAATGCAATGCCCCACCCGTGCCGTCTTCCTATCCCTGTCACCACCAGAGCACCTGCTTCAAGCTGGGCAGTGGTGGGCCAGGTAGGCCCATGGCCTCAGTGCCCTCCCCAGGCTCTGCAGCCAATGGGAACAGGGCAGATGTCTCTGTGACCACTAGAGAAAATTCCCCTCCAGAACCTGGAACTGAATCCAGGGGGAACACAAACCAATAATTTTTAAACAAATAATAATTGATTAATTAAAAAAATCAGACTATTTAAATCAGATTTTTTAAATGTAAGTTAAATATGCATTTTTAAAAATAAATGCATTTAAAATTAAATTTGAACATTGCAATCTATGTTAAGACCTAAACTATTCATTATCCTAAAATAATTGAAATTAAATACAAAAATACTATTAAGTATTACATAATTGCTGCCATGTTTTAAAGAAAGTCTGATCACTGAACTAATGGTAGTTATTGGCTAAGTACCTAGAACTAGAGTTTGTTGAAATGCTAAGTCAGGTTTTGATAGCAGAACCCTCTTTTGCATGTAAAGAGAGATTTTTTTTTCATTTCAGTTTATTCTACTAGTTCAGTTCAACTACACCTAGTTCAAAGTTAAAACCAAGTGGAAGTTGAAAAATCAGGAAAGCTTGTTTTCGTCTTCCAATCTACTAGTAAAAACTAGGTTCTAAAATCTTGAAGGACATGGTGACTAGAAATAATTAATTCAGTTCACTAACTACAGATATCAGAGTAGCAGCCGTGTTAGTCTGTGTCCGCAAAAAGAACAGGAGTACTTGTCTCTAAGGTGCCACAAGTACTCCTGTTCTTTTTGTAACTACAGATAGTTTTTCCTTTGTTTAAGAAATCAGTTAGTTTTAAATTCCAAATATGTTCTGATAAACTTTTTACAAAACTTTTTTCTTTATGGTTACAGCATATTTAAGCTAGTTTTATTTAATAAATACATTTTAAATGCTGTTTTAGGGCATTTTAATTGATTTTGAATTTCCATCCAAATAGAGCTTGACACAAACCACAAAAAATAACCTTCATCTAGTAAATAAGAAATACATCATTTGCCATTTTCTAAAATAACTAAAAATGTGACTAAGAATCTGAATCATTGTATGTTAAGCTATATAATTGCTTAAATAAATGTATATAGATATAGTGTATCCTTCTGGTTAACAAAAGAAGCATCAAATGTACTGCAAAATTCATAGGTTCATTGATTCCAGAACACTATATTTAGAGCAAATCAACATGTTTTAATGGTTGTAAACCAACCTTTCATTATGAATAAAACTAAATGTATAAATGCAAAAAATTACTAAAATCTATTATTTAAATCAAAGTTTCCTACATGTTAATTTACATTTTGATTAAAACTGGTGATTTAAATCACTTTGATTTAAATCAATCCACCCTGATTGAATCCAAAATTCCTGACTCTCAACATTCCTCTGTGGTCAGTAAATATCTGTGAAACCTAGTGGCAAAGTGCGCGTTTCATTCTTCTCTTGTGGTAGGTCCACATAGATGATGACAACCTACTACTACTATCAGCTAGCTCAATTAGCGGTGGATCTGAAGGTTCCAACCCTGCTGATGGACCATGTGAGTGCTAATATGATGCCACATGATGGAATTTCTGTTGTTTCAATTTGCTTTTTTAAAAGCCTAGGAGATTACACGTAAACCTACCTTCTCCTTCCACCATTTAAATTAATGTTAAGGGTGCAAACTCAAGTACTCAAAAGTTAGGAAATGCCAGAATTAAGTGTATGCATTATAGTACAGTCTTTTATTACATGATCACATATTAGTTTTCTCATGGGACTCCTTCATTCAGTCCACAGGATAGACAGTGTTCTGGGGAAGAGTCAATGTTCTGTACTAAAGCAGGCTGTTATTTGTAGGACCTCAGCCTCATTTATTGCAGAAGTTAGAAAGTGATAGGGAATTGTTGAAAGAAAAAGGATGGTCTCCTAATTAAAAAAAAAATGAATGCCACCCTGGAGAATAGGTTTCTATCCCTGCATCTGCCACGGAGTTCCTACATAATGTTGACAAGGCTCTTAAACTAAACTATTCACAGGTGGCCATTAATTATATGTTCTTCATTTTATGCATGCCCAACATGGTACTTTTGGGCTGAGCGCTCACAGCTACACCTCAAGTGAATGGAAGCTGAGCTTTGAACAGATAAAGTGCTAAGAAAAACTGGAGTACTCTAAAAATCAGACACCATTGTCTCAAACTGGGCACCCAAATCTAGTGTACGCTTAGGCTACAGCTACACTAGAGTTTACAGGGGTTCAGCTGTACCAATACAGCTGTGCTGCTGTAAACTCTCTAATATAGACTCTCTAAGCTGATAGGAGAGAGCTCTCCCGTCCACTTACCTACTTCAGCCTCCGTGAGTGGCAGAAGCTATGTTGGCAAGAGAAGCTCTCTTGAGGACATAGCACTGTCCACACCTGTGCTTACATCAGTAACTTATGTCACTCTGAGGGATGATTTATTCACTCCCCTGAGTGACACAAGTTATTCTGACATAAGCTAGTATAGTATAGACCAGGGGTCGGCAACCTTTCAGAAGTGGTGTGCTGAGTCTTCATTTATTCACTCTAATTTAAGGTTTTGTGTGCCAGCAATACATTTAACCTTTTTGGAAGGTCTCTTTCTAGAATTCTATAATATATAACTAAACTATTGTTGTATGTAAAGTAAATAAGGTTTCAAAATGTTTAGAAGCTTCATTTAAAATTAAATTAAAATGCAGAGCCTCCCGGACCGGTGGCTAGGATCTGGGCAGTGTGAGTGCCACTGAAAATCAGCTCATGTGCCGCCTTCGGCACACGTGCCATAGGTTGCCTATCACTGGTATAGACAGAGCCTAAAACTTTCTGTTCCTCAGCTCTCCATCTCTATAACGGGGATACTATAACCCCTTCCTCTCACAGGGGAGTTGTGCGTATAAATCTATGAAGCACTCAGATACTATATTGATGAGCATGACAGAGAAGCCTCATGAGGAAATGAACAATTCTGTCTCCACAACAGGTTTTGAATAATGTGCAGTAAATAAGATATGGGGTCACATGTTGCAAAATGAGAGTAACATAAAATATTGATTACCTGGTCGTTGAGTAAGAACTCTCCATTCTGTGCACTGAATGAGGCAAAGTTCAATGGAAAATACAGATTTTGATCATGTTAAAGATGTATCATAATGAATACACACAATAGGGCCCAATTTAACATGCACATGCAACTTTCACTGTGGCATTTCCTAACTTTTGAGTGCTTGACTTTGCAACCATAACTTTTAACATTTTTTTTGTGTAATATTCATAAACATTTCTGTAAGGACTTCCTGTCTGTTTTACATATGTTTGAACTTGTTGTATTAATTTAAGCTTTCTTGACTTTTGAATATATTTCCAATGCCTTCTTTGTGGCAAGTTTGCCACAACCCTTTAGGGGTTAGAAAAAGTGATTAAGAAACAGACAAAAAGATGTCAAATGATACAGTTACGATGATTGACTTAAAAATGCAAAATAAAGGCAACTGAGAGAGAGATTACTGCAGCTAATCATTTTAGGCTTGCCTTTGAAAAATCCACCTTCATTTACAATTGAAAACAAATGCTATTTCTGTTGTTTAGTATTCATGTTGGTAGAGTTAGCTTACTGATTATAGATGACATTATAACATAAATGCTACCTTCAGAATTTGTTCTTTACTAATATCTTGCTGTTTGCAATATATATATTTAGCTCCACAGAGGAAGTAATATGACTCCCTTTAGTATTCCAAGTATAAATCTACTCAGCAGATTCATTTTATTAAAATGCAAATAATGGGATATGGAACATTTGGCAAATGAAAAATCCAAGAGGGGAATACACAGTTTTATTTATTGTTAATGTTTAGAGTAGCTTATTGAAACACACTTTGCAGTAACTGCCACAGAATATTAGCTATGAAGTTTTCAGCACACCTTGAATATTACCCATAGGTTAATCCAGGTTTTCATTGGTATGGTTAAAAGGCTCAGAGTGTTCAAATATACCTTAAGAAACATTATTATCCCAGACGTGACTATACACATTCCAAAAAATGCATTCAGTGTGGCTAAGATTCAACCCAGCATAGTTTCAAATTAATTATTCCTCTTCACTCACTTTATATAAACAGAATTGACCTGTTAATTTAAAGAAAATCTATCAGCACAAAATGAATTCACTCTTATAAACAAGCAAGATGAACTTGACCTTGTTTGAACTTGTTTTGATGTGGCCCAGATGGTAGGCTACATGCTTGAATAACAGGCTAAAGCGGAGGAAAAACTCATATAGTAAGATCTAGATTTATAGCCTTTTGCAAATGCCTACCTTGTATTGTCCTTTCAGCATCTGTTCGGCCCCCGCTGCGGTCAGCTTCTATCTCTGGGGTCAGAGAGTCTAGAAGCACAGAAAGGTAAGACTGACACATATTTCATTTGACTCCTATAGCCTTTTTTACAGCCTGTTGCTCCAATGCTGAATTACAATACAATCAACCTTTGTCACTTCTTTTTTTTAATGTTGAACAATGACTGGAGTCCAGGATAATTTTTTTTAGACTGAGAAGATTAATGAGGAATAGATTTTTAAGCAAGGAGAAAACAAAGAAATTGACTTCTCAAGCTAATAATGTAAATTGTTCTAGTTTGGGCATTCCCTCCAGTGAAGTAATATTTGCTCATACATACTGTACAAAAAAAGCATCACAATAACTAGAGAAGCAATTAAATGGAGGAAGGCAAAAGGGAGTTTTGGGCCCACTGCACCACAAAAATAACTGAGAAATATAACAACTTATTTCAGCACTATGAATAGAGGGTTAATTACAGAGAAGCAAAAAGTTGAATTCTTACCATTTAGGGCCCTGAGACTATCTGTTGAAGTTGCCTGTTTCAATGTTTGTTCTGCTTGTTCCCGCCGCTTAGTCCTCAAATTCAAGCGCCTCCTGCAATTTCCTCTTTGCCTTCTTTCCTTTCTTTAACCTTTTCTGAATTATTGCTGGGAAGGAAAAATCAGTGCATTCACATTTGGTTCTGAGATTTTGGCTAACACATTACTACTATTATGGGTTCCTAAAAATATATAGCTGGGTCCTATCATCTGCTCCTCCCTTACCACTGATGCCACACCGCTAATTACTAGGAAGAAAGAGGGTGTATAATACACTAACCCTAAATTCTGCAGGAAAAGCACCCTGATCTTGTTGCATGTCAGCACTGGATTCTGCAGTGAAGTGAAAATTGGTTAACTGTTTGAAATGTATGGAAAAACATTAAAAAAATAAAAGGTACTATGAAATTAAACTTTAAGATCCCAATCCTGGAGCCCTCCGCACCCAGATATCCCTTCAGCTGGAGATCTGCATGTGATGGGCTTAGGAGAATTAGGCCTTAAAGTACCACACGATCAACACTTTACATAGAATTGATTAAAATCCTCATTTTCTAAATGTTTCTAATCAGCTCACATTCACAGAGTTTAAAACAGTGTGCTACAGAACTCAGGGAGCCTGATTCCAGAAACTGAGGGTCCCTGGTGTAGCAGTGTAAGGTGCAATGAGTGCTGTTTACCAGTCCAAGCTACAACAAACTTCTGAAGAAGTTGTGAACAGTTCTGCAACACATATATCTTGTGCAGCATCAACTACACGGAACAGTTTTAGTATATACCACTAATCAATGAGAATAGATTTTATCATCTTATGATATACAAAATCTGAGCGAAATACATCTTGAGTATTTCATGGTTTTAATATTTTCATTATAAATAGTTTGCAAGTGCCTTTAATAAATGAGAAGCAAACATCATGGCTGACACACTGTAGATGTGACCATAGCAGACAGAGACAGAATTAGCAAAGTCTTATGTGTAGTTCTCATAAAAGAGATATTATCCTAGTTTACTACCTGATCAAACACTACACCCAGAGGAGTCACTAACCTGGACAACATACAAATTAGAAGGAAAGGGTACAGAAAACAAGACAAGAAAACTGCATCACTGTATTATATACAGTAGCAGCTCAGTTAACTGATGTTCCCAGAGACACCAGCAATATTTAGATCAGTTGGAATAAAGTAAACATAGATTTCTGTCACGTTAACTCAATCAACAATAGACAGACATTGGAGGAGGCTGCCTAACACTGAAGATCAGAAAAAATAGGGATTCATATAAAGGGATATGAGCTGTACATGACAGGGAACATCTATTTATATTCCATAGCTTTTACTTGTATCATACTAGAGAGATTGTCTTGTGGACCTTCTCCCCTCCCATTAATGATTCCACAAATGTCTGTGCAACTTCTTTTCAGAAAGGACAATTGCTTACATGGAAAACTAATAGCAGAAAAGTCTACAGTTTTTAAATGTCTCTAATGCAAGAATGTGTTCTTAAAATGATCTCCCTTGTTCTTCTCTCCTCTCCGTTCTGTTCCTCTTACAGCAGAATGTAAGGCCACTCCTTCTCTTACATATTAATTCTTAATTATTATTATTACTATTATCTGTATACTATAGTGCCTAGGAGCCCCCATCATGGAACAGGATTCCATTGTGCTAGACAGAGCAAAAAGATAGATTGCAAGCTCTTTGGGACAGAAACTAAGTATAAGACAAGAGACAACAGATGGATACAGAAAAATGGGGCCCTCCCTTGATTTTTTTTTGGCTTTACTGTGTACCACAATTAAGTCCCAAATCCCATACATCATACAGAAATAGAATTTAAGGCCAGAATGGACCACCAGATCCTCTAGTCTGACCTCCTGCCTATCACAGGCCACTAATACCTCCCAGCACCCACATGTTAAACCCAACAACTGAAATTAGGCAAATATTGCAGCCCACAGGAGACTAAACTATTATGTGTCACAGGGAGTGAAAAGGAAGGACCAACATTCACCAGTGCCTGAAGCTTCTGCAATAGCAGGGAAATGCTTAAGTGAGATATACCCAGATAACCGTGGCAAGTGACCCACACCCACACACTACAGAAGAAGGCAAAAAACTCCCAAGGTCACTGTCAATCTGACCTGGGGGGAAACTCCTTCCTGATCCCATATAAGTTAGACCCAGACCATGCGAGCAAGAACCAGCCAACCAAGCACCCGAAAGGGAGAATGATCAATACCCTAGCTGTCCATATCCAAAGTCTCATCTTCAACTGTAGCCATCTCTAATGCTTCAAAGGAAGGAAACCAAAAATACTCCCCAGAATACACTCTGAGGTAAAAATCCCTTCCATTCCTCTCTAGGTGACTGTTTTGAAGCCCTGAAGCCTGAGCTTTAGAAACATAAGATATAAACATAAGATATAACAAGCGAGACCCTACCATCAAAAGCAACTCCATCCTACAAGTGCACTTATAAAACTGTTTCATTCTATCTTAAAGCTAGTTATGTTGTTTGCCTCCACAACTTCTGTTGGAGGCTGTTCTAGAACCTCATCCTTCTGATGGTGAGAAACCTTCTTGTAAATTCCAGCCTGAATTTTTTCATGACCAGCTTATACCCATTGGTTCTTGTACAAACACCATCCTTCAGCTTAAGTAGTTTTTCACTCTCAGTGTTGTTTACTCCTTGATGTATTTCTAGAGAGCAATCATATCCCCTCAGCCTTAGGTCCTGCTTCTTATACCAGGTGGAATAATGTCATTAGAGTGCTACAAAGTAAAAGAGTATGCAGTGCACAATGCTGACAATACAGGTCATTTTTTTTCACTACCTGGCACAAAATCAGGACTATCATGTAATTTTCCTCAATATCTAACTTAGAGGAATCACTAACCCCTCAGCTGTGCATGAGTTTGGCCTATCTGTAAAACAGATATATTATCTGTCTTGCAGAGGTGTCATGAGTCATAGAACTGGCTAGCATTTGTAAAAAATATTTGAGATCCACTAAAAGAAAGTGATCTATATAGTATTAGTTGTATAGTTGTATAATTGTATTGAATTAATATGCTACTCAGTAGTCATAGTGAAGACTCTGTGCACACTAATGATTATTATTAATAGTTATTGCCTTCAATTATTTATTCTCCTTCTGTTTAAAAGGGAAATTCATAGTGTTATAGTTGCACCCTCTAGTGGAGAGAGGCATGAAATAAGATTACAGTGATATTAATGGGATTCAGTTTAGCTCAAGGTACAAAACTACTGACTTTGAATCCAAGTGTCTTCCGTTCAAGCTGCTGCACAGAGATTTCTTATTTTATCAGCTGCAAGTGACAGAGGAGGAGAAAGAGCTGGGGGTACTGGTCCATAACAGGATGACTAGGTTCTGCCAATGTGATTCAGCCATGAACAAGGCTAATGCAATCCTAGGATGCATCAGATGAGGCATTTCCATCAGAGACAGGGAAGTATTCTTACCATTATACAAGTCACTGGTGAGGACCTCATCTGGAACACCTGTGTGAATTTTTGGATTCCTATGTTTAAGAAAGATTAATTCAAACTGGAACAGGTACAGAGAAGGGCTACTAGGATGATCAGAGGAATGGAGAACCTGCCTTATGAGAGGAGACTTCAGGAGCTTGCCTCACTTAGCCTGATCAAATGAAAATGAGGGGAGACATGATTGCTTTCTACAAACACATCAGAGGGATAAACACCAGGGAGGGAGAGGAGTTATTTAAGTTAAGGGTCAATGTTGACACAAGAACCAAATGAATATAAACTGGCCATCAATAGTTTAAACTTGAAATAAGACAAAGGTTTCCCAACCATCAGAAGACCAAAGTTCTGGAACAGCCTTCCAAAGGGAGCAATGGGATAAAAAACCTAACTGACTTCAAGACTGAAATTAGTAAGTTTATGGAAAGGATGGGATAATGAGACTGCCTACAATGGCATACGGCCTATCCACGACTGCTATTAGCAAATATCACCAATCACTGGAGATGGGGGAGGACTCTGAGTTACTACATAAAATTCTTTCCCAGGTATCTGGTGGATAGGTTTTGCCTACATGCTTGGAGTCTAACTGATTGCCATATTTGACATCAGCAAGGAATTTTCCTCCAGGTCAGGTTGGCAGAGACCTTGGAGATTTTTTGCCTTCCTCTGCAACCTGGAAGGCACTTGTTGGTTTGAACTATAGTAAAGGGTGGATTCTCTGTACTGGAAGTTTAAATCAAGATTTGAAGACTTCAGTAACTCAGGCAGCGGTTATGGGCCTATGACAGGAGGCGCTGGATGAGGTACTGTAGCCTGCAATGTGCAGGAGGTTAGAATAGATTATCATGATGGTCTCTTCTTGCTCTAAAGTCTAGGGTTATGTCTGTATGCAATAAAACACCCATGTCCATCCATGACATCTGATTGGGATTCACAGGCTTGGGAACGTGGAGCTAAAAACTGCAGTTTCCCAGAGCCAGGAGCTAGAGGCCCTGGCTCTGGGAACAATTAATTTGAATTAACTGGGTGTCCAACCTGGTAATGAAGATAGTTCTCAAAGCTCAATTTTATATCAAGCAACAAATCTATTCATTATCACTCTCGTGCTTTTAATAATTACATGAATGTTTTAAACCTTAATTATATGTAGAAACAAAAGGGATTCAAGGAAAGAGCTGAAAACGGGAGGGTCTTGAGTTCAAAGCCCAGGCAAGTCACATACCTTCCTCTATAAATGAGGTAAAAGAAGAGTTTTCCTCAAACAAGATATTGTATTAGAATTAAATTTTCTTGGATAAATATATTATAAAAAGATTATGTCTGCTTATAAAAAAACTCTGAGCATTTGTAAAATACCTCTGTTTTTCTGTTCCACAGCCAGCTGTTTTTCAAGAGTTTCCCTCAGTTCTCGTTCCCTGAACAACTCCATCTCAGCTCCGTCTTTTACAGTTGGACTTGTTTCTCTTGAGCTCTGGCATGGTCTATGGCAACCTTAATAGGCCCTGTTCAAAGATAAAGTTGAACATTGCAAAGTTTGGGAATATAAAACAGTGGACATAATAAATTAACTTCTGTTGTATTTTCTTGATTAGATAGAAGAGATTTTAAATATAAATAATCCTGCTGCCAGGTCACAGTTATGTCGGTGTACGTAACAGCCTAATAAGCCTTCCTATTATCAGCAGCACATTTTTACTGAAACACAGTCAAACAGGTGGACACAGCTATATGTAAAAACACATGGGGCCAAATTTTCAAAGGCACTCAACACATCCCTTTGTGTGTACAACTCTTGATAAAGTTACAGAGCTAGATTTATTCTTCCTCAAGATTAAAATGCAACGGTGTCACCCCACAACAGTGAGGGTTTGGGATTCCCTTTGGGCTTTCTTCCAGAAAGTGGCTTCTTTAATTTCTGCAATGACCTCCATATAAGCCTACCTGATTGGAGCTCTAGTAGGGATGTAATGAAGCAGCACATCACCCAGACACCCTGCTCATTACTGTTATTATTAATTAATTAATAATTATATGTATTTAAATAGCCCCAGAGGTCCCAGCTGAGATCAGGTCCTGATTGTACTAGGCATTCTACAGACATATAGTGAGAGATAGTACCTGTCCCAAACAGCCAGCTCCCTGGTCAGGCAAAGGACAAACTGCAAGCTTGTTCCACTAGCTTTCCCATTGTCAGAGTCTATCAAGACCTCCTTCAAATCCTTCTTTTAGACTCATTTTAACAGTCCATCTCATTTTCTTCTTAATGCTCCTCATACCCACTCTTACCTAAACTGTTGTCTCATATCTTGTCTATTCAGGGCCTACTCCCTCATGGTATTATCAACTCAACTCCCACTGAAATCTGCAAGAGTTGAGAAAGCTCAGCACTTAAAGGGAGGTCCTCCAATTGTAAAGTTCTCATGATAGGGAACATGATGCACTTTATAGGCATGTATGTTATGTTATAGTGTACACAAATTTTGTTTATGCAGACCACATTTTGAGGAATCCCTATCACCCAAAGATAACAAAATTGCGTAAAATATGTTTAAAAAGTTGTAATAGTCCTCTTGAAAAGAAGTTAAAACTGTTCAAAAATAATCTACAAGATAATTAGATTCAGCTGTTAATTTTGGAAGCTACCAAACAAAACTCTATTGGACTAAATATAAAACTACATAGACATGTTCAAAATTAAGTACAGTTTACAATAAAAAAACAAACAAACACACATAAATAAACTAAATAAATAAATATAGTAATAATAGCCCCTTCCAGAGTCTTATTTTTAATATTTAACATATATCTGGAATTTTTTCCCAATTTTTTAAAACAAGAATTCATTTACCTTCAGACAACCAAAACAGTTTTCACATGAAAGATACTTCTGAACCAACAAGAAATTCAAATGAGGCAATAACAAGAGGTTTTGTGGTTTTTTTAAATCAACGTTCTCCTCTTACTTCAGCAAACAGTTGAAATCTAGAATATTCTCAGCTCCTCCCATTTATCTCTGCCCAGAACACGCAAATCACCCAAATCACTCTAACCCAAACCAGGTGAAATTATACAACAGTTTTCCCCGTGAATGCAAAAGAAATAGCCAAAGAATTTCTAAAGTGCAGACAACCCTCTCCTCACAGTGACAATTCATCTTGTTTAACATAAAACCTAGCAGCTAAAGGCAACTGCCATCTTTACTCCATTGACAACATTCATGTACATGTTTCTTCTTCATCAGGAACAAATAATAGTATCAAATGAAAGAGATCATTACATCAAGTGCCCTTTTAGATCACCCCAATTAAAACTTTAGTTTAAGCTGTATTTAATTCTAAGAAACCAAATTCTAATTTCTACTCTGATTGCTCTTGTGACTTATCTTTGACAGATGTACTGTCAGTGCACAGCCTAGAGATTATTAGCAAGATGCCAATGTTGGCACCACTTAATGTGTTGATTGGTTGTATTATCAGTAGTAGTTTAAAATAAATTACTATTACACTATCTTGTCCTTGCTGACAAAACACAATATTTGGTGTTCTTTAAATATGAACAATCATTATGAATAAACATGGAGAATAATGCTAAATGGTAATCCTGATGTGTGTAATTTTATATTAAGAACCTGTGCAAAATCTGAAGCTCTAAGAGCATATTACATTTCCACTGAATTTCTGCATTACACCTCTCCCAAACTCTTTTTGTTTTTGTTTTTTTTGGTTTTTTTTTACACTTGCTGCTAATGTATCTAATGGCAACACATTACTATTGCTGCTGATAGTCTGAAAAACATTAGCTTTTTTTGAAGCCCAAGACCCACTAGGGACTACTTATAAGCTATACAAAATTAAGTTCCATTTTTAGAAGTTAAATTAGGGCCACATCAGTAGGCGTCAATGTATACAAAAATCTGCACTGGAGCCAGACTGATGCATATGCAGAAGTGCTGTTGCTGCCAATGATAGTTTTAATGCAAAAATACTGGAAACATTCAATATCTGCCTTTATTCAATGCAGCAGGGGGCTGGGAAAGGCAACTCATCAGAATAATATCTAAAATCATCAAAACACCTTGGAGCCAACAACTGTAATAGTAATTTCAGAGTTTTGTGAAATCCTACCAATTCTCCCAATGGTTCATTTGCAAAGTCTACACAAATGCAATAGTCCACCTTGGATTTGCTATGGGTAATCCTCTAGTCTGACAATATATCAATTTGCCGTCATTATATGTGAAATACAGTACAACGTAAGACATGAATTAAAGAAAATATTTTTTGTTAGGGAAGGCCAGTTATTATGGATGTTGGATAATGATAATTGCCAGCCAACAAGCTCAGGTTCCATATTTGTTTTAATACAGTATGGATGTAATGAGGATAAACTGGAGCAAGACTTCTAACAGAGTATAATGATTCCCCTTTAGGCACTGTTAATACATTTTCTAACTTTAATGTAAAAATACTAAGTGTTCACAAAGAATTGCTTTTCTCCGTGGTGATTTATAAGCCACTATTTGGTTTAATTTTTAAAAAATATTTCCCAGTGATAAATTCTTCAAGAAAAATGCTTCAACAAAAATTATTAGTTTAGGTTTCTTTCCTTTTCTAACTAATCTGATCCTATCGGACAACTGAGTACATCATCTTGCAAGGACAGGCTACAGTTCCCATCTATATTTGATCATAGTCTTAAGCCATAAGGCCAAAATCACCCATTATTGTTTTTCAGAAAGCACTAATACTGTGTATCAATTCCGAAGCTGGCTTAAACAAAAATTAATATTCTTAAAAATAACATCCTTTAGTGGAAACTGAAAGCATGCAGAAGCTCTTTGTATCTATACTCAGATCTGCTGTTTTTATGTAACATATCTTTCTTAGGATTAAATACGAAACAATTACACAAGAACACAAGACAACCCACTAAATGATCGAAATATAAAGTCAGAGCATATACTCCATTCTTAACTGTGGCACTGAGAATAGAGGTGTGTGAGCACCTGAGGCTTTATATTGACACGTCATTGCAGCAGAGGATGGGTGAAGACAGTGAACAATTTATTCAAAGAACTTTGCTCCTTTCTTAGTCTGCCAAATTATCCATGAGCAGACCTTGATTTTTACACGTTTATTCATTAATAAATATTATCCGGTGAATGATTTACAAAATATATCTGCCTTTGGATTGCTTGCTAACTATTCAACATGACTAAGCTTTGGGTATTGACTATTTGTAATTCACTATTTGCTCTTTTGATTAGTAACCTAAGACACACGACATTGTTTCTGTGCTCTTTCAATAGATGATCCCCAAGGAGCTTCCTTTGAATAACTCCAGCATGAATAACATTGGCAAATGCACATTGCCCAAGTATATGTGACTTTCCCTTTCTATTATATTCTTGGGAAGGAAAATTTCACTCTTTGAATTTTGCACAAGCAAATAAAAAGGGCTGCAAAACTGCTGAAGCAAAGCTGTGGCTTTTGTTTGATGTAATGCTTGCAAATATTTTTCTGCAGTATTCACTCATATTTATTTGCAGTGCAGAAAACTTCCAGGTTTCTAGCTAGTCTTTTATTTTGTTTTCATAACTGAGTTAATCTTCTTGTAGATTTCTATTTGAATTGTATCAAGAGACTATTTAAAAGTCATTTTGCTCATTTTTAAAATGGATTCTTAACAAGAGTGCTACTGTATGCTACGGTTACAATCAAAAGACTAAATATGGGGTGCAGGATCAGACCCTAAAGCTCAAAATAATATTACTATTACTGAAGATTATTACAATATTGTAATACAGCATCGCTGTGCGGCCACATCACTTAATTTAAACTTTCAAAACATAGTTCTAGTACTTTTGGTTGTGAAGGTATCTGTTTAAATGTGAACTGATGAAGAGCTGTCTTCCTATTTCTATACGCCAAGAGAAAAAACATTAGCTATGACAGAGGAAGTGAACTTCCCCATTCATTTCAATGGGATGGTTACTCTGGCACCCATTAGAAATTTAAACATCAGCATTAATTTTATGAGTATAATACCAGCAGAAGCATCATGTTCCTGTACTTTAGCTGGTGTATTTGATTCATGTGAAAGATGTACATCAGAGGAGTGAGGTTACACATTTAAAGATCAAAATAATGTAATGGTCTATGTAATACTTTGGATAATCCTCACTCCTTCGACTGGCCCCTTTGCATGGCTTCTGAAGGAAAGCTACCCACAGTAGGCATCTGAGGATTCCCTGGTGTAGGAGATATGGTGGAGGGGTAGGGGTATGTCTGTGATCCCTGAATGTGAAACAATAAAAGATTCATTAAGGCAGAGCTAGGATAGAACCCAGGGTGCCTGTGAATTATGATTCCAGGATTAAGGGAGTACAGAAGTGAGTTAAATCATATTATCCCACCCCATCCTCGATCCTGCAACAAATGTTGCTTAGCTGCACCCAATGATTTTTCTGATGTATTCATTTATTGTTGATGATCCTTAACATTGGAACTCAGAGAGGAAGGACAAGAGGAAAGAGTCATTCTGGGATGGTTGAGGGATCCCTCGAAGAATAGAAACACGGAAAACAACTGAAACAGTATCAGAGGGGTAGTCGTGTTAGTCTGTATCCACAAAACAATGAGGAGTCCGGTGGCACTTTAAGGACTAACAGATTTATTTGGGCTACACTTTCGTGGGTAAAAAAAACAAGCTTATGCCCAAATAAATCTGTTAGTCTTTAAGGTGCCACCGGACTCCTTGTTAAAATGAAAAAGTAAGATCTTTGAGTTATAGGGAGAAGATATATGTATATGACCTATATGATGGCCTGGTATCAACATTTCATTTGCATGAGTTTGAGATGGCTGCATTACTCACAAGGGTTTGAAGCAATAAGAAGGTTAGGTAGAAGGGATTATGTCTTCCTATGTCTTTGTACAGTGCTTAGAGCAATGGAGCATGTTATTGTTTATTTTATTATTGTTATAGCTATTTATTGTTTGCATTAAAGCAGTCCTCTTCAGAACTGAACCCTTTTGTTCTAGGTGCTGCACAAACTTGCAAGTAATTTATAAGAAGACAACACTAAGAAAAATGTAACGTTTTTGTTATTACTCCACAATGATGCATATAGTTAAATATTTTATTTATGTTTCTGTAAGTATTTGCTAGAACTAAAAACAAAAAACAAGATTAAAATAAGCTGCAGATTTAGAGAAACAGGAAAAACAAGTCGGCAAACTTCAGTGGCTGCTTTGATGGAGTAGGCCTGCCTTGCATTAATTTAAAATTATGGGCCAGTAGAGCTGCACTGATTTACATCAACTCAGGGGGCTGGCCTGTTTCTTTAAGTGTAATATAGAAGACCTGGATTCAGTTCCCTAGCCTCTAAACTCTTGTCTACAATACAATAATCGCTGGGCTAGGAAATTATTTTTAAATATGTTTTCAGCTAGCATATTTTCCACCACCATGGACACAGTGTAACCAGTGATTAAGCCTGGAGAAAATGAGAGGGTGCCTCTGCCCGTGGGGTGTGTGAGAGAACTGATCAAATCCAAAAGAAGTCATGTCCAGTCTTCTTAGGATAATAGGCTGTTGATATAATGTGGGGATTGGAGGTAAAAAGTAGGGTCCCAGAACTGAAAAAGACACGAACAAAAGTCTGGATTCTTTGCATTGTGGGTTTTTGTTAGGGCTGGCACTTCCATTTAGGCGACCCAGGTGGTCGCCTAGGGCAACAGGATTAGGGAGGGTGGCAGACTGCTCTGGTGGTCCTCCCGCAGGCATGCCTGCAGACGGTCCGCTGGTCCCGCAGCTCCGGTGGAGCGTCCACAGGCACGCCTGCTGCAGGTCCACCGGAGCCGCGGGACCAGTGGACCGTCCGCAGGAATGCCTGTGGGAGGTCCACCCAAGCTGCAGGACCAGCGAGCTGGCCCTGCGCCTAGGGCGCCAAAACCCTGGCGCCTGCTCCTGGTTTTTGTACCAGTCTATCATGGGTAACAACAACAACAAGTGAAATAATCTGAATTCTGCTTTTCTGAAAAACAAATCTGAATATACTCTCAGAAAATTAATCCCCTGGTCATATATCATACAGTAGTACAACACTCTCATATTCGATCACAAGATTAGCTAAATTGTTGATACTAAATGTTTTACTGATTAGTTTGCTGTCTAAAGACATCAAGCACACACATTTATAAAAAAAAAGTTACTAAGACATCAGTGCTCAACTCGAATATTTAGCCTCTGTATTTATTTGCTCCTATTTTTACTTACTGTGTGTCTTAGTGTGAAACAAACAAAGTGCATTCTTTTCATTCTTTGCAACTTTGTTAGAGATATTTACCTTGTATTATAGAAATATATTTTTTCAGCTTTTAAAGCGTAGGTGGCTCCAAAGTAAAAATACCATGTTTCACATAACTGCACACTCAAATCATTCATGTGCAAATAATAACACTTAGCTCTTATATAATAACACTTTTTATTCGTAGATCTCCAGGCTCTCTCAAGGAGGGTAAGTATCATCATTCCCAATTTACAGATTGGGAAACTGACGCACAATAGTGAAATGAGTATCAGAGGGGTAGCCGTGTTAGTCTGGATCTGTAAAAGCAGCAAAGAATCCTGTGGCACCTGACGAAGTGGGTATTCACCCACAAAAGCTCATGCTCCAAAATGTCTGCTAGTCTATAAGGTGCCACAGGATTCCTTTGCTGCTTTTAATAGTGAAATGAGTTGCCCAGGTCATACAACGATCAGTGGTAGTCCCAGAAGTTGAATCCAGATTTCCTGACTCCTAGACCTGGACCCAGTCTTCTGGACTATGCTGCTTCTTAAGTGCATTTAACTAACATCCTCTCCTCAGTACATCTGTGGATTATAGAGAAAGAAGCATCCTCCCTCACACACCATGGACTGGCAATGGAGCTGCTCCATAGATACTATTCCAGTGTAAAGATAGAAGTAGTTTCTGCTATGCAATAGCAGGGGAAAGGACTGGAGGAGACACATAGTAGTGTATACTCTGGCAGAGATACTGCCTGGCTTTTGCCCTTTTGTATTTCTACTGACCAACTGTGTGTTGATGCACATGAGGGGGCTGGCCATAAACGGATTTCCTGCCTCTTGGGCCTTTCCATGAATGTTGGCAGCATTAGCCCCTTTTTGTCAAAGACCTCTTCTTTCACTTTTTCATGTCTAGCCATGTCTGGTGTATATTTATACAGCTATATACCTGCATTACAGATGCAAGGTTTAGCTGAAGATCTCAATCCCTTGGGGTGTTTAGATATAGAGTTTTAGTCTGATCACTTGCCACTACCCTAGGTGTTCACTAGTATAGTAGAAACTTATTACTGAGATGACATAATAAATGAATAGATTTCCTACATTTCAAAAGGCAAGCCAAAGCTGAAGTCCCATTAACTTCAGTGAGACTAGTTACAGAAGTAGCATTGCTATAGACTTTGGTGATTAAATACAGTTAAGATCCTCTGTATTGGCAGTGGATGGTGCATTAGTAAAAGGAAGGTGACGAAAGATTACATGTGGAGGTTGTGGCTGTGCATACAAAGTACACCTGGAATGAGCGTGATAAGGCTGTACTTTCCTGCACTGCCATTTTGCTGCTGCATGTGATGCATAGCCCTGTGCGCTGCCAAATTCCATCTGTTGACTACATGATCACTGCATGTGTGGGCAAAAAAAAAACCCCAAAAAACCATTCTCTCATCTCAAACACTCTTGGCTCCATGCTATATGCTAGTGTAAATCTTGAATAATGTTAGAATCAGACTATACTGTACACACAATAGGCATTCTGACTACTGCATAGGAAAATCGCAGAAATTTGGTATGTCCTTTGAAGTCTATTCTTTGAAGATAATACATTAATGGAAACGAGCTTATTTGTTTTTAAAAAAAAGATTTTGTGAATATCTTTTATATCAGACATATTTTAATAGTTTAACGTGTCATTTCTATCTTGACATCCAGAAGTTTAAAGTAAATATTTATTAAATAAGTTTTTGTCTATTTAGTAAATGAGATAAACTTAAACAGTAAAATATATCTCATTAGCTTGCAAAAAGCCTGGCATTTAAGATGAATAACTTTAAAAATACCAATGTCGCTTTCATCTAAGTCTCTGCTGTGGCTTCATATACAATCTGTATTTCATGTACTGTATCTGACAGTTTCTAAGATCATTTGACTGTTGTGGTTCCTTTAAAACCTAAATACTACAAGTTTCAGTAAATTAGTTGATTCAAATAATCTTATGAACTGATTACTCTAAATGCTGTATTAATTTAGACAACTCTGTCTCCATCCCCATAAGCTGATCTATAGAAAGGCCTACCTGGATGTTAGTCAGGAGAGTCTCTATGGAGGACAATCCATCAGGGAATAGAAAAGGAGATGGAAAACCCGGGCGGTAGTGGTTGCCCATGCCAGTTAGAGAAAGTTTGTCAAGGCTGTCTCTTGTGGTTGGTGTGGAGAGCGGGGTCTCATCTGTATGTGATTGAAACAAAAATATAGAACAAGTTACGCTTGTCTGTTTTTATTAGACCTCAGTAATGGCTTCCCTAGTGGTTTCCAGAACATTTATTGCAAATTGGTTCCTGCTATCAGGAGAAATGCTTTCTGCTGAATTTTCTTTAATGAAAAAGCTGTGGAGATACAACAAGATAACATTAATGAGTAACTTTATAAGCCTTTTAAATGCAGTCTCTAATGAGACTGAGTTTACAGTGCCATAGAATCTTTTTAAAACAAATATTATCTCACATATACTTATGATAATATATTCAGGCTGACTTTATAGGCACCTTCCAAATTATCTCATTTAGTTTGTGTTCTATTTGGATTGATAACAGAATATTTTCAAGCATGACATATATTTTGTATACGAGTAGCATTTGAATACAGGCAGCCTACCCATACAGTAACTCTTCTTACTCATGACAGATTCATATGTGACTTTAAAGATCCTGCAAAACAGGGCAAACTACAATCCTTCATGCATTTTTAACAAGGCAAGTACATCTGATTCCTGCAATTCAAACTTACTCTAAACAATAACTGAAATTAACAGTATGGTTAACAATCATTTTTTAACATGGACATATTTTAACAATTAGTGCTGGACTCCTCAATAGAATCTTTGTAATAATGAGAACTGATTATTTGTGACATCACAATGGGAAAAAGCGAGAAGACTTTTAGGGTTAACGTTTTCTGATAATTTGTGAGCTATGAACAGGAAGAGATGCAAAACCAATATTTAACAGGCACTTAAATAGTCAAATATTCTTCATAATTTTAAATTTTATATTCTACTGTTCATATGTTACAGATATTGGGCCAATTTTATTACACCAAGCATTTACCTTGCTCCTCTAGGAGAAAAAAATCTGTCCTTATAAATTATACTAAGGGCTTGATTATACCCTATTGAAAATCCATATACAAATTAACCTAAACATATTGATGAATTTCTATACCAGTGGTGATCAACCTGTGGCCTACTTCTCACAGCTCCCATTGGCTGGGAACAGCGGACTGCGGCCACTGGGAGCAGTGGGTGGCCATACCTGCAGACTATCAGTGTAAACATTGTCTTGCGGCCTGCCAGTGGATTACCCTGAGGGCCCACGTGTGGCCCATGGGCCACAGGTTGCCCACTACTGTTCTATACTATATAAAGGCAAAGGAACTTACTCCTGATACTGACCTTTTGCAGATCTTTGCATAATAATCTGACTGTAGGAGGTTTTATCAGATCTGTCCTTCTTCATATAAAGATAAATATACGTGCATTTTTCCTTGCGTTGTACTTAATTTTAGTTTCAGGACAGCACAGTAATTTTTTCACCACTCAACATATACTAGCATATGCGTTGGAAATTGCATTGCATAAAGTTCTGGTACTCATTATGTCTATAATGTTTTGGTGAAGAAGTGGGGACTTTATTTTCTTATGTACACATAATGAAGAACTAAACAGTAATATTACAATAGAAAAGCTGAACTGGCCTTGGGGCAAACCAATAAAGAAAGTAAGAATTTGTTCCTTGGTTTCCCCCTTGCTCCAAAAGAGAATAATCTGTATCAGCCATTATCAGGTGTAGAT
Source organism: Gopherus evgoodei (assembly GCF_007399415.2). Lineage (NCBI taxonomy): Eukaryota > Metazoa > Chordata > Testudines > Testudinidae > Gopherus > Gopherus evgoodei. The sequence continues at coordinate 75,020,384 of NC_044322.1, forward strand.
TTCTTTCTACCTCCATATCAGTTCAAATGTGCCAGCCAGTACTTTGAGGCGGTAGATACAAGGTTTTACCCACTGCATGCCCCTGCATACTCTCTCCTGCCTACCCATGCAGAGTAGGGATTAGTGGCCATATGGAGATTGCTCTCCTTGTTGTGCATGACTCGTAATGGAAACAACCTACACATGGGAGTAAGAGGTACCTTATGCCTTCACTCCATGTGCAAATGCAGGGAGCAAATGATATCTTCCCTTTACGGCATCATCTTACAGCCTGCATAATATGACTGTGTATGACATATTGGTGATGGCCAAAAGGAAAGCTTTCAACAGTTGAGAGTCACACAAGATTTTGCAATTGATTAATATTTCTTTGTGTTTTCCAGCCATGTCACAGACAGGTATGAAAAGCTAGCTGCAGATTTTTGAATTGTTACCCATACAAATCCTATAGAACTAAAGTAGGCTCTGTAGCAGGTGCTCTGTGGATGTATGCTTCCCCTCCCGTCCCTTCTTTCTTCTCCCTCCACCACCCCATGCATCTACTTGGTGGGAACTGCGTTGAGGGGTTGGCCCTAAATCTGGAAAATTTCTATTGCCCACCACCTTTACTGTATTATAGAAATAGTCACCTACTTTATTAGAAAATGGAGCAGTGACCACACACAGGTCAGTTTTTCTCCACAGATTCTTTCCAGTTATAAACAATTATTGCAGCATATTTGTTCCAAATTCCTGTCTGAATAGATAATTTAATTTGTTAATGTAAAAAAAATTGTCTATACAATATATTGATAAAGGCTAATCAAAATCTCATACAAGCACAAGTTTTCAGACCCACTTATTTCTTACTTGTATTGCTGAAGAAATTCTTTTTAAATTCTAGCAATTTTGCCGCCCCAAGCACGGCAGCATGCCGTGGGGGGCGCTCTGCCGCTCGCCGGTCCAGCAGCTTCAGTGGACCTCCTGCAGGCTTCCCTGCAGGGAGTCCGGTGGTCCCGTGGCTCCGGTGGACCTCCCACAGGCGTGCCTGCAGATGCTCCACCAGAGCCGTGGGACCAGCGGACCCTCCGCAGGCACGCCTGCGGGAGGTCCACTGGAGCTGCCTGCTGCCCTCCCTGCTACCGGCAGAGCGCCCCCCGCGGCATGCCGCCCCAAGCACGCGCTTGGCACACTGTGGTCTGGAGCCGGCCCTGCAAATGATCCACTGAAAGTCTTAGGCCCTGATCCTGTTGAAATATATGGGGTTCCATACAAATGCAGACTACCCTGCCCCTACAGAGGCTTCACTGGAGGATCCATATCCAGGGTCATAGATTGTAACCTCTCTTAATGTTATTATACTGCTAACCAAAACACAATGAACAATAGTTTTTATATATTTTAAAGCTCTCTGTAATGTGTATGGTCATAGCAAGATGAGTTTTGCAAAGGTTTTCTTAGAATTGTTAGGCAGTTTCCCAATATTCAAAATAGTCAAAAAGATTTACAACTACATGAAATGTATTAGTTTTCGGTAATGTCCAATCACCAACTTTCTAATAAATAACAACATCAGTTTTACTTTGAAAGGTAGGACTAGAGAGCTGAACTCACTATGAACTTATTTTATTGAAGCTTTAACTGAGGGGGAAAAAACAGACTAATGTGACTTTGTTTTCTTGATGTCCCATGTGAAATAAACTTTCAGTGTGAGTATGTTTGAAATAGAGCAAATGTACATACTATACACAGGAAGCATGGATATTTGTGGATGTGAGATAAGCGATGATTGAGAGAATCTTGAAAAAAATGTGTTTTTAAGCAAAACCACACTGTAAACATTAGCCAATTAAAACATGACCGCATCTCTTAGTAGCAAAATAATATGACCCCTGCTATTAAAGTATTTAAAAAAATCTTTTAGTCCTGAAGGCCCTCTCATCACAATGCAATGATGTAACCTTGTTTCTCAAAAATCATTAATCCACCATCTTAAAGTGAACGTATACTCTTCTGCTGACAGGTATGTGATGGAAAATAAGGAACCAATCCTGAAAACAGACGCAAAGGACTAATAGTGCCCTCAATCCACCATCTGGGGAATGTCTCCAACACAAGCATGCCTTTGCAAGAGCCACACATCTGCTTTCCTGGTCTGCACCCACCAGAGAAGTTCTGGGGTGAGCCAGGCATTGTCTCAGGGGCAGAAGGAAAAGTGACGCAAGATTGTGTCTTGCTTCAGTGCCTCTTTAGGGTCCATGGCCAAAGCAGGGCAAGTTAGAGCAGCCCTCAGGTTTGTGCTGAGAACACTGCTCTACGGCCAAAATGCTTCTGAAATAAATGTAGTCCAACTTACTAATTCTGGGTCACTGAGAACGAAAATGATGCTTAAAATTGTTGATTGGCTCTAGTTTTCAAGATATGCTATTGGGTCAGTATATATGACCCTTGACTTGGGAATGGCAGAGGATAAGTGAGTTATAAAGGGAAGGGATCTCAATTTAAACCAGAAATGACTAAAATACATCTTTGACTGGATCTATGAATAAATCTATGACTGGGTTTGGACAGTACTTGCTTTTTAGGCAAAACAATGAATGATGCAATCTGAAGCTGGTATTGCGTCATACATGATATGAATTGCATCATGTTAGTCCTAGAAGTCATGGATGATGCATACATAACGAAGCTTATATCACTCTGCTGAACAAATTGTCCTAGATCAGCTCTAGAAATCATACAGTGTTGTGCTCTCTTATTTGTCAGTGTTTGATTTTGCAAAGGGACATATTTCTGTTTAGCCAAAGTGAGCAGAGATGCCTCGTACTTGTGTGAATAGTGCAGATAACTTCGGCTATGTTTGTGGTGAAGTGAGTTTTGCATCACAAAAGCGCAGTATAACCACTATGGTTAAGAAAGCCTATCACCTTTATTTTGGCTGCAAAATTGGAGATCAGGACAAGAGGTGGGCCCCACACATATGCTGCAACACTTGTGCAACAAATCTTGGCCAGTGGTTGAACAGGAAAAGGAAATCTATGCCTTTGCAGTGCCAATGATTTGGAGAGAGCCAACAGATCATACCAGCAATTGTTACTTCTGCATGGTGCCTCCAGTTGGGAAAGGTGTGTCAAAGAAGAAAAAGTGGACTGTGCATTATCCAAACATTCCATCAGCTATACGCCCAGTACCCCACGGAGAAGGACTGCCAGTTCCTGATGCACCAGAATCATTCTCACTTGAGTCAGACGAGGAAGAGGATGAAACTTCTGGTCCTGAACCATCAATGTCACAGGACCCACATTTTCTCCCATCCTTCTCCTCTGAACCACACCTCATAACACAAGGTGAACTGAATGACCTTGTCAGGGATTTGGAACTACCCAAGAGTAAGGCAGAGCTGTTGGGCTCCAGACTACAGCAGTGGAATCTCCTGGCAGGTTATCAGGGCAAATGGAGCCCAACAATGCTTGCAGACTATTACTGGACAGTGACAAGAGATGCTCCATTTAATGAATACCAGAGACAAGCCAAGAAGCGCCGAGTAGACACTGAATAGGACTAAACTATGTACAGAATAGTTTTTTGCCTTTTGTTTCATAATCAATTTTATTTATATAACCCTTTTGCTGATTTTTAAAGTGTTACATAAACAGGACAGGTGAAATATTATCATGTAAAGCAACCATAAACACATGAAAAGACCTAGGTTTACAATTTATGATTAAAACACTACTATCTACACAATACACATAGACATAAAATGTAAAAACTTAAATATCTTAGAAACAGTAGCCAATCAGTTGTTTTAATTGTCATATTTGAATTCAGCACATCAAAATACATAATAAATATCACATTTTATCTCTGAAGCAGACGACTTCTCAAAAATCGTAGACCAGTGGAATTGAACCAGTATCAATCAACACATGAATAGAGATAGCACAAGCTGCTTTTGCCTGTGGGCCTGTACAAGGAATCTGGCCTCTGGTATATAAGTTACACCACTGTAGGCTCATTTCATTCACCCACTTACTATGCGTAACTAACATCACCTGTTTTTAAAATATCTGTACATACACACTTTTAAGAGACATTTTTCTTGTTTAATTACTTTTTCTATGTTTTGAAAATTCACATGGTTTTGTTCAAATCAGATTTTAATCTGACAACAGCCGGTTTTGGCCAGATATAACAATCAGCATTTTGTACTGCATTTGGTTTACTGCCATTCTGCTTTATTTTCTCTCACCAATTAGAACAGAAACATTCAGGAAGCTATGATATTTATTCAAATAATAACAGATGAATAGTGGCAGCTACTCTCTTGTTTGTATCCTTAAATGCAAGCATGGCAACTTCAGCATTGTTACCAAATTAGACAACATTGAAATGGTCAGACTTTGCGACTGAGAGATATAATCAGCTACATAAAATGCCATACTGGGCATTGCATTTCCGTAATCACTTACTTTTAATACTTTTCTGTTTCACAATGCAATATTTAAAACTTAACCGTTCTTAGGACTCCTTTATATGGCTCAGCTTAATTGCTGAAGCAGGGCTCATTCTTTCAAAATATAAATCTGCTTTTTATGTTTTTGCATAATAATGTATCCTGTTTTATTGAGTACAGTTTTATTTAGTATGGTTTTCTGTGTACATGTTAAGAGTTTAGGAACCTTTTTCACTATAGACAAGCTGCAAACTTTGGTCCTGGAACCACATCTGAACTTTCCAAACATTAGACATGCTCAGATCTAGAGATTTAATTTCAGCCCTTCTCTTCAAATTGTGGACAATCTGTTTTAACTAATTAGGTTGTATGCACTGATCCACCTGATCCACCAAAATGTTTTCTACTCAAGACAAAAACATTTCTGACCATGACAGTTTCCTCAGAAGGTGATCTCTGATTGTCTGCTCTCCAAAACCTTGTCTCTAGCATGATCATAGACAGTCAGCATAAGCACTTCATTCAGGCGACCATGGGAACAGAGTAAAGCAATATAGGAGGATAGGAATGATGGTGTTACCTCTGGCTGAACACTGGGCCTTCTGTCAGCTTTGCTCTATTGATCTGCCCCTGTATCCAAACATCATAAATGAATTTACATTCTGGTCTCACTATCTCAGCTAGGCACAACTGACCAGAAGTGCCAAATATTCTGAAATGAACAGGAGGCTACATGAAAACTCACAAATGTGACATCTCCTAGAAAAATGGGAAGATGAGCAATTATACAACTGATGCATTGACTCAATGTTTTTTGCTACTGTAACTTTTCTAAAAGGTTGGCCTACTTTTACTATTAGTTGCTTCTTTATGAATGTGCAAGTTACATCCTGAGGGGAACATGCTGCCCATAAAACTCTATTTCTTGGCCTGCCATGCTTGCTTGAGGGCTTATTGAATTGGAACTCACCAGTGATGGAATGCAAATACAAATAGAAAGGAAGACATTGAAAGAACCACAGATGCCATGGATATATTTTCTAGATGGGCATATTGCATATTGTGACTTGATCTCCTCTGCTTTATATCTTGTGCTGTCCTCTGCACTTGCACAAAGTATGTACTAGGTGCTCTAGCAAATCAGAATTCTTCACTAATTTACACCAAGGACAGCATTTTGCATATACTTTGCACATGTATAAATAACTACAAAAGGAGAAAAGAAGTTGAAAATTTAGCCCTATCATAGGCAGACTGGTGGCACTGCCTACTGAGGTTGCCCAACACTTCCCACTTTAAAGATCCTGTTTTCAGTTGATTAGAACCTTGCCATACTTTAATAGTACAGGCTGAAATTTTCCATTCCAAGATATGTACCATGGTATGACTGTTTTGGAAAATTTCAGCCAGAATGGATTGATCATTTCCAATAATGAGACTAGGGGGAGATATATTGTTTTATCCATTTTAAAATATCCTGGAAATCTTTTTTTTTTTAACACTCCTAGATTCATTGATTCCAAGGCCTGAAAGGGCCATTGGGATCATTGAGTCTGATTTCCTGTATAGCACAGACCACAGAATTTCTCCAAAATAATTCCTAGATCAGATCTTCTAGAAAATCATTCAATCTTGATTTAAAATTTCCCAGTGATGGAGATTCCATCATGACCACAATGTTCTCACCCTTTGCAGCAGGGATTTGAAATTTGGCAGAGGGGTGGCCTTTGTATCAGGATTGTGGCCTTTTCTGTTTCTGTAAAAATGAGCCAAAATATGGCCAAGTTATAAGCCTCTGAAAAATTACACTTCGCACAGGCTTAGTAGAAACTGTGAGTTGTCAACAAAAATCTCCAACGTTTTTGTGCTCACTGAGCATGCATGAGTCTCGCACAGTTTCTAGAACAGACCAGACTAAACATGTATCTTCATCATAGAGCAACTGAGCATGCTCCAGCCTAGGACTATGTGGGCAAAACCAGATTTTCTCATAAATGCTGCTTCCAGCTGCCCTGGGCTGGAGTGAGTCTGTACACTGAAAGGCAGGAGCCTGCCTTTCAGGTGCTCTCATTGACCACCTCCCCACCCCCTGCTGGCACCTGGACAGCATGGAGAAGGAAGCTGTCTGATTTGTAGGCAGAGGGGATAAAAGCCAGAGTAGGAGAGGGAAAGGAGTTGGTTGAGACAAGGAGTCTGGTGACACTGGGATTGGCATGTGTGTGGGGGGATAAAAACTGGGATTGGCTAGGCAAGGAGACTGGGTCTGGGAGCTGTGAGGGAAGGGAGGCTGGGACTGATTGGACAAGGAGACAGACTCTGAGACAGTGAATGAAAAGGGTGGGTGGGAGGTAGCTGACTGCAGGGGAACACTTTGATAGAATGAAGAACTGAGGGAGACTACAACTGGCTGGACAAGGAGATGGAGACTACAGACCAGTTTGTGTGGGAAGGATAAGGGTAAAGCAGGGGACAGATATGACAGGGATCTGGGGCCCAGAGGGCGCATTGGGACTGGCTAGATAGATACTGAGACAAGGACCTGGGAGGTGGTAGGGCTATGGGAGACTGAGATAGGATGAGAAGCCTAGGAAGGGAGATTGGGAAGTGACAGATTGGACAAGGAACCAAGAGGGGAACTAGGACTAGCTGGATGAGGAGACTGGAAACAAGGTGTTGGGATGGAAGTAGGGAATGAGAACAGGCTGGGCAAGTAGACTGGGAGTGTGATGAGAAATATGAGGAGTGAAGACTGAGACTGGGTAGGCAAGGAGAATGGGATGGGGCAGGGATCCAAAGGCGGGGAAGAAACAGGACTGAGACAGGTTGGAGGGGATGGGGCAGATGGAGTCAAGCATGAGGAGAACAGGGACAGAAGGTACTGTGACCACTAGAGAAAACTTCCCTCCAGAATGTGGACTGAATCCAAGATTCCTGACTTGCAACATTCCTCTGCTGTCAGCAACTATCTATGAATTAAGCTTGCCTGTGCAGTATTATTTCAGTCCCTTTTGGCATGTGCATTGTAATATAGCCTTTAATTACATGATCACATACTATTTTTCCATGGGACCCCGGCCTCATTCAGTGCACAAGATGGACTGTACTGTGGGAATGAATCAGGGTTGTCCAGTGACAACAACTGTTGTCTGTAGGACCCCTGCCTTATTTGTTCCAGACATTAGAAGACGTGGAGTATATAAAGAAGGGACTTGCAGGAAGAGAAAGGATGGCTTCATGATTAAGGCACTTAAATTCTGCCATGGAGACCTGGATTCTAGATCTGTCTCTGCCACAGATTTCCTATATGATGCGGGGAAAGTCTCTAAACCTAACTTTTCACAAGTGGTCACTAATTGTGTGTTCCTCATTTTGTGGGTGCCTGACTTGAGCCCCTGGTGCTGATTTGTACTGAGAACTCATAGCTGCAACTGAAGTCAACTGGAGCTGTGCTTTGAACAGATAATGTGTATATAATACTAAGTACTCTGAAAAATCAGGCCATAGGCATCTCAGATTTGGCACCTAACAGTAATGGAAATGTTTGCCTCTGCACCCAACCTGTGAAATGGGGATAATACCACCTCCTTACCTCAAAGGGAGGGATGAGGGAAAGGCAGGGGACAAATATGACAGTGATCTGGGGCCCAGAGGGACTATTGAGACTGGCTGGGTAGATACTGAGACAAGGACATGGGAGGAGGGAGTACCCCTTACCTCAAAGTGGTATTGAGAAGATAAATTGATTAAAGTTCCTGAAGCACTTATATGCTATAGTGATAAAACCCATAGGAAATTAATAATTCGGTCTTCAGAGAGAGTTATGAATAGTGTGAAGTAAATAATATAGAACAACTGGGAGAAAAAATATTGAATAGACACTCATTAAGTGAGCACCATCCATCATGTGCACTAAATGAGGCTGGAGACCTGTGGAAAAATAGTATATGATCATGTAATTAAGGAGTGCATCATTATGCATATGCATAAGTGTGGCAAATTAAGGATGCACAGCCATTAATTCTGGCATCGCCAAACTTCTGAGTGCTTGACTTTGCAATGCTTTTGTTTTTAATGGAGTTTTTTGTATGTAATTATTATTGTGCTATTAGAATTCTACTTGAACATCACTGACATTTGTAGACAACAAGCTTAGGAGATATAAATTATTCTTCATAGTGAACATGTTTTTGTTTTGCTAAAGGACTGCTGGTCTTCTAATGATAACATCATTACAAACAAATAGTAGGGGTTGGCAAAATGCATCCAAAACAATGAAATGTAATTAGTGGTGATGTTCCAGCTCTGAGGATTTCTTCAGGCTTTATGTCTACAAAGAAGTTGAATTTATTCTTCATTTTATAAAGGCCCAAAAAAGGTCTCATAGTCAAACAAAAATTATACAATTTTCCATTTCAAAAACAAGATTTTAATAAACTCGATTTCTGACTAGACCTGGGCTGGATAATATCTGCTGAATAATTTATTGTATGAATTTCACTATATTTTAAAATAAATTATAACACTTTTATTGTTACTAATTTTTGTCCAATGCTAATACTGAAATGCCAGTTTTGTTCCTAGCTTGCACACCTCTACCCCAATATAACACGACTTGATATAACACAAATTTGGATATAACACAGTAAAGCAGTGCTCTGAGGGGGTGGGTCTGTACACTAAGGCAGATGAAAGCAAGTTCTATATAACGCAGTTTCACCTATAATGCAATAAGATTTTTTGGCTCCTGAGGACAGCATTATATCGGGACTGAGGTGTATTAATTTATATTATATTATATAATTCAGAAAACAAAAATGCAATGGCTTGTTTATCCATATAATAAAAACCACTCTGCACATTTATAATTCTACACAAAAATGGTTTAAGTATAGAATATGCACATATTTTATGACAAAATAGTCAGCAATTTGATGGTCAACAACAGTTCCAAGAGATACCACTACATATATTTTATAATCACACAGCTCAAATATCTTAGCCGCAACACAGTAACTCACAATAATTAATTCTTAAAGAAGAAAAATTCCTAAAATAGTATTTTGAAATAAATGTTTAATGTTCCAAATTGGTGTGTTAATGTAAGTGACTTTAGAACAAACTGATACATTAAACAGTAATATGTTACCAGGACCAGATGCTATTCACCCAAGAGTTTTGAAGGAATTCAAATACGAAACTGCAATACTATTAAAATGTAATATTTAACTTATCACCAAAATCAGCATCTGTACCAGATGCCTGGAAGGAAGATAACAAAATGCTGATTTTTAAAAAGGGCTCCAAAGGAGATCCTAGCAATTACAGACTAGTAAGCCTAACTTCAGTAGCTGGCAAATTGGTAGAAACTACAGTAAAGAGCATAATTATCAGACATATAGATGAACACATTATGTCAGGGAAGAGCCACCAGGGCTTTTGTAAAGGGAAGTCGTGCCTCATCAGTCTATTAGCATTCTCTGAGGAGTCAACAGATCCAGTCGATACAGCATATTTGGATTTTCAGAAAGCCCTTGACAAATTTCCTCACCAAAGGTTCTTAAGGAAACTAAGTAGTCATGGGATAAGAGAGAAAGTCCTCTCATGGAACAGTTACTGACTGAAACATAGGCAACACAATGTAGGAGTAAATGGTCAGTTTTCACAATGGAGAACAGTGAACAGCAGGGTCCCCCAAGGTTCTGTACTGGGACCTGTTCTTTTCAACATATTCATTAATGATCTGGAAAAGAGGGTGAACAGGTGGCAAAGTATGCAGATAATACAACACTATTTAAGGCAGTTAAGTCCAAAGTGGACTGCAAAGAAATACAAAGGGATCTCTATGAGTCTATGAGTCTATCTCACTAAGCTGAGTGACTGGGCAACAAAATGGCAGATGAAATTCAATATTTATAAGTACAAAGTAATGCACTCTGAAAAAAAAAATCCCAACTAGGTATATATAGTGATGGTTTCTAAATTAGCTGTTAGTACCAAAGGAAGGGATCTTGGAATCACCACAGATAGTTCTCTGGAAACTTTTACACACTGTGCAGTGGTAGTCAAAAAGGCCAACAGCATATGAGGAACTATAAGGAAAGGGATAGAAAATAAAACAGAAAATATCAAAATGCTATTATATAAATCTCTGGTGCACCCACACCTTTAATACTGTCTCCAGCTCTGGTCATCCCATCTCAAAAAGGGTTTAGTGGAACTGGGAAAAGGTTCAAATAAGGGCAATAAAGATAATCAAGGGTATGAAATGTCTTCTACATGAAGAAGAAATAAAAATATTAGGATTGTTCATCTTAGAAAAAAGACAACTTGGGGGGGTATGATAAAGGTTTATAAAATCATGAATGGTGTGGAAAGAAAGAATAGAAAAGTGTTATTTTCCCAGAATACAAAAACCAGGGGGTACCTTATGAAATCAACAGGCAGCAGATTTAGTACAAATAAGAGGAAGTAGCTTTCTCACACTGCACAACTAACCTATGGAATTCATTGCTAAAGGCTATTGTGATGGTCAAAAGTATACATGGAAAAAAGAACTGGACAAATTAATGGAGGATAGGTCCACCAATGGCTATTAGCCAAGATGGTCAGGGATGCAGTCCCATGTTTGAGCAACCCTGAACCTCTGACTACTAGAAGCTGGGAGTGGAAGACAGAGGTGGATCACTCCATATTGCCCTGTTCTGTACTTCCCTCTGAAGCTGTGGGATGGACCACTGCCAGAGACAGGATACTGACCAATATGGACCATGATCTGACCCAGTAAGGTGGATCTAATATTCTTATGTTTTTGTTATATTTGCTTGACAATAAATTAATATAAATGCAAGGCTCTAAGCAAGAATTTCACTTCATCTTAAATCCTAGAACTGCAAGCTATGGGAACTAGACCCAGTAGTTACTGAACTCTTCTTACACTAGCAGTCTTCAGGTTCAGATTATTCAGGAAAAAAAAGTTTGTTATTGCTGTAACTTTACATGTGCTAATTTGGCTGAAGTCTTGAGTGTTCTGATTAGTGCTCTGCTATCCCTGTCTAGTCTATCAGGCAAAGCAAACTGAGTGCTGAGCAGAATGCTCTCCCCTTTGGAGCACTTGACACCAGCATGACTGGATTGAACATTAACTATGTATGTAAGTGTTTGTAGAATGAGTGGCCAAGCCAACATAGTGTAAGCATGAATTAACGTCCTGAGCTCCAGCAAACTTTAGACTGCTGCTGGGTCCCAAAGTCTGTATCATGTATTTTTACATAACTAACTTAAAAACCACATTTTCAAAGTAATAAAGATAAGTTTACACAATACTTCTGCACTAGCAGAGCTACTAGGCAAGAAAAAAACCCAAAGCAAGCATATTTGGTTTTGTGTGGGACATTCTGCTCCTTATTTTAGTTTTATTTGTACGATGACTTCAAAATGCAGAGATAAAACATACAGAATATTAAACATAGCTTTTGCCAAATTTTATTGGACAATACCAAGTGCAATTAGGATTTCTTTTAGGTTTAATTAATCTCCAGACATGCCTCATGAAGTTTAAAGAAACTTGCATATTTTTTAGATTTTGAGTAATATTACAAATAAAATGGTGTTTATGTCATTGTCAGCATAAAAAAGAATAATTTTTTCCCAAGCATAACCTTGGTGGGAAGGGAATTCTTGACTAGCACAGCTGGTATCTTGCAACTCTCAGATGATGAAGACATAATGCTAATGTCTAAAACACTACTGCATTCAAGTTTATTGTAATGTCACTTATTGAAACAACAGAAAGATGGTTGTTTTTAGATAAATATATAAAATGCTAAATCATCCTTCATTTAGCAGACCGAGAGCAAATTTCAAAAACATATATGCTCTTATTCTACGAAACTAGTATTTCTCTTCATTATTGCTACATCCATGAATATATATATAAGGATGAAACCAAATCTCAAAAACCAAAATTTTGATCTTGACCATACCTATCATTATCAGAACACATTCTTTATTTTTAAATCTTACAGGTCAGGTTCATCATTGCTCTCTATGGTGCTATAAGTGGATCAAAAATCAGTGGGACTTGTATGTAACTTGAACTGATTTGGCTTTCAGTAGATATACAAAAGGAGTGCAACTTACACAGCTGGCATGTAGAAACCTGTATAAAACAATGCAAATTACAGTCCTTCCCATACTTCAGTTTTCTAACCTGTATGTAAATTATACCACCATTTCTCTCACTGCTGCATTTAGCCTGTGAGTAACTGTACCTGCTTATATATGTACTATATTATAATATCCTGGAATTGTGTTTTGTTCCTTTGCTAAATAAATCATATTAATGTCAGATTTGCTGAAGTTGTCTTTCACTAATTTGTGCCAATTTTCTTATTTGGCAAATTCTTTTTTCCCTTTATTTAAGCCATTCCATAGGTAGCATACAAATATAATTTAATGGGAACAATAAGCAAAACTATATATCTCCACGTATCCCCAAAAGAGCATTCAAATGGCAAATGGTATCAAATAATTTGTGCATGTGAAAACTGAGGCATAGCCACAGTGGGACTTGAAAGCTCTTTACAGCTTTGGTACCACAAATATAGTTACTGTCTAAACTAATTCATACTAATTGCTGGCAAGTTTTACCTTAACCTGGACAGATGACTGTATATTTAGGGATAATAACTTTTTTCAGTATCCGGACAACGTATCAGTTCTCAGCCTAGTTTTGAGCAGAGAATGACAGCTGCATTAAACAGGGACACAAGTGACTAAGATGAAAAACTTACATTTCTTTTCCTAGATGAAAAATTGACATTTATTTTCCTAGATTTGAGTGGGGCCACAGTGTCACTGATAGTGCTTTAACTAGTTACAATAAATAGTTTAAATAGTTACAAAGGCTAGTGCTTTAACTAGTTATAATAAATCTCAAAGGGTTCAGAGCATACTCCAAGTCTGAGTTCTTCTCCAAAATGTGTGCAAATCTTTGCAGATCATCTCTATCCCCGCAACACTTTCCTCCACCTCACTTCTTCCCCTCTGCACAATTCTCGTGAAAATTCTCTTACCTCTCCAATCCCTTTTTCTGCCCCACTACAGTCTCTCTAATTCTAAAAAGATCTCCTGATTCTAAATTCCATTTCCCTGATTTCAGACCATTTTTTGACCTTCCAAAATATGGGAGATAGCAGCAACCACTAGAGTAGAGATGACCCAAACTGTTGAAATTCGGATGTGGAATTAATAATAGATTAGGGGGTCTAGGAAGAAGGGGAGGATACTTATGTAAATCTAAACAAGGGACAATTATAGTTTGGATTTAGAATTAGTCTGTGTCATAAACAGATAGCTAAGGGTTAATGTCTCTTTCACCTGAAGCACCTGACCAGAGGACCAATCAGGAAACCGGATTTTTTCAACTTTGGGTGGAGGGAAGTTTGTGTCTGAGTCTTTGTTTTCTGTCTGCCTGCTTTCTCTGAGCTTTGGAGAAGTAGTTTCTACTTTCTAGTCTTCTGTTTCTAAGTGTAAGGACAAAGAGATCAGATAGTAAGTTATATGGTTTCTTTTCTTTGGTAGTTGCATGAATATAAGTGCTGGAGTGCTTTGATTTGTATTCTTTTTGAATAAGGCTGTTTATTCAATATTCTTTTAAGCAATTGACCCTGTATTTCGTCACCTTAATACAGAGAGACCATTTGTATGTATTTTTCTTTCTTTTTATATAAAGCTTTCTTTTAAGACCTGTTGGAGTTTTTCTTTACTTCAGGGAAATTGAGTCTGTACTCACCAGGGAATTGGTGGGAGGAAGAAATCAGGGGAGATCTGTGTGTGTTGAATTGGCTAGCCTGATTTTGCATTCCCTCTGGGTGAAGAGGAAAGTGCTTTTTGTTTCCAGGACTGGGAACGGAGAGGGGGAGTCACTCGGTTTGGATTCACAGAGCTTGTGTCTGTGTATCTCTCCAGGAGCACCTGGAGGGGGGAAGGGAAAAAGGATTATTTCCCTTTGTTGTGAGACTCAAGGGATTTGGGTCTTGGGGTCCCCAGGGAAAGTTTTTCAGGGGGACCAGAGTGCCCCAAAACACTCTAATTTTTTGGGTGGTGGCAGCAAGTACCAGGTCCAAGCTGGTAACTAAGCTTGGAGGTTTTCATGCTAATCCCCATATTTTGGACACTATGGTCCAAATCTGGGACTAAGGTTAGGACAGTCTGGTTTACCAATCCCTACCTTTAATAGTTTAGCTTTGCAGCCTCAAAATAAAGTGTATGGGCCTGATTTTCCAGAGCCTTGCAATTTGTGTAGTCATCTACATGTGCAACCTTACTGTAAAACACTACCAAATTAGAGAAGGCAGTGGAGAATCAGACCCTAGATACACATTTTAAGATTCATGTTCATGTTTTGTGATGCTGCTGGTAGGATCGTAGAATAGACTATACATTTTTTTATTTTTAAGGACATAGTGTATACATTTCAGTCCAAGTAAATCTGGGATAGGTGACATTTTACCCAGTCGTGAATTGTTTCCTATTTTAGAGGTAAACAACAAAAAAAACAGTAATGGTCCTGATCTCCCATATGCTAGTGTAAACTAGGAATATCTCAATTCAATGGAGTTACATCCACGTAAAATCACTGTCAGAGAGATCGCAGTCAGATCTAATATTTTTCTTTTTGATTGTTCTTTTCCTCCAGAAATGTAGGTGCCACAAACTTTCTAGCAAACGCCTCATAGGCATGTGTTCTAGCTTGCCTTTTTTCCTCTTAGGAATCCTAGCTATGCTGAAAGAAGGACAGGAGACATTTGACATGGGTTTATTCAGGGCGCAACTTTATTATTAGATGTCTGGAACTACCCGGCAGATAATGATGCACAGTGCAGGTAACCCCATGTCTATTCCATAATTACCTGGGGGGTGGGCTTTTACCAGATCCTCCTCTTTTTCCCCCCAGTCCCCTCCAACAAATCTATTGCTGGGACCATACCATCCACCACTCCCACTCCTAGGAGGGTTAAGATGGGCTATAAAAATGGGGGATTGGCTCCCTGCTCTACCAATCATAGAAGTCCCCAACCACCCCCCATCATTCATTCTTTTAACACACAGCTCTTTTTAAGTCCTTTTCCAAGCCATTTATCCAGTTACTGTATACCTTTCCTATGGAGTACCTGCACTGAACATCCACCCTACACTTAAATAATTAGTTGCGACATATGGCCTACCGCCCATCATGCCATGCATGAACAGAACCCTTCTGGAACCCCCTGGGGAAGGGGAAAAAAACTCAACTGTACCCAAGTCAATATGGTGGTAAGGGAAAAATTATTTCCCAGCTTCCCTAAAAAGGGGGCATCTAGCATAATGCCCACAGCAGAAGTTGACCAAACCTGATATTTTACCACCTAAAAGGGAGGGACGGTGAGTCTGTGTAAAAATGAAGGTTCAAGACATCAGGCTGTCCCTTTTTAAACCCTGCATTCCCAAGGGATGAGTCAGTGACCACGCTGCCCCTTTTTGCAGCAGTTTTCATCTCCCCCACCCCCCAGCCATAAAGCCCTAGTCCCTTCACTCGGCCAGCCAGCCAGCCAAACACTCCCCCGCATTGCTTAAAGATGGTCAATATCATAATAGGTCCCTCTCCTTTACCCTCTCTTTCATCTCATAAAACAGAGGTCAGCAACCTCTGGCATGCGGCTCACCAGGGTAAGCACTCTGGTGGACCGGGCCAGTTTGTTTACCTGCCGCGTCGGCAGTTCGGTGGATTGTGGCTCCCACTGGCCATGGTTTGCCATCTCAGGCCAATGGAGGTGGCAGGAAGGGGCATGGGCGAGGGATGTGCTCGCCGCGGCTTCCTGCCACCCCCCATTGGCCTGGGACCGTGAACTGTGGCCAGTGGGAGCCGCGATCCGTTGAACCTGCCGACGCCGCAGGTAAACAAACTGGCCCGGACCACCATGGTGCTTACTCTGGTGAGCCTCATGCCAGAGTTGCCGACCTCTGTCAAAAAACATACAATGGTTTGAAACAAGAAGGTTGAAATCACAGTGCTGTCCCATTTAGGTTTATTTTTATCAAGAACATGAAACAATGAACAATGCATGAATTTACAGTAGCCTTGTAGTCTTGTAAATATGTAGTTAGTAGAAAAGAGATAGTAGGGAAGTAAGCAATGTGAAACAGACAGCATATGTGATGCATGAACAGCTCATGATCTGTGTAAAAAGGAGTTTCCAGAAATTAATGAACCAACTGTAGAGTGTTTGATATGATGCAGAATAAAAGGCACATGCGGCAATCTGTTTTAAAATGTGTATCGTGACAGACCCAGGCCACGGGGGTACAGGAGTCTGGTAGAGGGCAAATATACTGGTCACTGGATGAATAGTTTTCTGTTCCCTGAGTGACCAGAGCAGGGGCTGCACTAGAGTAATCAGGAACCTGCTAGAACCAATTCAGGCAGACAAGCTGATTAGAACACCTGCAGCCGATCAAGGCAGGCTAATCAGGGCACCTGGGTTTAAAAAGGAGCTCACTCCACTCAGGGAGCAGGGAGACAGAGGAGAGGAAGCGTGTGTGAGGAGCTGGGAGCAAGAGGTACGAGGAGCTGAGAGTGAGAGGGTGTGCTGCTGGAGGACTACGGAGTACAAGCGTTATCAGACACCAAGAAGAAGATCCTGTGATGAGGATAAAGAAGGTGTTTGGAGGAGGCCATGGGGAAGAAGCCCAGGGTGGTGTAGCTGTCATGCAGCTGTTACAGGAGGTACTACAGACAGCTGCAATCCACAGGGCCCTGGGCTGGAACCTGGAGTAGAGGGTGGGCCTGGGTTTCCCCCAAACCTCCCAACTCCTGATCAGACACAGGAGGAGTTGACCCAGACTGTGGGGAAGATCACTGAGGTGAGCAAATCTGCCAATAAGCGCAGGACCCACCAAGGCAGAGAAGGAACTTTGTCGCAACTGGGATTTTGGTGTGCACAGCGTGGCAGAAGAAGGAGGATGATTTAAAAAAAAAGGTAGAGGGTTTATTTTATTTTTTTCATCACAATGGATGACTTAGTGTGGGCATTGATGCAAGCTATGATGGCCCAGCAGGAGGCTACCTGTGTCCTGGCAGCTGCCCAACAGGAGGCAGTGCGGCTGCAGCAAGAGACTAATCGCCTGTTGATGGACCAGGCTGCTCAAGACCGAGTTATGTTGCAGGAACTGGTAAACCAGGTTATCAAGGTATGAACCCCCACTCTGAAACTTAGCGTCCAAAAGATGGGGTACCTGCATGAACCCCCCAAGCTTAATTATTAGCTTAGAAATGGTAGAGCTGCCACCACCCAAAAATATAGTGTTTTGGGGCACTTTTTGGCCCCCAAACCCTTCCCTGGGGACCCCAAGACCCAAACCCCTTGGAAATCAAAACAAAGGGAAATAAACCATTCCCCTCCTTTCTTCCTCCCAGATTCCTCCCTCCCTGGGTAACACTGGGAGATCCCTGTGATTCAACTCCTTTAATCTTAAAACAGAGAGGAAATTCACCTTCCTCTCCTTCTCTCCCCCTCCCAGACTCTCCCTGACAGAGAGACAGTAATCCTAACACAGAGAGAAACCAGGCTTTTCCTTTCTCCCACCAATTCCCTGGTGAGTGCAGATTCCCTCCCCTTGGGTCTTACACAAGATAACCAAAAAATCAATCAGGTTCTTAAAAAGGAAAACTTTTAATAAAAGAAAGAAAAAAGTAAAAATTGTCTTTGTAAAATCAGGATGGAAAATGTCACAGGGTCTTTCAGCTTATAGACACTAGAGAGAATCCTTCCCCCAGCACAAATACATGTTGCAGCCACAGAGGTACAATCCTTCCAGCAAAATATACATTTGCAAAAAAAGAAAACAAACAAAAAGACTAAACCACCTTTCTAACTGGTACTTACTAAATTGAACAGAAGAGGCTTTTTCAGAAAGATTGGAGAAATCTGCTTACATGTCTTGCCCCTCTCAGAACCCAGAGAGAACAAAGAAAAAACCAAAAAGCACAGACAAAGGTTTCCCTCCACTGAGATTTTAAAGTATCTTGTCTCCTGATTGGTCCTCTGGTCAAGTGTTCCAGGTTTACTGAGCTAGTTAACCCTTTACAGGTAAAAGAGACATTAACCCTTAACCATCTGTTTATGACACAGGTAAAGACCCTTACAGAGCTGAACTGCGGCCACGATAGGATGCAGATCATACAGGCCAGCCATCGGCTGCAGAAAATGACACGGGAGGATGATGTAGAGGCATACCTTCTGGCCTTTGAGAGGACAGCCCTACGGGAGGCCTGGCCTTGAGATCAGTGGTCTGGGCATCCTTGCCCCATTCCTGTGTGGCGAGGCCCAGAAGGGCTACTATGATCTGCCTGAAGAGGCTGCAGCAGACTACCCCCAGCTGAAAGCAGAGATCCTGGCCAGATCTGGGGTAACAACTGCAGTGTGGGCCAATGGTATCCCGAGTGGAGGTATCAGGAAAACAAAACCCCGCGGTCCCAATTCTATGACCTCATCCATCTCGCATGAAAGTGGTTGCAAACGGAATCCCGGAGTCCGGAAGAGATACTAGAGGTTCTGGTCATCGACCGATATATGAGGGGGCTACCGCCAGACCTTCGTGCTTGGATAAGCCAGAACGAACCCTCCACCTATGATGAGGTTGTCGCACTGGTAGAGAGGCGAAGGACAGTGACGGACTGACCCGACCAGTAAAGGAAGAGGCACCCCGGGTTAAACTAGCAGCACCAAGCCCTAGAGCTCGGGTGACTGGGCAACCAGGGGATCACAGGTGGAAAAAAAGAGGAACTGAAGGCCCACCAGGAGCCACAAAGAGTCAGAGCACTGAGAGAGAAGAGGATCGTGATGTTAGACTGCCCAAACCAAGAGACTGCGGAATGCCTAAGGCCCCATACAGATGTTATGCCTGCAGGGAGTGGGGACATATAGCTGCACAGTGTCCCAGTGCAGAGGAGCCTATGCAGTGTAACCTGCGAACTGGGCAGACCCATGCTCCCTAATCCACCTTGTGGGGGTCTCACTAACCCCACATATGTACACCGGACCAGTAAAGCTAAATGGGGTAGAGACCACAGCACTGGTTGATTAGGGGAGTGCTATCACGCTTGTCTCGGGGAAGCTTGTGAAGTGTAGTCAGCTGCTGCGGGCTAAGCGTACAGGGATAACATGCGTCCATGGGACAGTTGGTTATTACCCCACCATCCCAGTAAAAATTGAGATTCAGGGGAACACTACTGAGGTAGCAGCACATGTAGTCCCTAAACTCCCATATCAAGTACTCATAGGGAGGGATTTCCCAGGGTTTGGAGACTTACTCCCAGTAGGAGGATTGGAGAAAGAGGGGAACCCTGAAGTTAGCGAGGCATCCACAGTAGACTGTAAACCCCCAGTCTTCTCTGAAATATCCCCAGATTTATTTTCCATTCCCAGACAGGGTAGAAAGTCGAAAAGGGAAAGGAGGGCAGCTAAGGCCTTGGGAATCTGAATACTGGCCCAAAGCCAGAGGGTCGCTCTTGTAGGTAGGCGGACCCAAGCAGCTGAAAAGAAGGCCACCCAGGAGAGAGAAGCACCTGAGTCTGACCCCCACCCTAAAGCTTCTGAACCAGTAGAGGCAACAGAGACTGGGCCTCTAGATTTTGGGCAGATTTGCCTCGGAAGAGGAAATTTTGGACGGGACCAGGCTCAAGACCCAAGATACAACAACATTAGAAAGGAGGTGACTGAAATAGATGGGGTCCCCGTGGAAGGGAGAACCCAGGGACCAGGACCCTACTTCATAATGAAGAAGAATCTCATACCGGGTTGCACCAGTACAGGGGCAGAAGGTACAGCAGATCTTAGTACCTCAAAAACACCAGAACGCTGTATTAAGTCTTGCTCATAGTCATCTTTTTGGGGGGCACTTGGAGGTAGAGAAGACCCTGGCATGAGTCCTACGATGGTTCTTCTGGCCCAGAGTACATGAAGAAGTGCGGAGGTACTGTGTGTCCTGCCCGGAGTGTCAGCTGCACAGTTCCTGTCCCCACCTGAGGGCACCTTTAGTACCCCTTCTCATCATAGAGGTCCCCTTTGAGCAAATAGCCATGGACCTAGTGAGACCCCTGGAGAAGACAGCTCGGGGCCACCAATATATACTTGATGTTTTGGACTATGCTACTCGCTACCCAGAAGCCATCGTCCTGCGGAACATGACCTCTAAAACGATAGCCAAAGAGCTGGCGGGGATATTTGCCCGAGTGCGGCTAGCAAAGGAGATATTAACAGACCAAGGAACTCCATTTATGTCAAAGCTAATGAAGGACCTCTGTACGCTGCTCCATATACATACCCTGAGAACTTCAGTTTACCATCTGCTGACTGATGGGTTGGTAGAAAGGTTTAACTGAACCCTCAAGGCATTGATAAGGAAGGTGGTAAGTCGGGACGGGAAGGATTGGGACACCCTACTGCCCTACCTTATGTTCACTATCCGGGAGGTACCTCAGGCCTCAACTGGGTTTTCCTCATTCGAGTTATTATATGGACGTCACCCCCGTGGCATACTAGACATCGCCAAAGAGATTTGGGAAGAAGAACCCAATGAGGGGAGAAATATAATACAACATGTAATACAGATGTGAGATCGGATAGCCCGTGTCACCCGTATTGTACGGGAACATTTGGAAAAGGCGCAGGAGGCCCAGAGAACCTATTACAATCGCCAGGCAAAAGTCTGACAGTTCCAATCAGGGGATCAGGTGATGGTGTTGGTACCCACTGCACAAAGCAAGCTTCTGGCCCAATGACTGGGGCCCTATGAGGTGGTTGAACCCATGGGGGAAGTAACCTACAAGGTGCGGCAGCCAGGACGCCAAAAACAAGAACGGATTTATCACATCAACCTTCTGAAACCCTGGCATGCACAAGAGGCATGCATAACTATCCAAGAAAACAAGCCTTCCAAACAGGTGAGAGTGTCTCCCGATTTAACATCAGACCAGAAGAATAAGGTGTCTGAGATGATCTTCCGGAACCAAGATGTGTTCTTGACAAAACCAGGTCGAACAACTGAGACATATCACCACATCGTCACGAACCCTGGGGCCAGAATAACAATGAGGCCCTACCGGGTGCCAGCGGCCAAAAGGGAGGAAATAAAAGCAGAAGTAAAAAAAATGCTGGAGTTGGGAATCATCGAAGAATCCCACAGTCAGTGGTCCAGCCCAATCGTGCTGGTGCCCAAACTGGATGGCACCACAAGGTTTTGCAATGACCTCCAGCAACTAAACTAAGTATCCCAGTTCGACGTGTACCCCATACCTCGCATAGATGAGTTAGTGGATCGTCTGGGGAATGCCCAGTACTTGACTACTCTAGACTTGATAAAGGGGTACTGGCAGATTCCCCTTGCAGAAGATGCAAAGGAAAAGACTGCGTTCTCTACACCAGAGGGTCTTTTTCAATATACTGTCCTCCCTTTTGGACTACATGGGGCCCGTTACTTTCCAGCACCTCATGGACAAGCTATTACACCCGCATAACAGTTATGCTGCTGCCTACTTGGACGATGTGGTCATTCATACCCCAGACTGAGAAACTCACCTAGAGAAGGTGGAGGCAGTCCTTGATACCTTCAGGAGAGCTGGCCTTACAGCAAAATCTGCCAAGTGCTCTGCAGGGTTTACAGAGGCCAAATATCTTGGCTACATTGTGGGAAAAGGTCTGGTAAAACCCCAATTGAACAAGTTGGAGGCCATCCAAAATTGGCCCCGACCACATCGCAAGAAACAAGTCTGGGCATTCCTAGGTGTAGTGGGGTATTACTGACGATTTATCCACCACTTTGCCACAAGGGCAAGCCCCCTGACAGACCTAGTGAAAGCCCGTGGATCTGATATGGTGAGATGGTCTGACGCAGCAGAGGAAGCATTCACAGACCTATGGACTGCCCTCTGCATAACACTGTACTGATAGCCCCTGATTTCACCAAGGAATTTATCCTGCAGACTGATGCATCGGAAGTAGGGTTGGGGGCCATTCTATCACAGATGGTCGGGGAGGAGGAACACCCAATTTTCTACCTCTGTAGGAAACTCCTTCTGAGGGAACAAAAATATGCAGTGGTGGAGAGAGAGTGCCTCGCTGTAAAATGGGCCATGGAAGCATTGCGCTACTACTTGCTTGGGCACAGATCTGTCCTTGTAAACGACCATGCCCCTCTTCAATGGATGCAGCGGAACAAGGAGAACACAAGAGTGACCAGGTGATTCTTATCCCTCCAACCTTTCCAGTTCTGTGTGCAACACAGAGCAGGGAGCCGTCATGGTAATGCCGATGGCTTGTCACGTGTGCACTGTCTGGCATCCCAAGCTACCCAACCCTTTGGTGTTCAGCAGGGGGGAGGGATATGTGACAGACCTAGGTCAGTGGGGTACAGGAGTCTGGTAGAGGGCAAATATACTGGTCACTGGCTGAGTAGTTTTCTGTTCCCTGAGTGACCAGAGCAGGAGCTGCACTAGAGTAATCAGGAACCTGCTAGAACCAATTCAGGCAGACAAGCTGATTAGAACACCTGCAGCCAATGAAGGCAGGCTAATCAGGGCACCTGGATTTAAAAAGGAGCTCACTCCAGTCAGGGACGGGGGAGCCAGAGGAGAGGAAGTGTGTGTGAGGAGCTGGGAGCAAGAGGCACTAGGAGCTGAGAGTGAGAGGGTGTGCTGCTGGAGGACTACGGAGTTCAAGCGTTATCAGACACCAGGAGGAAGATCCTGTCGTGAGGATGAAGAAGGTGTTTGGAGGAGGCCTTGGGAAGGAGCCCAGGGAGGTGTAGCTGTCATGCAGCTGTTACAGAGGTACTATAGACAGCTGCAATCCACAGGGCCCTAGTCTGGAATCCGGAGTAGAGGGCGGACCCGGGTTCCCCCCAAACCTCCCAACTCCTGATCAGATACAGGAGGAGTTGACCCAGACTGTGTGGAAGATCACTGAGGTGAGCAAATCCACCAAGGTAGAGAAGGAACTTTGTCACAGTATGTAAGCTAATTGATAATCCTGTACCCACCCTCTACATATGACTCTAACCAGCTTCATGTAGTTTAACTGTATGTCAATAAAGAAACTTCAGTTATGAGGTCAAAGTCGAGCTGAGTTTTTGGGAACTGACTATAGAAGATTTCAGAGGCAACTGAGTGAATAAGGTCTCAGAAGCCACCCTAACATACTCCTGAGTGAATAAAGTCTCAGAGGCTACCCCAACACCCCAATCACCATGATTTTGGATTCTTTCCCCTTCACTCATCTCTGAAAATTGACATCACTGTATACCTTCATTATGCCTCCTATGTGGGAAGAGAATATCTGTTGAAAGCAAAACAGCAGAGACATGAGACACCAATGAACAGATCCTCAGCTGGCGTAAATCAGTGTAATTCTAAGTCAATGAAGCTACACTAATTTATGCCAATAAAAAATCTGACCCTAAAATTATTACTTATATGGTTTGCCTTATCACAACTGGACTTTCATATAGGAATCCTGAATCCATTCTTAAATCCAGTTATTTCTCACCTCATAAATACTTAGCTACTGCTAAACTTATTATTGAAAAGTGAAAAATGAGAAAAACAAACTTTTTGAAACTTTGTTTTAATCATAACTCTGCTCTTAACTGTTTTGCCTTAACACGGAGTTAAGCATAGTACTGTACTGTACAGCAGATGTTACAGGCCATGTAAAATTGTCAGTAGTCAATGATTGATGATCCTCTTTCCTATTTCAAAATAAATTCTGATTATTTATATAGTTTGGACATTGAAAGCATCATATTAAATCTAAACAGTTGATCCATTTTTCAATGATTTCTGTGTGCAATGTATTATGTATGTTTTATATTCTTTTGTGTAAAAGGCCTGGTGTACAGGAAGTGCTTAGAGTTCTGAGTGCTCCACCTCGTCCATATGGTAGGTTTGCTCTGTGTATAAAGACTTACCTTTTTCCACAGGTCCATATGGCAAGCTTAGGCTAGCCAGAGCCCTCTAGCCTCCACAGGGGCCATACGGCAAAGAGAGCTCAGTGAACACCCATTTACCTTGTATTAATATTTCATCTGTCTCAGATACACACACACACAAACACATATACATACACACACACAAAGAACAGACTGGGTAGAAATGATTCAGCCCCTGAAAATGGGTTAGCCACATAATCGATACTTTTGTGACAGTCTGCTATGAGATGAGGATTCTGTTATTCCATTTTTATTAAAAACTGAAAACTCAAATGAATAATTTATCAAATTATTTTATAAACTCATTTGATAATTTGAGATGCTTTGGTAAAATATTATTTAATTTCCTAACTGGCCGGTGGACATTAATAAATGTGACAGTCTTGTTTTATTGGAACTTATACCATTTTAAATATACAGATCAGATCCCATGGATCATCCAATCTGTAGAGAGGATGCACATCAGTGGATACTGGAAAAAAATTATTTATGGCTCATTTTTATACTGGTTTTGCGCTAAGCAGGCCAGGTCTTCCTTACCATGTTAGAGCAACCTAACAGCTTCTCTAATTTATTCCAGGCTCGTATGGTAACAGTAAACCAGAAATATAGCCAAGGATTGGTGTAGCCAGTGGCGCTGGAACACTTTTTACTGTGGGGGTGTTGAAAGCCAGTGGTCCCCAAATTTTTTACTTCACCCCCCCTTGCCCCTGTCCATACTCCCTCTCCCTAGAGCTGGGGCCAGGACCGGGCCACGGCTCTGGGAACGTGGGGGGATGCAGAGAGGGGTAAAGGTGATGCAAAGTAAAAAGTCTGGGGACACAGCTGGGGCTGGAAGCTGGGGACTCTGGGCGTGGGGTCAGCGGCCAGGACCCAGCAAAAAAACACAGCATCCCACTTCACCCCTAGTTCCCATGCCTATGGGAGTAGCATAGGAGCATCCAGGCTACATCCTATTTCTTCCAACTACAGCTCTAGCAACAGGGAAGATGAATGGTAAAAGAGCCTCTATATTGATTGTTCCATCAGCGTATCATCCTTGCACTGACTTAATCTTCCCTAGACCAGTGAAACAGCTGTTGGGCTAGGTTATAAGAGGAGTATGGAGAAAAGGGGCTATATTGAACTGCAAGATCTAGGCCACAGACTTCAAGTCAGCCAAAAGGGTGAAAAAAGTTGATTGTTAATCTAAATTATAACCCATATTATCATAGAAATTCCTCTAAAATTAATTCATTGTTATAGAATTTACAACTCAACCCAAAGCTTTATTT
Source organism: Gopherus evgoodei (assembly GCF_007399415.2). Classification (NCBI taxonomy): domain Eukaryota; kingdom Metazoa; phylum Chordata; order Testudines; family Testudinidae; genus Gopherus; species Gopherus evgoodei. The sequence continues at coordinate 75,046,118 of NC_044322.1, forward strand.
TTATTTTAAAGTAATTTAGGAGTCCCCAGCACTTTTGTTACAGGTAGCATTTGTACAGGAAAGATGGAAGCAATTTGTAACAACATGTTTATGGAAGTGTTATTGCAAGTGGAAACTATCACTCTGTAGAAGAATTCTGATATACAACTATATATTATTTGAAACTCAGAATCGCAGAGTATGTAATCATTTCAATAAATTATTTTAATGTGTAGGATTTATACTATCTGAATTTTCATCTTGTTTTCTACAGCATCGGTTTATCCAATAAAACTTCTAAATTGTCAAATGAATATTCAGGCAGCTAAAATAACCATCAGTGTTAATAAGAAATAACACAAATAATTCAAAGTAAACATACAAACAGGTGTTCTAATTATTTACTTTCATAATTAGCCTTTATGTTTGATCCTGAAAACACAAACTAATAGTTGTAGTGTTTACTGCCATGAATATTCCCACTGATTTCAAAGGATTATTTATGGTAGGAAATAATACACTCAGTTATGTGTATTTTAAGGATCTGGCCTCTAAATTGTATTTTTTTTTAAGTTTTAGTTTAAAATAAACAGGAAAAGGCCATCTGAGCCAACACATCATCACCCCCATGTTCAGAAATCTTAATTCCACTTTCCTGCTTTTTGAACATGAGACGGATCCTGTTCCCACTGAAATCAACGACAAAATTTTACTAACTTCAGTAGTTATACATCAGGCCCCAAAATTCCCCACTTACATCATCCCTAAAAGTAAATCACAATAAGTATCTCTGGAACTCATTTATCCTCCTTCCTTCAATTGCATTCCCTGGTAGTTTACTCAACATGTTTATTACCCTTTGTGTGAAACAGTTCTGCCTATCGTCTCTATTTAATCCTAGTTTCTAATTTACAGATTTTGTCTCTTAGTTTTTGACAGTGATTTGTTTAGCTTCATAGTTATTCATAGAAATACACATAAATATCTCACTGTACAAACTATGGATTTTATTGAACACGTGCCTGGAGAGAGACTAAATATTGATTTAGAACAGAAGAAAAAGCAGTAATATTTAAAAAATAAAATGCTCATTTTTTTAAGGTTTTCCACCAGTAAACAGAAAGACTTATAGTGCACTTTATTGTGTAATAAGTAATAGGTTTTTGACCAGTAAATAGGAAGAACTTAGTTAAAATGTTATAAGTAATGGGTTCTGTCATAAGCGTATCATACTGTATCATAATGTAATAAGCAATCATAATGTCTAAAGTAATAGATTATTACAAAACTTAACTAAATTACAAAGAAAATATTATGAATTCTGACACCTTACTGTAGTGTCATATACTTTAACATATTCTTATAAAAATTAAAATAATTAATTGTATGCATTGCACATTTTCATTGAGTCAGCAGTTTTCTATTTTGGGATAATGTGTTCAAATTAATAGAATATCTCAACTAAATTCTTTCTGCATATAAGGAAAGAAAATATATGACCTGACTTCATAAATAATCTTCACTGTGCTGTTGTTAAAGTTTAGATGTGTAGATTTGTACTTGAAATCCCCTGAAGGTTACAGGGTGAAACCTTCCAACAATATCTCCAAGTCTTCAGGGACCAAATCCCATTATGTGGAGTTCAGTGAACGGGGTAAACACTACCATAAAGAAATACAAATTGCACATATTTCCCATTTAGCCAGTGTCACAAAAGTTCACCATTTAGAATTCTAACCAGTTAGGACTTATTCTTGGAGGTCAAGTACCTTGTGAACCTTGTCATCTCACTGATGACATCATATACCATCCATCAGTTCTTTCAGGAGCATACTTGCCATCTGCTCAGCACGCTATAATAACTTATTAGACATATTCACTGGGTAACAATCTGTACAATGACACTGTTATCTTAATGCTGGCACATACAAAGATAACAGCCATCGTTTCTCTGTCACAGCACAATTATTCTATCTCAAACTTTAAAAGAGAAGTTATTTGGATATTTAAACTTACTGTTAAATGATGTAAAAAAATGAACATTTGTCAGAAACATATCTCTTCTTTTTAACTAAGAATTCACAAAAGAAGGCGACATTACAAAGTATTAATTCCATTTTGTGTAATGTTTCTATACACCCTGAGATTTTCTGCAGTCACATAAGTTCCTTAGGTGCAAAAATAACTAATTAACTAACTAAATAAATAAACCGTGATCCAGTGGAAGATACAAACATAGCAGTGATATTAAATTTAATATTTGCAAACATTTTACTTTCTATAAATAAAAAATAATATTATTTCTCTTCCAGTCCTAAATACCAGCAACCTCTTTTCTTTCTAATGGCATCTAATTACTAGAAGGAAAATAATAATACATCCAGAGAACTTATATATGCTAAAATTTAATAGGACCTTTTGAAAACTAGACAGTGAAAATGATCATTGACATATATATATTAGCAGCTTTCTCAAAGCTATACACATTTAGCACAGCTGTTGTCACAGTACTTATAGCTTAATAAAGTCCACTAGAACACTCCCTGTACATCCTCTCGAACTCAACAAAATATTTTCATAAAAAAGGGCAGTATTTATTTTGCATTACACAGAATTCATCCTCTGTTCCTTCCTTTGGCTTGTCATTTATTCCAGCTTACACTGTGATCAACATTGTACTAAAATAAAGTCAAGTACAACAGCCGCTCTCTGCCCATCAAAACTCACAGACGTCTGCCAAGCACTTGTAACAGCTGGTGTTACATTAATTAGTTTAAACTATTTATTTCATCCATCTCCAGAGCAGATTGAGCAAAAACATTAGAGATTATTCTAGCATCTGTAAGTGCCCTGCAAACATTAACCAACCAAAGTTAGAATATTAGTCGTTAACTTATAATATATGTAATTTAAGACTGTATCGTCATTGCAAATAACAATAAAAAATCCCACAACCAAACATAGTCACAGTATGTTTTATTGACTGGCTTTTTACAAATATAAGTTTGAAACTCATGTTAGTCTTTTGTGTCCACAAAGGATTTTTTCTAAAAAAATTATTACTAGAAAGCCATAATAACTCCTGGTAGCATGGTCATTAAGCAATATATGACAGGGACTGGGTGGCTTAGTGGGTTAGTCACAGGTTTTATGTCCATTGTTGGACTCCAGTTCTAACTACAGTGATCAAAACAGCCTTATCAAATGGCTGCAAAATCTCAATTAAAATTACTTCAGTGGACTCAACTAAGTTTTTAATGGATGACTCCATCAATCTTAGTGCTATTGACAGAGTTCTTGCAACTATGTTTCCTTTAGAAAGCTGAGGAGTGAGCAATATGAAGACTTCATTCATTAAAGGCCCTGATCCTTCATTCCCTACACAGATGGATCTCTAGCTGAAGTCAATGGGCATTTTCCACAAACAGGGGATGGTAGGATTGGGCCCACAGCCAGTGTCAACAGGCTTATGCCACCAAAAAAAATAAAAAGCTTCTCATAGGTCAATTAAATGTATCCATTTACCGTAAGAATACTTTTATTTATTACCTAAGGGCCCCGGCTAAGATCAGGGCCTTGTACAAATCCATGAGACGAGACAATCCCTCCCCCCAAAAGTTTCCACTCTAAATAAAGAAGACAGACAAAGAGGCACAAAGAGGTAAAGTAACTTGTCCTAAGTCACCCAGCGGGTCAGCAACAAACTCAGCCACAGGACACAATCTCTAGCTTGCTCGTCCAGAGACACTGAATCACATGGCCTCTCAATACAACATCATTTTAGAAATCTGATGACTTATTCACAGAAAAAATGTAGTCACTCAGGTTATCTAACATATTTTGCTTGTGAGAATAAGCCTATTTATATAAAAATCCTCTCATGCTTGATTGGCTTTAATATAAGTTTATTTTTGTTATACCACAAGAATATATAATAATAATCATGCAATATAGTTGAATGTAGCACAATATTTAATTAACTGAAGCTAATCCCCCTCAAAAAAAGAAAACTTAGTCAGAGACTCTGAAATGCTATGCCGCTGTCAGAACACACATTAGTAAACTTACAGACCAAATGAATTAAAAGTTTCTCTTTACATTTCTGAATCCTACAGTTGAGAATAAAAACAATCTTATAGTCCCTAGTCTCTAAATTGGTGATTCCCTTTAACTCTCACTGGCTTGCTATTACTTGTCATGGCCTTGCAAGGGTGAGCGTGAATAACTGAAAGTGACAGCAAAATATCAAGGGTTTTCATTTTCAGACCTGTACCAACTCCAGTAAACAAGACTCTTTCTCTTTGCTCAATTTACTCAACATAATGTTTGACATTAAAGAGGCTTACTACATCTTTTCCACTCATCCCACAGTGGCTTCCTCCAGCCAGAAAGGGAAGCAAGCAACTATTGCCAAAGTTGCTCCAGACCACGGAACCAAAAGTGCCAAAGCACACATGAGAATGGCCTTCACAAACAATACTAACAGATCGTTTCCATGCTCACTCTCTATTGGCCTTCACAGAAAGCAAGAGCCACAGACTCTTTTCCATTCTTAATTCACACAATTTATAACATGGTACATCTGCCACATATCCAGAGGCTTGAATTGGTACTGCTGCTTTGATTTGGGGCGGTGGTGCGTAGTATTAGGAGTGTTATTGTGATATTCATCGTATTCTGTATTTTCAAGAGACAGCACAAGAAAGTTTTTGTGATTAGGTGGCAGTTAATACTCCATGTTTCTATTATTCTCAGCAGAAATAATAGCTTAACCAGGTACCAACTATTACACCTCAACCTATGCTATCATCTCACAATTGAAAGGAGCCTGTTGAACATTGCCAGAGAATATTGAACCTCCAATTGCTTGGCTCAAATGTAGTAAATGATTCATAAAAGTCAAACTCTTTTATTCAATATTCTTAAGCCAACAGTTCTGTATTATACATATGCTGCTACATCAAACATACACACCTACAGCCAGAGGCTGCTTTAATTTACACCCCTGCAAAGCCCCATTAATGTGTGTGGCTGTAGAGGTGTCAAGGAGGGCAGAGTCTGGTCCCTAACCTACAGAGCCTGCTCTATCAGTCAACTCACTCTTCAAACTCAAGTAATAAAATCCATTAGAAATCCTCTATCTATAAATGCCCCTTCCTCTGCACACACTATTTTTTTAGTTCCAAGAAAAAAAATCTCAGTGGAGTCACATACATTCAACAGGAAAGTGTTAACATGTTCCCAGGTCAACATTCTGTTTTACCTTTGCTATATTTAGTTTAAATGTTTATACCACTTGTCATTTAAACAGTTAATTGTACTAAGGTTCCTGGCCAACTTACGATTTGTTTCCTCTATTTTTTTCCCTCTGAAATTCCTCTTTATGCATTGGAAAGTTAATTGTTAAACTTTGTTACAGAACCCTTTGTTCTTGCAGCAGTCTTTTTGCTTGTCTCTCCTACTGTAAGGACACCAAATCCTAAAAGCTGGCAAGAATGCATATGTTTATTTCACCATTGCTCTGCAATTACTGAATGCCACTTAATTATAGCAACAGATGCTCGAGTGTAGGAACCAGAAAAATCAAACGCCTCATTTCCAGGTTATTTTTTTCCATTGCTTCTGCCAACAGCAGATGTGTGAGCCCCTTGTGCTCTGGCGTAAATACTTATCAAATCCTAACAGGTCACCTATGTCACAAACAACATTTCAGATGCAACTGTTTCACCTGATAATAGGCTCTGAAAATAAAACTGTGAGCTGTAAATACAATGTATTCGGAATGAAATGCCATAATGTGAAATTGCTTTTTCTCCAGCTACAACAGAAGTCCTTGACAGTTTTTGGCAGTGATAAATCACCCTCCCATTAATTGTCTCCTCTCTCATTGTGAGGTGAGCTGCTAAAAGGGGCAGTCAACAAAAATGACTTAAAGGACAAATTTTGGCAAAAAGACAATGAAGAAATCCGTCATTGCTCAGCCTCCAGTAAACTGTCATGGAACAATCAAAATATATGTAGCTGAAGTATTTATGTCTTTGTTAGAAAGGTTGTAGGATGATAAGTTTATAGTTAAAACAGAGGACCTAGAGATATTCAGGTTGTAGGACCTTGAGTCACCACTTCCCTTTGAATTTTTAAAATTTCATGCAAGTGCTCTAGTGCTTTAATTTATGCAATATTTGCTTGTCTAATCAACCTTATGTTTGGGGCCAAGAGAAAACAAAAGGCCACTGTGCATGCCTGGTGCAAGTTACAATAACCTATGGGCTGAGTCCTGAAAGCTGCTCCACACCCTCCATTCCCATTGGCATTTGTAGCCGATAAGGACACTCACAGGATCAGAATCTTAAGTGCCATGGACTGGATCACTCTCCCCATTGTAAAATCTGCTGGGGTGGTTCAGAGGAAGTAGTATCTCTGAGATCCCCTTCACAGTTTTCTGCACATGGTTTCATAATGGGAGACACAGTGTTTGTCTCCTATGAAACAAGCTGTGGGGGCAGACCTCGAGCCTGGAGAATCCATACAGATCCTGAAGATCCCAGGGAAATGGTAGGATGCCCTGTACCACTGCATTAGCTGGGGCACCAGTACATCCCAGCTCTCCCAGCATGGCTCCATTGGAGCTGTGTTGTCAGAGACTCCCTCCTGCTTTGTAGACTCAGGAAGGGGGACCTCCACTGCAAGAGGGGACTCCATAGAAAATATAATTGTAATCTTTCTTCCTCGAAAAGTGCAATGTGTGCAGGGAGTCTGGGATGATGTACAGCATTATCACTTCCCTTCTCCAAACCAGCCCCAACCTCCATGGCATCCAGGGGACGAACAGTGTCACAGAGGCAGTTGAACTTTTCTTCTGTGTAGGAGCGGAAGATCTGTGTACACAGGGTGTCTGCCACACATAACCTGAGGGGGCACGTTCATCCCTTTACAAACAAAACAGCATGTTGCTTTGTAAAATTCTTTTTAGTTTGTTGCAGCTGTGAACTGAAAACATTCAGTGAGATTTTTTTTTAAATTCCTATTTTGCCTGTCAGTAGGCAGTTGAAATTTACCCTAAAGAGCGTAAGAAAGTGTTTCATTACTAACATGCCTGTCAAAGGTATCATTCTGTGGTTGATTTTATATTTATGTTTAGTAAGAAAATTACCACAGAAATATAAATTAGACACATCAGGTATTTAAACTGAACAAAGCACTAGAAAATACACTGTAGTGAGCAATTGCTGCACCAGAGGGAGATGGACTAGATGACCTCATAAGTCTTTCCCATCCCTGGCTTCCACAATTCTATATTAACTTTGAATGATTAATACTCCATTCCTCTTGTTGCTCTGCAAGGTGTCTTTCTGCTTCCTGGGAGAGCAGGAGTAATAACAGTAGACTGTACAAAAGTACTGCAGGGGGTTCTTCCCCACATAGCTGAGATTGAGGGAAGCCACTCAATTGTTTAGTGCCCAACTGCCATGGCATGAAGAAGGCTGGCCAGTCTGCTTCCCTCCAATTCCCACCTCACTCCTAATGTTATAATATTATGACCTGGAGTTTAACACTGGTAGGTACCAAGGATCAAACATGGTTTATTAACACAGTTACCACAAATTCTTCTTTGTTTACATATACAGTCAGTATTTGTTTTATAACACAATTGATATACATCCATGTTTCACAACTCCGTTTAAATCTGGTTGCATTTGTAGTTAATACTGGGTTTAACAATGTAAGTGAAAGGGAGCATATACTTTATCCCTAGAGTTGAAACACTAAATGACCACATCACACCTTTACGCAGTGGGGAGGGAGAGGGTGTTGTCTGGCTTGCTGAGGGAGAGGGAATAACACTTTGCGGGTAGGGGAGTGAGACTCAGACGCTGCTGCAAAAGGGGGAGCGGGTCACCATGGCAATGCTCACTCTTCTCGAGGGACCAGCAGGGCTGGGAAGTTGAAAAGTGGAAAGCCCAGAAGGAAATGTCCCTTTCCCCTGGACACGTGGAGCAGCATCCACCACCTCCCTCCCCTGGACATGGCAAAATACCAGGTTTGTTCAGGACCTGCTGTGGGCATTGCACTAATTGTTCCTTTCTAGGTGAGCTCTGGAAGAAATTTTCCCTCACCACCAGATTGGCCTACATGGAGTGGGTTTCTTTTTTTCACCCTCCCCATAGTGAGTTCAAGGAGGGCTTTGTTATGGCGAGTAGGGAAGAGTGTTAGGTTATGATGTTGCAACTCATTGTGTAAGTGTGGGGCAGATGGCCAATGCAGCTACTCCATAGAGAAGGGACACAGTAACTGGATAAATAGCTTGGTAAAGGAGGTGTTGGTTAGAGGAGCGGAATAGGGGAGAATGGGGAGAGTTAGGGACTCTTATGACTGGTATGGCAGGGAGCCAACTTCCCTTTCTTATAGCCCACCTTAACCCTCGTTCAGGGAAGGTGGAAGGATGGTAAGGTCCCAGAAATGGTTTGGCTGGGGGACCTGGATAGAAAAGCGGTAAGGGAGCTGGCGGAAGCACCTGGGTAGACATTGAATGAACATGGGGTTACCTGAACTGTTATCTGCCGGGCAGTCCCAGCCATTTGATAATAAAGTTGTGGCTTGAATAAAACCATATCAAGTGTCTCCTCTCCTTCTTTCGGTATAGCTGGACAACAGTAATATGCCATGGAACATCCATTAAATCAACCTCATCAATAAATCCCTATCAGCTTGATTCTACAGTCCTAATGTAAAACCTGCTCCAGTCAGGGGTTTTGTCTAAGGCAGTTAAAGTCTGAGTGAGTGGGATACTTGTCTGTAATTATACTGACATCAATTTTAAAAAGTATACTTCAAAATTCACTTGGTATGAATACACTGTTTTTTGCCAGGAAAATACATAGCAGAAGCATGCACAACTGGTGTTTTAGATTGACAAAAACACAGCAACAAGTGATTTGTATATAAATATGTCACATTATAAATCAGTGAGAAGCAAGAAACAGAAAGGAGCAATTTTAAGTAGCAGCATTGCCTTCCAAAAGACTGTCTAATCAACTGAGGAGAAAACCAAAAAATTTGAAAAATCCTCGATTGTGCACTTATTCTTCATTGAATCACAAGTGATTTATATTTTGATAAATGTACTCTGTGTTCTTAAAAAGTCTTCTGAATGGCAGAAATGCAGAAGAAATGAAGGGATTGAAATTATTTGTTTTCTTTTTTGGTGATAAGCCAGTTTGAGAGCTTACTGTGAGCATATGGAGATAGCATATTTGCAAGTCCATCTCTGGAGGATTGCAAAAGGCCCTTAGCTTGTGAAAAACAGCAATGTTATTTTTTTTTAACGTTCCCTATATTTAGAGATTAAATCGCTCACTGCACAAACCTATTTGGAACAGGCGAGAAGGTGAAAAGGATAATCAGTACAGTCACTGGTCCGTGTTTCCTAAACGCTTTTGAAAACATTACTGTGCGCAGGCATAAAATTAGCGGCAGGACCTTAAAAAGGCTGGCATTTAGCATGACTTTTTGGAAAGTGACACCCTCATTTTTTTCTTGTAGGATATCATTAAATTTCAATCGCCCTATGGCAGTGCCTTTCCATTAATAACCAATTCACTGTGTCACTTTGGCTCTCCTTTGAAATAATGAGCCTTTGCTTCGCTTTAATAAATTTAAACATATTCTCAAGGCCAGGGAAGATAGGAAACCGCAGATGGGCTGAGAAAAACACGATTCATAAATCCTTAACTGCCTGAGATCGTTGAGAGCAAAACAAAGTAACACTCGTAAAATATTAAACAATCCCAGCTGTATGAGTGAAGCTTCATTAACAAAAATGGACTATTTACTGCCTTCAACAGAGCCTGTGGGTGGAAAGATTCAAAGAAATCTTCTTTAGAAAAACACTGTCATACTCATTTTTATTCTTTAACCAACGGATGGCATGGTAGATGCACTTATTTTTCTGTTCCATATGCAGAAACATTTTTGCAGAAAATTAATAACATTCTTATAATGTTAAAGGCCACTTCTGCACTAAAGCATTCTTTTGTCAAAGTACATGAGCGAAGGAAAACAAGGAAACTTAGCAGATATTGAAGTCTTGAAGTCTTTCTGTGCCATCAGAAGTTAAACATGACAAACTTTATTTAAATCACCAGAGATTTCTCTAGCACTCTAAGGTAAACAAAGCAATATGAATAATGGCAGAGAAATCAAGCAATGCCAATTGCTTTCACTAGGAAGACTCAGTGATATACTCTAAAATGTTTCAATTTTTCTTTGCAGCAACCCTTATTAGTATGCAGTTTAATTTGTTTGTATTCTTGCTTAATACACAGAGGAACACATTCTTCTTTCAGTCATTCATATTTACTTAAGAAAAACTTCCACTGATCTAAATTCAATAGGAAATTAGCTTGATTAAGGAATGCATGATTTGAACCTTAGTCCTTAAATATATAGAGCTCGATTCTTCAATGCACCAAGTTAATTTTGAGCTACATAACATAGAGCAGTTGGTGTTCTGGATTCGAGAATTACCCCTCTGCAGGGGAAATACTACTGTAATCTTTGCTAAGAAGTAGTCTAAAAATATTAAGGCGTATTCAATAATACAATTTCAGGGGATCAGAAAGTTAGTTCTGGGGATAGCCCATAAAATTTCAAGATGCTCCCAGCAAGGATTACACCTTTCTCAATATCATGGAGCTTTTTTAAAGCAAGGATTACTCCTGCTTATGTACAAGTTTGACCAAAAATAGAGATCAGTGTCAGCTAAGTTAAATGCCAAGATTCTAGAAGCTGAAACCTTAAAGACAAGCTGACAATTGAATGGACAGAATGTCAATACTTCTAAACATTTCAAAGGTAAAAATATTGCTTTTTACAGTCTGTCATATTTAATGCAAGAAACGAATTTGCTGTTAGCCATTTTGCCTTTATTTCAGTAAAGAGAATAAATATAGAGTATAGCACAAATATATGATATATTTAAAAAAGGGAGCAATATACAGTTTGAGCCCATCTGTAAACTGTGAAAAGCCTAATTAGCCACACAGTTCTAATAAATGCTAAAAATGTTGTTTCATCTATTTCAGTATATTTCACTCATCTGTAAAAATAAGAACATGTGTCTGAAAGTGAAAACTATTTTTAAAACTTAGGAGGTGTTTTGAATACAACTGGTGGCATTAACTTTTTGTAGGCCAAATCCTGAGTAAGTACTGAACACTCACAGCTTCCACTGACCTCAGTGGGAACTGCAGATGCTGACCACTGTTTGTCCCCTTGTGTTCATTAGAAGTGTTTGGGTATGCTTTCACTGCAGTTAACTCAAGTGATCAGCTCCCGATTTGAGTACCTGGGTTAGCCTAGCCTAAGTTCACACTCAGTCACACCGGAGTTACTGTCTCTGTACTGGTGTTGCATTTCCCCTGTGTGTTGCTAGGACTTCTATGGGTATATTCCATGGTTCTTTGATCTACCATAGGGATCGGCAACCTCTGGCATGCGGATCGCCGGGTTAAGCATCCTGGCGGGCTGGGTCAGTTTGTTTACCTGTCGTATCCGCAGGTTCGGCCGACTGCAGCTCCCACTGGCCGCTCCAGGCCAATGGGGGCTGCAGGAAGCAGCGTGGGCCAAGGGATGTGCTGGCCGTGGCTTCCCGCCACTCCCATTGGCCTGGAGTGGCGAACCGCAGCTAGTGGGACCTGCAATCAGCTGAACCTGTGAACGCAGCAGGTAAACAAACTGACCTGGCCCACCAGGGTGCTTACCCTGGTGAGCCACATGCCAGAGGTTGCCGACCCCTGGTCTACCATAAGCAGAGCTGCTCTATGATTATTTCCCATGAATTGCACAAGAACTTTTCTGTTTTTCCTGAGCACATGGAGGAAATTGTGCGAAGGCATTGGAGGCCTATCAACAATTTAGTATTTTAGCCTGTATACTTCCAACAAAATTGGGGAGGGGGGTTACAACCTGAATAAAAGTAGCGTTCCGGCTTTTAGCCTACAGCACCAGATAAATCAGCTAGCCCAGCTAATTAAACACAGGCTTCGCTTTTCTTCTTCCCCCAGGTGTGATCGACCCCACTCCATCTCAGACCCCACCCCTGCTCCACCCATCCCCCAAGTCCCCACTCTCACCCCATTTCTTCCCGCCTCCGCTGAGCCCCCCGCCCTGCCGTTTCCCGCCCCCTCGCCCTGTGCCTCTTGCATGCCATGGAACAGCTGATTGTGGTGGGTGGGAGGAGCTGGGAGGGAAGGGTAGGAGTTGATTGGCAGGGCCACCTGTGGGCAGGAGGCACTGGAGGGGGGAACTGGCTGCCAGTGGGTGCTGAGCACTTGCTATTTTTTTTCCATGGGTGCTCCAGCTGGGAGGTTTGTAGGTGTGGACAGGAGAGGAGTCGGGGCAACACCCTAGCAAGAGCCTGGTTAACTCTGTGCTGAAGATATACCATTTAGATGTATTTCCCTTTCATATCTCTAAACATCAAGCTTTATTGACCCTCTACTAAATGGAATGGCAAAGCACATTTTTGTCCTTCCACAATAAGAAACAATTATAAAGCACAAAAAATCTAATATTTTAGAACATTTTTTAAAAAATGAAATGAAAGAAGATGGTCTTCAAAGCTTAGGACTCTTTATTTAGTGGACATCTACAAACCAAAGAGCAAATGCCTCTTTTATATATATATATTTATTTTAAGATGTCTAGTGCAAAAACAGATTTCCCATCTTGAAACATAAAATAAAAAGACAGGTGCAGGACAGATTTTCTGTTATATGATCTCATTAAAAAAAACCATTCATAATCAGTAACTGTTTACCAATGTATGTCTTACAAACTAAAGTCTAGAAAATAAATACACCACCAACAATAGCAGAGAATGCTTCCTTCCATTTTTCTCATCAATATGCTTGCCCTGGAGGGACCATTTCTAAGAGCAGGAAGACATTCTCTGCCCATTCACTAAGCAGTTCCTCTGTTGAGAATGCCAGTTAGCAGCAATTATTGTGAAGTGAATACCAGTCTACTGGTAAGTAGACTCAGAATACCAAGTTCATTTCTTACAAATCACCAAGAAGTTAGAGGTTAACTACTTTTTGTAACTTTCAGCTTGTGGTAGATTTGAACTGGCTACCTAAAACTGAAAAAGCCCTGTGCTCCATTGCTAGTCACAGGCACTTCAAGGTTTTGAGAGAACCAAAATAATTTAGACCGGCATGAAAATATCACATTAATTCAGCAGTTAAATCTCTCTTTGAGAAGATTCACTGACAGGGGAAAGTGGGGGAAGCATAGCAGTCTTTTTGAGTCCCCCTCCTTTTTGGGTTTATGTGCATTTCCCCTTAAAGTTATTTTTTCCCCCAAACAGCCCTTTATCAGCTAATACATGAAACAATTGCAATGTGAGCAGTGTCTTTGTCATTGGGCCCTCATAAATCTTGCCAGTTCCCAGTGAACAACACCAAATATTTGCGGCTGAGGAACATTTGGTCTGGCTTATTTTAACATATCTCAGCAGTCAAAAGTCATTAAGCTTTGCCAGTGATTTGAAACCATTTTTCCATTTCAAAAGTGACACTGGCTGTTACTTATTTTTCTGGATTAAGAAGGTGGTAAAGAACAAAAGCAATGAAATGAAAATAAAAGGTATTAATTAAAAAAATAATGCTAAAAGGGCTTTGAATTGCCTTTAGTAGATTTGTTATTAAGACTCTCTTTGAATTACGGAGCACTTATGTATATGATCAAATAATAATTAAAGATGACACATATTAATTTCAGTGGCAAATTACCGGTATGTGATTTAAAAACTGTGAAAATGTATACTTATTTTCTTCCTTAATCCTTGTGAATATAGGCACTATCAGTTTTAAAACCCAATGAAAGCTTTAAATGATAAACAATAATCCAAACTTTTTCAATTAAAGGCTACAAGTAGATTAAGCACTAGAGTAAAGAAATGTGCTGTTGTGGTCCAAAAATATCACATCTGATATTACTATGTTCCGAAACATGGGGCTGGGTAAACAGTTCAGAGCAATCCAAAGATTACCAACAGAAAAGGTTTGAAGTTTTAGCTCAACTCACTGTATTGTAGGTGGAACAGGGGTTCAGATTTCACAAACTGATACTTACATATTATTTATGTACCATAATACTTCATGGCTGGATTGGTAAATAAAGTCACCAGTTGAGAAACTGAGAGAGCAACCCAGTGCATGTATTGTCAGAAAAAAAAAATCCCCTCACATATGCATTTGTTTACTGACCTATAATAATCAAGCTCTGCGAAAAGCTGTGCATGCAAGGAATGGTTTGTTATGAACTCCGCAGTTTTCATTTGTCACGTTTCTAAAAAGCTAAACATTGCTGAAGGATTTTGATAAATTGCCATACAATCTGATTTTGATACAATTATACTTGATTTCCTCTGGATGAATGGTTACAAATGTATCAAACCATTCAACTTAATACCAACCCAGTCCATTCTAATTTCCCAAACTCAAAATTAGTTTTGTTGATAAAGCTTTAATAAGCTTGAATGTGTAATTTACACATTTCTTTTGAAAAAGCATAGTAAGACGAGCTCATAAACATCCAAGCTTATGAGACATGGGCAAAGGAAACCTTCCACATCAAAAGTTTTGTGAGATTTTCAAATCTTTTCAAAGGTCTCTGCAGCATTAGTAAAACCAGCTTTATTAAAAGAATCCAGTTACTGTTGTTCTGAGTTAATCAGATTCACTTTCCAACGCTTTCTTGATAAAGAACACGTTTATTTCTAATGGTGGTATGTCAAGGTTACCAGGATATGTAGGTAATGTATTCACTTATTAGCTCTTTACTTCTTTCAATATATATTTTAAAAAATCGTTTTGAAAAGCTCTTCAGAATGAAAGTAGATTGCACTACAAGCACCACTTAAAAGGAGTTAAACAGTTCTTGGTGCTCTATCACATGCAGACAACAAACAGGATGATATATGGATCCCAAAACAAAGAAAACAAGCTGAGAGTATTTGGCAACATGAAAGCATTAGAGCCAGTGTATTTTGTGTTCTTAGAAAAATGTATCTGTTTTACTTCTCCCACAAGGAAAAAAGTGTCCCATATTAGTTTTATTCACCACCTCTCTTCAGGTCATGTTGCATTTACAAAACAACTGAGGCAAGTGTTTATCACGTTTCTTTTTACTAAACTACTTATAATGTTTATTTTCTGATTTTGTGAAGAAATAAACCACCTTAGAAAGTTTACATCCACTCCTTTTCATCCTTCTGATATTTACTAAAACAGTGCTTCTATCTCTTTCTCTTTGGGCCCAATGCCACCCTGTTAAGGTCAATGGAGCCATGCAAGTTTACCCCGAAAAAGAATCTGGTCCTATATATGTAGTTTGCAGCACCCAACACTATCAAAAGCCCCAAATGCTGGTTCCAAGTAAAGACTGGGGGTGGAGAGAAACCTTCAGATCTTTGGATTTGAAAGTCTGTAAAAAACTAATGTAAATGAACTTCCTGCCACCTACACTTGACATCCCCCTTTTCTGGAACTGATTCCTCATGATCCCAGTCAGGCCAGACTGACTGAAAAAGATGCTGCAGTTCAAGAATAGGGAGAGGAAACAATGTATCCCAGCCTGTTTAAGGTTGAGAATATAAAAGGAACGCTCTTTGAGAAGCAGGGATATTGGTACAGAATCTCTTGACTACAGCAGCTCTAGAAAGTGACAAAAACATGGTGTAGAGCATTTTTTGTTGTTGTTCATATTTTTCCCAGCACTATTCTTGACAAATCATCAGCAAGTGGTGGGGCAGGATGTCAGCACCTTTGGAAAGCCCTATCATTGTTATAATGATTTTGAAGTAGAGTTACCAAGCCTCCAGGATTGGCCTGGAGTCTCCCAGAATTGGCATTGATCTCCTGGTGACTACTGAAAGCAATCCCAATAGGATACTTTAAGAAAATGACATTACATCATGCTGGGGGAAAAAAATCTCCTGGAATAGCTTCAGTTAGAGTTGGTAACCCTATTCTGAAGGGTCTTTTATTGTCTCCTGGGTTTATGAGAGGAAAGAAAGGGACAGTAAGGGAAAAAGCCTTATAGTCTTCTCTCTGATTGAGCTCCTGGTGTTCAATGTCATCGAGGGAAGAACTAGTCCATCATTCATTGTGTGGAGTAGCCTCCAATAATGTACACTAATGTCTAATTTCCACAGACTACTTCTGGGAGGAAGTTGCTACCAAAGCAAAGTATTTCCTCTCTCTCATCACTGTGTGAAATGGGGTCTGGCTATGAGGAAATTCATTTATTTTCCAAAATGTGTAGGTTGAGAGGACTTTACATATCTTACTAAATATACTGTATTTATGTATATATATCTCAAGCTACATGTAAAGCATGAATACAGTTGTACAGTTTCATTACACATACTGAACTTCAAATACATCAAAGTATTGTTCTGTTTGTTTGTAATATAGTTCCTAATGCAGCAGGAGTTAGACATGTTTATATTTCTAGAGTCCTAATAAACATCAAGCTTAAAAAAAAACCTTGAGCTTTCTAGCTCCAGAAAATATTTCATGTGATTTATTATCGAATAAGAATGTATTTAAAGATAGAAATAAGTAGAGAAATAGAGGATATGACTTTTTTAAAATCCCTTTAGAGACATCACAGCTATAACTTATGAGAAGACTAGTCTAGAGTGAATTGTGTCTCTCCATTATCACTTGTGGGATAAATAAAATAATACTCTATTTAATAGACCTGACAACAGCTATTTAATTTACATCATGAGATTAATGCTACTTCTTTTAATATGAGCTTGGCAGAGCTGGAATTGGGAATAGTCAATAACTGAAATGATCAAGCTTGAAAGAGAAAATATGGAAATTCTGGCATTCATAGCTCTTGTTCTCATTTTGGATGTCCCGGGGAGGAACTCTTTGTTTAGTTTTCAAGCATCACAGTAGTAATATTTCCACCCGCCTCCCCCAGGAAAGAAAAGAGAGAAAGAAAGAGAAGAAATAACAACAGTGGCTAAATTCATGGTTACAAGATTGATACTAACTAACAATAGTCAGAATCTGTAGTTGAACTTTGACGTTTGCAATCTCTTTGGAGTTCTTCCATTTTAGACAGATGTTAGTTGGTAGAGATAATGCTTACAGAGTTCAGGCTTTTAAAATGTATTACAAGGGGTGTTATTTTTTAAAAAGCCAAAACACTATGCACAATAGCCCCTTCGATTCAACAGATGATTACAGTTGAAAATCTCTGAGAAGTAGAGGAGCAAATGAAGGAAAAGGCAGACCTGAAAAACTTAAACCACTTCTTACAAGACATTCTCCCCAGTTTTCTTATTTGGATGTCAACTATTTAAAATAGTTACTATGCCACTAAAACAATTTAGTGTCAACAGGAAATGAGTTAGACAATCTTTAATAAACATATAAAGCAACAGCTCTATGGCTAGAGTTGTTTAATTATGAAAAGCTTGATCCATTCATGCAGAAATAGAGACTATGAGAACTTAAGGGGGACACAAAGTGCCTGGTGAAGTAATGGAACCCCAGTGTGAGTGCATATATTTTGGTCTGTGTTGGTAATGCATTAATTATACAAATTTCGCTAACTGATATTCAGTTTGCCATTATTTATATTATATTTGTGGAGCCTTGTTTGTATAAAAAAAATCAGTTGAGCACTAACACAGATCAATGCTTCCTTTTGCTTTGCTAAGAATCCAGTGTTAGATGGAATTACAAAAGTGAGAAAGAGGCACCAAGGAAATGATTTCTGCACCAATGCTAACTCTTTATGACAACATCACTTCAATGGGAGTTTTGTTTGTAACAGGGCTGCAGCACTGAGTTTTCAGAATGTCTGTGCCCTTCTGGGAAACATTGCGGTGCACTGAAAAGCGAGCATGATGAAAGGAGATGCAAAGCAAATGAATAGAAGCTGCAACTAGAAAAGGAAATAAAATACCTCAAGCCAACAGAAGCAGCAACAGCTCAACTTATCTATCAAAACAATTCTTCTTCTTGTTTTGCTTTTTATGATTTCAGAATTTTCCCTCAGATATACTGGAAATTTCTTTTAACCTTTTCTTTTGCTGTATCTGACCAGGAAGATATCAAGATTAGATTTTTTTTTTAAGTGGCAAGCAGGTCATTCTGATTTCTGTTTCTTTTTGTTGAAAACCAAAATGCTATCTTACTACACCAGAGCAGCCCTATACAGAGATGCAATACAAGAAATCTCCATTCCACTACATATTTTATATTACAAGAAAAAGACTAGATTAAAATGGTTAATGAGTGTCTTCCCCACATTTTTCAGAATAGCTCTAATTTAGATATGGAAATTCTTCAAACTTAAATCAACTACAGAAAAACTTGATTGATGCTATGTTAAATTTTGTTGAATGTTAAGTGGGTAGCCCAGACATATCTTATATTGCTAATTAATATTCAATGCACCATTTATAAAAATCTTCCTGAATATTATATTAGAAGTTGATTTAATAATTAAAATATTATTTGTCATGACTACCTTACATCAGATATGAAATTATTTTTGTATCTGTATACAGTATATCTGAAAGGTGCACAGTACTGTGTATTTTCTATTAGTATTGTATATTTCACAGGGCACCCACACACACACACATATATACACACAAACACAAAAGCCTGGTCAGGAAATTAGACATCTTATCTGTGGGCCTGCTAAATAAGGACCAATAACCTAGGTCTGCCGTACTCTGTGCGATAACTGCTTTTACAAAATGAAATTTTGACTTTTTCACAGCTTAGCTGCAAGTAGACACTATCAGTCGACCTGCATTTCTGTGCAATATGATGGGAAGTAAAAGATTTCAACATCTGACAGGAGAAAATGAACAGCTGATATACAATCTTTGAAATGTTCTCTCACTGCAAGGCATACTTTTGATGATGATTTACATTTTTATTATTGTTGACTTTCATGATGGGGCTGATGGTTGGCGAAACATACAATAACTGAAAGAACAAATGAAAAATTTGCAAACCAAACAAAACAAAAACATGGTCAGCATCATCCACTTTAAAAGCTCTAGTTCAATTTGTCTTCATTTAAATATTTTGGTGAGCACAATTAGACACTCAGTTTATCTTGAACTGGGTATCTGTCATTATGAATTTTTGAATCTGTGAAGTATCTGTTAATTGCATCAAACAAAAATACAATAAAATAAAAGGATTAAATTCCAATTTTTGTTCCAGCGCACAAAGAATGAACTAGCATTTATTTCTCCTGTGGGGTCTACTTTGCTTGTTTAATGCCACAAGTCAATCAGGAATTGTAGCTGTGGTGAAAGAAAGAAATCAAAGAAAGAGCTTCCTGATCTCAACATGCAATACAAGCACTAGGGTCTTTATCCCTTTAGAATTGTGAGAGTAGAGATTTTGAAACTTTATTAAAATGATGAATTTGTTATGCTGAATCAAACAAATTAAATAAAAAGTAAATAAATAAATACATTAAAAACCTCTGCTTAAGCATCCCTGTCAACGTTTGCTTATAAACATTTGATGTTAACTCTTGAAGAACACAAACCACAAATGCAGTGGATGCAGATCTAAAACTGCGTAGATCTAAACATCATTCTAAAAATGTACCAGTTAGAACCAAGCATATTGTTCTCTGGGTTTTATACCTATCTGTAATTAAAATTTTGTTCAATACAACATTGTGCTTCAGATGTCAGTTCCACTTCTGATCATCAGGAAATGAATATAATGGGCCAAATGCTGCATGGACGTAGACTCTGTGCAACAACATTAAAGTCAATGCAAAGAGTGTTGATGCAGAATTTGACTCCCATGGATGGGAGTGAAGAAAATATAAATACTAGAGATTACCACCCAAACTATCATTAGTGTTGGGATAACAGTGATGGTCTAACCCAGGCCTGTACAACATGCGGCCCGTGGGCAAGCAGCGGGGTGGGGCTGTCAGGTTCGCCCAGGGCCGGTGCAACTGTCTGGGATTTTTCCTCCCTCCCCTCGCTTCCCCTCACACAGAGTGCAGCATGGCTGATTGGGTGCCTGGGCCTGATTTAGCTGCTCCCATTGACCTCCGTCAGGCAGAGTCCCTCCCCCACTCCCCCCTCCCCCTGCTTCAGCATCGCATTGCAGCACTCTGTGAGGGAAGGGCTGTGCAGTCGGCAGCTTGTTTGGTTGGCTCCACGTGGAGCCAGAGGCTGGAGCAGCATAGTGGCAAGGGGAGTCCCGGGGGCAGTCAGGGAGAAGGAGGAGGGTTTGATGGGTCGGGAGTTCTGGGGGGACTGTCAGGGGGCAGGGGTGTGTAGAGGGATTGGAGCAGTCAGGGGACAGGGAGCAGGGGGAGTGTTGGATGGGTCGGGAGTTCTGAGGGGGCTGCTAGGGGGGCGGGGTGAGGGTTGGATGGGTCGGGAGTTCTGGGGGGGGACTGTGCCAAGACCCCCCCCAAGCCCCTTTTGGTTGGGGGCGGGGTGGCTACTGCGGTGGTTGCTTCCAGGGCGGCCTCCGTAGTGATGGTGGGGGGTTGAACTGTCTGTGGGCAGCCAGGAAATCCCTGGGGGAGATATATGTATGTGTGTGTGTGTGTGTGTGTGTGTGTGTGTGTGTGTGTGTGTGTGTGTGTGTGTGTGTGTGTGTGTTGCACCTGCCCTGCCCCAACTGCTGCCCCCTTCCCTGGTCCAGGGACCTTCCCCCTCCCTGGCCCCTATCACACTGCCCCCCCCAGGGCTCCCTGTGGCCCCTGTGTTTGTGTGTTGTACAATCACATCCAATCCCTTCACACTGCCCCCCTTTCCCCTCTCCACTTAGTTCTAGTTTTTGGATGTAAATTAAACAGACACAATTGCCACAATCCCTTCAAACTGTCCCCCTTTTCCCCTCCCCTTATTTCATGGGGGGATGACAAACCGAGCAGGCGGGTGGCGCTGGGGTGTGTGTATTGTGTTTTGGTGTGGGTGTTTTGGCGGCGCTGGGGGAGGGGTTGAGTTTCGGCCCTCAACTGTTTTCTTTGAAGTAATATGGCCCTCGCCACTTTATGAGTAATGCAGGCCTGGTCTAACCTATGCCAGGCTCAGCATTTCTCTGTGGTGTTTACACAGACTACTGTTTCTGAACAGTGCAACTGACAGCTAATGCACAAACAAGAAAATTAAATGAACCTATAACAGAAATAACTGAGGAGTAGTGAAAACTAAAGATTGTTAGTCTTGATTACATAACAAATTTTCATTACAAGATAATACTTTCCCATTTGAATTGAAAAGCACTATACTTAGCCAGATCCCTGGTGGGCATTATTTAAAAAAAATAAAATAAAAGTGATTAATTAGAACTCGCATTTTTAATGATTTTGAAAAAAAAAAGGGTGTTAAATGACTTATGTGCATAACTATACTGATTATGAGTTTGAGGGTTATTTCCCTCTATTTTTACTTTAAAGGTAAATGATTAATACACTGCTTAATTGACCTACCTCAATAGTTACAGTAGTTAAAATGTAACAGTCAAACCCAGTAAGGACTATAATGTTGCAATACAACAGTTATTCACAAACTGAATTATCTATTCACAGATAAATAAACAAGTAAAGCTATTGTACCTCCATGTGCATTTCACCTTGTATTGCCCTATCCCAGACCAGTTGGTAGTTTTGAATAGAGAACTCTCATTCGGTTGGCACTTGGCAGATATGCACCAAGCAACAACGGATACATTGGCAGGCTAGGATATTACTAAGCCACCTAAATGGATAAAGAAACAGATAGAAAAAGCTTTCAGTGTGTAGAACTTTAAGTAGCAACCCTAGTTGACTGGCTTCCCCACCTATTTTCTTGTTGTATAACCATCAGTAGGCCAGAATTGAGTATAACATTAACGTGCAAGTTTAAAATGGAAGTAGTCCCATAAGGAAGAGTAAACTGACACTGTGGTTTCTATCAAACCCTGGATGGAGGGTTGGGAAATGTCTATGGACCAGAAAACTTCAGTAGGAGAAGCTCCATTATATGCACCCCTATATCTCCACAGAGAAAGGACACCCAGGAATCTGCAGACTGGGTCACTCTCCTTTTGGATATCAAATCCCAGGTAAACCTTCAATCTTAGACATGGCATGATCACAGATATTGTGAGTATCAGGTTAACATCATGTATTTGTTAATCAAGTTGTGGCCTGACATCTTTTGCTGAAACAATTGTCTTATGTCTTCATAACCTATCACATTCCAGTATGAAATGCAAATGTTCTCTGAAAAATGTTTCTAAAAATCTTAGGGCCAAATTTTTAAGTGCTCAGACAAAGCAACTGTACATACAAACTGAGTATGTGCAGTTATCTTATTTGCATGCACAAACTGCTTGTATGGGCAAATGCAAGTTTTCATGGGTGCCACAGACATGCATGTATTTTGTGCATCTATCCTGTTGCGGAAGCCTTTAAAAGCATATTCCTTAAAGTCCTAGGTTAGAGGAGAGTGATGGGCTATATGGATCCCATCCAAGGGTATTAGGAAAATGGGGTTAACACACACACTCTGAATAAATGGGAAAAAAATAGATATATACCCTGAATTCAGGGATTGTCAAGGTAGCAGGGCTGTGGTGAATTAAATATATCTCCCAAAATGCTGCAAAGGAGATGGGGCTCTGAGAAGATGGGGTCATCTAGCATTAGGAGATAAGACCCTCCATGTAGGAAGAGGAAAAATAGTAGCTGAAATACACCACTTTTAGAGCAACTTTGGCTTCCAAACACTAGTCTTTTTTATTTAATTTGTTTAGAAACCAGTTTCAAAACGATTCTGAAATCTTAGTTTAAACCCTTGATTGTGCCAATTGTGTGTTTAATTTATCTCCAAAAAGCATGACTACATCAGTCAGCTGAAGTTTAAATTCATGAGTTTTGTTCCTACATTGGTAGTAGTGCAAGTACGGCAGTATTGTCCAGTACACTGTACCAGTAAGATATTTATAGCCAGTACTCCATACCAGAAAGACACAGGAGGAGCAGAACGTGGGGCTGCCAGGTGACCTCATGCTGGCAGCTCCTCCAGTGCGGCTGTTCTGCCCCCAGCCCTGTCTTTTGGCGGGGCTGCTGTACAGATGCCAGACAAGTCTCAGGAGATGCAGCTGCATGCAAGGGCTGGGGACAGGGCTGTGGACAGTACAGTCGCCCTAGAGGAGCTGCCAGAGTTGGGCATCCAGCGCAGTGGGAGGAGGACAGAGCCTCCCCCCTCACCAGGTAATGTGGGATGGAGCATGTGGAGAAGACAGGGAGAGCATGGGGGCCGCAGGCTGGGAGGGGCACGTACGATTCACGTAGGGAGGGTCATGGGGGGAGGTCACATGCCCCTCCTTTAGCTGGTGTCCCCTTTTGTGTCTCTCCCAGGAGTGCAGTGTACCAGTAAGAAATGAATTCCACTTGCACCACTGTGCCCTGTCCACAGGTTGTCTAATCTTTCACTATAGTGCAATGGACAGGACTGAGGACATCTCATATTTGCAGACTCCCATAGGTGTCTTCCATGTATATGATCAACAGTACATATTTTTATGTACTCAGATTACTGTAGTGTGTCCAGAAGGAAAAACTTCCCTGACTGTCTAGACCTGTCTTTTATTACACTCTTACTTCTAGAAGCAGATGAAGTTGAAAAGGTGGGGATGGGGCATTTTCAGGAATGACAAACACCAAGATGTAATCCCTCACTAGGTCTGAAGTAGACTGCGGGAAGAAAAATATCTTTTCATGTGTGGGGAAAAAACAGGGTCATTGGTATCTCAAAATTGTTAAAATAAAATGTCTTATTTCTAAATTAAAGACAAATTTAAGGTCATGTAGTTCAGTGCTAGCTAAATAAACATCAGTTTCTCTTGGATTATCAAATGTTGAAAGGTCCACATTAATACATGTAACTCTAATAATTGTCTAAAACATTTTAGATCTGTCTGTCGGGCTCCAGTGGTGAGTCTTTGCTCCTACATATAACAAACATTTTATACAGCCAATCTCCTTTTGTATCACTGCCAAGGTCATGGCCAAGAGGCAGACTGAGATTTTCCACTTTGGTAATCTGTGGTTTCTGGAGTTTCTTAGGAAACACAGGAAATTCTATGTGCCTAGTAAAAAGCAAGTCATTTGTATAACTGTGAGTAACAGTATCAAATGTTCTGCACCTGTTTTACACTGCAGTACTGTAATTTCTGTAAAGTAAACAGTAGATCTCAGGGTCAGATTTCAAATTCTACTAGGCTGTTTGTTAGACTGTTGCTTTGTTTAACCTTTACACTTTCATTTATAAAGGAAAAAATATCATTGTCACACCAAGAGGGCTGTTAAAGAGTTTTAATTAACTGTGGACGTAATTAGCCCTCTCAGTTCAACAATTATGAGACAAGTCTTTTTTTTCCTTTAAGTCCTTTCAAGTTGCATAGTTTATTAGAAATAATCTTATGAACATACAGTGTGAAATAAAATTAATTTCATACACAGTTTTGTGAATGCCAGGCATAAAGGAGTGCATATTCAAGGAAAAACTGAGTTAGCTATGGCACTTTTTCTTTTTTTCTACTTTAGTAACTGCAACAAGTACAAAATCTATCAGATTTTCATTCATTCTGTACAAAAGTCACACTTCTGGTCCAATTGCTCCTTTTATTAATTCCCACCTCCCATCAGTTTCCTGAGCTGCTTTTTTCTGCGTTCCAGAGTGATATTTGTTGGCAGGTGCCTCAGTGCGCAAAAAAGAAAGAAAAGTCTTTTTTGGCCCGCTTACAATAAAGTTCATGAGTGACAACCATAGATTAAGAAGTACATGCCCTTTCACATTACAGTTACTTGAAATCTTTGATCCAAATACTTTTCCTACAGGAGACAAGATCTCCACACAGTGACAAGAGACCACATTATAGTTATGATTCTTAACCCCATCTTCTGGAAAGTAAATACAGTTCAAGAAGTAACCACCATGCACACTTGTAATAACCCTTTGCCTACAATCTAAAGGCCAACACCACCGTAGTAGCTCACCTGAATACAAAACATAAATAGACTACCAATCCTTAGGGCATCAATACAAGAACTATTTCCAAACGAAACCATTTCTTTGTATTTGTTCACAAACTGTTTTGTTGTTATTTGCTGGATTTTGCATTTTCTTTGCTTTGTTTGCTTGTTTTAGTTCACATGGTTTAACTTGAGCTAAATGCATGGTTTAACTTGACCAGACAGGTGCTGAGCAAACTTTCTTACATCATCTTGCCAATACACCTGAATCCTAACCTACATATACATGCTATTCCAGTTCTGAGCCTGGAGTAGAATATGCCCATTATGCTGAACTGTGAATGTATAATGACATTTTGTATTTTAACGCCTTTCATCTGAGATTCTTAAAGCACTTTAAGAAATGAGTAAGCATATTCCCTATTGTTAGCCCTGGGCAAAGAACTGATTTTTCAGTTTCTTGGCAGTTCCAAAAATTAAAATATAAATTGATTTGGGCTGATTTGGAGGGAGGGATAGCTCAGTGGTTTGTGCATTGGCCTGCTAAACCCAGGGTTGTACATTCAATCCTTGAGGGGGCCATTTAGGGACCTGGGGCATAAATCTGTCTGGGGACTGGCCCTGCTTTGAGCAGTGGGTTAGACTGGATGGCCTCCTGAGGTCCCTTCTAACTCTGATATTCTATGAAAATGAAAAATCAAAAAAAAGCCAGTGAATGAAAAAAATAAACAAGAATTTCCTTTCAAGTTTAACAGAATATTTTGTTCAGCCTAGAAAAAAAATGTTTGCTTATTTATTTATTTTTGTTTCAGGCATTTTTTAAATAACAAGCCAAGAAAATCAAGGGCTATGTTCACAAAACAGCTAGAAGAGGAGGAGCCTCCCTTGCAACCTTTAGCTTAGTGCTTAGGGTACTTGCCCAGAGCATGGCAGATCCAATTCAATTCCCACTTCTGCCTGATTAGGTCTCCCACATAAAAAAAGAGCACCCTTACTACTGGACTACAGGACAGACTCTCTCAATTAATCCCGTTCCCTAGTGTATAAATAATGATTGTAACAGGGACTTGAACCTCAGCATCTCAAATTCTAGGTGAGGACATTAAATACCAGGCTATAGACTCATTCCCCATTTTGTGCTCTGAACCAATGACTACTCAATATTTCGTACCAAGTGGAAGAGCTTCAACAGGAAAGACTGAGAAAGACATATCCCATAGCTCAGTGGTTAGGGCACTTTCCTGCACGACGGGAGCACTGAGGTCAAATTGCTGCTCAAAATTAGCCAGAGGCAGGAACTGACTGTAGATTTCCCACACCGTAGGCAAGTGCTCTAACCACTGCTGCTAAAGGTTATAAGAGAGGCACCACTCCCACTTTTTTCTCTGGCCACTTTGTGAATAGCTCTTCAGTACCCTTGTGACTCCAGTACCTCGCCCCACCACATTTTTTGGATGAAACTATTTGGTGAATTTGTGTCAAATTCACAAATAGTGTTGAGTCAACTGAAACTACATATCTCAATGAAACTATAACTCCAAAAAAGATCACCCAACTCTACCTATTATACACATGGGAAACTAAGGGCCACAGGCAGTAACATAAGCATGGTCACAAAGTGAGACAGTGGCAGAGTTGGGAGCAGACACCAGGTGAGTCCCAGACCGAGGCTACGAACACCAAAGGTATGCTGCCTTTTCAAAATATACATATAGTCTGGTTCATTATCAAAGCACTTTCCAACTATCTAATTAATCTGCACAACAGCCCTGTTTGGCAGAGAGGTAGAATGTTTCATTAATATAGACGAATGAATGAATATAGACTTAGATGAAACCAAACTCGTTTGCACTTGTAACTAGAGAAGGATCAGAATTCAGCTATCACAAAATGAATTCTCTGTTCTTTTAGTTATAAGTGGGACCATATAGGACAGAGGCAAGAAGAGGGAGTTCAAAGGAGGGAAGAGTAACTGTAGGGAGCTGGAGAAAATGAGAGTGAGAAAAAAAGTACTAAAAAGAAGCAAAGTTGCGGAGAAAAGGACAAAATAGGTCCAGAAAGAATATTTTCTCCTTTTACAGAGTTACCGTGTCATAGAGAAATAAAACACAGGAGAACTGAATAAGAC